>NC_139242.1:83439642-84039642 GCF_977018435.1 Lepisma saccharinum | reverse complement strand
CAAAATCTTGATGTCTTCAATCTCTTGTTTTGTACTTTTTTTCCACGTGTCTTGACCTCCAATGTATCCCTGCAAAGTTTGGTGAAGATCTGAGTATGTCGTTTTTGACCTTATCTGGAACATCCTTTCTGAAAATTTGAAAATTCTTAAAAAATTCGTCCAAAATCTTGATGTCTCCAATCTCTTGTTTTGTACGTTTTTTTTTCGTGTCTTGACATCCAATGTATCCCTGCAAAGTTTGGTGAAGATCTTAGTATGTAGTTTTTGACCTTATATGGAACCTCCTTTCTGAAAATTTGAAAATTCTTAAAATATTCGTCCAAAATCTTGATGTCTCCAATCTCTTGTTTTGTACGTTTTTTCCACGTTTCTTGACATCCAATGTATCCCTGCAAAGTTTGGTGAAGATCTGAGTATGTAGTTTTTGACCTTATCTGGAACCTCCCATCTGAAAATTTGAAAATTCCTAAAAAATCCGTCTAAAATCTTGATGTCTCCACTCTCTTGTTTTGTACTTTTTTTCCACGTGTCTTGACATCCAATGTATCCCTGCAAAGTTTGGTGAAGATCTGAGTATGTAGTTTTTGACCTTATATGGAACCTCCTTTCTGAAAATTTGAAAATTCTTAAAAAATTCGACCAAAATCTTGATGTCTCCAATCTCTTGTTTTGTATGTTTTTTCCACGTGTCTTGACATCCAATGTATCCATGCAAAGTTTGGTGAAGATCTGAGTATGTAGTTTTTGACCTTATATGGAACCTCCTATCTGAAAATTTGAGAATTCTTGAAAAATTCGTCCAAAATCTTGATGTCTCCAATCTCTTGTTTTGTACGTTTTTTCCACGTGTCTTGACATCCAATGTATCCCTGCAAAGTTTGGTGAAGATCTGAGTATGTAGTTTTTGACCTTATCTGGAACCTCCCATCTGAAAATTTGAAAATTCTTAAAAAATCCGTCCAAAATCTTGATGACCTCAATCTCTTGTTTTATACGTTTTTTCCACGTGTCTTGACATCCAATGTATCCCTGCAATTTTGGTGAAGATCTGAGTATGTAGTTCTTGACCTTATATGGAACCTCTTATCTGAAAATTTGAAAATTCTTAAAAATATTTGACCAAAATCTTGATGTCCCCAATCCTATGTTTTGTATGTTTTTTCCAGGTGTCTTGACATCCAATGTATTTCTGCAAAGTTTGGTGAAGATCTGAGTATGTCGTTTTTGACCTTATCTGGAACATCCTTTCTGAAAATTTGAAAATTCTTAAAAAATTTGACCAAAATCTTGATGTCTCCAATCTCTTGTTTTGTACGTTTTTTCCACGTGTCTTGACATCCAATGTATCCCTGCAAAGTTTGGTGAAGATCTGAGTATGTAGTTTTTGACCTTATATGGAACCTCCCATCTGAAAATTTGAAAATTCTTAAAAAATTCGACCAAAATCTTGATGTCTCCAATCCTATGTTTTGTATGTTTTTTCCACGTGTCTTGACATCCAATGTATCCATGCAAAGTTTGGTGAAGATCTGAGTATGTAGTTTTTGACCTTATCTGGAGCCTCCCATCTGAAAATTTGAAAATTTTTAAAAAAATCGTCCAAAATCTTGATGTCTCCAATCTCTTGTTTTGTACGTTTTTTCCACGTGTCTTGACCTCCAATGTATCCCTGCAATGTTTGGTGAAGATCTGAGTATGTAGTTTTTGACCTTATATGGAACCTCCTATCTGAAAATTTGAAAATTCTTAAAAAATTTGACCAAAATCTTGATGTCCCCAATCCTATGTTTTGTATGTTTTTTCCACGTGTCTTGACATCCAATGTATCCCTGCAAAGTTTGGTGAAGATCTGAGTATGTAGTTTTTGACCTTATATGGAACCTCCTTTCTGAAAATTTGAAAATTCTTAAAATATTCGTCCAAAATCTTGATGTCTCCAATCTCTTGTTTTGTACGTTTTTTCCACGTGTCTTGACATCCAATGTATCCCTGCAAAGTTTGGTGAAGATCTGAGTATGTAGTTTTTGACCTTATATGGAACCTCCCATCTGAAAATTTGAAAATTCCTAAAAAATCCGTCTAAAATCTTGATGTCTCCACTCTCTTGTTTTGTACCTTTTTTCCACGTGTCTTGACATCCAATGTATCCCTGCAAAGTTTGGTGAAGATCTGAGTATGTAGTTTTTGACCTTATATGGATCCTCCTTTCTGAAAATTTGAAAATTCTTAAAAAATTCGACCAAAATCTTGATGTCTCCAATCCTATGTTTTGTATGTTTTTTCCACGTGTCTTGACATCCAATGTATCCATGCAAAGTTTGGTGAAGATCTGAGTATGTAGTTTTTGACCTTATATGGAACCTCCTATCTGAAAATTTGAGAATTCTTGAAAAATTCGTCCAAAATCTTGATGTCTCCAATCTCTTGTTTTGTACGTTTTTTCCACGTGTCTTGACATCCAATGTATCCCTGCAAAGTTTGTTGAAGATCTGAGTATGTAGTTTTTGACCTTATCTGGAACCTCCCATCTGAAAATTTGAAAATTCTTAAAAAATCCGTCCAAAATCTTGATGACCTCAATCTCTTGTTTTATACGTTTTTTCCACGTGTCTTGACATCCAATGTATCCCTGCAATTTTGGTGAAGATCTGAGTATGTAGTTTTTGACCCTATATGGAACCTCTTATCTGAAAATTTGAAAATTCTTAAAAATATTTGACCAAAATCTTGATGTCCCCAATCCTATGTTTTGTATGTTTTTTCCACGTGTCTTGACATCCAATGTATTTCTGCAAAGTTTGGTGAAGATCTGAGTATGTCGTTTTTGACCTTATCTGGAACATCCTTTCTGAAAATTTGAAAATTCTTAAAAAATTCGTCCAAAATCTTGATGTCTCCAATCTCTTGCTTTGTACGTTTTTTCCACGTGTCTTGACATCCAATGTATCCCTGCAAAGTTTGGTGAAGATCTGAGTATGTAGTTTTTGACCTTATACGGAACCTCCCATCTGAAAATTTGAAAATTCTTAAAAAATTCGACCTAAATCTTGATGTCTCCAATCCTATGTTTTGTATGTTTTTTCCACGTGTCTTGACATCCAATGTATCCATGCAAAGTTTGGTGAAGATCTGAGTATGTAGTTTTTGACCTTATCTGGAGCCTCCCATCTGAAAATTTGAAAATTTTTAAAAAAATCGTCCAAAATCTTGATGTCTCCAATCTCTTGTTTTGTACGTTTTTTACACGTGTCTTGACCTCCAATGTATCCCTGCAATGTTTGGTGAAGATCTGAGTATGTAGTTTTTGACCTTATATGGAACCTCCTATCTGAAAATTTGAAAATTCTTAAAAAATTTGACCAAAATCTTGATGTCCCCAATCCTATGTTTTGTATGTTTTTTCCACGTGTCTTGACATCCAATGTATCCCTGCAAAGTTTGGTGAAGATCTGAGTATGTAGTTTTTGACCTTATATGGAACCTCCCATCTGAAAATTTGAAAATTCTTAAAAAATTTGACCAAAACCTTGATGTCCCCAATCCTATGTTTTGTATGTTTTTTCCACGTGTCTTGACATCCAATGTATCCCTGCAAAGTTTGGTGAAGATCTGAGTATGTCGTTTTTGAACTTATCTGGAACATCCTTTCTGAAAATTTGAAAATTCTTAAAAAAATCGTCCAAAATCTTGATGTCTCCAATCTCTTGTTTTGTACGTTTTTTCCACGTGTCATGACATCCAATGTATCCCTGCAAAGTTTGGTGAAGATCTGAGTATGTAGTTTTTGACCTTATATGGAACCTCCTTTCTGAAAATTTGAAAATTCTTAAAAAATTCGTCCAAAATCTTGATGTCTCCAATCTCTTGTTTTGTACGTTTTTTCCACGTGTCTTGACATCCAATGTATCCCTGCAAAGTTTGGTGAAGATCTGAGTATGTAGTTTTTGACCTTATCTGGAACCTCCCATCTGAAAATTTGAAAATTTTTAAAAAATTCGTCCAAAATCTTGATGTCTCCAATCTCTTGTTTTGTACGTTTTTTCCACGTGTCTTGACCTCCAATGTATCCCTGCAATGTTTGGTGAAGATCTGAGTATGTAGTTTTTGACCTTATATGGAACCTCCTATCTGAAAATTTGAAAATTCTTAAAAAATTTGACCAAAATCTTGATGTCTTCAATCTCTTGTTTTGTACTTTTTTTCCACGTGTCTTGACATCCAATGTATCCCTGCAAAGTTTGGTGAAGATCTGAGTATGTCGTTTTTGACCTTATCTGGAACCTCCTATCTGAAAATTTGAAAATTCTTCAAAAATTCGTCCAAAATCTTGATGTCTCCAATCTCTTGTTTTGTACGTTTTTTCCACGTTTCTTGACTTCCAATGTATCCCTGCAATGTTTGGTGAAGATCTGAGTATGTAGTTTTTGACCTTATATGGAACCTCCTATCTGAAAATTTGAAAATTCTTAAAAAATTTGACCAAAATCTTGATATCCCCAATCCTATGTTTTGTATGTTTTTTCCACGTGTCTTGACATCCAATGTATACCTGCAAAGTTTGGTGAAGATCTGAGTATGTAGTTTTTGACCTTATCTGGAACCTCCTATCTGAAAATTTGAAAATTTTTAAAAAATTCGTCCAAAATCTTGATGTCTTCAATCTCTTGTTTTGTACTTTTTTCCACGTGTCTTGACCTCCAATGTATCCCTGCAAAGTTTGGTGAAGATCTGAGTATGTAGTTTTTGACCTTATATGGAACCTCCTTTCTGAAAATTTGAAAATTCTTAAAATATTCGTCCAAAATCTTGATGTCTCCAATCTCTTGTTTTGTACGTTTTTTCCACGTGTCTTGACATCCAATGTATCCCTGCAAAGTTTGGTGAAGATCTGAGTATGTAGTTTTTGACCTTATATGGAACCTCCCATCTGAAAATTTGAAAATTCCTAAAAAATCCGTCTAAAATCTTGATGTCTCCACTCTCTTGTTTTGTACTTTTTTTCCACGTGTCTTGACATCCAATGTATCCCTGCAAAGTTTGGTGAAGATCTGAGTATGTAGTTTTTGACCTTATATGGAACCTCCTTTCTGAAAATTTGAAAATTCTTAAAAAATTCGACCAAAATTTTGATGTCTCCAATCCTATGTTTTGTATGTTTTTTCCACGTGTCTTGACATCCAATGTATCCATGCAAAGTTTGGTGAAGATCTGAGTATGTAGTTTTTGACCTTATATGGAACCTCCTATCTGAAAATTTGAGAATTCTTGAAAAATTCGTCCAAAATCTTGATGTCTCCAATCTCTTGTTTTGTACGTTTTTTCCACGTGTCTTGACATCCAATGTATCCCAGCAAAGTTTGGTGAAGATCTGAGTATGTAGTTTTTGACCTTATCTGGAACCTCCCATCTGAAAATTTGAAAATTCTTAAAAAATCCGTCCAAAATCTTGATGACCTCAATCTCTTGTTTTGTACGTTTTTTCCACGTGTCTTGACATCCAATGTATCCCTGCAATTTTGGTGAAGATCTGAGTATGTAGTTTTTGACCTTATATGGAACCTCTTATCTGAAAATTTGAAAATTCTTAAAAATATTTGACCAAAATCTTGATGTCCCCAATCCTATGTTTTGTATGTTTTTTCCACGTGTCTTGACATCCAATGTATTTCTGCAAAGTTTGGTGAAGATCTGAGTATGTCGTTTTTGACCTTATCTGGAACATCCTTTCTGAAAATTTGAAAATTCTTAAAAAATTCGTCCAAAATCTTGATGTCTCCAATCTCTTGTTTTGTACGTTTTTTCCACGTGTCTTGACATCCAATGTATCCCTGCAAAGTTTGGTGAAGATCTGAGTATGTAGTTTTTGACCTTATATGGAACCTCCCATCTGAAAATTTGAAAATTCTTAAAAAATTCGACCAAAATCTTGATGTCTCCAATCCTATGTTTTGTATGTTTTTTCCACGTGTCTTGACATCCAATGTATCCATGCAAAGTTTGGTGAAGATCTGAGTATGTAGTTTTTGACCTTATCTGGAGCCTCCCATCTGAAAATTTGAAAATTTTTAAAAAAATCGTCCAAAATCTTGATGTCTCCAATCTCTTGTTTTGTACGTTTTTTCCACGTGTCTTGACCTCCAATGTATCCCTGCAATGTTTGGTGAAGATCTGAGTATGTAGTTTTTGACCTTATATGGAACCTCCTATCTGAAAATTTGAAAATTCTTAAAAAATTTGACCAAAATCTTGATGTCCCCAATCCTATGTTTTGTATGTTTTTTCCACGTGTCTTGACATCCAATGTATCCCTGCAAAGTTTGGTGAAGATCTGAGTATGTCGTTTTTGACCTTATCTGGAACATCCTTTCTGAAAATTTGAAAATTCTTAAAAAATTCGTCCAAAATCTTGATGTCTCCAATCTCTTGTTTTGTACGTTTTTCCACGTGTCTTGACATCCAATGTATCCCTGCAAAGTTTGGTGAAGATCTGAGTATGTAGTTTTTGACCTTATATGGAACCTCCTTTCTGAAAATTTGAAAATTCTTAAAAAATTCGTCCAAAATCTTGAAGTCTCTAATCTCTTGTTTTGTACGTTTTTTCCAAGTGTCTTGACATCCAATGTATCCCTGCAAAGTTTGGTGAAGATCTGAGTATGTAGATTTTGACCTTATATGGAACCTCATATCTGAAAATTTGGAAATTCTTAAAAAATTCGACCTAAATCTTGATGTCTCCAATCCTATGTTTTGTATGTTTTTTCCACGTGTCTTGACATCCAATGTATCCATGCAAAGTTTGGTGAAGATCTGAGTATGTAGTTTTTGACCTTATATGGAACCTCCTATCTGAAAATTTGAAAATTCTTAAAAAATTCGTCCAAAATCTTGATGTCTCCAATCTCTTGTTTTGTACGTTTTTTCCACGTGTCTTGACATCCAATGTATCCCTGCAAAGTTTGGTGAAGATCTGAGTATGTAGTTTTTGACCTTATCTGGAACCTCCCTTCTGAAAATTTGAAAATTCCTAAAAAATCCGTCCAAAATCTTGATGACCTCAATCTCTTGTTTTGTACGTTTTTTCCACGTGTCTTGACATCCAATGTATCCCTGCAAAGTTTGGTGAAGATCTGAGTATGTAGTTTTTGACCTTATATGGAACCTCCCATCTGAAAATTTGAAAATTCCTAAAAAATCCGTCTAAAAACTTGATGTCCCCAATCCTATGTCTTGTATGTTTTTTCCACGTGTCTTGACATCCAATGTATCCCTGCAAAGTTTGGTGAAGATCTGAGTATGTAGTTTTTGACCTTATATGGAACCTCATATCTGAAAATTTGAAAATTCTTAAAAAATTCGACCAAAATCTTGATGTCTCCAATCTCTTGTTTTGTACGTTTTTTCCACGTGTCATGACATCCAATGTATCCCTGCAAAGTTTGGTGAAGATCTGAGTATGTAGTTTTTGACCTTATATGGAACCTTCTTTCTGAAAATTTGAAAATTCTTAAAAAATTCGTCCAAAATCTTGATGTCTCCAATCTCTTGTTTTGTACGTTTTTTCCACGTGTCTTGACATCCAATGTATCCCTGCAAAGTTTGGTGAAGATCTGAGTATGTAGTTTTTGACCTTATCTGGAACCTCCCATCTGAAAATTTGAAAATTTTTAAAAAATTCGTCCAAAAACTTGATGTCTCCAATCTCTTGTTTTGTACGTTTTTTCCACGTGTCTTGAGCTCCAATGTATCCCTGCAATGTTTGGTGAAGATCTGAGTATGTAGTTTTTGACCTTATATGGAACCTCCTATCTGAAAATTTGAAAATTCTTAAAAAATTCGACCAAAATCTTGATGTCCCCAATCCTATGTTTTGTATGTTTTTTCCACGTGTGTTGACATCCAATGTATCCCTGCAAAGTTTGGTGAAGATCTGAGTATGTCGTTTTTGACTTTATCTGGAACCTCCTATCTGAAAATTTGAAAATTCTTCAAAAATTCGTCCAAAATCTTGATGTCTCCAATCTCTTGTTTTGTACGTTTTTCCACGTGTCTTGACCTCCAATGTATCCCTGCAATGTTTGGTGAAGATCTGAGTATGTAGTTTTTGACCTTATATGGAACCTCCTATCTGAAAATTTGAAAATTCTTAAAAAATTTGACCGAAATCTTGATGTCCCCAATCCTATGTTTTGTATTTTTTTTCCACGTGTCTTGACATCCAATGTATCCCTGCAAAGTTTGGTGAAGATCTGAGTATGTCGTTTTTGACCTTATCTGGAACCTCCTATCTGAAAATTTGAAAATTCTTAAAAAATTCGTCCAAAATCTTGATGTCTCCAATCTCTTGTTTTGTACGTTTTTTCCACATTTCTTGACATCCAATGTATCCCTGCAATGTTTGGTGAAGATCTGAGTATGTTGTTTTTGACCTTATATGGAACCTCCTATCTGAAAATTTGAAAATTCTTAAAAAATTTGACCAAAATCTTGATATCCCCAATCCTATGTTTTGTATGTTTTTTCCACGTGTCTTGACATCCAATGTATACCTGCAAAGTTTGGTGAAGATCTGAGTATGTAGTTTTTGACCTTATCTGGAACCTCCTATCTGAAAATTTGAAAATTTTTAAAAAATTCGTCCAAAATCTTGATGTCTTCAATCTCTTGTTTTGTACTTTTTTTCCACGTGTCTTGACCTCCAATGTATCCCTGCAAAGTTTGGTGAAGATCTGAGTATGTCGTTTTTGACCTTATCTGGAACATCCTTTCTGAAAATTTGAAAATTCTTAAAAAATTCTTCCAAAATCTTGATGTCTCCAATCTCTTGTTTTGTACGTTTTTTCCACGTGTCTTGACATCCAATGTATCCCTGCAAAGTTTGGTGAAGATCTGAGTATGTAGTTTTTGACCTTATATGGAACCTCCTTTCTGAAAATTTGAAAATTCTTAAAATATTCGTCCAAAATCTTGATGTCTCCAATCTCTTGTTTTGTACGTTTTTTCCACGTTTCTTGACATCCAATGTATCCCTGCAAAGTTTGGTGAAGATCTGAGTATGTAGTTTTTGACCTTATCTGGAACCTCCCATCTGAAAATTTGAAAATTCCTAAAAAATCCGTCTAAAATCTTGATGTCTCCACTCTCTTGTTTTGTACTTTTTTTCCACGTGTCTTGACATCCAATGTATCCCTGCAAAGTTTGGTGAAGATCTGAGTATGTAGTTTTTGACCTTATATGGAACCTCCTTTCTGAAAATTTGAAAATTCTTAAAAAATTCGACCAAAATCTTGATGTCTCCAATCCTATGTTTTGTATGTTTTTTCCACGTGTCTTGACATCCAATGTATCCATGCAAAGTTTGGTGAAGATCTGAGTATGTAGTTTTTGACCTTATATGGAACCTCCTATCTGAAAATTTGAGAATTCTTGAAAAATTCGTCCAAAATCTTGATGTCTCCAATCTCTTGTTTTGTACGTTTTTTTCACGTGTCTTGACATCCAATGTATCCCTGCAAAGTTTGGTGAAGATCTGAGTATGTAGTTTTTGACCTTATCTGGAACCTCCCATCTGAAAATTTGAAAATTCTTAAAAAATCCGTCCAAAATCTTGATGACCTCAATCTCTTGTTTTATACGTTTTTTCCACGTGTCTTGACATCCAATGTATCCCTGCAATTTTGGTGAAGATCTGAGTATGTAGTTCTTGACCTTATATGGAACCTCTTATCTGAAAATTTGAAAATTCTTAAAAATATTTGACCAAAATCTTGATGTCCCCAATCCTATGTTTTGTATGTTTTTTCCACGTGTCTTGACATCCAATGTATTTCTGCAAAGTTTGGTGAAGATCTGAGTATGTCGTTTTTGACCTTATCTGGAACATCCTTTCTGAAAATTTGAAAATTCTTAAAAAATTCGTCCAAAATCTTGATGTCTCCAATCTCTTGTTTTGTACGTTTTTTCCACGTGTCTTGACATCCAATGTATCCCTGCAAAGTTTGGTGAAGATCTGAGTATGTAGTTTTTGACCTTATATGGAACCTCCCATCTGAAAATTTGAAAATTCTTAAAAAATTCGACCAAAATCTTGATGTCTCCAATCCTATGTTTTGTATGTTTTTTCCACGTGTCTTGACATCCAATGTATCCATGCAAAGTTTGGTGAAGATCTGAGTATGTAGTTTTTGACCTTATCTGGAGCCTCCCATCTGAAAATTTGAAAATTTTTAAAAAAATCGTCCAAAATCTTGATGTCTCCAATCTCTTGTTTTGTACGTTTTTTCCACGTGTCTTGACCTCCAATGTATCCCTGCAATGTTTGGTGAAGATCAGAGTATGTAGTTTTTGACCTTATATGGAAGCTCCTATCTGAAAATTTGAAAATTCTTAAAAAATTTGACCAAAATCTTGATGTCCCCAATCCTATGTTTTGTATGTTTTTTCCACGTGTCTTGACATCCAATGTATCCCTGCAAAGTTTGGTGAAGATCTGAGTATGTAGTTTTTGACCTTATATGGAACCTCCTTTCTGAAAATTTGAAAATTCCTAAAAAATCCGTCTAAAATCTTGATGTCTCCACTCTCTTGTTTTGTACCTTTTTTCGACGTGTCTTGACATCCAATGTATCCCTGCAAAGTTTGGTGAAGATCTGAGTATGTAGTTTTTGACCTTATATGGAACCTCCTTTCTGAAAATTTGAAAATTCTTAAAAAATTCGACCAAAATCTTGATGTCTCCAATCCTATGTTTTGTATGTTTTTTCCACGTGTCTTGACATCCAATGTATCCCTGCAAAGTTTGGTGAAGATCTGAGTATGTTGTTTTTGACCTTATCTGGAACCTCCTATCTGAAAATTTGAAAATTCTTCAAAAATTCGTCCAAAATCTTGATGTCTTCAATCTCTTGTTTTGTACTTTTTTTTCCACGTGTCTTGACCTCCAATGTATCCCTGCAAAGTTTGGTGAAGATCTGAGTATGTAGTTTTTGACCTTATATGGAACCTCCTTTCTGAAAATTTGAAAATTCCTAAAAAATCCGTCTAAAATCTTGATGTCTCCACTCTCTTGTTTTGTACCTTTTTTCCACGTGTCTTGACATCCAATGTATCCCTGCAAAGTTTGGTGAAGATCTGAGTATGTAGTTTTTGACCTTATATGGAACCTCCTTTCTGAAAATTTGAAAATTCTTAAAATATTCGTCCAAAATCTTGATGTCTCCAATCTCTTGTTTTGTACGTTTTTTCCACGTTTCTTGACATCCAATGTATCCCTGCAAAGTTTGGTGAAGATCTGAGTATGTAGTTTTTGACCTTATCTGGAACCTCCCATCTGAAAATTTGAAAATTCCTAAAAAATCCGTCTAAAATCTTGATGTCTCCACTCTCTTGTTTTGTACTTTTTTTCCACGTGTCTTGACATCCAATGTATCCCTGCAAAGTTTGGTGAAGATCTGAGTATGTAGTTTTTGACCTTATATGGAACCTCCTTTCTGAAAATTTGAAAATTCTTAAAAAATTCGACCAAAATCTTGATGTCTCCAATCCTATGTTTTGTATGTTTTTTCCACGTGTCTTGACATCCAATGTATCCATGCAAAGTTTGGTGAAGATCTGAGTATGTAGTTTTTGACCTTATATGGAACCTCCTATCTGAAAATTTGAGAATTCTTGAAAAATTCGTCCAAAATCTTGATGTCTCCAATCTCTTGTTTTGTACGTTTTTTCCACGTGTCTTGACATCCAATGTATCCCTGCAAAGTTTGGTGAAGATCTGAGTATGTAGTTTTTGACCTTATCTGGAACCTCCCATCTGAAAATTTGAAAATTCTTAAAAAATCCGTCCAAAATCTTGATGACCTCAATCTCTTGTTTTATACGTTTTTTTCACGTGTCTTGACATACAATGTATCCCTGCAATTTTGGTGAAGATCTGAGTATGTAGTTCTTGACCTTATATGGAATCTCTTATCTGAAAATTTGAAAATTCTTAAAAATATTTGACCAAAATCTTGATGTCCCCAATCCTATGTTTTGTATGTTTTTTCCACGTGTCTTGACATCCAATGTATTTCTGCAAAGTTTGGTGAAGATCTGAGTATGTCGTTTTTGACCTTATCTGGAACATCCTTTCTGAAAATTTGAAAATTCTTAAAAAATTCGTCCAAAATCTTGATGTCTCCAATCTCTTGTTTTGTACGTTTTTTCCACGTGTCTTGACATCCAATGTATCCCTGCAAAGTTTGGTGAAGATCTGAGTATGTAGTTTTTGACCTTATATGGAACCTCCCATCTGAAAATTTGAAAATTCTTAAAAAATTCGACCAAAATCTTGATGTCTCCAATCCTATGTTTTGTATGTTTTTTCCACGTGTCTTGACATCCAATGTATCCATGCAAAGTTTGGTGAAGATCTGAGTATGTAGTTTTTGACCTTATCTGGAGCCTCCCATCTGAAAATTTGAAAATTTTTAAAAAAATCGTCCAAAATCTTGATGTCTCCAATCTCTTGTTTTGTACGTTTTTTCCACGTGTCTTGACCTCCAATGTATCCCTGCAATGTTTGGTGAAGATCAGAGTATGTAGTTTTTGACCTTATATGGAACCTCCTATCTGAAAATTTGAAAATTCTTAAAAAATTTGACCAAAATCTTGATGTCCCCAATCCTATGTTTTGTATGTTTTTTCCACGTGTCTTGACATCCAATGTATCCCTGCAAAGTTTGGTGAAGATCTGAGTATGTCGTTTTTGACCTTATATGGAACCTCCTTTCTGAAAATTTGAAAATTCCTAAAAAATCCGTCTAAAATCTTGATGTCTCCACTCTCTTGTTTTGTACCTTTTTTCCACGTGTCTTGACATCCAATGTATCCCTGCAAAGTTTGGTGAAGATCTGAGTATGTAGTTTTTGACCTTATATGGAACCTCCTTTCTGAAAATTTGAAAATTCTTAAAAAATTCGACCAAAATCTTGATGTCTCCAATCCTATGTTTTGTATGTTTTTTCCACGTGTCTTGACATCCAATGTATCCCTGCAAAGTTTGGTGAAGATCTGAGTATGTTGTTTTTGACCTTATCTGGAACCTCCTATCTGAAAATTTGAAAATTCTTCAAAAATTCGTCCAAAATCTTGATGTCTCCAATCTCTTGTTTTGTACGTTTTTTCCACGTTTCTTGACTTCCAATGTATCCCTGCAATGTTTGGTGAAGATCTGAGTATGTAGTTTTTGACCTTATATGGAACCTCCTACCTGAAAATTTGAAAATTCTTAAAAAATTTGACCAAAATCTTGATATCCCCAATCCTATGTTTTGTATGTTTTTTCCACGTGTCTTGACATCCAATGTATACCTGCAAAGTTTGGTGAAGATCTGAGTATGTAGTTTTTGACCTTATCTGGAACCTCCTATCTGAAAATTTGAAAATTTTTAAAAAATTCGTCCAAAATCTTGATGTCTTCAATCTCTTGTTTTGTACTTTTTTTCCACGTGTCTTGACCTCCAATGTATCCCTGCAAAGTTTGGTGAAGATCTGAGTATGTCGTTTTTGACTTTATCTGGAACATCCTTTCTGAAAATTTGAAAATTCTTAAAAAATTCGTCCAAAATCTTGATGTCTCCAATCTCTTGTTTTGTACGTTTTTTCCACGTGTCTTGACATCCAATGTATCCCTGCAATGTTTGGTGAAGATCTGAGTATGTAGTTTTTGATCTTATATGGAGCCTCCTTTCTGAAAATTTGAAAATTCTTAAAATATTCATCCAAAACCTTGATGTCTCCAATCTCTTGTTTTGTACGTTTTTTCCACGTGTCTTGACATCCAATGTATCCCTGCAAAGTTTGGTGAAGATCTGAGTATGTAGTTTTTGACCTTATATGGAACCTCCCATCTGAAAATTTGAAAATTCCTAAAAAATCCGTCTAAAATCTTGATGTCTCCACTCTCTTGTTTTGTACTTTTTTTCCACGTGTCTTGACATCCAATGTATCCCTGCAAAGTTTGGTGAAGATCTGAGTATGTAGTTTTTGACCTTATATGGAACCTCCTTTCTGAAAATTTGAAAATTCTTAAAAAATTCGACCAAAATCTTGATGTCTCCAATCCTATGTTTTGTATGTTTTTTCCACGTGTCTTGACATCCAATGTATCCATGCAAAGTTTGGTGAAGATCTGAGTATGTAGTTTTTGACCTTATATGGAACCTCCTTTCTGAAAATTTGAGAATTCTTGAAAAATTCGTCCAAAATCTTGATGTCTCCAATCTCTTGTTTTGTACGTTGTTTCCACGTGTCTTGACATCCAATGTATCCCAGCAAAGTTTGGTGAAGATCTGAGTATGTAGTTTTTGACCTTATCTGGAACCTCCCATCTGAAAATTTGAAAATTCTTAAAAAATCCGTCCAAAATCTTGATGACCTCAATCTCTTGTTTTGTACGTTTTTTCCACGTGTCTTGACATCCAATGTATCCCTGCAATTTTGGTGAAGATCTGAGTATGTAGTTTTTGACCTTATATGGAACCTCTTATCTGAAAATTTGAAAATTCTTAAAAATATTTGACCAAAATCTTGATGTCCCCAATCCTATGTTTTGTATGTTTTTTCCACGTGTCTTGACATCCAATGTATTTCTGCAAAGTTTGGTGAAGATCTGAGTATGTCGTTTTTGACCTTATCTGGAACATCCTTTCTGAAAATTTGAAAATTCTTAAAAAATTCGTCCAAAATCTTGATGTCTCCAATCTCTTGTTTTGTACGTTTTTTCCACGTGTCTTGACATCCAATGTATCCCTGCAAAGTTTGGTGAAGATCTGAGTATGTAGTTTTTGACCTTATATGGAACCTCCCATCTGAAAATTTGAAAATTCTTAAAAAATTCGATCAAAATCTTGATGTCTCCAATCCTATGTTTTGTATGTTTTTTCCACGTGTCTTGACATCCAATGTATCCATGCAAAGTTTGGTGAAGATCTGAGTATGTAGTTTTTGACCTTATCTGGAGCCTCCCATCTGAAAATTTGAAAATTTTTAAAAAAATCGTCCAAAATCTTGATGTCTCCAATCTCTTGTTTTGTACGTTTTTTCCACGTGTCTTGACCTCCAATGTATCCCTGCAATGTTTGGTGAAGATCTGAGTATGTAGTTTTTGACCTTATATGGAACCTCCTATCTGAAAATTTGAAAATTCTTAAAAAATTTGACCAAAATCTTGATGTCCCCAATCCTATGTTTTGTATGTTTTTTCCACGTGTCTTGACATCCAATGTATCCCTGCAAAGTTTGGTGAAGATCTGAGTATGTCGTTTTTGACCTTATCTGGAACATCCTTTCTGAAAATTTGAAAATTCTTAAAAAATTCGTCCAAAATCTTGATGTCTCCAATCTCTTGTTTTGTACGTTTTTCCACGTGTCTTGACATCCAATGTATCCCTGCAAAGTTTGGTGAAGATCTGAGTATGTAGTTTTTGACCTTATATGGAAC
Organism: Lepisma saccharinum; assembly: GCF_977018435.1. Classification (NCBI taxonomy): domain Eukaryota; kingdom Metazoa; phylum Arthropoda; class Insecta; order Zygentoma; family Lepismatidae; genus Lepisma; species Lepisma saccharinum. Next base: position 84,024,164 of record NC_139242.1, on the reverse strand, counting down.
CTCCTTTCTGAAAATTTGAAAATTCTTAAAAAATTCGTCCAAAATCTTGATGTCTCTAATCTCTTGTTTTGTACGTTTTTTCCAAGTGTCTTGACATCCAATGTATCCCTGCAAAGTTTGGTGAAGATCTGAGTATGTAGATTTTGACCTTATATGGAACCTCATATCTGAAAATTTGGAAATTCTTAAAAAATTCGACCAAAATCTTGATGTCTCCAATCCTATGTTTTGTATGTTTTTTCCACGTGTCTTGACATCCAATGTATCCATGCAAAGTTTGGTGAAGATCTGAGTATGTAGTTTTTGACCTTATATGGAACCTCCTATCTGAAAATTTGAAAATTCTTAAAAAATTCGTCCAAAATCTTGATGTCTCCAATCTCTTGTTTTGTACGTTTTTTCCACGTGTCTTGACATCCAATGTATCCCTGCAAAGTTTGGTGAAGATCTGAGTATGTAGTTTTTGACCTTATCTGGAACCTCCCATCTGAAAATTTGAAAATTCCTAAAAAATCCGTCCAAAATCTTGATGACCTCAATCTCTTGTTTTGTACGTTTTTTCCACGTGTCTTGACATCCAATGTATCCCTGCAAAGTTTGGTGAAGATCTGAGTATGTAGTTTTTGACCTTATATGGAACCTCCCATCTGAAAATTTGAAAATTCCTAAAAAATCCGTCTAAAATCTTGATGTCCCCAATCCTATGTCTTGTATGTTTTTTCCACGTGTCTTGACATCCAATGTATCCCTGCAAAGTTCGGTGAAGATCTGAGTATGTAGTTTTTGACCTTATATGGAACCTCATATCTGAAAATTTGAAAATTCTTAAAAAATTCGACCAAAATCTTGATGTCTCCAATCTCTTGTTTTGTACGTTTTTTCCACGTGTCATGACATCCAATGTATCCCTGCAAAGTTTGGTGAAGATCTGAGTATGTAGTTTTTGACCTTATATGGAACCTTCTTTCTGAAAATTTGAAAATTCTTAAAAAATTCGTCCAAAATCTTGATGTCTCCAATCTCCTGTTTTGTACGTTTTTTCCACGTGTCTTGACATCCAATGTATCCCTGCAAAGTTTGGTGAAGATCTGAGTATGTAGTTTTTGACCTTATCTGGAACCTCCCATCTGAAAATTTGAAAATTTTTAAAAAATTCGTCCAAAAACTTGATGTCTCCAATCTCTTGTTTTGTACGTTTTTTCCACGTGTCTTGACCTCCAATGTATCCCTGCAATGTTTGGTGAAGATCTGAGTATGTAGTTTTTGACCTTATATGGAACCTCCTATCTGAAAATTTGAAAATTCTTAAAAAATTCGACCAAAATCTTGATGTCCCCAATCCTATGTTTTGTATGTTTTTTCCACGTGTGTTGACATCCAATGTATCCCTGCAAAGTTTGGTGAAGATCTGAGTATGTCGTTTTTGACCTTATCTGGAACCTCCTATCTGAAAATTTGAAAATTCTTCAAAAATTCGTCCAAAATCTTGATGTCTCCAATCTCTTGTTTTGTACGTTTTTTCCACGTGTCTTGACCTCCAATGTATCCCTGCAATGTTTGGTGAAGATCTGAGTATGTAGTTTTTGACCTTATATGGAACCTCCTATCTGAAAATTTGAAAATTCTTAAAAAATTTGACCAAAATCTTGATGTCCCCAATCCTATGTTTTGTATGTTTTTTCCACGTGTCTTGACATCCAATGTATCCCTGCAAAGTTTGGTGAAGATCTGAGTATGTCGTTTTTGACCTTATCTGGAACCTCCTATCTGAAAATTTGAAAATTCTTAAAAAATTCGTCCAAAATCTTGATGTCTCCAATCTCTTGTTTTGTACGTTTTTTCCACATTTCTTGACATCCAATGTATCCCTGCAATGTTTGGTGAAGATCTGAGTATGTAGTTTTTGACCTTATATGGAACCTCCTATCTGAAAATTTGAAAATTCTTAAAAAATTTGACCAAAATCTTGATATCCCCAATCCTATGTTTTGTATGTTTTTTCCACGTGTCTTGACATCCAATGTATACCTGCAAAGTTTGGTGAAGATCTGAGTATGTAGTTTTTGACCTTATCTGGAACCTCCTATCTGAAAATTTGAAAATTTTTAAAAAATTCGTCCAAAATCTTGATGTCTTCAATCTCTTGTTTTGTACTTTTTTTCCACGTGTCTTGACCTCCAATGTATCCCTGCAAAGTTTGGTGAAGATCTGAGTATGTCGTTTTTGACCTTATCTGGAACATCCTTTCTGAAAATTTGAAAATTCTTAAAAAATTCGTCCAAAATCTTGATGTCTCCAATCTCTTGTTTTGTACGTTTTTTCCACGTGTCTTGACATCCAATGTATCCCTGCAAAGTTTGCTGAAGATCTGAGTATGTAGTTTTTGACCTTATATGGAACCTCCTATCTGAAAATTTGAAAATTCTTAAAATATTCGTCCAAAATCTTGATGTCTCCAATCTCTTGTTTTGTACGTTTTTTCCACGTTTCTTGACATCCAATGTATCCCTGCAAAGTTTGGTGAAGATCTGAGTATGTAGTTTTTGACCTTATCTGGAACCTCCCATCTGAAAATTTGAAAATTCCTAAAAAATCCGTCTAAAATCTTGATGTCTCCACTCTCTTGTTTTGAACTTTTTTTCCACGTGTCTTGACATCCAATGTATCCCTGCAAAGTTTGGTGAAGATCTGAGTATGTAGTTTTTGACCTTATATAGAACCTCCTTTCTGAAAATTTGAAAATTCTTAAAAAATTCGACCAAAATCTTGATGTCTCCAATCCTATGTTTTGTATGTTTTTTCCACGTGTCTTGACATCCAATGTATCCATGCAAAGTTTGGTGAAGATCTGAGTATGTAGTTTTTGACCTTATATGGAACCTCCTATCTGAAAATTTGAGAATTCTTGAAAAATTCGTCCAAAATCTTGATGTCTCCAATCTCTTGTTTTGTACGTTTTTTCCACGTGTCTTGACATCCAATGTATCCCTGCAAAGTTTGGTGAAGATCTGAGTATGTAGTTTTTGACCTTATCTGGAACCTCCCATCTGAAAATTTGAAAATTCTTAAAAAATCCGTCCAAAATCTTGATGACCTCAATCTCTTGTTTTATACGTTTTTTCCACGTGTCTTGACATCCAATGTATCCCTGCAATTTTGGTGAAGATCTGAGTATGTAGTTCTTGACCTTATATGGAACCTCTTATCTGAAAATTTGAAAATTCTTAAAAATATTTGACCAAAATCTTGATGTCCCCAATCCTATGTTTTGTATGTTTTTTCCACGTGTCTTGACATCCAATGTATTTCTGCAAAGTTTGGTGAAGATCTGAGTATGTCGTTTTTGACCTTATCTGGAACATCCTTTCTGAAAATTTGAAAATTCTTAAAAAATTCGTCCAAAATCTTGATGTCTCCAATCTCTTGTTTTGTACGTTTTTTCCACGTGTCTTGACATCCAATGTATCCCTGCAAAGTTTGGTGAAGATCTGAGTATGTAGTTTTTGACCTTATATGGAACCTCCCATCTGAAAATTTGAAAATTCTTAAAAAATTCGACCAAAATCTTGATGTCTCCAATCCTATGTTTTGTATGTTTTTCCACGTGTCTTGACATCCAATGTATCCATGCAAAGTTTGGTGAAGATCTGAGTATGTAGTTTTTGACCTTATCTGGAGCCTCCCATCTGAAAATTTGAAAATTTTTTAAAAAAATCGTCCAAAATCTTGATGTCTCCAATCTCTTGTTTTGTACGTTTTTTCCACGTGCCTTGACCTCCAATGTATCCCTGCAATGTTTGGTGAAGATCTGAGTATGTAGTTTTTGACCTTATATGGAACCTCCTATCTGAAAATTTGAAAATTCTTAAAAAATTTGACCAAAATCTTGATGTCCCCAATCCTATGTTTTGTATGTTTTTTCCACGTGTCTTGACATCCAATGTATCCCTGCAAAGTTTGGTGAAGATCTGAGTATGTAGTTTTTGACCTTATATGGAACCTCCTTTCTGAAAATTTGAAAATTCTTAAAATATTCGTCCAAAATCTTGATGTCTCCAATCTCTTGTTTTGTACGTTTTTTCCACGTGTCTTGACATCCAATGTATCCCTGCAAAGTTTGGTGAAGATCTGAGTATGTAGTTTTTGACCTTATATGGAACCTCCCATCTGAAAATTTGAAAATTCCTAAAAAATCCGTCTAAAATCTTGATGTCTCCACTCTCTTGTTTTGTACCTTTTTTCCACGTGTCTTGACATCCAATGTATCCCTGCAAAGTTTGGTGAAGATCTGAGTATGTAGTTTTTGACCTTATATGGAACCTCCTTTCTGAAAATTTGAAAATTCTTTAAAAATTCGACCAAAATCTTGATGTCTCCAATCCTATGTTTTGTATGTTTTTTCCACGTGTCTTGACATCCAATGTATCCATGCAAAGTTTGGTGAAGATCTGAGTATGTAGTTTTTGACCTTATATGGAACCTCCTATCTGAAAATTTGAGAATTCTTGAAAAATTCGTCCAAAATCTTGATGTCTCCAATCTCTTGTTTTGTACGTTTTTTCCACGTGTCTTGACATCCAATGTATCCCTGCAAAGTTTGGTGAAGATCTGAGTATGTAGTTTTTGACCTTATCTGGAACCTCCCATCTGAAAATTTGAAAATTCTTAAAAAATCCGTCCAAAATCTTGATGACCTCAATCTCTTGTTTTATACGTTTTTTCCACGTGTCTTGACATCCAATGTATCCCTGCAATTTTGGTGAAGATCTGAGTATGTAGTTTTTGACATTATATGGAACCTCTTATCTGAAAATTTGAAAATTCTTAAAAATATTTGACCAAAATCTTGATGTCCCCAATCCTATGTTTTGTATGTTTTTTCCACGTGTCTTGACATCCAATGTATTTCTGCAAAGTTTGGTGAAGATCTGAGTATGTCGTTTTTGACCTTATCGGGAACATCCTTTCTGAAAATTTGAAAATTCTTAAAAAATTCGTCCAAAATCTTGATGTCTCCAATCTCTTGTTTTGTACGTTTTTTCCACGTGTCTTGACATCCAATGTTTCCCTGCAAAGTTTGGTGAAGATCTGAGTATGTAGTTTTTGACCTTATACGGAACCTCCCATCTGAAAATTTGAAAATTCTTAAAAAATTCGACCAAAATCTTGATGTCTCCAATCCTATGTTTTGTATGTTTTTTCCACGTGTCTTGACATCCAATGTATCCATGCAAAGTTTGGTGAAGATCTGAGTATGTAGTTTTTGACCTTATCTGGAGCCTCCCATCTGAAAATTTGAAAATTTTTAAAAAAATCGTCCAAAATCTTGATGTCTCCAATCTCTTGTTTTGTACGTTTTTTCCACGTGTCTTGACCTCCAATGTATCCCTGCAATGTTTGGTGAAGATCTGAGTATGTAGTTTTTGACCTTATATGGAACCTCCTATCTGAAAATTTGAAAATTCTTAAAAAATTTGACCAAAATCTTGATGTCCCCAATCCTATGTTTTGTATGTTTTTTCCACGTGTATTGACATCCAATGTATCCCTGCAAAGTTTGGTGAAGATCTGAGTATGTAGTTTTTGACCTTATATGGAACCTCCCATCTGAAAATTTGAAAATTCTTAAAAAATTTGACCAAAATCTTGATGTCCCCAATCCTATGTTTTGTATGTTTTTTCCACGTGTCTTGACATCCAATGTATCCCTGCAAAGTTTGGTGAAGATCTGAGTATGTCGTTTTTGAACTTATCTGGAACATCCTTTCTGAAAATTTGAAAATTCTTAAAAAAATCGTCCAAAATCTTGATGTCTCCAATCTCTTGTTTTGTACGTTTTTTCAACGTGTCATGACATCCAATGTATCCCTGCAAAGTTTGGTGAAGATCTGAGTATGTAGTTTTTGACCTTATATGGAACCTCCTTTCTGAAAATTTGAAAATTCTTAAAAAATTCGTCCAAAATCTTGATGTCTCCAATCTCTTGTTTTGTACGTTTTTTCCACGTGTCTTGACATCCAATGTATCACTGCAAATTTGGTGAAGATCTGAGTATGTAGTTTTTGACCTTATCTGGAACCTCCCATCTGAAAATTTGAAAATTTTTAAAAAATTCGTCCAAAATCTTGATGTCTCCAATCTCTTGTTTTGTACGTTTTTTCCACGTGTCTTGACCTCCAATGTATCCCTGCAATGTTTGGTGAAGATCTGAGTATGTAGTTTTTGACCTTATATGGAACCTCCTATCTGAAAATTTGAAAATTCTTAAAAAATTTGACCAAAAACTTGATGTCTTCAATCTCTTGTTTTGTACTTTTTTTCCACGTGTCTTGACATCCAATGTATCCCTGCAAAGTTTGGTGAAGATCTGAGTATGTTGTTTTTGACCTTATCTGGAACCTCCTATCTGAAAATTTGAAAATTCTTCAAAAATTCGTCCAAAATCTTGATATCTCCAATCTCTTGTTTTGTACGTTTTTTCCACGTTTCTTGACTTCCAATGTATCCCTGCAATGTTTGGTGAAGATCTGAGTATGTAGTTTTTGACCTTATATGGAACCTCCTATCTGAAAATTTGAAAATTCTTAAAAAATTTGACCAAAATCTTGATATCCCCAATCCTATGTTTTGTATGTTTTTTCCACGTGTCTTGACATCCAATGTATACCTGCAAAGTTTGGTGAAGATCTGAGTATGTAGTTTTTGACCTTATCTGGAACCTCCTATCTGAAAATTTGAAAATTTTTAAAAAATTCGTCCAAAATGTTGATGTCTTCAATCTCTTGTTTTGTACTTTTTTTCCACGTGTCTTGACCTCCAATGTATCCCTGCAAAGTTTGGTGAAGATCTGAGTATGTCGTTTTTGACCTTATCTGGAACATCCTTTCTGAAAATTTGAAAATTCTTAAAAAATTCGTCCAAAATCTTGATGTCTCCAATCTCTTGTTTTGTACGTTTTTTCCACGTGTCTTGACATCCAATGTATCCCTGCAAAGTTTGGTGAAGATCTGAGTATGTAGTTTTTGACCTTATATGGAACCTCCTTTCTGAAAATTTGAAAATTCTTAAAATATTCGTCCAAAATCTTGATGTCTCCAATCTCTTGTTTTGTACGTTTTTTCCACGTGTCTTAACATCCAATGTATCCCTGCAAAGTTTGGTGAAGATCTGAGTATGTAGTTTTTGACCTTATATGGAACCTCCCATCTGAAAATTTGAAAATTCCTAAAAAATCCGTCTAAAATCTTGATGTCTCCACTCTCTTGTTTTGTACTTTTTTTCCACGTGTCTTGACATCCAATGTATCCCTGCAAAGTTTGGTGAAGATCTGAGTATGTAGTTTTTGACCTTATATGGAACCTCCTTTCTGAAAATTTGAAAATTCTTAAAAAATTCGACCAAAATCTTGATGTCTCCAATCCTATGTTTTGTATGTTTTTTCCACGTGTCTTGACATCCAATGTATCCATGCAAAGTTTGGTGAAGATCTGAGTATGTAGTTTTTGACCTTATATGGAACCTCCTATCTGAAAATTTGAGAATTCTTGAAAAATTCGTCCAAAATCTTGATGTCTCCAATCTCTTGTTTTGTACGTTTTTTCCACGTGTCTTGACATCCAATGTATCCCTGCAAAGTTTGGTGAAGATCTGAGTATGTAGTTTTTGACCTTATCTGGAACCTCCCATCTGAAAATTTGAAAATTCTTAAAAAATCCGTCCAAAATCTTGATGACCTCAATCTCTTGTTTTGTACGTTTTTTCCACGTGTCTTGACATCCAATGTATCCCTGCAATTTTGGTGAAGATCTGAGTATGTAGTTTTTGACCTTATATGGAACCTCTTATCTGAAAATTTGAAAATTCTTAAAAATATTTGACCAAAATCTTGATGTCCCCAATCCTATGTTTTGTATGTTTTTTCCACGTGTCTTGACATCCAATGTATTTCTGCAAAGTTTGGTGAAGATCTGAGTATGTCGTTTTTGACCTTATCTGGAACATCCTTTCTGAAAATTTGAAAATTCTTAAAAAATTCGTCCAAAATCTTGATGTCTCCAATCTCTTGTTTTGTACGTTTTTTCCACGTGTCTTGACCTCCAATGTATCCCTGCAATGTTTGGTGAAGATCTGAGTATGTAGTTTTTGACCTTATATGGAACCTCCTATCTGAAAATTTGAAAATTCTTAAAAAAATTGACCAAAATCTTGATGTCCCCAATCCTATGTTTTGTATGTTTTTTCCACGTGTCTTGACATCCAATGTATCCCTGCAAAGTTTGGAGAAGATCTGAGTATGTCGTTTTTGACCTTATCTGGAACATCCTTTCTGAAAATTTGAAAATTCTTAAAAAATTCGTCCAAAATCTTGATGTCTCCAATCTCTTGTTTTGTACGTTTTTCCACGTGTCTTGACATCCAATGTATCCCTGCAAAGTTTGGTGAAGATCTGAGTATGTAGTTTTTGACCTTATATGGAACCTCCTTTCTGAAAATTTGAAAATTCTTAAAAAATTCGTCCAAAATCTTGATGTCTCTAATCTCTTGTTTTGTACGTTTTTTCCAAGTGTCTTGACATCCAATGTATCCCTGCAAAGTTTGGTGAAGATCTGAGTATGTAGATTTTGACCTTATATGGAACCTCATATCTGAAAATTTGGAAATTCTTAAAAAATTCGACCAAAATCTTGATGTCTCCAATCCTATGTTTTGTATGTTTTTTCCACGTGTCTTGACATCCAATGTATCCATGCAAAGTTTGGTGAAGATCTGAGTATGTAGTTTTTGACCTTATATGGAACCTCCTATCTGAAAATTTGAAAATTCTTAAAAAATTCGACCAAAATCTTGATGTCTCCAATCCTATGTTTTGTATGTTTTTTCCACGTGTCTTGACATCCAATGTATCCATGCAAAGTTTGGTGAAGATCTGAGTATGTAGTTTTTGACCTTATATGGAACCTCCTATCTGAAAATTTGAAAATTCTTAAAAAAATCGTCCAAAATCTTGATGTCTCCAATCTCTTGTTTTGTACGTTTTTTCCACGTGTCTTGACATCCAATGTATCCCTGCAAAGTTTGGTGAAGATCTGAGTATGTAGTTTTTGACCTTATCTGGAACCTCCCATCTGAAAATTTGAAAATTCCTAAAAAATCCGTCCAAAATCTTGATGACCTCAATCTCTTGTTTTGTACGTTTTTTCCACGTGTCTTGACATCCAATGTATCCCTGCAAAGTTTGGTGAAGATCTGAGTATGTAGTTTTTGACCTTATATGGAACCTCCCATCTGAAAATTTGAAAATTCCTAAAAAATCCGTCTAAAATCTTGATGTCCCCAATCCTATGTCTTGTATGTTTTTTCCACGTGTCTTGACATCCAATGTATCCCTGCAAAGTTTGGTGAAGATCTGAGTATGTAGTTTTTGACCTTATATGGAACCTCATATCTGAAAATTTGAAAATTCTTAAAAAATTCGACCAAAATCTTGATGTCTCCAATCTCTTGTTTTGTACGTTTTTTCCACGTGTCATGACATCCAATGTATCCCTGCAAAGTTTGGTGAAGATCTGAGTATGTAGTTTTTGACCTTATATGGAACCTTCTTTCTGAAAATTTGAAAATTCTTAAAAAATTCGTCCAAAATCTTGATGTCTCCAATCTCCTGTTTTGTACGTTTTTTCCACGTGTCTTGACATCCAATGTATCCCTGCAAAGTTTGGTGAAGATCTGAGTATGTAGTTTTTGACCTTATCTGGAACCTCCCATCTGAAAATTTGAAAATTTTTAAAAAATTCGTCCAAAAACTTGATGTCTCCAATCTCTTGTTTTGTACGTTTTTTCCACGTGTCTTGACCTCCAATGTATCCCTGCAATGTTTGGTGAAGATCTGAGTATGTAGTTTTTGACCTTATATGGAACCTCCTATCTGAAAATTTGAAAATTCTTAAAAAATTCGACCAAAATCTTGATGTCCCCAATCCTATGTTTTGTATGTTTTTTCCACGTGTGTTGACATCCAATGTATCCCTGCAAAGTTTGGTGAAGATCTGAGTATGTCGTTTTTGACCTTATCTGGAACCTCCTATCTGAAAATTTGAAAATTCTTCAAAAATTCGTCCAAAATCTTGATGTCTCCAATCTCTTGTTTTGTACGTTTTTTCCACGTGTCTTGACCTCCAATGTATTCCTGCAATGTTTGGTGAAGATCTGAGTATGTAGTTTTTGACCTTATATGGAACCTCCTATCTGAAAATTTGAAAATTCTTAAAAAATTTGACCAAAATCTTGATGTCCCCAATCCTATGTTTTGTATGTTTTTTCCACGTGTCTTGACATCCAATGTATCCTGCAAAGTTTGGTGAAGATCTGAGTATGTCGTTTTTGACCTTATCTGGAACCTCCTATCTGAAAATTTGAAAATTCTTAAAAAATTCGTCCAAAATCTTGATGTCTCCAATCTCTTGTTTTGTACGTTTTTTCCACATTTCTTGACATCCAATGTATCCCTGCAATGTTTGGTGAAGATCTGAGTATGTAGTTTTTGACCTTATATGGAACCTCCTATCTGAAAATTTGAAAATTCTTAAAAAATTTGACCAAAATCTTGATATCCCCAATCCTATGTTTTGTATGTTTTTTCCACGTGTCTTGACATCCAATGTATACCTGCAAAGTTTGGTGAAGATCTGAGTATGTAGTTTTTGACCTTATCTGGAACCTCCTATCTGAAAATTTGAAAATTTTTAAAAAATTCGTCCAAAATCTTGATGTCTTCAATCTCTTGTTTTGTACTTTTTTTCCACGTGTCTTGACCTCCAATGTATCCCTGCAAAGTTTGGTGAAGATCTGAGTATGTCGTTTTTGACCTTATCTGGAACATCCTTTCTGAAAATTTGAAAATTCTTAAAAAATTCGTCCAAAATCTTGATGTCTCCAATCTCTTGTTTTGTACGTTTTTTCCACGTGTCTTGACATCCAATGTATCCCTGCAAAGTTTGCTGAAGATCTGAGTATGTAGTTTTTGACCTTATATGGAACCTCCTATCTGAAAATTTGAAAATTCTTAAAATATTCGTCCAAAATCTTGATGTCTCCAATCTCTTGTTTTGTACGTTTTTTCCACGTTTCTTGACATCCAATGTATCCCTGCAAAGTTTGGTGAAGATCTGAGTATGTAGTTTTTGACCTTATCTGGAACCTCCCATCTGAAAATTTGAAAATTCCTAAAAAATCCGTCTAAAATCTTGATGTCTCCACTCTCTTGTTTTGAACTTTTTTTCCACGTGTCTTGACATCCAATGTATCCCTGCAAAGTTTGGTGAAGATCTGAGTATGTAGTTTTTGACCTTATCTGGAACCTCCCATCTGAAAATTTGAAAATTCTTAAAAAATCCGTCCAAAATCTTGATGACCTCAATCTCTTGTTTTATACGTTTTTTCCACGTGTCTTGACATCCAATGTATCCCTGCAATTTTGGTGAAGATCTGAGTATGTAGTTCTTGACCTTATATGGAACCTCTTATCTGAAAATTTGAAAATTCTTAAAAATATTTGACCAAAATCTTGATGTCCCCAATCCTATGTTTTGTATGTTTTTTCCACGTGTCTTGACATCCAATGTATTTCTGCAAAGTTTGGTGAAGATCTGAGTATGTCGTTTTTGACCTTATCTGGAACATCCTTTCTGAAAATTTGAAAATTCTTAAAAAATTCGTCCAAAATCTTGATGTCTCCAATCTCTTGTTTTGTACGTTTTTTCCACGTGTCTTGACATCCAATGTATCCCTGCAAAGTTTGGTGAAGATCTGAGTATGTAGTTTTTGACCTTATATGGAACCTCCCATCTGAAAATTTGAAAATTCTTAAAAAATTCGACCAAAATCTTGATGTCTCCAATCCTATGTTTTGTATGTTTTTCCACGTGTCTTGACATCCAATGTATCCATGCAAAGTTTGGTGAAGATCTGAGTATGTAGTTTTTGACCTTATCTGGAGCCTCCCATCTGAAAATTTGAAAATTTTTAAAAAAATCGTCCAAAATCTTGATGTCTCCAATCTCTTGTTTTGTACGTTTTTTCCACGTGCCTTGACCTCCAATGTATCCCTGCAATGTTTGGTGAAGATCTGAGTATGTAGTTTTTGACCTTATATGGAACCTCCTATCTGAAAATTTGAAAATTCTTAAAAAATTTGACCAAAATCTTGATGTCCCCAATCCTATGTTTTGTATGTTTTTTCCACGTGTCTTGACATCCAATGTATCCCTGCAAAGTTTGGTGAAGATCTGAGTATGTAGTTTTTGACCTTATATGGAACCTCCTTTCTGAAAATTTGAAAATTCTTAAAATATTCGTCCAAAATCTTGATGTCTCCAATCTCTTGTTTTGTACGTTTTTTCCACGTGTCTTGACATCCAATGTATCCATGCAAAGTTTGGTGAAGATCTGAGTATGTAGTTTTTGACCTTATATGGAACCTCCCATCTGAAAATTTGAAAATTCCTAAAAAATCCGTCTAAAATCTTGATGTCTCCACTCTCTTGTTTTGTACCTTTTTTCCACGTGTCTTGACATCCAATGTATCCCTGCAAAGTTTGGTGAAGATCTGAGTATGTAGTTTTTGACCTTATATGGAACCTCCTTTCTGAAAATTTGAAAATTCTTAAAAAATTCGACCAAAATCTTGATGTCTCCAATCCTATGTTTTGTATGTTTTTTCCACGTGTCTTGACATCCAATGTATCCATGCAAAGTTTGGTGAAGATCTGAGTATGTAGTTTTTGACCTTATATGGAACCTCCTTTCTGAAAATTTGAGAATTCTTGAAAAATTCGTCCAAAATCTTGATGTCTCCAATCTCTTGTTTTGTACGTTTTTTCCACGTGTCTTGACATCCAATGTATCCCTGCAAAGTTTGGTGAAGATCTGAGTATGTAGTTTTTGACCTTATCTGGAACCTCCCATCTGAAAATTTGAAAATTCTTAAAAAATCCGTCCAAAATCTTGATGACCTCAATCTCTTGTTTTATACGTTTTTTCCACGTGTCTTGACATCCAATGTATCCCTGCAATTTTGGTGAAGATCTGAGTATGTAGTTTTTGACATTATATGGAACCTCTTATCTGAAAATTTGAAAATTCTTAAAAATATTTGACCAAAATCTTGATGTCCCCAATCCTATGTTTTGTATGTTTTTTCCACGTGTCTTGACATCCAATGTATTTCTGCAAAGTTTGGTGAAGATCTGAGTATGTCGTTTTTGACCTTATCTGGAACATCCTTTCTGAAAATTTGAAAATTCTTAAAAAATTCGTCCAAAATCTTGATGTCTCCAATCTCTTGTTTTGTACGTTTTTTCCACGTGTCTTGACATCCAATGTTTCCCTGCAAAGTTTGGTGAAGATCTGAGTATGTAGTTTTTGACCTTATACGGAACCTCCCATCTGAAAATTTGAAAATTCTTAAAAAATTCGACCAAAATCTTGATGTCTCCAATCCTATGTTTTGTATGTTTTTTCCACGTGTCTTGACATCCAATGTATCCATGCAAAGTTTGGTGAAGATCTGAGTATGTAGTTTTTGACCTTATCTGGAGCCTCCCATCTGAAAATTTGAAAATTTTTAAAAAAATCGTCCAAAACCTTGATGTCTCCAATCTTTTGTTTTGTACGTTTTTTCCACGTGTCTTGACCTCCAATGTATCCCTGCAATGTTTGGTGAAGATCTGAGTATGTAGTTTTTGACCTTATATGGAACCTCCTATCTGAAAATTTGAAAATTCTTAAAAAATTTGACCAAAATCTTGATGTCCCCAATCCTATGTTTTGTATGTTTTTTCCACGTGTATTGACATCCAATGTATCCCTGCAAAGTTTGGTGAAGATCTGAGTATGTAGTTTTTGACCTTATATGGAACCTCCCATCTGAAAATTTGAAAATTCTTAAAAAATTTGACCAAAATCTTGATGTCCCCAATCCTATGTTTTGTATGTTTTTTCCACGTGTCTTGACATCCAATGTATCCCTGCAAAGTTTGGTGAAGATCTGAGTATGTCGTTTTTGAACTTATCTGGAACATCCTTTCTGAAAATTTGAAAATTCTTAAAAAAATCGTCCAAAATCTTGATGTCTCCAATCTCTTGTTTTGTACGTTTTTTCAACGTGTCATGACATCCAATGTATCCCTGCAAAGTTTGGTGAAGATCTGAGTATGTAGTTTTTGACCTTATATGGAACCTCCTTTCTGAAAATATGAAAATTCTTAAAAAATTCGTCCAAAATCTTGATGTCTCCAATCTCTTGTTTTGTACGTTTTTTCCACGTGTCTTGACATCCAATGTATCCCTGCAAATTTGGTGAAGATCTGAGTATGTAGTTTTTGACCTTATCTGGAACCTCCCATCTGAAAATTTGAAAATTTTTAAAAAATTCGTCCAAAATCTTGATGTCTCCAATCTCTTGTTTTGTACGTTTTTTCCACGTGTCTTGACCTCCAATGTATCCCTGCAATGTTTGGTGAAGATCTGAGTATGTAGTTTTTGACCTTATATGGAACCTCCTATCTGAAAATTTGAAAATTCTTAAAAAATTTGACCAAAAACTTGATGTCTTCAATCTCTTGTTTTGTACTTTTTTTCCACGTGTCTTGACATCCAATGTATCCCTGCAAAGTTTGGTGAAGATCTGAGTATGTTGTTTTTGACCTTATCTGGAACCTCCTATCTGAAAATTTGAAAATTCTTCAAAAATTCGTCCAAAATCTTGATATCTCCAATCTCTTGTTTTGTACGTTTTTTCCACGTTTCTTGACTTCCAATGTATCCCTGCAATGTTTGGTGAAGATCTGAGTATGTAGTTTTTGACCTTATATGGAACCTCCTATCTGAAAATTTGAAAATTCTTAAAAAATTTGACCAAAATCTTGATATCCCCAATCCTATGTTTTGTATGTTTTTTCCACGTGTCTTGACATCCAATGTATACCTGCAAAGTTTGGTGAAGATCTGAGTATGTAGTTTTTGACCTTATCTGGAACCTCCTATCTGAAAATTTGAAAATTTTTAAAAAATTCGTCCAAAATGTTGATGTCTTCAATCTCTTGTTTTGTACTTTTTTTCCACGTGTCTTGACCTCCAATGTATCCCTGCAAAGTTTGGTGAAGATCTGAGTATGTCGTTTTTGACCTTATCTGGAACATCCTTTCTGAAAATTTGAAAATTCTTAAAAAATTCGTCCAAAATCTTGATGTCTCCAATCTCTTGTTTTGTACGTTTTTTCCACGTGTCTTGACATCCAATGTATCCCTGCAAAGTTTGGTGAAGATCTGAGTATGTAGTTTTTGACCTTATATGGAACCTCCTTTCTGAAAATTTGAAAATTCATAAAATATTCGTCCAAAATCTTGATGTCTCCAATCTCTTGTTTTGTACGTTTTTTCCACGTGTCTTGACATCCAATGTATCCCTGCAAAGTTTGGTGAAGATCTGAGTATGTAGTTTTTGACCTTATATGGAACCTCCCATCTGAAAATTTGAAAATTCCTAAAAAATCCGTCTAAAATCTTGATGTCTCCACTCTCTTGTTTTGTACTTTTTTTCCACGTGTCTTGACATCCAATGTATCCCTGCAAAGTTTGGTGAAGATCTGAGTATGTAGTTTTTGACCTTATATGGAACCTCCTTTCTGAAAATTTGAAAATTCTTAAAAAATTCGACCAAAATCTTGATGTCTCCAATCCTATGTTTTGTATGTTTTTTCCACGTGTCTTGACATCCAATGTATCCATGCAAAGTTTGGTGAAGATCTGAGTATGTAGTTTTTGACCTTATATGGAACCTCCTATCTGAAAATTTGAGAATTCTTGAAAAATTCGTCCAAAATCTTGATGTCTCCAATCTCTTGTTTTGTACGTTTTTTCCACGTGTCTTGACATCCAATGTATCCCTGCAAAGTTTGGTGAAGATCTGAGTATGTAGTTTTTGACCTTATCTGGAACCTCCCATCTGAAAATTTGAAAATTCTTAAAAAATCCGTCCAAAATCTTGATGACCTCAATCTCTTGTTTTGTACGTTTTTTCCACGTGTCTTGACATCCAATGTATCCCTGCAATTTTGGTGAAGATCTGAGTATGTAGTTTTTGACCTTATATGGAACCTCTTATCTGAAAATTTGAAAATTCTTAAAAATATTTGACCAAAATCTTGATGTCCCCAATCCTATGTTTTGTATGTTTTTTCCACGTGTCTTGACATCCAATGTATTTCTGCAAAGTTTGGTGAAGATCTGAGTATGTCGTTTTTGACCTTATCTGGAACATCCTTTCTGAAAATTTGAAAATTCTTAAAAAATTCGTCCAAAATCTTGATGTCTCCAATCTCTTGTTTTGTACGTTTTTTCCACGTGTCTTGACCTCCAATGTATCCCTGCAATGTTTGGTGAAGATCTGAGTATGTAGTTTTTGACCTTATATGGAACCTCCTATCTGAAAATTTGAAAATTCTTAAAAAAATTGACCAAAATCTTGATGTCCCCAATCCTATGTTTTGTATGTTTTTTCCACGTGTCTTGACATCCAATGTATCCCTGCAAAGTTTGGAGAAGATCTGAGTATGTCGTTTTTGACCTTATCTGGAACATCCTTTCTGAAAATTTGAAAATTCTTAAAAAATTCGTCCAAAATCTTGATGTCTCCAATCTCTTGTTTTGTACGTTTTTCCACGTGTCTTGACATCCAATGTATCCCTGCAAAGTTTGGTGAAGATCTGAGTATGTAGTTTTTGACCTTATATGGAACCTCCTTTCTGAAAATTTGAAAATTCTTAAAAAATTCGTCCAAAATCTTGATGTCTCTAATCTCTTGTTTTGTACGTTTTTTCCAAGTGTCTTGACATCCAATGTATCCCTGCAAAGTTTGGTGAAGATCTGAGTATGTAGATTTTGACCTTATATGGAACCTCATATCTGAAAATTTGGAAATTCTTAAAAAATTCGACCAAAATCTTGATGTCTCCAATCCTATGTTTTGTATGTTTTTTCCACGTGTCTTGACATCCAATGTATCCATGCAAAGTTTGGTGAAGATCTGAGTATGTAGTTTTTGACCTTATATGGAACCTCCTATCTGAAAATTTGAAAATTCTTAAAAAATTCGTCCAAAATCTTGATGTCTCCAATCTCTTGTTTTGTACGTTTTTTCCACGTGTCTTGACATCCAATGTATCCCTGCAAAGTTTGGTGAAGATCTGAGTATGTAGTTTTTGACCTTATCTGGAACCTCCCATCTGAAAATTTGAAAATTCCTAAAAAATCCGTCCAAAATTTGATGACCTCAATCTCTTGTTTTGTACGTTTTTTCCACGTGTCTTGACATCCAATGTATCCCTGCAAAGTTTGGTGAAGATCTGAGTATGTAGTTTTTGACCTTATATGGAACCTCCCATCTGAAAATTTGAAAATTCCTAAAAAATCCGTCTAAAATCTTGATGTCCCCAATCCTATGTCTTGTATGTTTTTTCCACGTGTCTTGACATCCAATGTATCCCAGCAAAGTTTGGTGAAGATCTGAGTATGTAGTTTTTGACCTTATATGGAACCTCATATCTGAAAATTTGAAAATTCTTAAAAAATTCGACCAAAATCTTGATGTCTCCAATCTCTTGTTTTGTACTTTTTTTCCACGTGTCATGACATCCAATGTATCCCTGCAAAGTTTGGTGAAGATCTGAGTATGTAGTTTTTGACCTTATATGGAACCTTATTTCTGAAAATTTGAAAATTCTTAAAAAATTCGTCCAAAATCTTGATGTCTCCAATCTCTTGTTTTGTACGTTTTTTCCACGTGTCTTGACATCCAATGTATCCCTGCAAAGTTTGGTGAAGATCTGAGTATGTAGTTTTTGACCTTATCTGGAACCTCCCATCTGAAAATTTGAAAATTTTTAAAAAATTCGTCCAAAAACTTGATGTCTCCAATCTCTTGTTTTGTACGTTTTTTCCACGTGTCTTGACCTCCAATGTATCCCTGCAATGTTTGGTGAAGATCTGAGTATGTAGTTTTTGACCTTACATGGAACCTCCTATCTGAAAATTTGAAAATTCTTAAAAAATTCGACCAAAATCTTGATGTCCCCAATCCTATGTTTTGTATGTTTTTTCCACGTGTGTTGACATCCAATGTATCCCTGCAAGTTTGGTGAAGATCTGAGTATGTCGTTTTTGACCTTATCTGGAACCTCCTATCTGAAAATTTGAAAATTCTTCAAAAATTCGTCCAAAATCTTGATGTCTCCAATCTCTTGTTTTGTACGTTTTTTCCACGTTTCTTGACATCCAATGTATCCCTGCAATGTTTGGTGAAGATCTGAGTATGTCGTTTTTGACCTTATATGGAACCTCCTATCTGAAAATTTGAAAATTCTTAAAAAATTTGACCAAAATCTTGATATCCCCAATCCTATGTTTTGTATGTTTTTTCCACGTGTCTTGACATCCAATGTATCCCTGCAAAGTTTGGTGAAGATCTGAGAATGTAGTTTTTGACCTTATCTGGAACCTCCTATCTGAAAATTTGAAAATTTTTAAAAAATTCGTCCAAAATCTTGATGTCTTCAATCTCTTGTTTTGTACTTTTTTTTAACGTGTCTTGACCTCCAATGTATCCCTGCAAAGTTTGGTGAAGATCTGAGTATGTCGTTTTTGACCTTATATGGAACATCCTTTCTGAAAATTTGAAAATTCTTAAAAAATTCGTCCAAAATCTTGATGTCTCCAATCTCTTGTTTTGTACGTTTTTTCCACGTGTCTTGACCTCCAATGTATCCCTGCAATGTTTGGTGAAGATCTGAGTATGTAGTTTTTGACCTTATATGGAACCTCCTATCTGAAAATTTGAAAATTCTTAAAAAATTTGACCAAAATCTTGATGTCCCCAATCCTATGTTTTGTATGTTTTTTCCACGTGTCTTGACATCCAATGTATCCCTGCAAAGTTTGGTGAAGATCTGAGTATGTAGTTTTTGACCTTATATGGAACCTCCTTTCTGAAAATTTGAAAATTCTTAAAATATTCGTCCAAAATCTTGATGTCTCCAATCTCTTGTTTTGTACGTTTTTTCCACGTGTCTTGACATCCAATGTATCCATGCAAAGTTTGGTGAAGATCTGAGTATGTAGTTTTTGACCTTATATGGAACCTCCCATCTGAAAATTTGAAAATTCCTAAAAAATCCGTCTAAAATCTTGATGTCTCCACTCTCTTGTTTTGTACCTTTTTTCCACGTGTCTTGACATCCAATGTATCCCTGCAAAGTTTGGTGAAGATCTGAGTATGTAGTTTTTGACCTTATATGGAACCTCCTTTCTGAAAATTTGAAAATTCTTAAAAAATTCGACCAAAATCTTGATGTCTCCAATCCTATGTTTTGTATGTTTTTTCCACGTGTCTTGACATCCAATGTATCCATGCAAAGTTTGGTGAAGATCTGAGTATGTAGTTTTTGACCTTATATGGAACCTCCTATCTGAAAATTTGAGAATTCTTGAAAAATTCGTCCAAAATCTTGATGTCTCCAATCTCTTGTTTTGTACGTTTTTTCCACGTGTCTTGACATCCAATGTATCCCTGCAAAGTTTGGTGAAGATCTGAGTATGTAGTTTTTGACCTTATCTGGAACCTCCCATCTGAAAATTTGAAAATTCTTAAAAAATCCGTCCAAAATCTTGATGACCTCAATCTCTTGTTTTATACGTTTTTTCCACGTGTCTTGACATCCAATGTATCCCTGCAATTTTGGTGAAGATCTGAGTATGTAGTTTTTGACATTATATGGAACCTCTTATCTGAAAATTTGAAAATTCTTAAAAATATTTGACCAAAATCTTGATGTCCCCAATCCTATGTTTTGTATGTTTTTTCCACGTGTCTTGACATCCAATGTATTTCTGCAAAGTTTGGTGAAGATCTGAGTATGTCGTTTTTGACCTTATCTGGAACATCCTTTCTGAAAATTTGAAAATTCTTAAAAAATTCGTCCAAAATCTTGATGTCTCCAATCTCTTGTTTTGTACGTTTTTTCCACGTGTCTTGACATCCAATGTTTCCCTGCAAAGTTTGGTGAAGATCTGAGTATGTAGTTTTTGACCTTATACGGAACCTCCCATCTGAAAATTTGAAAATTCTTAAAAAATTCGACCAAAATCTTGATGTCTCCAATCCTATGTTTTGTATGTTTTTTCCACGTGTCTTGACATCCAATGTATCCATGCAAAGTTTGGTGAAGATCTGAGTATGTAGTTTTTGACCTTATCTGGAGCCTCCCATCTGAAAATTTGAAAATTTTTAAAAAAATCGTCCAAAATCTTGATGTCTCCAATCTCTTGTTTTGTACGTTTTTTCCACGTGTCTTGACCTCCAATGTATCCCTGCAATGTTTGGTGAAGATCTGAGTATGTAGTTTTTGACCTTATATGGAACCTCCTATCTGAAAATTTGAAAATTCTTAAAAAATTTGACCAAAATCTTGATGTCCCCAATCCTATGTTTTGTATGTTTTTTCCACGTGTATTGACATCCAATGTATCCCTGCAAAGTTTGGTGAAGATCTGAGTATGTAGTTTTTGACCTTATATGGAACCTCCCATCTGAAAATTTGAAAATTCTTAAAAAATTTGACCAAAATCTTGATGTCCCCAATCCTATGTTTTGTATGTTTTTTCCACGTGTCTTGACATCCAATGTATCCCTGCAAAGTTTGGTGAAGATCTGAGTATGTCGTTTTTGAACTTATCTGGAACATCCTTTCTGAAAATTTGAAAATTCTTAAAAAAATCGTCCAAAATCTTGATGTCTCCAATCTCTTGTTTTGTACGTTTTTTCAACGTGTCATGACATCCAATGTATCCCTGCAAAGTTTGGTGAAGATCTGAGTATGTAGTTTTTGACCTTATATGGAACCTCCTTTCTGAAAATATGAAAATTCTTAAAAAATTCGTCCAAAATCTTGATGTCTCCAATCTCTTGTTTTGTACTTTTTTTCCACGTGTCTTGACATCCAATGTATCCCTGCAAATTTGGTGAAGATCTGAGTATGTAGTTTTTGACCTTATCTGGAACCTCCCATCTGAAAATTTGAAAATTTTTAAAAAATTCGTCCAAAATCTTGATGTCTCCAATCTCTTGTTTTGTACGTTTTTTCCACGTGTCTTGACCTCCAATGTATCCCTGCAATGTTTGGTGAAGATCTGAGTATGTAGTTTTTGACCTTATATGGAACCTCCTATCTGAAAATTTGAAAATTCTTAAAAAATTTGACCAAAAACTTGATGTCTTCAATCTCTTGTTTTGTACTTTTTTTCCACGTGTCTTGACATCCAATGTATCCCTGCAAAGTTTGGTGAAGATCTGAGTATGTTGTTTTTGACCTTATCTGGAACCTCCTATCTGAAAATTTGAAAATTCTTCAAAAATTCGTCCAAAATCTTGATATCTCCAATCTCTTGTTTTGTACGTTTTTTCCACGTTTCTTGACTTCCAATGTATCCCTGCAATGTTTGGTGAAGATCTGAGTATGTAGTTTTTGACCTTATATGGAACCTCCTATCTGAAAATTTGAAAATTCTTAAAAAATTTGACCAAAATCTTGATATCCCCAATCCTATGTTTTGTATGTTTTTTCCACGTGTCTTGACATCCAATGTATACCTGCAAAGTTTGGTGAAGATCTGAGTATGTAGTTTTTGACCTTATCTGGAACCTCCTATCTGAAAATTTGAAAATTTTTAAAAAATTCGTCCAAAATGTTGATGTCTTCAATCTCTTGTTTTGTACTTTTTTTCCACGTGTCTTGACCTCCAATGTATCCCTGCAAAGTTTGGTGAAGATCTGAGTATGTCGTTTTTGACCTTATCTGGAACATCCTTTCTCAAAATTTGAAAATTCTTAAAAAATTCGTCCAAAATCTTGATGTCTCCAATCTCTTGTTTTGTACGTTTTTTCCACGTGTCTTGACATCCAATGTATCCCTGCAAAGTTTGGTGAAGATCTGAGTATGTAGTTTTTGACCTTATATGGAACCTCCTTTCTGAAAATTTGAAAATTCTTAAAATATTCGTCCAAAATCTTGATGTCTCCAATCTCTTGTTTTGTACGTTTTTTCCACGTGTCTTGACATCCAATGTATCCCTGCAAAGTTTGGTGAAGATCTGAGTATGTAGTTTTTGACCTTATATGGAACCTCCCATCTGAAAATTTGAAAATTCCTAAAAAATCCGTCTAAAATCTTGATGTCTCCACTCTCTTGTTTTGTACTTTTTTTCCACGTGTCTTGACATCCAATGTATCCCTGCAAAGTTTGGTGAAGATCTGAGTATGTAGTTTTTGACCTTATATGGAACCTCCTTTCTGAAAATTTGAAAATTCTTAAAAAATTCGACCAAAATCTTGATGTCTCCAATCCTATGTTTTGTATGTTTTTTCCACGTGTCTTGACATCCAATGTATCCATGCAAAGTTTGGTGAAGATCTGAGTATGTAGTTTTTGACCTTATATGGAACCTCCTATCTGAAAATTTGAGAATTCTTGAAAAATTCGTCCAAAATCTTGATGTCTCCAATCTCTTGTTTTGTACGTTTTTTCCACGTGTCTTGACATCCAATGTATCCCTGCAAAGTTTGGTGAAGATCTGAGTATGTAGTTTTTGACCTTATCTGGAACCTCCCATCTGAAAATTTGAAAATTCTTAAAAAATCCGTCCAAAATCTTGATGACCTCAATCTCTTGTTTTGTACGTTTTTTCCACGTGTCTTGACATCCAATGTATCCCTGCAATTTTGGTGAAGATCTGAGTATGTAGTTTTTGACCTTATATGGAACCTCTTATCTGAAAATTTGAAAATTCTTAAAAATATTTGACCAAAATCTTGATGTCCCCAATCCAATGTTTTGTATGTTTTTTCCACGTGTCTTGACATCCAATGTATTTCTGCAAAGTTTGGTGAAGATCTGAGTATGTCGTTTTTGACCTTATCTGGAACATCCTTTCTGAAAATTTGAAAATTCTTAAAAAATTCGTCCAAAATCTTGATGTCTCCAATCTCTTGTTTTGTACGTTTTTTCCACGTGTCTTGACCTCCAATGTATCCCTGCAATGTTTGGTGAAGATCTGAGTATGTAGTTTTTGACCTTATATGGAACCTCCTATCTGAAAATTTGAAAATTCTTAAAAAAATTGACCAAAATCTTGATGTCCCCAATCCTATGTTTTGTATGTTTTTTCCACGTGTCTTGACATCCAATGTATCCCTGCAAAGTTTGGAGAAGATCTGAGTATGTCGTTTTTGACCTTATCTGGAACATCCTTTCTGAAAATTTGAAAATTCTTAAAAAATTCGTCCAAAATCTTGATGTCTCCAATCTCTTGTTTTGTACGTTTTTCCACGTGTCTTGACATCCAATGTATCCCTGCAAAGTTTGGTGAAGATCTGAGTATGTAGTTTTTGACCTTATATGGAACCTCCTTTCTGAAAATTTGAAAATTCTTAAAAAATTCGTCCAAAATCTTGATGTCTCTAATCTCTTGTTTTGTACGTTTTTTCCAAGTGTCTTGACATCCAATGTATCCCTGCAAAGTTTGGTGAAGATCTGAGTATGTAGATTTTGACCTTATATGGAACCTCATATCTGAAAATTTGGAAATTCTTAAAAAATTCGACCAAAATCTTGATGTCTCCAATCCTATGTTTTGTATGTTTTTTCCACGTGTCTTGACATCCAATGTATCCATGCAAAGTTTGGTGAAGATCTGAGTATGTAGTTTTTGACCTTATATGGAACCTCCTATCTGAAAATTTGAAAATTCTTAAAAAATTCGTCCAAAATCTTGATGTCTCCAATCTCTTGTTTTGTACGTTTTTTCCACGTGTCTTGACATCCAATGTATCCCTGCAAAGTTTGGTGAAGATCTGAGTATGTAGTTTTTGACCTTATCTGGAACCTCCCATCTGAAAATTTGAAAATTCCTAAAAAATCCGTCCAAAATCTTGATGACCTCAATCTCTTGTTTTGTACGTTTTTTCCACGTGTCTTGACATCCAATGTATCCCTGCAAAGTTTGGTGAAGATCTGAGTATGTAGTTTTTGACCTTATATGGAACCTCCCATCTGAAAATTTGAAAATTCCTAAAAAATCCGTCTAAAATCTTGATGTCCCCAATCCTATGTCTTGTATGTTTTTTCCACGTGTATTGACATCCAATGTATCCCTGCAAAGTTTGGTGAAGATCTGAGTATGTAGTTTTTGACCTTATATGGAACCTCATATCTGAAAATTTGAAAATTCTTAAAAAATTCGACCAAAATCTTGATGTCTCCAATCTCTTGTTTTGTACTTTTTTTCCACGTGTCATGACATCCAATGTATCCCTGCAAAGTTTGGTGAAGATCTGAGTATGTAGTTTTTGACCTTATATGGAACCTTATTTCTGAAAATTTGAAAATTCTTAAAAAATTCGTCCAAAATCTTGATGTCTCCAATCTCTTGTTTTGTACGTTTTTTCCACGTGTCTTGACATCCAATGTATCCCTGCAAAGTTTGGTGAAGATCTGAGTATGTAGTTTTTGACCTTATCTGGAACCTCCCATCTGAAAATTTGAAAATTTTTAAAAAATTCGTCCAAAAACTTGATGTCTCCAATCTCTTGTTTTGTACGTTTTTTCCACGTGTCTTGACCTCCAATGTATCCCTGCAATGTTTGGTGAAGATCTGAGTATGTAGTTTTTGACCTTACATGGAACCTCCTATCTGAAAATTTGAAAATTCTTAAAAAATTCGACCAAAATCTTGATGTCCCCAATCCTATGTTTTGTATGTTTTTTCCACGTGTGTTGACATCCAATGTATCCCTGCAAGTTTGGTGAAGATCTGAGTATGTCGTTTTTGACCTTATCTGGAACCTCCTATCTGAAAATTTGAAAATTCTTCAAAAATTCGTCCAAAATCTTGATGTCTCCAATCTCTTGTTTTGTACGTTTTTTCCACGTTTCTTGACATCCAATGTATCCCTGCAATGTTTGGTGAAGATCTGAGTATGTCGTTTTTGACCTTATATGGAACCTCCTATCTGAAAATTTGAAAATTCTTAAAAAATTTGACCAAAATCTTGATATCCCCAATCCTATGTTTTGTATGTTTTTTCCACGTGTCTTGACATCCAATGTATCCCTGCAAAGTTTGGTGAAGATCTGAGTATGTAGTTTTTGACCTTATCTGGAACCTCCTATCTGAAAATTTGAAAATTTTTAAAAAATTCGTCCAAAATCTTGATGTCTTCAATCTCTTGTTTTGTACTTTTTTTTAACGTGTCTTGACCTCCAATGTATCCCTGCAAAGTTTGGTGAAGATCTGAGTATGTCGTTTTTGACCTTATATGGAACATCCTTTCTGAAAATTTGAAAATTCTTAAAAAATTCGTCCAAAATCTTGATGTCTCCAATCTCTTGTTTTGTACGTTTTTTCCACGTGTCTTGACATCCAATGTATCCCTGCAAAGTTTGGTGAAGATCTGAGTATGTAGTTTTTGACCTTATATGGAACCTCCTTTCTGAAAATTTGAAAATTCTTAAAATATTCGTCCAAAATCTTGATGTCTCCAATCTCTTGTTTTGTACGTTTTTTCCACGTGTCTTGACATCCAATGTATCCCTGCAAAGTTTGGTGAAGATCTGAGTATGTAGTTTCTGACCTTATATGGAACCTCCCATCTGAAAATTTGAAAATTCCTAAAAAATCCGTCTAAAATCTTGATGTCGCCACTCTCTTGTTTTGTACTTTTTTCCCACGTGTCTTGACATCCAATGTACCCCTGCAAAGTTTGGTGAAGATCTGAGTATGTAGTTTTTGACCTTATATGGAACCTACTTTCTGAAAATTTGAAAATTCTTAAAAAATTCGACCAAAATCTTGATGTCTCCAATCCTATGTTTTGTATGTTTTTTCCACGTGTCTTGACATCCAATGTATCCATGCAAAGTTTGGTGAAGATCTGAGTATGTAGTTTTTGACCTTATATGGAACCTCCTATCTGAAAATTTGAGAATTCTTGAAAAATTCGTCCAAAATCTTGATGTCTCCAATCTCTTGTTTTGTACGTTTTTTCCACGTGTCTTGACATCCAATGTATCCCTGCAAAGTTTGGTGAAGATCTGAGTATGTAGTTTTTGACCTTATCTGGAACCTCCCATCTGAAAATTTGAAAATTCTTAAAAAATCCGTCCAAAATCTTGATGACCTCAATCTCTTGTTTTGTACTTTTTTTCCACGTGTCTTGACCTCCAATGTATCCCTGCAAAGTTTGGTGAAGATCTGAGTATGTCGTTTTTGACCTTATCTGGAACATCCTTTCTGAAAATTTGAAAATTCTTAAAAAATTCGTCCAAAATCTTGATGTCTCCAATCTCTTGTTTTGTACGTTTTTTCCACGTGTCTTGACATCCAATGTATCCCTGCAAAGTTTGGTGAAGATCTGAGTATGTAGTTTTTGACCTTATCTGGAACCTCCTATCTGAAAATTTGAAAATTCTTCAAAAATTCGTCCAAAATCTTGATGTCTCCAATCTCTTGTTTTGTACTTTTTTTCCACGTGTCTTGACATCCAATGTATCCCTGCAAAGTTTGGTGAAGATCTGAGTATGTTGTTTTTGACCTTATCTGGAACCTCCTATCTGAAAATTTGAAAATTCTTCAAAAATTCGTCCAAAATCTTGATATCTCCAATCTCTTGTTTTGTACGTTTTTTCCACGTTTCTTGACTTCCAATGTATCCCTGCAATGTTTGGTGAAGATCTGAGTATGTAGTTTTTGACCTTATATGGAACCTCCTATCTGAAAATTTGAAAATTCTTAAAAAATTTGACCAAAATCTTGATATCCCCAATCCTATGTTTTGTATGTTTTTTCCACGTGTCTTGACATCCAATGTATACCTGCAAAGTTTGGTGAAGATCTGAGTATGTAGTTTTTGACCTTATCTGGAACCTCCTATCTGAAAATTTGAAAATTTTTAAAAAATTCGTCCAAAATGTTGATGTCTTCAATCTCTTGTTTTGTACTTTTTTTCCACGTGTCTTGACCTCCAATGTATCCCTGCAAAGTTTGGTGAAGATCTGAGTATGTCGTTTTTGACCTTATCTGGAACATCCTTTCTGAAAATTTGAAAATTCTTAAGAAATTCGTCCAAAATCTTGATGTCTCCAATCTCTTGTTTTGTACGTTTTTTCCACGTGTCTTGACATCCAATGTATCCCTGCAAAGTTTGGTGAAGATCTGAGTATGTAGTTTTTGACCTTATATGGAACCTCCTTTCTGAAAATTTGAAAATTCTTAAAATATTCGTCCAAAATCTTGATGTCTCCAATCTCTTGTTTTGTACGTTTTTTCCACGTGTCTTGACATCCAATGTATCCCTGCAAAGTTTGGTGAAGATCTGAGTATGTAGTTTTTGACCTTATATGGAACCTCCCATCTGAAAATTTGAAAATTCCTAAAAAATCCGTCTAAAATCTTGATGTCTCCACTCTCTTGTTTTGTACTTTTTTTCCACGTGTCTTGACATCCAATGTATCCCTGCAAAGTTTGGTGAAGATCTGAGTATGTAGTTTTTGACCTTATATGGAACCTCCTTTCTGAAGATTTGAAAATTCCTAAAAAAAATTCGACCAAAATCTTGATGTCTCCAATCCTATGTTTTGTATGTTTTTTCCACGTGTCTTGACATCCAATGTATCCATGCAAAGTTTGGTGAAGATCTGAGTATGTAGTTTTTGACCTTATATGGAACCTCCTATCTGAAAATTTGAGAATTCTTGAAAAATTCGTCCAAAATCTTGATGTCTCCAATCTCTTGTTTTGTACGTTTTTTCCACGTGTCTTGACATCCAATGTATCCCTGCAAAGTTTGGTGAAGATCTGAGTATGTAGTTTTTGACCTTATCTGGAACCTCCCATCTGAAAATTTGAAAATTCTTAAAAAATCCGTCCAAAATCTTGATGACCTCAATCTCTTGTTTTGTACGTTTTTTCCACGTGTCTTGACATCCAATGTATCCCTGCAATTTTGGTGAAGATCTGAGTATGTAGTTTTTGACCTTATATGGAACCTCTTATCTGAAAATTTGAAAATTCTTAAAAATATTTGACCAAAATCTTGATGTCCCCAATCCTATGTTTTGTATGTTTTTTCCACGTGTCTTGACATCCAATGTATTTCTGCAAAGTTTGGTGAAGATCTGAGTATGTCGTTTTTGACCTTATCTGGAACATCCTTTCTGAAAATTTGAAAATTCTTAAAAAATTCGTCCAAAATCTTGATGTCTCCAATCTCTTGTTTTGTACGTTTTTTCCACGTGTCTTGACCTCCAATGTATCCCTGCAATGTTTGGTGAAGATCTGAGTATGTAGTTTTTGACCTTATATGGAACCTCCTATCTGAAAATTTGAAAATTCTTAAAAAAATTGACCAAAATCTTGATGTCCCCAATCCTATGTTTTGAATGTTTTTTCCACGTGTCTTGACATCCAATGTATCCCTGCAAAGTTTGGAGAAGATCTGAGTATGTCGTTTTTGACCTTATCTGGAACATCCTTTCTGAAAATTTGAAAATTCTTAAAAAATTCGTCCAAAATCTTGATGTCTCCAATCTCTTGTTTTGTACGTTTTTCCACGTGTCTTGACATCCAATGTATCCCTGCAAAGTTTGGTGAAGATCTGAGTATGTAGTTTTTGACCTTATATGGAACCTCCTTTCTGAAAATTTGAAAATTCTTAAAAAATTCGTCCAAAATCTTGA
Organism: Lepisma saccharinum; assembly: GCF_977018435.1. Taxonomy (NCBI): domain Eukaryota; kingdom Metazoa; phylum Arthropoda; class Insecta; order Zygentoma; family Lepismatidae; genus Lepisma; species Lepisma saccharinum. The sequence goes on along the minus strand of NC_139242.1, from coordinate 83,995,324 downwards.
TGTCTCTAATCTCTTGTTTTGTACGTTTTTTCCAAGTGTCTTGACATCCAATGTATCCCTGCAAAGTTTGGTGAAGATCTGAGTATGTAGATTTTGACCTTATATGGAACCTCATATCTGAAAATTTGGAAATTCTTAAAAAATTCGACCAAAATCTTGATGTCTCCAATCCTATGTTTTGTATGTTTTTTCCACGTGTCTTGACATCCAATGTATCCATGCAAAGTTTGGTGAAGATCTGAGTATGTAGTTTTTGACCTTATATGGAACCTCCTATCTGAAAATTTGAAAATTCTTAAAAAATTCGTCCAAAATCTTGATGTCTCCAATCTCTTGTTTTGTACGTTTTTTCCACGTGTCTTGACATCCAATGTATCCCTGCAAAGTTTGGTGAAGATCTGAGTATGTAGTTTTTGACCTTATCTGGAACCTCCCATCTGAAAATTTGAAAATTCCTAAAAAATCCGTCCAAAATCTTGATGACCTCAATCTCTTGTTTTGTACGTTTTTTCCACGTGTCTTGACATCCAATGTATCCCTGCAAAGTTTGGTGAAGATCTGAGTATGTAGTTTTTGACCTTATATGGAACCTCCCATCTGAAAATTTGAAAATTCCTAAAAAATCCGTCTAAAATCTTGATGTCCCCAATCCTATGTCTTGTATGTTTTTTCCACGTGTCTTGACATCCAATGTATCCCTGCAAAGTTTGGTGAAGATCTGAGTATGTAGTTTTTGACCTTATATGGAACCTCATATCTGAAAATTTGAAAATTCTTAAAAAATTCGACCAAAATCTTGATGTCTCCAATCTCTTGTTTTGTACTTTTTTTCCACGTGTCATGACATCCAATGTATCCCTGCAAAGTTTGGTGAAGATCTGAGTATGTAGTTTTTGACCTTATATGGAACCTTATTTCTGAAAATTTGAAAATTCTTAAAAAATTCGTCCAAAATCTTGATGTCTCCAATCTCTTGTTTTGTACGTTTTTTCCACGTGTCTTGACATCCAATGTATCCCTGCAAAGTTTGGTGAAGATCTGAGTATGTAGTTTTTGACCTTATCTGGAACCTCCCATCTGAAAATTTGAAAATTTTTAAAAAATTCGTCCAAAAACTTGATGTCTCCAATCTCTTGTTTTGTACGTTTTTTCCACGTGTCTTGACCTCCAATGTATCCCTGCAATGTTTGGTGAAGATCTGAGTATGTAGTTTTTGACCTTACATGGAACCTCCTATCTGAAAATTTGAAAAATTTAAAAAATTCGACCAAAATCTTGATGTCCCCAATCCTATGTTTTGTATGTTTTTTCCACGTGTGTTGACATCCAATGTATCCCTGCAAGTTTGGTGAAGATCTGAGTATGTCGTTTTTGACCTTATCTGGAACCTCCTATCTGAAAATTTGAAAATTCTTCAAAAATTCGTCCAAAATCTTGATGTCTCCAATCTCTTGTTTTGTACGTTTTTTCCACGTTTCTTGACATCCAATGTATCCCTGCAATGTTTGGTGAAGATCTGAGTATGTCGTTTTTGACCTTATATGGAACCTCCTATCTGAAAATTTGAAAATTCTTAAAAAATTTGACCAAAATCTTGATATCCCCAATCCTATGTTTTGTATGTTTTTTCCACGTGTCTTGACATCCAATGTATCCCTGCAAAGTTTGGTGAAGATCTGAGTATGTAGTTTTTGACCTTATCTGGAACCTCCTATCTGAAAATTTGAAAATTTTTAAAAAATTCGTCCAAAATCTTGATGTCTTCAATCTCTTGTTTTGTACTTTTTTTTAACGTGTCTTGACCTCCAATGTATCCCTGCAAAGTTTGGTGAAGATCTGAGTATGTCGTTTTTGACCTTATATGGAACATCCTTTCTGAAAATTTGAAAATTCTTAAAAAATTCGTCCAAAATCTTGATGTCTCCAATCTCTTGTTTTGTACGTTTTTTCCACGTGTCTTGACATCCAATGTATCCCTGCAAAGTTTGGTGAAGATCTGAGTATGTAGTTTTTGACCTTATATGGAACCTCCTTTCTGAAAATTTGAAAATTCTTAAAATATTCGTCCAAAATCTTGATGTCTCCAATCTCTTGTTTTGTACGTTTTTTCCACGTGTCTTGACATCCAATGTATCCCTGCAAAGTTTGGTGAAGATCTGAGTATGTAGTTTCTGACCTTATATGGAACCTCCCATCTGAAAATTTGAAAATTCCTAAAAAATCCGTCTAAAATCTTGATGTCGAAACTCTCTTGTTTTGTACTTTTTTCCCACGTGTCTTGACATCCAATGTACCCCTGCAAAGTTTGGTGAAGATCTGAGTATGTAGTTTTTGACCTTATATGGAACCTACTTTCTGAAAATTTGAAAATTCTTAAAAAATTCGACCAAAATCTTGATGTCTCCAATCCTATGTTTTGTATGTTTTTTCCACGTGTCTTGACATCCAATGTATCCATGCAAAGTTTGGTGAAGATCTGAGTATGTAGTTTTTGACCTTATATGGAACCTCCTATCTGAAAATTTGAGAATTCTTGAAAAATTCGTCCAAAATCTTGATGTCTCCAATCTCTTGTTTTGTACGTTTTTTCCACGTGTCTTGACATCCAATGTATCCCTGCAAAGTTTGGTGAAGATCTGAGTATGTAGTTTTTGACCTTATCTGGAACCTCCCATCTGAAAATTTGAAAATTCTTAAAAAATCCGTCCAAAATCTTGATGACCTCAATCTCTTGTTTTGTACTTTTTTTCCACGTGTCTTGACATCCAATGTATCCCTGCAATTTTGGTGAAGATCTGAGTATGTAGTTTTTGACCTTATATGGAACCTCTTATCTGAAAATTTGAAAATTCTTAAAAATATTTGACCAAAATCTTGATGTCCCCAATCCTATGTTTTGTATGTTTTTTCCACGTGTCTTGACATCCAATGTATTTCTGCAAAGTTTGGTGAAGATCTGAGTATGTCGTTTGTGACCTTATCTGGAACATCCTTTCTGAAAATTTGAAAATTCTTAAAAAATTCGTCCAAAATCTTGATGTCTCCAATCTCTTGTTTTGTACGTTTTTTACACGTGTCTTGACATCCAATGTATCCCTGCAAAGTTTGGTGAAGATCTGAGTATGTAGTTTTTAACCTTATATGGAACCTCCCATCTGAAAATTTGAAAATTCTTAAAAAATTCGACCAAAATCTTGATGTCCCCAATCCTATGTTTTGTATGTTTTTTCCACGTGTCTTGACATCCAATGTATCCCTGCAAAGTTTGGTGAAGATCTGAGTATGTCGTTTTTGACCTTATCTGGAACATCCTTTCTGAAAATTTGAAAATTCTTAAAAAATTCGTCCAAAATCTTGATGTCTCCAATCTCTTGTTTTGTACGTTTTTCCACGTGTCTTGACATCCAATGTATCCCTGCAAAGTTTGGTGAAGATCTGAGTATGTAGTTTTTGACCTTATATGGAACCTCCTTTCTGAAAATTTGAAAATTCTTAAAATATTCGTCCAAAATCTTGATGTCTCCAATCTCTTGTTTTGTACGTTTTTTCCACGTGTCTTGACATCCAATGTATCCCTGCAAAGTTTGGTGAAGATCTGAGTATGTAGTTTTTGACCTTATATGGAACCTCCCATCTGAAAATTTGAAAATTCCTAAAAAATCCGTCTAAAATCTTGATGTCTCCACTTTCTTGTTTTGTACTTTTTTCCACGTGTCTTGACATCCAATGTATCCCTGCAAAGTTTGGTGAAGATCTGAGTATGTAGTTTTTGACCTTATATGGAACCTCCTTTCTGAAAATTTGAAAATTCTTAAAAAATTCGACCAAAATCTTGATGTCTCCAATCCTATGTTTTGTATGTTTTTTCCACGTGTCTTGACATCCAATGTATCCATGCAAAGTTTGGTGAAGATCTGAGTATGTAGTTTTTGACCTTATATGGAACCTCCTATCTGAAAATTTGAGAATTCTTGAAAAATTCGTCCAAAATCTTGATGTCTCCAATCTCTTGTTTTGTACGTTTTTTTCCACGTGTCTTGACATCCAATGTATCCCTGCAAAGTTTGGTGAAGATCTGAGTATGTAGTTTTTGACCTTATCTGGAACCTCCCATCTGAAAATTTGAAAATTCTTAAAAAATCCGTCCAAAATCTTGATGACCTCAATCTCTTGTTTTGTACGTTTTTTCCACGTGTCTTGACATCCAATGTATCCCTGCAATTTTGGTGAAGATCTGAGTATGTAGTTTTTGACCTTATATGGAACCTCTTATCTGAAAATTTGAAAATTCTTAAAAATATTTGACCAAAATCTTGATGTCCCCAATCCTATGTTTTGTATGTTTTTTCCACGTGTCTTGACATCCAATGTATTTCTGCAAAGTTTGGTGAAGATCTGAGTATGTCGTTTTTGACCTTATCTGGTACATCCTTTCTGAAAATTTGAAAATTCTTAAAAAATTCGTCCAAAATCTTGATGTCTCCAATCTCTTGTTTTGTACGTTTTTTCCACGTGTCTTGACCTCCAATGTATCTCTGCAATGTTTGGTGAAGATCTGAGTATGTAGTTTTTGACCTTATATGGAACCTCCTATCTGAAAATTTGAAAATTCTTAAAAAATCCGTCCAAAATCTTGATGACCTCAATCTCTTGTTTTGTACGTTTTTTCCACGTGTCTTGACATCCAATGTATCCCTGCAATTTTGGTGAAGATCTGAGTATGTAGTTTTTGACCTTATATGGAACCTCTTATCTGAAAATTTGAAAATTCTTAAAAAATTCGACCAAAATCTTGATGTCTCCAATCCTATGTTTTGTATGTTTTTTCCACGTGTCTTGACATCCAATGTATCCATGCAAAGTTTGGTGAAGATCTGAGTATGTAGTTTTTGACCTTATATGGAACCTCCTTTCTGAAAATTTGAAAATTCTTAAAATATTCGTCCAAAATCTTGATGTCTCCAATCTCTTGTTTTGTACGTTTTTTCCACGTGTCTTGACATCCAATGTATCGCTGCAAAGTTTGGTGAAGATCTGAGTATGTAGTTTTTGACCTTATATGGAACCTCCCATCTGAAAATTTGAAAATTCCTAAAAAATCCGTCTAAAATCTTGATGTCTCCACTCTCTTGTTTTGTACTTTTTTTCCACGTGTCTTGACATCCAATGTATCCCTGCAAAGTTTGGTGAAGATCTGAGTATGTAGTTTTTGACCTTATATGGAACCTCCTTTCTGAAAATTTGAAAATTCTTAAAAAATTCGACCAAAATCTTGATGTCTCCAATCCTATGTTTTGTATGTTTTTTCCACGTGTCTTGACTTCCAATGTATCCATGCAAAGTTTGGTGAAGATCTGAGTATGTAGTTTTTGACCTTATATGGAACCTCCTATCTGAAAATTTGAGAATTCTTGAAAAATTCGTCCAAAATCTTGATGTCTCCAATCTCTTGTTTTGTACGTTTTTTCCACGTGTCTTGACATCCAATGTATCCCTGCAAAGTTTGGTGAAGATCTGAGTATGTAGTTTTTGACCTTATCTGGAACCTCCCATCTGAAAATTTGAAAATTCTTAAAAAATCCGTCCAAAATCTTGATGACCTCAATCTCTTGTTTTGTACGTTTTTTCCACGTGTCTTGACATCCAATGTATCCCTGCAATTTTGGTGAAGATCTGAGTATGTAGTTTTTGACCTTATATGGAACCTCTTATCTGAAAATTTGAAAATTCTTAAAAATATTTGACCAAAATCTTGATGTCCCCAATCCTATGTTTTGTATGTTTTTTCCACGTGTCTTGACATCCAATGTATTTCTGCAAAGTTTGGTGAAGATCTGAGTATGTCGTTTTTGACCTTATCTGGAACATCCTTTCTGAAAATTTGAAAATTCTTAAAAAATTCGTCCAAAATCTTGATGTCTCCAATCTCTTGTTTTGTACGTTTTTTACACGTGTCTTGACATCCAATGTATCCCTGCAAAGTTTGGTGAAGATCTGAGTATGTAGTTTTTGACCTTATATGGAACCTCCCATCTGAAAATTTGAAAATTCTTAAAAAATTCGACCAAAATCTTGATGTCCCCAATCCTATGTTTTGTATGTTTTTTCCACGTGTCTTGACATCCAATGTATCCCTGCAAAGTTTGGTGAAGATCTGAGTATGTCGTTTTTGACCTTATCTGGAACATCCTTTCTGAAAATTTGAAAATTCTTAAAAAATTCGTCCAAAATCTTGATGTCTCCAATCTCTTGTTTTGTACGTTTTTTCCACGTGTCTTGACATCCAATGTATCCCTGCAAAGTTTGGTGAAGATCTGAGTATGTAGTTTTTGACCTTATATGGAACCTCCTTTCTGAAAATTTGAAAATTCTTAAAAAATTCGTCCAAAATCTTGATGTCTCTAATCTCTTGTTTTGTACGTTTTTTCCAAGTGTCTTGACATCCAATGTATCCCTGCAAAGTTTGGTGAAGATCTGAGTATGTAGATTTTGACCTTATATGGAACCTCATATCTGAAAATTTGGAAATTCTTAAAAAATTCGACCAAAATCTTGATGTCTCCAATCCTATGTTTTGTATGTTTTTTCCACGTGTCTTGACATCCAATGTATCCATGCAAAGTTTGGTGAAGATCTGAGTATGTAGTTTTTGACCTTATATGGAACCTCCTATCTGAAAATTTGAAAATTCTTAAAAAATTCGTCCAAAATCTTGATGTCTCCAATCTCTTGTTTTGTACGTTTTTTCCACGTGTCTTGACATCCAATGTATCCCTGCAAAGTTTGGTGAAGATCTGAGTATGTAGTTTTTGACCTTATCTGGAACCTCCCATCTGAAAATTTGAAAATTCCTAAAAAATCCGTCCAAAATCTTGATGACCTCAATCTCTTGTTTTGTACGTTTTTTCCACGTGTCTTGACATCCAATGTATCCCTGCAAAGTTTGGTGAAGATCTGAGTATGTAGTTTTTGACCTTATATGGAACCTCCCATCTGAAAATTTGAAAATTCCTAAAAAATCCGTCTAAAATCTTGATGTCCCCAATCCTATGTCTTTTATGTTTTTTCCACGTGTCTTGACATCCAATGTATCCCTGCAAAGTTTGGTGAAGATCTGAGTATGTAGTTTTTGACCTTATATGGTACCTCATATCTGAAAATTTGAAAATTCTTAAAAAATTCGACCAAAATCTTGATGTCTCCAATCCTATGTTTTGTATGTTTTTTCCACGTGTCTTGACATCCAATGTATCCATGCAAAGTTTGGTGAAGATCTGAGTATGTAGTTTTGACCTTATATGGAACCTCCTATCTGAAAATTTGAGAATTCTTGAAAAATTCGTCCAAAATCTTGATGTCTCCAATCTCTTGTATTGTACGTTTTTTCCACGTGTCTTGACATCCAATGTATCCCTGCAAAGTTTGGTGAAGATCTGAGTATGTAGTTTTTGACCTTATCTGGAACCTCCCATCTGAAAATTTGAAAATTCCTAAAAAATCCGTCCAAAATCTTGATGACCTCAATCTCTTGTTCTGTACGTTTTTTCCACGTGTCTTGACATCCAATGTATCCCTGCAATGTTTGGTGAAAATCTGAGTATGTAGTTTTTGACCTTATATGGAACCTCTTATCTGAAAATTTGAAAATTCTTAAAAATATTTGACCAAAATCTTGATGTCCCCAATCCTATGTTTTGTATGTTTTTTCCACGTGTCTTGACATCCAATGTATTTCTGCAAAGTTTGGTGAAGATCTGAGTATGTCGTTTTTGACCTTATCTGGAACATCCTTTCTGAAAATTTGAAAATTCTTAAAAAATTCGTCCAAAATCTTGATGTCTCCAATCTCTTGTTTTGTACGTTTTTTCCACGTGTCTTGACATCCAATGTATCCCTGCAAAATTTGGTGAAGATCTGAGTATGTAGTTTTTGACCTTATATGGAACCTCCCATCTGAAAATTTGAAAATTCTTAAAAAATTCGACCAAAATCTTGATGTCTCCAATCCTATGTTTTGTATGTTTTTTCCACGTGTCTTGACATCCAATGCATCCATGCAAAGTTTGGTGAAGATCTGAGTATGTAGTTTTTGACCTTATCTGGAACCTCCCATCTGAAAATTTGAAAATTTTTAAAAAATTCGTCCAAAATCTTGATGTCTCCAATCTCTTGTTTTATACGTTTTTTCCACGTGTCTTGACCTCCAATGTATCCCTGCAATGTTTGGTGAAGATCTGAGTATGTAGTTTTTGACCTTATATGGAACCTCCTATCTGAAAATTTGAAAATTCTTAAAAAATTTGACCAAAATCTTGATGTCCCCAATCCTATGTTTTGTATGTTTTTTCCACGTGTCTTGACATCCAATGTATCCCTGCAAAGTTTGGTGAAGATCTGAGTATGTCGTTTTTGACCTTATCTGGAACCTCCCATCTGAAAATTTGAAAATTCCTCAAAAATTCGTCCAAAATCTTGATGTCTCCAATCTCTTGTTTTGTACGTTTTTTCCACGTGTCTTGACATCCAATGTATCCCTGCAAAGTTTGGTGAAGATCTGAGTATGTAGTTTTTGACCTTATATGGAACCTCCTTTCTGAAAATTTGAAAATTCTTAAAAAATTCGTCCAAAATCTTGATGTCTCCAATCTCTTGTTTTGTACGTTTTTTCCACGTGTCTTGACATCCAATGTATGCCTGCAAAGTTTGGTGAAGATCTGAGTATGTAGTTTTTGACCTTATATGGAACCTCCTTTCTGAAAATTTGAAAATTCTTAAAAAATTCGTCCAAAATCTTGATGTCTCCAATCTCTTGTTTTGTACGTTTTTTCCACGTGTCTTGACATCCAATGTATCCCTGCAAAGTTTGGTGAAGATCTGAGTATGTAGTTTTTGACCTTATATGGAACCTCATATCTGAAAATTTGAAAATTCTTAAAAAAATCGACCAAAATCTTGATGTCTCCAATCCTATGTTTTGTATGTTTTTTCCACGTGTCTTGACATCCAATGTATCCATGCAAAGTTTGGTGAAGATCTGAGTATGTAGTTTTTTACCTTATATGGAACCTCCTATCTGAAAATTTGAAAATTCTTAAAAAAATCGTCCAAAATCTCGATGTCTCCAATCTCTTGTTTTGTACGTTTTTCCACGTGTCTTGACATCCAATGTATCCCTGCAAAATTTTGGTGAAGATCTGAGTATGTAGTTTTTGACCTTATCTGGAACCTCCCATCTGAAAATTTGAAAATTCCTAAAAAATCCGTCCAAAATCTTGATGACCTCAATCTCTTGTTTTGTACGTTTTTTCCACGTGTCTTGACATCCAATGTAACCCTGCAAAGTTTGGTGAAGATCTGAGTATGTAGTTTTTGACCTTATCTGGAACCTCCTATCTGAAAATTTGAAAATTGTTAAAAAATTCGTCCAAAATCTTGATGTCTCCAATCTCTTGTTTTGTACGTTTTTCCCACGTGTCTTGACATCCAATGTATCCCTGCAAAGTTTGGTGAAGATCTGAGTATGTAGTTTTTGACCTTATATGGAACCTCCTTTCTGAAAATTTGAAAATTCCTCAAAAATTCGTCCAAAATCTTGATGTCTCCAATCTCTTGTTTTGTACGTTTTTCCACGTGTCTTGACATCCAATGTATCCCTGCAAAGTTTGGTGAAGATCTGAGTATGTAGTTTTTGACCTTATCTGGAACCTCCCATCTGAAAATTTGAAAATTCCTAAAAAATCCGTCCAAAATCTTGATGTCCCCAATCCTATGTCTTGTATGTTTTTCCACGTGTCTTGACATCCAATGTATCCCTGCAAGGTTTGGTGAAGATCTGAGTATGTAGTTTTTGACCTTATCTGGAACCTCCTATCTGAAAATTTGAAAATTGTTAAAAAATTCGTCCAAAATCTTGATGTCTCCAATCTCTTGTTTTGTACGTTTTTCCCACGTGTCTTGACATCCAATGTATCCCTGCAAAGTTTGGTGAAGATCTGAGTATGTCGTTTTTGACCTTATCTGGAACATCCTTTCTGAAAATTTGAAAATTCTTAAAAAATTCGTCCAAAATCTTGATGTCTCCAATCTCTTGTTTTGTACGTTTTTTACACGTGTCTTGACATCCAATGTATCCCTGCAAAGTTTGGTGAAGATCTGAGTATGTAGTTTTTGACCTTATCTGGAACCTCCCATCTGAAAATTTGAAAATTCTTAAAAAATCCGTCCAAAATCTTGATGACCTCAATCTCTTGTTTTGTACGTTTTTTCCACGTGTCTTGACATCCAATGTATCCCTGCAATTTTGGTGAAGATCTGAGTATGTAGTTTTTGACCTTATATGGAACCTCTTATCTGAAAATTTGAAAATTCTTAAAAATATTTGACCAAAATCTTGATGTCCCCAATCCTATGTTTTGTATGTTTTTTCCACGTGTCTTGACATCCAATGTATTTCTGCAAAGTTTGGTGAAGATCTGAGTATGTCGTTTTTGACCTTATCTGGAACATCCTTTCTGAAAATTTGAAAATTCTTAAAAAATTCGTCCAAAATCTTGATGTCTCCAATCTCTTGTTTTGTACGTTTTTTACACGTGTCTTGACATCCAATGTATCCCTGCAAAGTTTGGTGAAGATCTGAGTATGTAGTTTTTGACCTTATATGGAACCTCCCATCTGAAAATTTGAAAATTCTTAAAAAATTCGACCAAAATCTTGATGTCCCCAATCCTATGTTTTGTATGTTTTTTCCACGTGTCTTGACATCCAATGTATCCCTGCAAAGTTTGGTGAAGATCTGAGTATGTCGTTTTTGACCTTATCTGGAACATCCTTTCTGAAAATTTGAAAATTCTTAAAAAATTCGTCCAAAATCTTGATGTCTCCAATCTCTTGTTTTGTACGTTTTTTCCACGTGTCTTGACATCCAATGTATCCCTGCAAAGTTTGGTGAAGATCTGAGTATGTAGTTTTTGACCTTATATGGAACCTCCTTTCTGAAAATTTGAAAATTCTTAAAAAATTCGTCCAAAATCTTGATGTCTCTAATCTCTTGTTTTGTACGTTTTTTCCAAGTGTCTTGACATCCAATGTATCCCTGCAAAGTTTGGTGAAGATCTGAGTATGTAGATTTTGACCTTATATGGAACCTCATATCTGAAAATTTGGAAATTCTTAAAAAATTCGACCAAAATCTTGATGTCTCCAATCCTATGTTTTGTATGTTTTTTCCACGTGTCTTGACATCCAATGTATCCATGCAAAGTTTGGTGAAGATCTGAGTATGTAGTTTTTGACCTTATATGGAACCTCCTATCTGAAAATTTGAAAATTCTTAAAAAATTCGTCCAAAATCTTGATGTCTCCAATCTCTTGTTTTGTACGTTTTTTCCACGTGTCTTGACATCCAATGTATCCCTGCAAAGTTTGGTGAAGATCTGAGTATGTAGTTTTTGACCTTATCTGGAACCTCCCATCTGAAAATTTGAAAATTCCTAAAAAATCCGTCCAAAATCTTGATGACCTCAATCTCTTGTTTTGTACGTTTTTTCCACGTGTCTTGACATCCAATGTATCCCTGCAAAGTTTGGTGAAGATCTGAGTATGTAGTTTTTGACCTTATATGGAACCTCCCATCTGAAAATTTGAAAATTCCTAAAAAATCCGTCTAAAATCTTGATGTCCCCAATCCTATGTCTTGTATGTTTTTTCCACGTGTCTTGACATCCAATGTATCCCTGCAAAGTTTGGTGAAGATCTGAGTATGTAGTTTTTGACCTTATATGGTACCTCATATCTGAAAATTTGAAAATTCTTAAAAAATTCGACCAAAATCTTGATGTCTCCAATCCTATGTTTTGTATGTTTTTTCCACGTGTCTTGACATCCAATGTATCCATGCAAAGTTTGGTGAAGATCTGAGTATGTAGTTTTGACCTTATATGGAACCTCCTATCTGAAAATTTGAGAATTCTTGAAAAATTCGTCCAAAATCTTGATGTCTCCAATCTCTTGTATTGTACGTTTTTTCCACGTGTCTTGACATCCAATGTATCCGTGCAAAGTTTGGTGAAGATCTGAGTATGTAGTTTTTGACCTTATCTGGAACCTCCCATCTGAAAATTTGAAAATTCCTAAAAAATCCGTCCAAAATCTTGATGACCTCAATCTCTTGTTCTGTACGTTTTTTCCACGTGTCTTGACATCCAATGTATCCCTGCAATGTTTGGTGAAAATCTGAGTATGTAGTTTTTGACCTTATATGGAACCTCTTATCTGAAAATTTGAAAATTCTTAAAAATATTTGACCAAAATCTTGATGTCCCCAATCCTATGTTTTGTATGTTTTTTCCACGTGTCTTGACATCCAATGTATTTCTGCAAAGTTTGGTGAAGATCTGAGTATGTCGTTTTTGACCTTATCTGGAACATCCTTTCTGAAAATTTGAAAATTCTTAAAAAATTCGTCCAAAATCTTGATGTCTCCAATCTCTTGTTTTGTACGTTTTTTCCACGTGTCTTGACATCCAATGTATCCCTGCAAAATTTGGTGAAGATCTGAGTATGTAGTTTTTGACCTTATATGGAACCTCCCATCTGAAAATTTGAAAATTCTTAAAAAATTCGACCAAAATCTTGATGTCTCCAATCCTATGTTTTGTATGTTTTTTCCACGTGTCTTGACATCCAATGCATCCATGCAAAGTTTGGTGAAGATCTGAGTATGTAGTTTTTGACCTTATCTGGAACCTCCCATCTGAAAATTTGAAAATTTTTAAAAAATTCGTCCAAAATCTTGATGTCTCCAATCTCTTGTTTTATACGTTTTTTCCACGTGTCTTGACCTCCAATGTATCCCTGCAATGTTTGGTGAAGATCTGAGTATGTAGTTTTTGACCTTATATGGAACCTCCTATCTGAAAATTTGAAAATTCTTAAAAAATTTGACCAAAATCTTGATGTCCCCAATCCTATGTTTTGTATGTTTTTTCCACGTGTCTTGACATCCAATGTATCCCTGCAAAGTTTGGTGAAGATCTGAGTATGTCGTTTTTGACCTTATCTGGAACCTCCCATCTGAAAATTTGAAAATTCCTCAAAAATTCGTCCAAAATCTTGATGTCTCCAATCTCTTGTTTTGTACGTTTTTTCCACGTGTCTTGACATCCAATGTATCCCTGCAAAGTTTGGTGAAGATCTGAGTATGTAGTTTTTGACCTTATATGGAACCTCCTTTCTGAAAATTTGAAAATTCTTAAAAAATTCGTCCAAAATCTTGATGTCTCCAATCTCTTGTTTTGTACGTTTTTTCCACGTGTCTTGACATCCAATGTATCCCTGCAAAGTTTGGTGAAGATCTGAGTATGTAGTTTTTGACCTTATATGGAACCTCACATCTGAAAATTTGAAAATTCCTAAAAAATCCGTCTAAAATCTTGATGTCCCCAATCCTATGTCTTGTATGTTTTTTCCACGTGTCTTGACATCCAATGTATCCCTGCAAAGTTTGGTGAAGATCTGAGTATGTAGTTTTTGACCTTATATGGAACCTCATATCTGAAAATTTGAAAATTCTTAAAAAATTCGACCAAAATCTTGATGTCTCCAATCCTATGTTTTGTATGTTTTTTCCACGTGTCTTGACATCCAATGTATCCATGCAAAGTTTGGTGAAGATCTGAGTATGTAGTTTTTGACCTTATATGGAACCTCCTATCTGAAAATTTGAAAATTCTTAAAAAAATCGTCCAAAATCTTGATGTATCCAATCTCTTGTTTTGTACGTTTTTCCACGTGTCTTGACATCCAATGTATCCCTGCAAAATTTTGGTGAAGATCTGAGTATGTAGTTTTTGACCTTATCTGGAACCTCCCATCTGAAAATTTGAAAATTCCTAAAAAATCCGTCCAAAATCTTGATGACCTCAATCTCTTGTTTTGTACGTTTTTTCCACGTGTCTTGACATCCAATGTAACCCTGCAAAGTTTGGTGAAGATCTGAGTATGTAGTTTTTGACCTTATCTGGAACCTCCTATCTGAAAATTTGAAAATTGTTAAAAAATTCGTCCAAAATCTTGATGTCTCCAATCTCTTGTTTTGTACGTTTTTCCCACGTGTCTTGACATCCAATGTATCCCTGCAAAGTTTGGTGAAGATCTGAGTATGTAGTTTTTGACCTTATATGGAACCTCCTTTCTGAAAATTTGAAAATTCCTCAAAAATTCGTCCAAAATCTTGATGTCTCCAATCTCTTGTTTTGTACGTTTTTCCACGTGTCTTGACATCCAATGTATCCCTGCAAAGTTTGGTGAAGATCTGAGTATGTAGTTTTTGACCTTATCTGGAACCTCCCATCTGAAAATTTGAAAATTCCTAAAAAATCCGTCCAAAATCTTGATGTCCCCAATCCTATGTCTTGTATGTTTTTCCACGTGTCTTGACATCCAATGTATCCCTGCAAGGTTTGGTGAAGATCTGAGTATGTAGTTTTTGACCTTATCTGGAACCTCCCATCTGAAAATTTGAAAATTCTTAAAAATATTTGACCAAAATCTTGATGTCCCCAATCCTATGTTTTGTATGTTTTTTCCACGTGTCTTGACATCCAATGTATTTCTGCAAAGTTTGGTGAAGATCTGAGTATGTCGTTTTTGACCTTATCTGGAACATCCTTTCTGAAAATTTGAAAATTCTTAAAAAATTCGTCCAAAATCTTGATGTCTCCAATCTCTTGTTTTGTACGTTTTTTACACGTGTCTTGACATCCAATGTATCCCTGCAAAGTTTGGTGAAGATCTGAGTATGTAGTTTTTGACCTTATATGGAACCTCCCATCTGAAAATTTGAAAATTCTTAAAAAATTCGACCAAAATCTTGATGTCCCCAATCCTATGTTTTGTATGTTTTTTCCACGTGTCTTGACATCCAATGTATCCCTGCAAAGTTTGGTGAAGATCTGAGTATGTAGTTTTTGACCTTATATGGAACCTCCCATCTGAAAATTTGAAAATTCCTAAAAAATCCGTCTAAAATCTTGATGTCTCCACTCTCTTGTTTTGTACTTTTTTCCACGTGTCTTGACATCCAATGTATCCCTGCAAAGTTTGGTGAAGATCTGAGTATGTAGTTTTTGACCTTATATGGAACCTCCTTTCTGAAAATTTGAAAATTCTTAAAAAATTCGACCAAAATCTTGATGTCTCCAATCCTATGTTTTGTATGTTTTTTCCACGTGTCTTGACATCCAATGTATCCATGCAAAGTTTAGTGAAGATCTGAGTATGTAGTTTTTGACCTTATATTGAACCTCCTATCTGAAAATTTGAGAATTCTTGAAAAATTCGTCCAAAATCTTGATGTCTCCAATCTCTTGTTTTGTACGTTTTTTCCACGTGTCTTGACATCCAATGTATCCCTGCAAAGTTTGGTGAAGATCTGAGTATGTAGTTTTTGACCTTATCTGGAACCTCCCATCTGAAAATTTGAAAATTCTTAAAAAATCAGTCCAAAATCTTGATGACCTCAATCTCTTGTTTTGTACGTTTTTTCCACGTGTCTTGACATCCAATGTATCCCTGCAATTTTGGTGAAGATCTGAGTATGTAGTTTTTGACCTTATATGGAACCTCTTATCTGAAAATTTGAAAATTCTTAAAAATATTTGACCAAAATCTTGATGTCCCCAATCCTATGTTTTGTATGGTTTTTCCACGTGTCTTGACATCCAATGTATTTCTGCAAAGTTTGGTGAAGATCTGAGTATGTCGTTTTTTACCTTATCTGGAACATCCTTTCTGAAAATTTGAAAATTCTTAAAAAATTCGTCCAAAATCTTGATGTCTCCAATCTCTTGTTTTGTACGTTTTTTCCACGTGTCTTGACATCCAATGTATCCCTGCAAAGTTTGGTGAAGATCTGAGTATGTAGTTTTTGACCTTATATGGAACCTCCCATCTGAAAATTTGAAAATTCTTAAAAAATTCGACCAAAATCTTGATGTCTCCAATCCTATGTTTTGTATGTTTTTTCCACGTGTCTTGACATCCAATGTATCCATGCAAAGTTTGGTGAAGATCTGAGTATGTAGTTTTTGACCTTATCTGGAACCTCCCATCAGAAAATTTGAAAATTTTTAAAAAAATCGTCCAAAATCTTGATGTCTCCAATCTCTTGTTTTGTACGTTTTTTCCACGTGTCTTGACCTCCAATGTATCTCTGCAATGTTTGGTGAAGATCTGAGTATGTAGTTTTTGACCTTATATGGAACCTCCTATCTGAAAATTTGAAAATTCTTAAAAAATTTGACCAAAATCTTGATGTCCCCAATCCTATGTTTTGTGTTTTTTCCACGTGTCTTGACATCCAATGTATCCCTGCAAAGTTTGGTGAAGATCTGAGTATGTCGTTTTTGACCTTATCTGGAACATCCTTTCTGAAAATTTGAAAATTCTTAAAAAATTCGTCCAAAATCTTGATGTCTCCAATCTCTTGTTTTGTACGTTTTTCCACGTGTCTTGACATCCAATGTATCCCTGCAAAGTTTGGTGAAGATCTGAGTATGTAGTTTTTGACCTTATATGGAACCTCCTTTCTGAAAATTTGAAAATTCTTAAAAAATTCGTCCAAAATCTTGATGTCTCTAATCTCTTGCTTTGTACGTTTTTTCCAAGCGTCTTGACATCCAATGTATCCCTGCAAAGTTTGGTGAAGATCTGAGTATGTAGATTTTGACCTTATATGGAACCTCATATCTGAAAATTTGGAAATTCTTAAAAAAATTCGACCAAAATCTTGATGTCTCCAATCCTATGTTTTGTATGTTTTTTCCACGTGTCTTGACATCCAATGTGTCCATGCAAAGTTTGGTGAAGATCTGAGTATGTAGTTTTTGACCTTATATGGAACCTCCTATCTGAAAATTTGAAAATTCTTAAAACATTCGTCCAAAATATTGATGTCTCCAATCTCTTGTTTTGTACGTTTTTTCCACGTGTCTTGACATCCAATGTATCCCTGCAAAGTTTGGTGAAGATCTGAGTATGTAGTTTTTGACCTTATCTGGAACCTCCCATCTGAAAATTTGAAAATTCCTAAAAAATCCGTCCAAAACCTTGATGACCTCAATCTCTTGTTTTGTACGTTTTTTCCACGTGTCTTGACATCCAATGTATCCCTGCAAAGTTTGGTGAAGATCTGAGTATGTAGTTTTTGACCTTATATGGAACCTCCCATCTGAAAATTTGAAAATTCCTAAAAAATCCGTCTAAAATCTTGATGTCCCCAATCCTATGTCTTGTATGTTTTTTCCACGTGTCTTGACATCCAATGTATCCCTGCAAAGTTTGGTGAAGATCTGAGTATGTAGTTTTTGACCTTATATGGAACCTCATATCTGAAAATTTGAAAATTCTTAAAAAATTCGACCAAAATCTTGATGTCTCCAATCTCTTGTTTTGTACGTTTTTTCCACGTGTGTTGACATCCAATGTATCCCTGCAAAGTTTGGTGAAGATCTGAGTATGTCGTTTTTGACCTTATCTGGAACCTCCTATCTGAAAATTTGAAAATTCTTCAAAAATTCGTCCAAAATCTTGATGTCTCCAATCTCTTGTTTTGTATGTTTTTTCCACGTGTGTTGACATCCAATGTATCCCTGCAAAGTTTGGTGAAGATCTGACTATGTCGTTTTTGACCTTATCTGGAACCTCCTATCTGAAAATTTGAAAATTTTTAAAAAATTCGTCCAAAATCTTGATGTTTTCAATCTCTTGTTTTGTACTTTTTTTCCACGTGTCTTGACCTCCAATGTATCCCTGCAAAGATTGGTGAAGATCTGAGTATGTCGTTTTTGACCTTATCTGGAACATCCTTTCTGAAAATTTGAAAATTCTTAAAAAATTCGTCCAAAATCTTGATGTCTCCAATCTCTTGTTTTGTACGTTTTTTCCACGTGTCTTGACATCCAATGTATCCCTGCAAAGTTTGGTGAAGATCTGAGTATGTAGTTTTTGACCTTATATGGAACCTCCTTTCTGAAAATTTGAAAATTCTTAAAATATTCGTCCAAAATCTTGATGTCTCCAATCTCTTGTTTTGTACGTTTTTTCCACGTGTCTTGACATCCAATGTATCCCTGCAAAGTTTGGTGAAGATCTGAGTATGTAGTTTTTGACCTTATATGGAACCTCCCATCTGAAAATTTGTAAATTCCTAAAAAATCCGTCTAAAATCTTGATGTCTCCACTCTCTTGGTTTGTACTTTTTTTCCACGTGTCTTGACATCCAATGTATCCCTGCAAAGTTTGGTGAAGATCTGAGTATGTAGTTTTTGACCTTATATGGAACCTCCTTTCTGAAAATTTGAAAATTCTTAAAAAATTCGACCAAAATCTTGATGTCTCCAATCCTATGTTTTGTATGTTTTTTCCACGTGTCTTGACATCCAATGTATCCATGCAAAGTTTGGTGAAGATCTGAGTATGTAGTTTTTGACCTTATATGGAACCTCCTATCTGAAAATTTGAGAATTCTTGAAAAATTCGTCCAAAATCTTGATGTCTCCAATCTCTTGTTTTGTACGTTTTTTCCACGTGTCTTGACATCCAATGTATCCCTGCAAAGTTTGGTGAAGATCTGAGTATGTAGTTTTTGACCTTATCTGGAACCTCCCATCTGAAAATTTGAAAATTCTTAAAAAATCCGTCCAAAATCTTGATGACCTCAATCTCTTGTTTTGTACGTTTTTTCCACGTGTCTTGACATCCAATGTATCCCTGCAAAGTTTGGTGAAGATCTGAGTATGTAGTTTTTGACCTTATATGGAACCTCTTATCTGAAAATTTGAAAATTCTTAAAAATATTTGACCAAAATCTTGATGTCCCCAATCCTATGTTTTGTATGTTTTTTCCACGTGTCTTGACATCCAATGTATTTCTGCAAAGTTTGGTGAAGATCTGAGTATGTCGTTTTTGACTTTATCTGGAACATCCTTTCTGAAAATTTGAAAATTCTTAAAAAATTCGTCCAAAATCTTGATGTCTCCAATCTCTTGTTTTGTACGTTTTTTCCACGTGTCTTGACATCCAATGTATCCCTGCAAAGTTTGGTGAAGATCTGAGTATGTAGTTTTTGACCTTATATGGAACCTCCCATCTGAAAATTTGAAAATTCTTAAAAAATTCGACCAAAATCTTGATGTCCCCAATCCTATGTTTTGTATGTTTTTTCCACGTGTCTTGACATCCAATGTATCCCTGCAAAGTTTGGTGAAGATCTGAGTATGTCGTTTTTGACCTTATCTGGAACCTCCTTTCTGAAAATTTGAAAATTCTTAAAAAATTCGTCCAAAATCTTGATGTCTCCAATCTCTTGTTTTGTACGTTTTTTCCACGTGTCTTGACATCCAATGTATCCCTGCAAAGTTTGGTGAAGATCTGAGTATGTAGTTTTTGACCTTATATGGAACCTCCTTTCTGAAAATTTGAAAATTCTTAAAAAATCCGTCCAAAATCTTGATGACCTCAATCTCTTGTTTTGTACGTTTTTTCCACGTGTCTTGACATCCAATGTATCCCTGCAAAGTTTGGTGAAGATCTGAGTATGTAGTTTTTGACCTTATATGGAACCTCCCATCTGAAAATTTGAAAATTCCTAAAAAATCCGTCTAAAATCTTGATGTCCCCAATCCTATGTCTTGTATGTTTTTTCCACGTGTCTTGACATCCAATGTATCCCTGCAAAGTTTGGTGAAGATCTGAGTATGTAGTTTTTGACCTTATATGGAACCTCATATCTGAAAATTTGAAAATTCTTAAAAAATTCGACCAAAATCTTGATGTCTCCAATCTCTTGTTTTGTACGTTTTTTCCACGTGTGTTGACATCCAATGTATCCCTGCAAAGTTTGGTGAAGATCTGAGTATGTCGTTTTTGACCTTATCTGGAACCTCCTATCTGAAAATTTGAAAATTCTTCAAAAATTCGTCCAAAATCTTGATGTCTCCAATCTCTTGTTTTGTATGTTTTTTCCACGTGTGTTGACATCTAATGTATCCCTGCAAAGTTTGGTGAAGATCTGACTATGTCGTTTTTGACCTTATCTGGAACCTCCTATCTGAAAATTTGAAAATTTTTAAAAAATTCGTCCAAAATCTTGATGTTTTCAATCTCTTGTTTTGTACTTTTTTTCCACGTGTCTTGACCTCCAATGTATCCCTGCAAAGTTTGGTGAAGATCTGAGTATGTCGTTTTTGACCTTATCTGGAACATCCTTTCTGAAAATTTGAAAATTCTTAAAAAATTCGTCCAAAATCTTGATGTCTCCAATCTCTTGTTTTGTACGTTTTTTCCACGTGTCTTGACATCCAATGTATCCCTGCAAAGTTTGGTGAAGATCTGAGTATGCAGTTTTTGACCTTATATGGAACCTCCTTTCTGAAAATTTGAAAATTCTTAAAATATTCGTCCAAAATCTTGATGTCTCCAATCTCTTGTTTTGTACGTTTTTTCCACGTGTCTTGACATCCAATGTATCCCTGCAAAGTTTGGTGAAGATCTGAGTATGTAGTTTTTGACCTTATATGGAACCTCCCATCTGAAAATTTGTAAATTCCTAAAAAATCCGTCTAAAATCTTGATGTCTCCACTCTCTTGGTTTGTACTTTTTTTCCACGTGTCTTGACATCCAATGTATCCCTGCAAAGTTTGGTGAAGATCTGAGTATGTAGTTTTTGACCTTATATGGAACCTCCTTTCTGAAAATTTGAAAATTCTTAAAAAATTCGACCAAAATCTTGATGTCTCCAATCCTATGTTTTGTATGTTTTTTCCACGTGTCTTGACATCCAATGTATCCATGCAAAGTTTGGTGAAGATCTGAGTATGTAGTTTTTGACCTTATATGGAACCTCCTATCTGAAAATTTGAGAATTCTTGAAAAATTCGTCCAAAATCTTGATGTCTCCAATCTCTTGTTTTGTACGTTGTTTCCACGTGTCTTGACATCCAATGTATCCCTGCAAAGTTTGGTGAAGATCTGAGTATGTAGTTTTTGACCTTATCTGGAACCTCCCATCTGAAAATTTGAAAATTCTTAAAAAATCCGTCCAAAATCTTGATGACCTCAATCTCTTGTTTTGTACGTTTTTTCCACGTGTCTTGACATCCAATGTATCCCTGCAAAGTTTGGTGAAGATCTGAGTATGTAGTTTTTGACCTTATATGGAACCTCTTATCTGAAAATTTGAAAATTCTTAAAAATATTTGACCAAAATCTTGATGTCCCCAATCCTATGTTTTGTATGTTTTTTCCACGTGTCTTGACATCCAATGTATTTCTGCAAAGTTTGGTGAAGATCTGAGTATGTCGTTTTTGACCTTATCTGGAACATCCTTTCTGAAAATTTGAAAATTCTTAAAAAAATCGTCCAAAATCTTGATGTCTCCAATCTCTTGTTTTGTACGTTTTTTACACGTGTCTTGACATCCAATGTATCCCTGCAAAGTTTGGTGAAGATCTGAGTATGTAGTTTTTGACCTTATATGGAACCTCCTTTCTGAAAATTTGAAAATTCTTAAAATATTCGTCCAAAATCTTGATGTCTCCAATCTCTTGTTTTGTACGTTTTTTCCACGTGTCTTGACATCCAATGTATCCCTGCAAAGTTTGGTGAAGATCTGAGTATGTAGTTTTTGACCTTATATGGAACCTCCCATCTGAAAATTTGTAAATTCCTAAAAAATCCGTCTAAAATCTTGATGTCTCCACTCTCTTGGTTTGTACTTTTTTCCACGTGTCTTGACATCCAATGTATCCCTGCAAAGTTTGGTGAAGATCTGAGTATGTAGTTTTTGACCTTATATGGAACCTCCTTTCTGAAAATTTGAAAATTCTTAAAAAATTCGACCAAAATCTTGATGTCTCCAATCCTATGTTTTGTATGTTTTTTCCACGTGTCTTGACATCCAATGTATCCATGCAAAGTTTGGTGAAGATCTGAGTATGTAGTTTTTGACCTTATATGGAACCTCCTATCTGAAAATTTGAGAATTCTTGAAAAATTCGTCCAAAATCTTGATGTCTCCAATCTCTTGTTTTGTACGTTTTTTCCACGTGTCTTGACATCCAATGTATCCCTGCAAAGTTTGGTGAAGATCTGAGTATGTAGTTTTTGACCTTATCTGGAACCTCCCATCTGAAAATTTGAAAATTCTTAAAAAATCCGTCCAAAATCTTGATGACCTCAATCTATTGTTTTGTACGTTTTTTCCACGTGTCTTGACATCCAATGTATCCCTGCAAAGTTTGGTGAAGATCTGAGTATGTAGTTTTTGACCTTATAAGGAACCTCTTATCTGAAAATTTGAAAATTCTTAAAAATATTTGACCAAAATCTTGATGTCCCCAATCCTATGTTTTGTATGTTTTTTCCACGTGTCTTGACATCCAATGTATTTCTGCAAAGTTTGGTGAAGATCTGAGTATGTCGTTTTTGACCTTATCTGGAACATCCTTTCTGAAAATTTGAAAATTCTTAAAAAATTCGTCCAAAATCTTGATGTCTCCAATCTCTTGTTTTGTACGTTTTTTCCACGTGTCTTGACATCCAATGTATCCCTGCAAGGTTTGGTGAAGATCTGAGTATGTGGTTTTTGACCTTATATGGAACCTCCCATCTGAAAATTTGAAAATTCTTAAAAAATTCGACCAAAATCTTGATGTCCCCAATCCTATGTTTTGTATGTTTTTTCCACGTGTCTTGACATCCAATGTATCCCTGCAAAGTTTGGTGAAGATCTGAGTATGTCGTTTTTGACCTTATCTGGAACATCCTTTCTGAAAATTTGAAAATTCTTAAAAAATTCGTCCAAAATCTTGATGTCTCCAATCTCTTGTTTTGTACGTTTTTTCCACGTGTCTTGACATCCAATGTATCCCTGCAAAGTTTGGTGAAGATCTGAGTATGTAGTTTTTGACCTTATATGGAACCTCCTTTCTGAAAATTTGAAAATTCTTAAAAAATTCGTCCAAAATCTTGATGTCTCTAATCTCTTGTTTTGTACGTTTTTTCCAAGTGTCTTGACATCCAATGTATCCCTGCAAAGTTTGGTGAAGATCTGAGTATGTAGATTTTGACCTTATATGGAACCTCATATCTGAAAATTTGGAAATTCTTAAAAAATTCGACCAAAATCTTAATGTCTCCAATCCTATGTTTTGTATGTTTTTTCCACGTGTCTTGACATATAATGTATCCATGCAAAGTTTGGTGAAGATCTGAGTATGTAGTTTTTGACCTTATATGGAACCTCCCATCTGAAAATTTGAAAATTCTTAAAAAATCCGTCCAAAACCTTAATGACCTCAATCTCTTGTTTTGTACGTTTTTTCCACGTGTCTTGACATCCAATGTATCCCTGCAAAGTTTGGTGAAGATCTGAGTATGTAGTTTTTGACCTTATATGGAACCTCCCATCTGAAAATTTGAAAATTCCTAAAAAATCCGTCTAAAATCTTGATGTCCCCAATCCTATGTCTTTTATGTTTTTTCCACGTGTCTTGACATCCAATGTATCCCTGCAAGTTTGGTGAAGATCTGAGTATGTAGTTTTTGACCTTATATGGAACCTCATATCTGAAAATTTGAAAATTCTTAAAAAATTCGACCAAAATCTTGATGTCTCCAATCTCTTGTTTTGTACGTTTTTTCCACGTGTGTTGACATCCAATGTATCCCTGCAAAGTTTGGTGAAGATCTGAGTATGTCGTTTTTGACCTTATCTGGAACCTCCTATCTGAAAATTTGAAAATTCTTCAAAAATTCGTCCAAAATCTTGATGTCTCCAATCTCTTGTTTTGTATGTTTTTTCCACGTGTGTTGACATCTAATGTATCCCTGCAAAGTTTGGTGAAGATCTGACTATGTCGTTTTTGACCTTAGCTGGAACCTCCTATCTGAAAATTTGAAAATTTTTAAAAAATTCGTCCAAAATCTTGATGTTTTCAATCTCTTGTTTTGTACTTTTTTTCCACGTGTCTTGACCTCCAATGTATCCCTGCAAAGTTTGGTGAAGATCTGAGTATGTCGTTTTTGACCTTATCTGGAACATCCTTTCTGAAAATTTGAAAATTCTTAAAAAATTCGTCCAAAATCTTGATGTCTCCAATCTCTTGTTTTGTACGTTTTTTCCACGTGTCTTGACATCCAATGTATCCCTGCAAAGTTTGGTGAAGATCTGAGTATGTAGTTTTTGACCTTATATGGAACCTCCTTTCTGAAAATTTGAAAATTCTTAAAATATTCGTCCAAAATCTTGATGTCTCCAATCTCTTGTTTTGTACGTTTTTTCCACGTGTCTTGACATCCAATGTATACCTGCAAAGTTTGGTGAAGATCTGAGTATGTAGTTTTTGACCTTATATGGAACCTCCCATCTGAAAATTTGTAAATTCCTAAAAAATCAGTCTAAAATCTTGATGTCTCCACTCTCTTGGTTTGTACTTTTTTTCCACGTGTCTTGACATCCAATGTATCCCTGCAAAGTTTGGTGAAGATCTGAGTATGTAGTTTTTGACCTTATATGGAACCTCCTTTCTGAAAATTTGAAAATTCTTAAAAAATTCGACCAAAATCTTGATGTCTCCAATCCTATGTTTTGTATGTTTTTTCCACGTGTCTTGACATCCAATGTATCCATGCAAAGTTTGGTGAAGATCTGAGTATGTAGTTTTTGACCTTATATGGAACCTCCTATCTGAAAATTTGAGAATTCTTGAAAAATTCGTCCAAAATCTTGATGTCTCCAATCTCTTGTTTTGTACGTTGTTTCCACGTGTCTTGACATCCAATGTATCCCTGCAAAGTTTGGTGAAGATCTGAGTATGTAGTTTTTGACCTTATCTGGAACCTCCCATCTGAAAATTTGAAAATTCTTAAAAAATCCGTCCAAAATCTTGATGACCTCAATCTCTTGTTTTGTACGTTTTTTCCACGTGTCTTGACATCCAATGTATCCCTGCAAAGTTTGGTGAAGATCTGAGTATGTAGTTTTTGACCTTATATGGAACCTCTTATCTGAAAATTTGAAAATTCTTAAAAATATTTGACCAAAATCTTGATGTCCCCAATCCTATGTTTTGTATGTTTTTTCCACGTGTCTTGACATCCAATGTATTTCTGCAAAGTTTGGTGAAGATCTGAGTATGTCGTTTTTGACCTTATCTGGAACATCCTTTCTGAAAATTTGAAAATTCTTAAAAAAATCGTCCAAAATCTTGATGTCTCCAATCTCTTGTTTTGTACGTTTTTTACACGTGTCTTGACATCCAATGTATCCCTGCAAAGTTTGGTGAAGATCTGAGTATGTAGTTTTTGACCTTATATGGAACCTCCCATCTGAAAATTTGAAAATTCTTAAAAAATTCGACCAAAATCTTGATGTCCCCAATCCTATGTTTTGTATGTTTTTTCCACGTGTCTTGACATCCAATGTATCCCTGCAAAGTTTGGTGAAGATCTGAGTATGTCGTTTTTGACCTTATCTGGAACATCCTTTCTGAAAATTTGAAAATTCTTAAAAAATTCGTCCAAAATCTTGATGTCTCCAATCTCTTGTTTTGTACGTTTTTTCCACGTGTCTTGACATCCAATGTATCCCTGCAAAGTTTGGTGAAGATCTGAGTATGTAGTTTTTGACCTTATATGGAACCTCCTTTCTGAAAATTTGAAAATTCTTAAAAAATTCGTCCAAAATCTTGATGTCTCTAATCTCTTGTTTTGTACGTTTTTTCCAAGTGTCTTGACATCCAATGTATCCCTGCAAAGTTTGGTGAAGATCTGAGTATGTAGATTTTGACCTTATATGGAACCTCATATCTGAAAATTTGGAAATTCTTAAAAAATTCGACCAAAATCTTGATGTCTCCAATCCTATGTTTTGTATGTTTTTTCCACGTGTCTTGACATCCAATGTATCCATGCAAAGTTTGGTGAAGATCTGAGTATGTAGTTTTTGACCTTATATGGAAACTCCTATCTGAAAATTTGAAAATTCTTAAAAAATTCGTCCAAAATCTTGATGTCTCCAATCTCTTGTTTTGTACGTTTTTTCCACGTGTCTTGACATCCAATGTATCCATGCAAAGTTTGGTGAAGATCTGAGTATGTAGTTTTTGACCTTATCTGGAACCTCCCATCTGAAAATTTGAAAATTCCTAAAAAATCCGTCTAAAATCTTGATGTCCCCAATCCTATGTCTTGTATGTTTTTTCCACGTGTCTTGACATCCAATGTATCCCTGCAAAGTTTGGTGAAGATCTCAGTATGTAGTTTTTGGCCTTATATGGAACCTCATATCTGAAAATTTGAAAATTCTTAAAAAATTCGACCAAAATCTTGATGTCTCCAATCCTATGTTTTGTATGTTTTTTCCACGTGTCTTGACATCCAATGTATACATGCAAAGTTTGGTGAAGATCTGAGTATGTAGTTTTGACCTTATATGGAACCTCCTATCTGAAAATTTGAAAATTCTTGAAAAATTCGTCCAAAATCTTGATGTCTCCAATCTCTTGTATTGTACGTTTTTTCCACGTGTCTTGACATCCAATGTATCCCTGCAAAGTTTGGTGAAGATCTGAGTATGTAGTTTTTGACCTTATCTGGAACCTCCCATCTGAAAATTTGAAAATTCCTAAAAAATCCGTCCAAAATCTTGATGACCTCAATCTCTTGTTTTGTACGTTTTTTCCACGTGTCTTGACATCCAATGTATCCCTGCAATGTTTGGTGAAGATCTGAGTATGTAGTTTTTGACCTTATATGGAACCTCTTATCTGAAAATTTGAAAATTCTTAAAAATATTTGACCAAAATCTTGATGTCCCCAATCCTATGTTTTGTATGTTTTTTCCACGTGTCTTGACATCCAATGTATTTCTGCAAAGTTTGGTGAAGATCTGAGTATGTCGTTTTTGACCTTATCTGGAACATCCTTTCTGAAAATTTGAAAATTCTTAAAAAATTCGTCCAAAATCTTGATGTCTCCAATCTCTTGTTTTGTACGTTTTTTCCACGTGTCTTGACATCCAATGTATCCCTGCAAAGTTTGGTGAAGATCTGAGTATGTAGTTTTTGACCTTATATGGAACCTCCCATCTGAAAATTTGAAAATTCTTAAAAAATTCGACCAAAATCTTGATGTCTCCAATCCTATGTTTTGTAAGTTTTTTCCACGTGTCTTGACATCCAATGTATCCATGCAAAGTTTGGTGAAGATCTGAGTATGTAGTTTTTGACCTTATCTGGAACCTCCCATCTGAAAATTTGAAAATTTTTAAAAAATTCGTCCAAAATCTTGATGTCTCCAATCTCTTGTTTTATACGTTTTTTCCACGTGTCTTGACCTCCAATGTATCCCTGCAATGTTTGGTGAAGATCTGAGTATGTAGTTTTTGACCTTATATGGAACCTCCTATCTGAAAATTTGAAAATTCTTAAAAAATTTGACCAAAATCTTGATGTCCCCAATCCTATGTTTTGTATGTTTTTTCCACGTGTCTTGACATCTAATGTATCCCTGCAAAGTTTGGTGAAGATCTGAGTATGTCGTTTTTGACCTTATCTGGAACCTCATATCTGAAAATTTGAAAATTCTTAAAAAATTCGACCAAAATCTTGATGTGTCCAATCCTATGTTTTGTATGTTTTTTCCACGTGTCTTGACATCCAATGTATCCATGCAAAGTTTGGTGAAGATCTGAGTATGTAGTTTTTGACCTTATATGGAACCTCCTATCTGAAAATTTGAAAATTCTTAAAAAAATCGTCCAAAATCTTGATGTCTCCAATCTCTTGTTTTGTACGTTTTTTCCACGTGTCTTGACATCCAATGTATCCCTGCAAAGTTTGGTGAAGATCTGAGTATGTAGTTTTTGACCTTATCTGGAACATCCTTTCTGAAAATTTGAAAATTCCTAAAAAATCCGTCCAAAATCTTGATGTCTCCAATCTCTTGTTT
The DNA here is from genome assembly GCF_977018435.1 of Lepisma saccharinum. Lineage (NCBI taxonomy): Eukaryota > Metazoa > Arthropoda > Insecta > Zygentoma > Lepismatidae > Lepisma > Lepisma saccharinum. The sequence continues at coordinate 83,967,313 of NC_139242.1, read as the reverse complement.
TGTACGTTTTTTCCACGTGTCTTGACATCCAATGTATCCCTGCAAAGTTTGGTGAAGATCTGAGTATGTAGTTTTTGACCTTATATGGAACCTCCCTTCTGAAAATTTGAAAATTCCTAAAAAATCCGTCTAAAATCTTGATGTCTCCACTCTCTTGTTTTGTACTTTTTTTCCACGTGTCTTGACATCCAATGTATCCCTGCAAAGTTTGGTGAAGATCTGAGTATGTAGTTTTTGACCTCATATGGAACCTCCTTTCTGAAAATTTGAAAATTCTTAAAAAATTCGACCAAAATCTTGATGTCTCCAATCCTATGTTTTGTATGTTTTTTCCACGTGTCTTGACATCCAATGTATCCATGCAAAGTTTGGTGAAGATCTGAGTATGTAGTTTTTGACCTTATATGGAACCTCCTATCTGAAAATTTGAGAATTCTTGAAAAATTCGTCCAAAATCTTGATGTCTCCAACCTCTTGTTTTGTACGTTTTTTCCACGTGTCTTGACATCCAATGTATCCCTGCAAAGTTTGGTGAAGATCTGAGTATGTAGTTTTTGACCTTATCTGGAACCTCCCATCTGAAAATTTGACAATTCCTAAAAAATCCGTCCAAAATCTTGATGACCTCAATCTCTTGTTTTGTACGTTTTTTCCACGTGTCTTGACATCCAATGTATCCCTGCAAAGTTTGGTGAAGATCTGAGTATGTAGTTTTTGACCTTATCTGGAACCTCCTATCTGAAAATTTGAAAATTGTTAAAAAATTCGTCCAAAATCTTGATGTCTCCAATCTCTTGTTTTGTACGTTTTTCCCACGTGTCTTGACATCCAATGTATCCCTGCAAAGTTTGGTGAAGATCTGAGTATGTAGTTATTGACCTTATATGGAACCTCCTTTCTGAAAATTTGAAAATTCCTCAAAAATTCGTCCAAAATCTTGATGTCTCCAATCTCTTGTTTTGTACGTTTTTCCACGTGTCTTGACATAAAATGTATCCCTGCAAAGTTTGGTGAAGATCTGAGTATGTAGTTTTTGACCTTATCTGGAACCTCCCATCTGAAAATTTGAAAATTCCTAAAAAATCCGTCCAAAATCTTGATGTCCCCAATCCTATGTCTTGTATGTTTTTCCACGTGTCTTGACATCCAATGTATCCCTGCAAAGTTTGGTGAAGATCTGAGTATGTAGTTTTTGACCTTATATGGAACCTCATATCTGAAAATTTGAAAATTCTTAAAAAATTCGACCAAAATCTTGATGTCTCCAATCCTATGTTTTGTATGTTTTTTCCACGTGTCTTGACATCCAATGTATCCATGCAAAATTTGGTGAAGATCTGAGTATGTAGTTTTTGACCTTATCTGGAACCTCCTATCTGAAAATTTGAAAATTTTTAAAAAATTCGTCCAAAATCTTGATGTCTTCAATCTCTTGTTTTGTACTTTTTTTCCACGTGTCTTGACCTCTAATGTATCCCTGCAAAGTTTGGTGAAGATCTGAGTATGTCGTTTTTGACCTTATCTGGAACATCCTTTCTGAAAATTTGAAAATTCTTAAAAAATTCGTCCAAAATCTTGATGTCTCCAATCTCTTGTTTTGTACGTTTTTTCCACGTGTCTTGACATCCAATGTATCCCTGCAAAGTTTGGTGAAGATCTGAGTATGTAGTTTTTGACCTTATATGGAACCTCCCTTCTGAAAATTTGAAAATTCCTAAAAAATCCGTCTAAAATCTTGATGTCTCCACTCTCTTGTTTTGTACTTTTTTTCCACGTGTCTTGACATCCAATGTATCCCTGCAAAGTTTGGTAAAGATCTGAGTATGTAGTTTTTGACCTTATATGGAACCTCATATCTGAAAATTTGAAAATTCTTAAAAAATTCGACCAAAATCTTGATGTCTCCAATCCTATGTTTTGTATGTTTTTTCCACGTGTCTTGACATCCAATGTATCCATGCAAAATTTGGTGAAGATCTGAGTATGTAGTTTTTGACCTTATCTGGAACCTCCTATCTGAAAATTTGAAAATTTTTAAAAAATTCGTCCAAAATCTTGATGTCTTCAATCTCTTGTTTTGTACTTTTTTTCCACGTGTCTTGACCTCTAATGTATCCCTGCAAAGTTTGGTGAAGATCTGAGTATGTCGTTTTTGACCTTATCTGGAACATCCTTTCTGAAAATTTGAAAATTGTTAAAAAATTCGTCCAAAATCTTGATGTCTCCAATCTCTTGTTTTGTACGTTTTTTCCACGTGTCTTGACATCCAATGTATCCCTGCAAAGTTTGGTGAAGATCTGAGTATGTAGTTTTTGACCTTATATGGAACCTCCCTTCTGAAAATTTGAAAATTCCTAAAAAATCCGTCTAAAATCTTGATGTCTCCACTCTCTTGTTTTGTACTTTTTTTCCACGTGTCTTGACATCCAATGTATCCCTGCAAAGTTTGGTGAAGATCTGAGTATGTAGTTTTTGACCTTATCTGGAACCTCCTTTCTGAAAATTTGAAAATTCTTAAAAAATTCGACCAAAATCTTGATGTCTCCAATCCTATGTTTTGTATGTTTTTTCCACGTGTCTTGACATCCAATGTATCCATGCAAAGTTTGGTGAAGATCTGAGTATGTAGTTTTTGACCTTATATGGAACCTCCTATCTGAAAATTTGAGAATTCTTGAAAAATTCGTCCAAAATCTTGATGTCTCCAACCTCTTGTTTTGTACGTTTTTTCCACGTGTCTTGACATCCAATGTATCCCTGCAAAGTTTGGTGAAGATCTGAGTATGTAGTTTTTGACCTTATCTGGAACCTCCCATCTGAAAATTTGACAATTCCTAAAAAATCCGTCCAAAATCTTGATGACCTCAATCTCTTGTTTTGTACGTTTTTTCCACGTGTCTTGACATCCAATGTATCCCTGCAAAGTTTGGTGAAGATCTGAGTATGTAGTTTTTGACCTTATCTGGAACCTCCTATCTGAAAATTTGAAAATTGTTAAAAAATTCGTCCAAAATCTTGATGTCTCCAATCTCTTGTTTTGTACGTTTTTCCCACGTGTCTTGACATCCAATGTATCCCTGCAAAGTTTGGTGAAGATCTGAGTATGTAGTTATTGACCTTATATGGAACCTCCTTTCTGAAAATTTGAAAATTCCTCAAAAATTCGTCCAAAATCTTGATGTCTCCAATCTCTTGTTTTGTACGTTTTTCCACGTGTCTTGACATAAAATGTATCCCTGCAAAGTTTGGTGAAGATCTGAGTATGTAGTTTTTGACCTTATCTGGAACCTCCCATCTGAAAATTTGAAAATTCCTAAAAAATCCGTCCAAAATCTTGATGTCCCCAATCCTATGTCTTGTATGTTTTTCCACGTGTCTTGACATCCAATGTATCCCTGCAAAGTTTGGTGAAGATCTGAGTATGTAGTTTTTGACCTTATATGGAACCTCATATCTGAAAATTTGAAAATTCTTAAAAAATTCGACCAAAATCTTGATGTCTCCAATCCTATGTTTTGTATGTTTTTTCCACGTGTCTTGACATCCAATGTATCCATGCAAAATTTGGTGAAGATCTGAGTATGTAGTTTTTGACCTTATCTGGAACCTCCTATCTGAAAATTTGAAAATTTTTAAAAAATTCGTCCAAAATCTTGATGTCTTCAATCTCTTGTTTTGTACTTTTTTTCCACGTGTCTTGACCTCTAATGTATCCCTGCAAAGTTTGGTGAAGATCTGAGTATGTCGTTTTTGACCTTATCTGGAACATCCTTTCTGAAAATTTGAAAATTCTTAAAAAATTCGTCCAAAATCTTGATGTCTCCAATCTCTTGTTTTGTACGTTTTTTCCACGTGTCTTGACATCCAATGTATCCCTGCAAAGTTTGGTGAAGATCTGAGTATGTAGTTTTTGACCTTATATGGAACCTCCCTTCTGAAAATTTGAAAATTCCTAAAAAATCCGTCTAAAATCTTGATGTCTCCACTCTCTTGTTTTGTACTTTTTTTCCACGTGTCTTGACATCCAATGTATCCCTGCAAAGTTTGGTGAAGATCTGAGTATGTAGTTTTTGACCTCATATGGAACCTCCTTTCTGAAAATTTGAAAATTCTTAAAAAATTCGACCAAAATCTTGATGTCTCCAATCCTATGTTTTGTATGTTTTTTCCACGTGTCTTGACATCCAATGTATCCATGCAAAGTTTGGTGAAGATCTGAGTATGTAGTTTTTGACCTTATATGGAACCTCCTATCTGAAAATTTGAGAATTCTTGAAAAATTCGTCCAAAATCTTGATGTCTCCAACCTCTTGTTTTGTACGTTTTTTCCACGTGTCTTGACATCCAATGTATCCCTGCAAAGTTTGGTGAAGATCTGAGTATATAGTTTTTGACCTTATCTGGAACCTCCCATCTGAAAATTTGAAAATTCTTAAAAAATCCGTCCAAAATCTTGATGACCTCAATCTCTTGTTTTGTACGTTTTTTCCACGTGTCTTGACATCCAATGTATCCCTGCAATTTTGGTGAAGATCTGAGTATGTAGTTTTTGACCTTATATGGAACCTCTTATCTGAAAATTTGAAAATTCTTAAAAATATTTGACCAAAATCTTGATGTCCCCAATCCTATGTTTTGTATGTTTTTTCCACGTGTCTTGACATCCAATGTATTTCTGCAAAGTTTGGTGAAGATCTGAGTATGTCGTTTTTGACCTTATCTGGAACATCCTTTCTGAAAATTTGAAAATTCTTAAAAAATTCGTCCAAAATCTTGATGTCTCCAATCTCTTGTTTTGTACGTTTTTTACACGTGTCTTGACATCCAATGTATCCCTGCAAAGTTTGATGAAGATCTGAGTATGTAGTTTTTGACCTTATATGGAACCTCCTATCTGAAAATTTGAAAATTCTTAAAAAATTCGACCAAAATCTTGATGTCCCCAATCCTATGTTTTGTATGTTTTTTCCACGTGTCTTGACATCCAATGTATCCCTGCAAAGTTTGGTGAAGATCTGAGTATGTCGTTTTTGACCTTATCTGGAACATCCTTTCTGAAAATTTGAAAATTCTTCAAAAATTCGTCGAAAATCTTGATGTCTCCAATCTCTTGTTTTGTACGTTTTTTCCACGTGTCTTGACATCCAATGAATCCCTGCAAAGTTTGGTGAAGATCTGAGTATGTTGTTTTTGACCTTATATGGAACCTCCTTTCTGAAAATTTGAAAATTCTTAAAAAATTCGTCCAAAATCTTGATGTCTCTAATCTCTTGTTTTGTACGTTTTTTCCAAGTGTCTTGACATCCAATGTATCCCTGCAAAGTTTGGTGAAGATCTGAGTATGTAGATTTTGACCTTATATGGAACCTCATATCTGAAAATTTGGAAATTCTTAAAAAATTCGACCAAAATCTTGATGTCTCAAATCCTATGTTTTGTACGTTTTTTCCACGTGTCTTGACATCCAATGTATCCATGCAAAGTTTGGTGAAGATCTGAGTATGTAGTTTTTGACCTTATCTGGAACCTCCCATCTGAAAATTTGAAAATTCCTAAAAAATCCGTCCAAAATCTTGATGACCTCAATCTCTTGTTTTGTACGTTTTTTCCACGTGTCTTGACATCCAATGTATCCCTGCAAAGTTTGGTGAAGATCTGAGTATGTAGTTTTTGACCTTATATGGAACCTCATATCTGAAAATTTGAAAATTCTTAAAAAATTCGACCAAAATCTTGATGTCTCCAATCCTATGTTTTGTATGTTTTTTCCACGTGTCTTGACATCCAATGTATACATGCAAAGTTTGGTGAAGATCTGAGTATGTAGTTTTGACCTTATATGGAACCTCCTATCTGAAAATTTGAGAATTCTTGAAAAATTCGTCCAAAATCTTGATGTCTCCAATCTCTTGTATTGTACGTTTTTTCCACGTGTCTTGACATCCAATGTATCCCTGCAAAGTTTGGTGAAGATCTGAGTATGTAGTTTGTGACCTTATCTGGAACCTCCCATCTGAAAATTTGAAAATTCCTAAAAAATCCGTCCAAAATCTTGATGACCTCAATCTCTTGTTTTGTACGTTTTTTCCACGTGTCTTGACATCCAATGTATCCCTGCAATGTTTGGTGAAGATCTGAGTATGTAGTTTTTGACCTTATATGGAACCTCTTATCTGAAAATTTGAAAATTCTTAAAAATATTTGACCAAAATCTTGATGTCCCCAATCCTATGTTTTGTATGTTTTTTCCACGTGTCTTGACATCCAATGTATCCATGCAAAGTTTGGTGAAGATCTGAGTATGTAGTTTTTGACCTTATCTGGAACCTCCCATCTGAAAATTTGAAAATTTTTAAAAAATTCGTCCAAAATCTTGATGTCTCCAATCTCTTGTTTTATACGTTTTTTCCACGTGTCTTGACCTCTAATGTATCCCTGCAATGTTTGGTGAAGATCTGAGTATGTAGTTTTTGACCTTATATGGAACCTCCTATCTGAAAATTTGAAAATTCTTAAAAAATTTGACCAAAATCTTGATGTCCCCAATCCTATGTTTTGTATGTTTTTTCCACGTGTCTTGACATCTAATGTATCCCTGCAAAGTTTGGTGAAGATCTGAGTATGTCGTTTTTGACCTTATCTGGAACCTCATTTCTGAAAATTTGAAAATTCCTCAAAAATTCGTCCAAAATCTTGATGTCTCCAATCTCTTGTTTTGTACGTTTTTTCCACGTGTCTTGACATCCAATGTATCCCTGCAAAGTTTGGTGAAGATCTGAGTATGTAGTTTTTGACCTTATATGGAACCTCCTTTCTGAAAATTTGAAAATTCTTAAAAAATTCGTCCAAAATCTTGATGTCTCCAATCTCTTGTTTTGTACGTTTTTTCCACGTGTCTTGACATCCAATGTATCCCTGCAAAGTTTGGTAAAGATCTGAGTATGTAGTTTTTGACCTTATATGGAACCTCCCATCTGAAAATTTGAAAATTCCTAAAAAATCCGTCTAAAATCTTGATGTCCCCAATCCTATGTCTTGTATGTTTTTTCCACGTGTCTTGACATCCAATGTATCCCTGCAAAATTTGGTGAAGATCTGAGTATGTAGTTTTTGACCTTATATGGAACCTCATATCTGAAAATTTGAAAATTCTTAAAAAATTCGACCAAAATCTTGATGTCTCCAATCCTATGTTTTGTATGTTTTTTCCACGTGTCTTGACATCCAATGTATCCATGCAAAGTTTGGTGAAGATCTGAGTATGTAGTTTTTGACCTTATATGGAACCTCCTATCTGAAAATTTGAAAATTCTTAAAAAAATTGTCCAAAATCTTGATGTCTCCAATCTCTTGTTTTGTACGTGTTTTCCACGTGTCTTGACATCCAATGTATCCCTGCAAAGTTTGGTGAAGATCTGAGTATGTAGTTTTTGACCTTATCTGGAACCTCCCATCTGAAAATTTGAAAATTCCTAAAAAATCCGTCCAAAATCTTGATGACCTCAATCTCTTGTTTTGTGCGTTTTTTCCACGTGTCTTGACATCCAATGTATCCCTGCAAAGTTTGGTGAAGATCTGAGTATGTAGTTTTTGACCTTATCTGGAACCTCGTATCTGAAAATTTGAAAATTGTTAAAAAATTCGTCCAAAATCTTGATGTCTCCAATCTCTTGTTTTGTACGTTTTTCCCACGTGTCTTGACATCCAATGTATCCCTGCAAAGTTTGGTGAAGATCTGAGTATGTAGTTATTGACCTTATATGGAACCTCCTTTCTGAAAATTTGAAAATTCCTCAAAAATTCGTCCAAAATCTTGATGTCTCCAATCTCTTGTTTTGTACGTTTTTCCACGTGTCTTGACATCCAATGTATCCCTGCAAAGTTTGGTGAAGATCTGAGTATGTAGTTTTTGACCTTATCTGGAACCTCCCATCTGAAAATTTGAAAATTCCTAAAAAATCCGTCCAAAATCTTGATGTCCCCAATCCTATGTCTTGTATGTTTTTCCACGTGTCTTGACATCCAATGTATCCCTGCAAAGTTTGGTGAAGATCTGAGTATGTAGTTTTTGACCTTATATGGAACCTCATATCTGAAAATTTGAAAATTCTTAAAAAATTCGACCAAAATCTTGATGTCTCCAATCCTGTTTTGTATGTTTTTTCCACGTGTCTTGACATCCAATGTATCCATGCAAAATTTGGTGAAGATCTGAGTATGTAGATTTGACCTTATCTGGAACCTCCTATCTGAAAATTTGAAAATTTTTAAAAAATTCGTCCAAAATCTTGATGTCTTCAATCTCTTGTTTTGTACTTTTTTTCCACGTGTCTTGACCTCTAATGTATCCCTGCAAAGTTTGGTGAAGATCTGAGTATGTCGTTTTTGACCTTATCTGGATCATCCTTTCTGAAAATTTGAAAATTCTTAAAAAATTCGTCCAAAATCTTGATGTCTCCAATATCTTGTTTTGTACGTTTTTTCCACGTGTCTTGACATCCAATGTATCCCTGCAAAGTTTGGTGAAGATCTGAGTATGTAGTTTTTGACCTTATATGGAACCTCCCTTCTGAAAATTTGAAAATTCCTAAAAAATCCGTCTAAAATCTTGATGTCTCCACTCTCTTGTTTTGTACTTTTTTTCCACGTGTCTTGACATCCAATGTATCCCTGCAAAGTTTGGTGAAGATCTGAGTATGTAGTTTTTGACCTCATATGGAACCTCCTTTCTGAAAATTTGAAAATTCTTAAAAAATTCGACCAAAATCTTGATGTCTCCAATCCTATGTTTTGTATGTTTTTTCCACGTGTCTTGACATCCAATGTATCCATGCAAAGTTTGGTGAAGATCTGAGTATGTAGTTTTTGACCTTATATGGAACCTCCTATCTGAAAATTTGAGAATTCTTGAAAAATTCGTCCAAAATCTTGATGTCTCCAACCTCTTGTTTTGTACGTTTTTTCCACGTGTCTTGACATCCAATGTATCCCTGCAAAGTTTGGTGAAGATCTGAGTATGTAGTTTTTGACCTTATCTGGAACCTCCCATCTGAAAATTTGAAAATTCTTAAAAAATCCGTCCAAAATCTTGATGACCTCAATCTCTTGTTTTGTACGTTTTTTCCACGTGTCTTGACATCCAATGTATCCCTGCAATTTTGGTGAAGATCTGAGTATGTAGTTTTTGACCTTATATGGAACCTCTTATCTGAAAATTTGAAAATTCTTAAAAATATTTGACCAAAATCTGGATGTCCCCAATCCTATGTTTTGTATGTTTTTTCCACGTGTCTTGACATCCAATGTATTTCTGCAAAGTTTGGTGAAGATCTGAGTATGTCGTTTTTGACCTTATCTGGAACATCCTTTCTGAAAATTTGAAAATTCTTAAAAAATTCGTCCAAAATCTTGATGTCTCCAATCTCTTGTTTTGTACGTTTTTTACACGTGTCTTGACATCCAATGTATCCCTGCAAAGTTTGGTGAAGATCTGAGTATGTAGTTTTTGACCTTATATGGAACCTCCTATCTGAAAATTTGAAAATTCTTAAAAAATTCGACCAAAATCTTGATGTCCCCAATCCTATGTTTTGTATGTTTTTTCCATGTGTCTTGACATCCAATGTATCCCTGCAAAGTTTGGTGAAGATCTGAGTATGTCGTTTTTGACCTTATCTGGAACATCCTTTCTGAAAATTTGAAAATTCTTCAAAAATTCGTCGAAAATCTTGATGTCTCCAATCTCTTGTTTTGTACGTTTTTTCCACGTGTCTTGACATCCAATGAATCCCTGCAAAGTTTGGTGAAGATCTGAGTATGTAGTTTTTGACCTTATATGGAACCTCCTTTCTGAAAATTTGAAAATTCTTAAAAAATTCGTCCAAAATCTTGATGTCTCTAATCTCTTGTTTTGTACGTTTTTTCCAAGTGTCTTGACATCCAATGTATCCCTGCAAAGTTTGGTGAAGATCTGAGTATGTAGATTTTGACCTTATATGGAACCTCATATCTGAAAATTTGGAAATTCTTAAAAAATTCGACCAAAATCTTGATGTCTCAAATCCTATGTTTTGTACGTTTTTTCCACGTGTCTTGACATCCAATGTATCCCTGCAAAGTTTGGTGAAGATCTGAGTATGTAGTTTTTGACCTTATCTGGAACCTCCCATCTGAAAATTTGAAAATTCCTAAAAAATCCGTCCAAAATCTTGATGACCTCAATCTCTTGTTTTGTACGTTTTTTCCACGTGTCTTGACATCCAATGTATCCCTGCAAAGTTTGGTGAAGATCTGAGTATGTAGTTTTTGACCTTATATGGAACCTCATATCTGAAAATTTGAAAATTCTTAAAAAATTCGACCAAAATCTTGATGTCTCCAATCCTATGTTTTGTATGTTTTTTCCACGTGTCTTGACATCCAATGTATCCATGCAAAGTTTGGTGAAGATCTGAGTATGTAGTTTTTGACCTTATATGGAACCTCCTATCTGAAAATTTGAGAATTCTTGAAAAATTCGTCCAAAATCTTGATGTCTCCAATCTCTTGTATTGTACGTTTTTTCCACGTGTCTTGACATCCAATGTATCCCTGCAAAGTTTGGTGAAGATCTGAGTATGTAGTTTTTGACCTTATCTGGAACCTCCCATCTGAAAATTTGAAAATTCCTAAAAAATCCGTCCAAAATCTTGATGACCTCAATCTCTTGTTTTGTACGTTTTTTCCACGTGTCTTGACATCCAATGTATCCCTGCAATGTTTGGTGAAGATCTGAGTATGTAGTTTTTGACCTTATATGGAACCTCTTATCTGAAAATTTGAAAATTCTTAATAATATTTGACCAAAATCTTGATGTCCCCAATCCTATGTTTTGTATGTTTTTTCCACGTGTCTTGACATCCAATGTATTTCTGCAAAGTTTGGTGAAGATCTGAGTATGTCGTTTTTGACCTTATCTGGAACATCCTTTCTGAAAATTTGAAAATTCTTAAAAAATTCGTCCAAAATCTTGATGTCTCCAATCTCTTGTTTTGTACGTTTTTTCCACGTGTCTTGACATCCAATGTATCCCTGCATAGTTTGGTGAAGATCTGAGTATGTAGTTTTTGACCTTATATGGAACCTCCCATCTGAAAATTTGAAAATTCTTAAAAAATTCGACCAAAATCTTGATGTCTCCAATCCTATGTTTTGTATGTTTTTTCCACGTGTCTTGACATCCAATGTATCCATGCAAAGTTTGGTGAAGATCTGAGTATGTAGTTTTTGACCTTATCTGGAACCTCCCATCTGAATATTTGAAAATTTTTAAAAAATTCGTCCAAAATCTTGATGTCTCCAATCTCTTGTTTTATACGTTTTTTCCACGTGTCTTGACCTCCAATGTATCCCTGCAATGTTTGGTGAAGATGTGAGTATGTAGTTTTTGACCTTATATGGAACCTTCTATCTGAAAATTTGAAAATTCTTAAAAAATTTGACCAAAATCTTGATGTCCCCAATCCTATGTTTTGTATGTTTTTTCCACGTGTCTTGACATCCAATGTATCCCTGCAAAGTTTGGTGAAGATCTGAGTATGTCGTTTTTGACCTTATCTGGAACCTCATTTCTGAAAATTTGAAAATTCCTCAAAAATTCGTCCAAAACCTTGATGTCTCCAATCTCTTGTTTTGTACGTTTTTCCCACGTGTCTTGACATCCAATGTATCCCTGCAAAGTTTGGTGAAGATCTGAGTATGTAGTTTTTGACCTTATATGGAACCTCATATCTGAAAATTTGAAAATTCTTAAAAAATTCGACCAAAATCTTGATGTCTCCAATCCTATGTTTTGTATGTTTTTTCCACGTGTCTTGACATCCAATGTATCCATGCAAAGTTTGGTGAAGATCTGAGTATGTAGTTTTTGACCTTATATGGAACCTCCTATCTGAAAATTTGAAAATTCTTAAAAAAATCGTCCAAAATCTTGATGTCTCCAATCTCTTGTTTTGTACGTTTTTTCCACGTGTCTTGACATCCAATGTATCCCTGCAAAGTTTGGTGAAGATCTGAGTATGTAGTTTTTGACCTTATCTGGAACCTCCCATCTGAAAATTTGAAAATTCCTAAAAAATCCGTCCAAAATCTTGATGACCTCAATCTCTTGTTTTGTACGTTTTTTCCACGTGTCTTGACATCCAATGTATCCCTGCAAAGTTTGGTGAAGATCTGAGTATGTAGTTTTTGACCTTATCTGGAACCTCCTATCTGAAAATTTGAAAATTGTTAAAAAATTCGTCCAAAATCTTGATGTCTCCAATCTCTTGTTTTGTACGTTTTTCCCACGTGTCTTGACATCCAATGTATCCCTGCAAAGTTTGGTGAAGATCTGAGTATGTAGTTTTTGACCTTATATGGAACCTCCTTTCTGAAAATTTGAAAATTCCTTAAAAATTCGTCCAAAATCTTGATGTCTCCAATCTCTTGTTTTGTACGTTTTTCAACGTGTCTTGACATCCAATGTATCCCTGCAAAGTTTGCTGAAGATCTGAGTATGTAGTTTTTGACCTTATCTGGAACCTCCCAAGTAGTATAAAATACAATACTATAAACTCGAGAAAGGAAGAGCTTCTCTCCAGCAGATTTGCTATACTTAAAACAAGCTCAACATGCCCATATGAGTTTTTTGAGCAAGTGTGGAATCTTGTCTAATTCAAGATTTTTGTAAAAATGCCCTCGGGAATTTTTCAGAAAGGAAGAGCTCTTCAGATTGATTTGCACATACTTACAAAAGTTGCATCAGCCAGATTTTTGTTTATAAATTTGTCAAAAATTGATATTTTTTTGACCACACCAGAAATTAAGCTTATAGTATGTTTTTCTGTCAAAATCCCAGGAATCTTGAATTGATATCTATTGGGTTCTGAGACCCAGTGGAGTGTGGTGCATGGTTTTTATTGCCTTGTAATCAGGAGGTTTTTGGGTTTGAGTCCTCATAAAATCTGATGGCAAAATGTTAATATTGTTGTTTTGTAAACAAGGGGCTTTGGGTTCGAGTCCTGATAGATGTGGCACTCCATACGTGAGATTTTGAGAATAATTACTGCTAGTTGATAGCTCCCAGATCTTAAATTTGGTAAAAAATGTTATACAACAGAGCAAAATTATTCTCTATTAAGAATCACCAGAGTTTTGTTATCTGGGTAAAATATCAGCTCAACAATACGGGCAAAACTGCCTGATCAATACAATAGAATGGAGGTCAAGTAAACATAATTAATTGTTCCCATGTTCTTTCCAATCTTTTGATCAGTCCCATGTTTCCGCCAACAATTAATCTTGCTTGCCCGGGAGTTGTATGCCAACAGATATAATCTATACTGCGTCTTTTCAGAGAGAAATAACATCATCAAAGAGTAATTGCCTTCTTTCTGTATGCCTGAGTGATTATATCTGTTGATATTACCTGTACTGTGCCTTTTCCGAGGGAAATTACATGTCATTTGTCATGGAACTTAAAGAGAAATTCTTATCTATACTGTGCCCCCTTTCAGGGACCATTCATCATATTGAGGAAATTCCTGGATATTGTCATGCAAACTGAATTGTATTTAGGCTTGGTCTTGTTGTACACAAGTCTGTAACTTACAGAATAATTATTACAATATTTCTGTATTTCCTAATATTCTTTTAACAAGACTAACCCCATATGCTAATGAAATTATAGGTGATTATCAATGTGGATTTAAACGTAACAGATCAACTACAGATCAAATTTTTCACATCAGACAGACACTTGAAAAAAAGTGGGAATATAATCAAAATGTCCATCAGCTATTCATTGATTTCAAAAAAGCATATGATTCGGTCAAAAGAGATAAATTATATAATATATTAGTAGAGTTTGGAATACCTAAGAAGCTTGTTAGTATGATAAAAATATGCACCAGTGAAACAGAAAGTAAAATTCGTGTGGGTAATAATATGTCTGACAAATTTATAATTCATGATGGGTTAAAACAAGGAGATGCATTATCTCCATTGCTCTTTAATTTTGCCTTAGAATATGCTGTTCGGAAGGTAAAAGAAACTAAAGAAGGACTAAAATTAAATGGTGTGACTCAGTTGTTAGCATATGCAGATGATGTAGACTTACTGGGGGATGATATAAATACGATTAAGAATAATGCTAGAATATTTTTCAAAACTGCTAAAGAGATAGGTTTGGAAGTTAACAAAGAGAAAACTAAATATATGCTTACAGGCCGAAACCAAGTGTTAGGTAATAATCAAAATCTAATTATTGATAACAACTCGTTTGAACCAGTTTCCAAATTCAAATACTTAGGAGTAATATTAACAAATGAAAATTATATTAAAGAGGAAATAAAAAGTAGGCTTAATTCAGGAAATGCATGTTACTTCTCTCTTCATAAACTTTTGTCTTCTCGTTTAATATCTAAGAAACTAAAAGTTAAAATATACAAAACAGTAATTTTGCCTGTAGTATTATACGGGTGTGAAACTTGGTCCCTTACATTAAAAGAGGAACATAAATTGAGAGTATTTGAAAATAAGATTCTTAGGAAAATATTTGGACCTAAAAGGGATGAGGAGACAGGTGAGTGGAGAAGGTTACATAATTTAGAACTACATAATTTGTATTCATGTCCAGATATTATTAGAATAATTAAATCAAGAAGACTTAGGTGGGCAGGCCATGTGGCACGAATGGGAGAGGAAAGAGGAGTTTACAGGATTCTTGTTGGGAAACCAGATGGTAAGAGACCTGTAGGTAGGCCAAGACGAAGATGGAGGGACAACGTTGAGATGGACCTAAAGGAAATTGGTAGGGATGGAAAAGAGTATATAGATCTTGCTCAAGATAGGGACAGATGGAAGGCCTGTGTTGCTGCAGCCATGAACCTTCGGGTTTAAGAAGGCTAGAGAGTTAGTTAGTTAGTTATATTTCTGTATTTCAGCTTTTGGCAGATGTGTTGTGTTTTGGGTAGGTATCTGCTACGAGCAGAGGTGGTATAAAATGGGTAGGTAATATATTTTCTGACGGTAAACTGTTGTTTTATATCCAAAGGGCCTTTGTGTTTGAATCGGGTCTCTAGAACTGCTCTGTGACCCTCTCATTTCTTACGTCATAAACATATGATTTTTCACCTATGAGAATGACGCTACAAATGGTGTCTTCGGGTAAAGCCTCGTGGAATTCACAGATAATTTTAATGTTTGTCCTGTCATTTACCACAACCTGTTTTCTTTTTGAAGTGTTAATTACAAACATGGGTCTCCGTGCTTTGAATTCATCTGGTGCGTAATACAGGTCAGTACTGCCTGTAGTGACGCGCTTGAAAGCCGAAAATGCCTCATATAATTTAAGAAAATCATCCTTGGACATGTCTAAATTGTAATTTTCCCTAGGAAATACCTCATTTCTGCCATTTTTAAGATATATGTTCTTGATGTTGCAGTTATCAAATCTACTTGTATTTTTTTCCTGATTATTGTGTCTTCCAGTCTGAAACAGTACCACTACAAAATCGGGCATGTCAAATTGAATACTGGAGAATGAATTTGTAGCATCAAATTCATAATAAGTACCAGATGCAGGCTTCTGTACGCATTGATATGTATAAAATTGCAGAGGAATCTGTGGATTTTTTATTATATCAGCTTTGTATTTAAGAGCGTAACTGGCCTCATACTCAACAACAGGGATTCTTAACTCCATAGTCTGAATAATACATTTGCCTTCATCAGGTAGGGTATTGGGCAGAGCTTCTCCTGTAGAGTTTAATATGCTGTACCTCATCAAGGCATTATTATCATTTGCAGCTCTTCTAAATGTAATTCTTAAACCGCCCTTCCACATAATATCTTTGTAATCCGAGAAGAATCCTGGCAACAGGCGCATGGGGAACAGTACTGTGTGGTTCTTAGATAATATTTTATCACCAGCCTCAAATCCACCGATTTTGTAGTATGAAGCTTCGGTTTTGGATAATTTTAGAGTGGCCAAAGCTGTGGAGGTAATACCGGGATAATCTATTCCGTTTATAACAACGCCATGCTTTCTGATCTCAATTTCAGAGAACAGATGCGGCACAAAATTGTCCACCAATCTTATATTTGAATTTGCCGGATAATCTGTTCCATCGAGCTTTACAACATCAAATTTGATGTATAGATCTGCTCTGTGGGGGTGTATAAATCCGTCCCCTACATCAAGATCAACCTCGATTTCTGTGTTGGGTTGATTTAAATTTGCAAATGTCCTCCTGTTTGGGGGGAATGATTGTAGCTCATAACTCTCAATATTTTCCATTGTATGTATTTTTATTTAAATGTTAATCTCTATGATAGCAGTTGTTGTGGCTCCAGCAAAATCAACTAATTCTTCTTTTTCATTAGTGACCATCAATTCAATGTAATCTATTCTGTTATGGCACACAGGAAAATATAATGTTGGGGATGGATTGTAGATGATTGGCTCCATGAATTCGGAATTAGGTTTGAATGTTGCAATGATGCCGGTTTGTTTGTGAGTGCCTATGCTATTTGATTTGGTGATCATACCCTCAGCCACATTACAGTGAATATTCAGAGTCTCTATGGCTAAGAATTTAGGTATATTAATAGCAGTGTGTTTGATGGCCGGTTCGAGTTTTGTGTTGTTCTCAAAGCCTAACAGCTCTCCTATGGTGCCCAGATCCACTGTTTCTGTAGCAGATACAATCTCTACTCTGTGAGTGACAGAATTTTGACTTAACACTACACCTCTGGGTAATTGAGCATTTAGAGTGGACAGATTATACTGCCCTGGAGTGATGACAATTTTTTGATCCCCTACTGCAATTTTGTTGTTGTGGTGTGTAATATTAGGTATCAAGTACATGCCGTAAAATGCTCTGAGAGCTATTGTTTTGGGATACACTATGTCATCATGCAATTTGAGTTTCAATATTGAATTTTGGCTGGTGAGATGGAATACCCCCATGATGTTTCAAATACCACAAGGCTTTTTGAAAATTTTCAATTGATGGTTTATTTATTTGAGACATATATCTAAGAACAGATAAACACAAATGTCCGCAATTAACATCTTTGAAGTTTTGAACACGGGCATTATTGTAATAAAGATTAGCTGATTTTAGATATTTTATTAAATTTTCAGGTGGAACACCTCCAAATGAATCAAACACAAATCCCTCATCTTTTAAATATTTAAGATAACAAATCCAGTGAGTGCCCTGATTTTTGTACTCATCCAAATTAACAATGCCACACTCTTTGTTGAGTGGTTGTTCCGGCAAAGAATCAGACATGTACACACCCCTAAAATTTTTGATGCCCAGTGGCTTGATCAAAGCTTCAATATCTTGGTTTGTAAGCGGCTCTTGTTTTTTTTAAACTTATTCATGGCTCTCTTAACACCTTTGCCTTTTTTCTCCATGGCCAGGTTATGGCGCCTCTGCTCATCTAATTCTGCCCTATTTTTCTTGGCATCTATTACTGTTTTTGCTATGGCAGCTGATCCCCCAGCCAAGCTCCCAACAGCCCCGAGTGCTGCTAAGATGGCAGGGATGGTAAATATGAAACCCCCTGTATGCAATTTTTTCCTTGATTGCTGTAATTTTTTTAATTGGGGGGTACTAAGCAACAATTTCATACCATGTCCCTTTGCAAGACAAGAGCTTTTTTTCTTCCGCTGCTTTTTGGTTAAAAGACTATCAATAGTTTTAAGAGATTTGAGACCTGCATAAGGTATTTGATACATAACACCCTTGGCCTTCATTGTAGGTTTATTATATACATGTTCACAACCCCCACCCCAGTTTTTGTTTGGTGCTCATAGCTATGGTGGTTCCCAATGCTGCTATTTTTTCACTTAAAGAAGCATCTTTGCTTACAAATCTACCAAATGCAGCCTCTTCTAATTTCTTGTCTGCAGCATGTCTCTTGTCAAGATCAGAATGTGTGTTGTATGCTATGTCATGGTCTCTACAAGCAGCATCTAGGGGATTTAGACCAGGATCACCTCTGTTTAATCTATGGTCCAATTTTGTGCCTGGACCACAATACTGATAGCCTGGAATATGTAGTTCAAATGGCAGCTTGTTTATAATGTCATTAACAAGGCCCCGACACTCAGAAATATTCCAAAATTTGGGGGGTAGAGTATTAATAATTTTTATGAGATATCCAATCCCCTTAGGGTCATTCACTATAAAATTAGACAATTTTGTGCTTATCATGTCCATAATTCCAACCTTTTCATTGTAAAAATTGTGGTTGCCAGCATTTTCCTCCCCAGCTATCACCAATAACCTATCTACAAGTTTCCTGACATCATCAACCCACACAAATTCTTTAGGCAGGGTGTTGTATTGTTTGATTCCACTGCCAGTCTTTATCTGTGACCATATGGGCTTGATTAAATTATTGTATTTTGCCCCACTGCTAGACTTGACTCTTTTTTGTGTGGGATCATTGTTCTGGTATAGAGCATCTGATTTTATTAATATTTCTTTGTAATGCTCATAATCTTGATCTGTATAGCTGCCAGGCCTTTTCCTAGTCATCAGTTCCCACAATCCAGGTGTGCCGGGATATTTAACAAAACCACCTTTTTCTCCGAGACGAGATTCTGAATAAACAATCAGATCATCCCCCATAAAAGTTACTCTGAAATTGCCAATTCTATGTATGATGCTACCATCAAGCTCTGTGTCAGCATATAAGCCAATAACCTCATCTTTATTGTCTTTAGGTGTGGTTAAATATTTTTGAGCAAGAAGACCCAATTCAATAGGATCCTGAGTAGCTTCAATTCTTCTAGGAGCAATAGGACTAGGTGTATGAATACTGGAAAGTGGGGTGAATGGATAATCTAATATGTTCCTTGCAGCTACAGGTACAAGCTCTGTGATCAAATCTTGATTTTGCTCTGTAACAGTTTTGATATTCTTACCTAAATTATTAATAGCATCAATTACAGGCTGTTCTGTTTGTTTGTGTTTTTCATAAATTCCCCGGTTCTCTGATTTCCATCCCTTAAATCTTTTTACAAGATAATCTCTTAACTTAAGATCATCAATTATTGGCCTTTTCATGGTTATTTATATACGTCTCTACGTCTAGAAAATCGTTGATTTTATTTCTATATTTACCACTATTAGGTGTTCTTGTCATATCAATTGTGACAAACCCATAACTGTCCTGGTTCCAGCACCTGCTGCAAAACTTGGAAAAATCATTGTAGCTCAAGTCCCCACCTACATATTCATCATGTATGTGTTTGAGGTTGGTATGATCTTGATGAAACACACATATAAAATTGCTGTTGTCTCGGATCAGTTGCTTCGGAATTTTAGAAAAAGTCTGTGCCAGGTAGAAACAATCAATGTTTTTGTGCCGCCCCTGTGTAAAGAAATTTCTAACCTTGTTTTGATTATCCAATATAATGTCATCAAACACAACGACAGAATTATCGAGACATTCATGAAGTGGCTTAACATCTGATTCAAAAGTGGCAATATCCAATCCATCATATAGCTTCATCAGCTGCTGATATTTTAATTGTTCCAAGCTCTTAGAGAAAACATACAAGTGCCTGTTTTTCCAGTCTAACCAGTTGGGTGCCAAAAAAAAATTATCAACCATTAGTGTAGTTTTACCACAAGCAGATGGCCCAACAATAAGACACCTAATATTATCAGGCAGCAAGTTGCCATTTCTCTTATTCTGTTGTTCAGGTTCTGGCAGCCTTTTTATAACATCCCAGGTGCTCATATTATCACTTTGTTTGCATCGATCCAGCTGTTTTCCGGATGACCCAGCCATTTGACAAATAACTTGTTGCCTTTTCTGCGGATGATTTTTTCTATGAGATATGTGTCAGGCTGTTTAGTTTTGCTGAGCTCTTGTTCATAGAATCTGCCTTTGAGAATTTCTCCTCGGTGATCTTTTATTATATACGTGTTAAGGGTCCCGGGTTTAACTTGAACTACTGTAAATAATTCAGTGCTCCAGTTTCTTGTAAAGACTCTTTTGAATAAGTGCTTATATTTGCTGATTCTTACTTGATCACCCACCCTGTATTTGGCCTTTCTTGTTGTTGGCTGGTATCTAGGATAATAAACAGTGCTGATCAATTTTTGCTCATCAGATGAAGTTACTTCAGAGGGTTTCATGTTGATTGTGGAATGGACCGAGTTGTTATATTTATGTAGAAGTTCTGGAAGAATATTAATCCATTTATAATTACCCTGCAGTGTAAATTGTTTATACATAAGATTTTTTAAGGTTCTGTTGAATCTCTCTACAATTGAGGCTTTGAGATCACTGTAACTCGAGTAATGTTTTATTGACTGGCTTTTAAGAAATTGTTGAAACACAGAATTATAAAATTCTTTGCCATTATCTGTTTGCAAATAGCGCGGTGATCTTCCACTCTGATTGATGATTGTCCTGAAGGCTTCTGTAACACATGTTCCAGTCTTGAGTTTGAGTGGCACAGCCCAGGCAAATTTTGAAAATGTATCTATTACAGTGAGTAGATACTTGTAGCCCTTGTTGATTTTGTCTAAGTTTTTCAACTGTCCACTTGACAACTCAATCAAGTCGCTCTGCCATAAATCATCTATGCCTTTTGTGACTACTGGGAGTCTCTTAAAATTATGTCTGGCTTGTCTGTGTAATTCATCAACAACTAGACATAATATGTAAACAAGAATATTGCAACTATAGGGTGTTCAGCAGCTGAGACTACAGGATTTTCTAAATATAATTTGTCCCCTATTTGTATTTTAAATTCCAAAGTGCCATCATCTTCAGTATAGGCTGTTTCTAATGTATTGGGGTCTGTAAAATCCTCTAATTCTACACTGGTGATTTTTGGTTTGTTCTCAGCATTTGTTATTGATAAGGTAGGGTAGTGGTGTGCCTGTGGCTGATGCCAATATTTGATCTTGATTGGTCTCAATGTGCCCCCAACAAAAAACTGGTAATAAAATTGTGCAGGGGACAGCATATATATTTTGCCACCTGGTGTAAATGGAGAATCATATTCTTTGTTGGGGACGCTGTACAATTCAAGAATTACTGTATGTTTTGGATTCTCGATTATGCCTGTTATTTCTTTTTCTGCTGTGAGCAATCTGCTTGTTACAGATTCAAGGTGCTCATTGATGGTCCTAACAACATCATCATGGCCTGGCTTAATTTTTATGTCCACAATAAGTTTCTTGTATTGTTGCACAATCTCTTGAAGCTGGGTGGCAAAAACAGACAGAGCATTTGCTTGATTGGATTCCATGGTTCCTAGCTGTTGCTTGATATTAGCTACAATTTGTTGCAAATTTTCAACAACTGCCAATTTTGAATTTTGAGCAGTAAGATCATGGACCTGTCTTCTGATATCCTCAAACAGGGCATGCAGTTCATTAATATGTTGATTGGTTGGAAGAGTGGCCACTGTCTGAGTGAGATGTTTGATCTCTGCTTGGATATTCTTGATATCTTCTGATTTCAATATCCTATTCACAGCTCTCTTAATATTTTTAAGTTCCTGTGATGTGGGAAGATTTGATACAGTATTTTGCAAAGATTCAAGTGCCAATTTCACATTATTTAATTCAGAAGCATCAGCCACATTTTGCATAGCATTTTGGAGCAGGGCTATATCTGCCTGAGTGGGTGTGGATTGTTGTAAAATTTCAAGTTTTGTTTGGATATCATCGATCAAGTGATGAAAATGAGATAGCTCAGATTCAGTGTTGAGGTTTTCAAGCTTTGTAATCTGTTGCTGGACACTGACAAGGGTATCTACAATCCCAGGCAGGCGAGTTTCTTGTACATTTGCCAAATCACTTTGCACTGCTGCTATTGTACCTTCAAGATGGGTTATGGTACTTTGAATTTTTCCAAAATCTTCATATGTTTCAAGTTGCAGCTTAATATTTGCTACACTCCGAGTTATTGCATTCAAAGCATCAGAAGATGGCAAGTTGTTCATAAAATTTTCAAGTGTCTCAATTTTTTCTTTAACCTCGGCTATGGCATTGTGCAGAGGGTCCAGATTAGGTATTTGGAGTGATTGAATCTGTTCTTTTAGAGTGGAAATCACTAGATCAAAATCTTCTTGTGATTTTATGCTTTTGACAATTGTTTGGAGTTGTGTCTGGACATTATTTATCTGCTCTTCCAATTGCTGTTTCAATTGCTCGGAGTTGGTGGCCTGGGTCTTAAATTTGGCTTGAAGAGCTACTACAGCTTCTTCTAAACTTTGAAAATTATCGAATGTTGCCAGGTCAGTATATTTCTGAAGCAGCACTTTGAGTTCAGAATCAATTTTAAGAAGAGGGTCCATGCATTGTGATTGTAAATTTGTAATTTCTAATTGAAGACTGGCATTGAGTGTAGTTTGTAAAGCTTGTAAATCACTTCTTAATTTCTTGACTCTGACATCAAGCATAAGAATCTCATCACTGTGATCTTCATGTCTTGTATGGTCAAATATATCATTAGGCATTTTCTTTTAATGGTTATTTATTATAGAGTATCTGATTCTTAATTCTATAAAAAAGGGTATAAGCTTGTCATAAGATCCAGGGACCTCAATATATAAGCAGTCACCAGCAGAAACAGTATATACAGTGCCAGAAATCATGTTTGAGTGCTTAATTCTATAAATATTTCTCCCTACTGAAATCTTGACATCACCCTCAGGGGTTGTAATAAATTGCAATTGCCCACCTACAGGTAATTGATAATGATTTAAATTATTGTTAAATATGTACAATGTTTTGCCTGTTTCTTCATCAACATCTGTAAGTATGCTGTTCAGATGAATAATTAACAAGCCACTCAGTTTAGACAGCATATCAGGAGAGGGTTGTGGTGTCGGCAGGTCCATAATAGCCTGTTTTTTGAACCCAAATAAGTTCATAGGCATGTTTATTTATTTCAAATCATGCTCTGTAATTGGGCATTGATCCCCATTTTTCAAATCACAATGCCCCCAAGGTAAAGTATGTATGCCACATGATAAAATGCGTCTCTTATCATCATGTGGGTCCAGGGCCACTTTTCTTACAATATTTGAAGTCAACAAGTGATCCTCACTCTGAATTCTATTTTCTGATGTTCTGATTGAGTTCTGGGATTTGAGGCAATTTTCATAATCTTCAAATTGGAGATCTTTGTCAACAGTAACTCTGCCAATGTCCTTAGCCTTTTTGGCAACAGCGCCACTACATGTTTCAAAGGTGTACATCTTGGCACTTAACCCAGCAAATTTCACAATAACATCACCAAGTGTCTCATCTTTTAACTTGCCAGGCACCTTTTTGTTGTGGTGGTGTTGAATCTTTGTATGTTCACTGGTATCAAAGTATTGAAACAATTCAGGCTGTGACATATCTTGATAAACATCTTCTGTTTGAATATCAAGAATAAAACTATCCGTATCCATGTACAATAATTTTACACGATCACCATAAAAAGGTTTCAGCACATCATAATACAATATTAACATATGTAATTTGGACAATTCCAATATCACAGCCCCTACATAAATAGGTTTATCAAACTTGATCTTTGTTTTCATCATGTTGAAAAGTGCCATGTGCTCATCATAAATTCTTCTATAATTGAAGTTGGGCTTTGCAACCAATTTTTTGCTCCGGCTGGGGTCAGTAATTATTTTAACATCGGTATGTTTCCTGACATTTTCAATTGTTTTGCCATACACTGAATTCACCATCAATTTAAACAAGCCCTTATCAAATTGGCTCTTTGCAGATGTTCGAAGCTCTGTATTTGTATCAATGTATGGTTTCAACCATTCTGAGTGCCTGAACCTCAAAACTTTGCCAACTTTGGTTACTTGAACACCATGTTTCATCAGGAACTGGAGGTTTTTGTAATATGTGACATATCCCTGTTTCGGCTCCAGAGTCATCATGAGCTTCTTCTGTTTAGAGCCAGGTGAGCACTGAACCTCGGGAATTGGGGACAGATCAGAAAATTTATTGTGCAAATCATCAGGAATTGTCAGATCAACCTCTAAGATGAGGCCATGTTCACGGTCATCAAAATTCTGAAGATCTTCAATATTGAAATTTTCAACCCACTCAAGCCCTGCATATGGCAGTTTTTGCATCATGGCATGACCATAGAGGCTGTTTGCATCCACATACACTATATAATTTGATGGCCGTGCTGGATCATAATCAGGCAGCATAATATGCTTGTTATTTGCTCTGGCATATCTCTGGGAACATTGCACCATCCCTCCTCTTATACATTTCTCCATAAACAGATACATATCTTGATCGTGGATCAGATCCAATGGCTTTTTGGTGTTGAAAAACGTTGCAGACCATGCTAGACATGGGGCACTGAAAAAATACACTGGGTCCAGTCCATAATTTTGCATGGAAGATTTTCTGAATACCTGTATTACATCAGCTAAGAGGGTCGTATCAAGTTTCAAATATGCCATGTGATAATCACCAAATGTCTGGCATTTTAAATTGTTCCACATCAATTGGGCATGGTGATAATCTTCATCAGTGATTCCAGATCCTCTGATTTTGCTGTAAAACTCTTCTTGTGGTGGCAGGGAACACTCATCAAATTTAGAAAAATCTGTAACATAATCATATGGATATACACCCTTCCGCCTAATTAATTTCAGTTCCTGATTTGGAAACGAAGCACGTGTGATTTTGAATTGACCATCAGGTAATTGAGAGGCCAGTGTAGGCAGGCTAGCAGATAAAAATCTGTAAGAATCAAGAAATCTTATGTGAATAGGAACACCATCAACTTTAATTATCTTGCTAATAGATATATATTTCTCATCATTTTCAGCTAAAATATTTAAATTCTGCTTGTCAAACCCCTCGTATCTGATCAGATGATGGAAATCATAATTGGATGCTCCATGGCAAAATATGGGGACAAATCTTGGTCTCTTGATCTTAATATTACAGCTATTACACAGGGCCATTAAGAATTTACCATCTGTATGAGAATGGTGATGTACCTTGATATTTGTATCTGAAAATTCAGAATCACATACCGGGTATTTTTCTGCATTGTTGAAATCTTCAATCTGTTCCTCTGTTAAAGGCAACATGGGTTTTGATTTTAATAAGATGTTATATGCTATGTCACGGCACTCATTTTCTATTCTATGTGCAAATATTTTGATGGCATTTGGTCCCATGTATAAGTATGGCTCACTAACAACACCATCCCGTATAACCATATAACAAAAACTGGAAGGTTCATGTAGCTGGTATGGTGTAATTGAAGATTCTTCGGGATCTGGATTGCAGAATGCAATAGGTTTGACGTTCGATTCATAATCACAGACAATATATACTGGGTGTTCCAACAAGGCTTCATACTTTTTGAATTTGCAATTTTCACTTGGATTAGGCATCACCATATGAACAGGTTTATGATTGCCACAGTATTTCAGATGCTCAATTAACTTGTTTTTAGCAATTTCTGCATTCACTTCCCGAACCCCCTTCACCATTTTTTGACCATCAAATACAGATAAACATCTTCTGCACAACTTGAATATTGTATGAGTTTTGTCTAGTTGTGTTCTCACCAAAGCTTCAAGATTATGTATCAGAGTGTAATGATATGTGCCATCCTTTTCAATTAAGAGCAGATCAATCGGAATTGCAGAATCATCATCAAATGTACTGATTCTGAGAGGATCTATCAAGCAATTGCCAGTAGAACAAGTAAATACATTAATAGATAATTGTTTGCCATTGATGTGCCTGGCCTTTTTTTCAAATTTATCAATATTCTGAACAGACATTGGATATTCTAAACCCTCTATTGCATCGTCAAAATCATGTTCATGTTGTTTGTAATAATTTATTCTCTGAGGATTTCTTAAAACTGGATACAAAGCAGCTAATATACACCACAGAAAACATTTCTGGTCGGTATTTTCTATATTAACCACGGCTCTTCTGTTTTTAATATTAGCAGGTAATGGCACATAAGTGGAACCTTGTAATGGGCTGAATTCAGAAATATTAACATATAACTTGTGTGATGAACCGCATAGGCTCCATCCGGACTCTTTTGCCGCAAATTCAGAGTGTTTAATATTCAATTGATCTATCAAATTGCCTATTATTGTGTCTAAATTTGCATTTGAATATACCGGTACAGTTTCTGTGATGTGGGGATGTGTAAATTTTGTGCCATTTGGTTTCTTATATTGTACAAACAATTTGAGGGACAGCTTATAAGAGCCATTTTGTGCATTTAGAATTGCCTGCACTTTAGGATTTACACTGTTCAAGAAATTCTCAATGCCACATCTTGGCTCTGATACAAACCGGTGATCCCTTAATTGGCCGTTAAAACTGCTACGGATGGGTTCATAGCCTGGCTGCTTTGCTGCTCTGGCATTAAGAGGTGCTTCGTGCCTTCTTTTCAGACCAGATGTAGATGGTTGAGAGGGCAATGCAGAGCAAGTATTTTTATGTGTATATGTGAAATATTCCATGTTATATTTTCTATTGCATTTGGGGCAAATTTTTGTGGGAGTTCTGTATTTGTCTGGATTACAAATCTTTTGGTGTCTGGCCCAATTAGAGCTAAATATATTTTTATTGCACTGATTACAATATTTTTGATTCGGCATTTTTGCTGTTGTTTATTATATACAATTTCCTGGGTTTCAATTCAAAACTTTATACGGAATAAAAAATATCAGTTGGGTTCAGCACTGTGCTTTGTATATGTGTGTATATGTGTAGGTGTGTATACACTTAATATTTTTGGCTTTGGTATTTATATAAAATTTCCTGGGTTTTAAATCTAATCTTTATGCTTATTATGACAGGTTGTAAAGCCAATAGCTTACAAGTGGAATATTCATTCACACTGCCATTCCGCAAATGCCTGCACGGACATGCATGTATAGAATGGCAATGACCTTGTTATGTATTAATTTTTGTATAACAGGCTGGGACAAATATAAGCTTGACTCTAAATATGAGTGGATTACAACAAATATCAGATTTTATAATGTTCAATTAAACCAAACAGGCCTGTAAGTATGAGAAGCACTGTATCAACACATCTGTTCCCCTCAGTCACTCTCACATAACTGGCTGATGCAATAATCGGGAATTTCTGTAAATACTGGCGCTGAGGAAAAAAATCAATACTACCGTCTCGGGAATTCCACACACTGACACAGAGAGGGGGAAACATGAGTAGTGCTATTGGGGCGCTTCAAAATAGTACTTAGTAGGTATTCTCTTTTTTTATCAATCGAATATTACTTTTTGACATACTTTGACAATTTTTTGTCGATGTTTTAGCGTTTAGCGATGTTTTAGTACAAATTTTCACCATACTCATTTTTTCCCCACTCGTACTTGGTAGGTATATCATGATGTTACGTGATACAACTTAACCTATCCTTTTTTTACGATTATTTAATTTTTTTATGATCCTAAGTGATATAACTTAACCTATTATTTTTTTTATTTAGGTACTGTTTGAACGTTATTATTTGAGGATCATATTTTGTAGGTATCCTCTTTTTTTATCAATCGAATATTACTTTTTGACATATTTTGACAATTTTTTGTCGATGTTATAGCGTTTAGCGATGTTTTAGTACAAATTTTTACCGCACTCATTTTTTTCCCCATTTATACTTGGTAGGTATATCACGATCTTACGTGATACAACTTAACCTATCTTTTTTTTTACGATCCTAAGTGATATAACTTAACCTATCGTGGAACTCGCAAACACCTACTCTACAAAAATTCTACTATATGATCTTTCACTGGCTAAGCTAACCTACAAATAGGAATTGGTAGCACTGACTTATAAACCCACTGGGTCTTCTTGGCATGTTTTTTCATGATGTGTTGCCAGGCTATTGGGCATCTTGGCGTATACAATGTATATATTTTTGAGGGGAAGGGGTTATAGCTTTTTATGCTGTACGAATACTAAAAACTTGACAGTGACAACCAACAGAGTAGGTAAACCTACATGCAGAAACTGGCAACACTAGTTTCTGACAGTGAATTTGAAATAAAATATTAAACAAAATACATGAGTAAGCACTGTGATTACAAATAATACCAGTGTTATGCCCCCAACTCCAACTGGGCAACTGGGGGAAATAATTGTACAACAATTTGTACCTAATTGTACAATACTTGTACCTAATTGAGAGAGCCTTCTCGTAACTTACTTCATGCACAATTTATATGATTTTACAACTGTGAAAAGAAAGCATATGTGTTCTGTATGCATATATTCATTCTTATTTTTCGAAGTTGAATGGAAGCACGTGTTTTTTACGCTCTCGTAATACTGACCTTGCCCCAGTGATTTTAAATTGCTTCCATCCGGTTTTTTTTTCTGTGCTATTTCCGCGTGCACGCAACATTCGCTTTCAATAGTTTAATGAAATACAGAAGGAGTGTTAGTTTAGCAGGCTCCGAGTTTTACAATTTATTAAATTAAACAATAATTTATGTAAGAATATACTTGTACTTACCGAACACAAAATAATAAAAGCACATGTGAATCTTTGCGTGCGTTCATGTTATATGACGACTGAGTAAGAAATAATGTTGACTCCCCGAAAGATAAAAGTTCCTGGTTCGACATCAGATGCATGCAAATTTTATGTTTTGCTCTCCAAAATCTTGATTTCTATGTTTGTGCTATTTGCCATACAGCAGAGGAGAAGAGGGGAGAGGGGAGGGGAGGGGGTACTATTAGCGCCATCTATTAGCAAACAATAGAAATAAAAAAGTAGGGTCAAACTTTTTCAACACCCAAAAATTTTAAACGTCCTCGTTTAGTAATACGATCAGCAGAAGACGTTTGAAAGAGTACTCTTAGTCGAGAAAGCTAATTGCTAGGGCCCATATATTGCTAAAATGTTCTTTGATTTGCATATTTCTCATACCGCCATATGTTGTTCTAGTTGACTTCTTCCAAAAAAATGCTAATTAGCGAGAGTTAATTAAGCAAGGCAAGTAAAAGAAGCAAATAGGACAATATGTGGCGGCGTGGAAATATGTAAAAATTCGACTCGATTCGAATTAAAATTGGAGGATATTTTGCATTTTTTTCCTATAATGTACAAAACATTTACCGTACATAATCTTTTCTATTTACAACAGTATAAAATAAGAGGAGTGTGTGACAATATCCATATTAATTAGGAAGGTATGTTGTATGCTAGGTTAGCTAATTGTGTCTTCACTGTATAGAGGAAAGATGGAAAAAGAGAGCTCTACAAAAACTAACGCTCTTAACAATATTGAACGCCCCCGTGAAAATTATATATAAATAAGGCATAAGCGTATTATCTGCTTTCATGTCGGATTTTCCCGACCTGTGAGCTGTAGTGTTTAGGCGACAAGCGGCTCGCTCAAATATTATACCGTTGACAATATTGAACGCCCCCGTGAAAATTATATATAAATAAGGCATAAGCGCATTATCTGCTTTCATGTCAGATTTTACCGACCTGTGAGCTGTTGTGTTTAGGCGACAAGCGGCTCGCTCAAATATTATACCGTTGACAATATTGAACGCCCCCCGTGAAAATTATATATAAATAAGGCATAAGCGTATTATCTGCTTTCATGTCAGATTTTCCCGACCTGTGAGCTGTAGTGTTTAGGCGACAAGCGACGTGCTCTAATATGATACCGTTGACAATATTGAACGCCCCCGAGAAAATTATATATAAATAAGGCATAAGCGCATTATCTACTTTCATGTCAGATTTTCCCGACCTGTGAGCTGTAGTGTTTAGACGACAAGCGGCTCGCTCAAATATAATACCGTTGACAATATTGTACGCCCCGTGAAAATTATATATAAATAAGGCATAAGCGTATTATCTGCTTTCATGTCAGATTTTCCCGACCTGTGAGCTGTAGTGTTTAGGCGACAGGCGGCTCGCTCAAATATAATACCGTTGACAATATTGTACGCCCCGTGAAAATTATATATAAATAAGGCATAAGCGTATTATCTACTTTCATGTTAGATTTTCCCGACCTGTGAGCTGTAGTGTTTAGACGACAAGCGGCTCGCTCAAATATAATACCGTTGACAATATTGTACGCCCCGTGAAAATTATATATAAATAAGGCATAAGCGTATTATCTACTTTCATGTCAGATTTTCCCGACCTGTGAGCTGTAGTGTTTAGGCGACAAGCGACGCACTCAAATATAATACCGTTGACAATATTGTACGCCCCGTGAAAATTATATATAAATAAGGCATAAGCGTATTATCTACTTTCATGTTAGATTTTCCCGACCTGTGAGCTGTAGTGTTTAGACGACAAGCGGCTCGCTCAAATATAATACCGTTGACAATATTGTACGCCCCGTGAAAATTATATATAAATAAGGCATAAGCGTATTATCTACTTTCATGTCAGATTTTCCCGACCTGTGAGCTGTAGTGTTTAGGCGACAAGCGACGCACTCAAATATAATACCGTTGACAATATTGTACGCCCCGTGAAAATTATATATAAATAAGGCATAAGTGTATTATCTGCTTTCATGTCAGATTTTACCGACCTGTGAGCTGTAGTGTTTAGACGACAAGCGGCTCGCTCAAATATAATACCGTTGACAATATTGAATGCCCCGTGAAAATTATATATAAATAAGGCATAAGCGCATTATCTACTTTCATGTCAGATTTTCCCGACCTGTGAGCTGTAGTGTTTAGGCGACAGGCGGCTCGCTCAAATATAATACCGTTGACAATATTGTACGCCCCGTGAAAATTATATATAAATAAGGCATAAGCGTATTATCTACTTTCATGTTAGATTTTCCCGACCTGTGAGCTGTAGTGTTTAGACGACAAGCGGCTCGCTCAAATATAATACCGTTGACAATATTGTACGCCCCGTGAAAATTCCATATAAAATAACATACCTGAAAATTATATTCACAGTAGATTCATTTTTTGAGTTTTGTAATTACCCCAAGAAATTCTATATAAAATAACATACCTGAAAATTGTATTTACAGTAGATTGAATTCTTGAGTTTTTGTATTCGCACACAAGAAATTCTATATAAATAACATACCTGAAATTCTATTTACAGTAGATTGAATTTTTGAGTTTTGTAATCACTCCAAGAAATTCTATATAAAATAACATACCTGAAAATTGTGTCGCTATATACTAGACTTTTTGATTTCTGTGATTTTGGAGAAAGCAATGGCATCCACCACCAGTTTCAATCGTAAAAATGATAAAACTGAATGTGTTACTTGTGGGAAGCTAATCTCAAGGAACAATTTATCGGTACACAGGGCAAGATGTAGCGAAACAGGTTCGAGAATTAATCGTTCGTTACCTTCTAAGCCCTGTGCTCGATGCGGAAAGATGATCAGCATTACAAATTTAAGTAAACATCTCAAAATTTGCAAACCATCGACCGAACAAGGAACATCGAAAAGGAAAATTGATAATTCAGAAACGGAAGCTTCCACTTCCAAGCAAATTAAATTATCTAATGAACGCAAACCAATTAGATCTGCATTTAACGACCAACTCCAGGATTTTTCAATTAAGTCAGAACCAGGTCGTGACATCCTTAGTTTCTTGGATGAAACGAAAACATCTGTACTAAATATTTTAAAAGATAAACTTGAAAACAACTCTATAAAAGTATACGTTGTTCTGTTTTCTGAATACAAGAAAGTTGATGGCACAACAAGTATTTTTTATCATCGTACAAAAAACCAGACTCTTTATTTGGCGGACGTCGAAAATTTGGACAACTTCTATTATAAAGTTTCCAACGAGCTGGTTAAGAAACATGACGATTTCGAGGCTAAAGGGTCGGGATGGTCTCTATGTGGAAGTCCTCACACGTTAACTGTTTACGTGAATCAATTCTCGCCTCTTCGCGCCTCCAGCTACGTTCCTCTTCCACCGAACATTCAACACAAGAGGGCTGTGTTAAATATACAGAACAGCGATAACAAGTGTTTTCTCTGGTGTGTGTTGGCTGCACTGCATCCTGTTCATTGCAAAAATAATCCACAGTGGGTTGGACATTACAAACAATACGAGACCGACTTTCAAAGTGTAATGTCTGACATCGAATACCCGGTGACATTGTCGGATATAACAAAGTTCGAAAATTGTACAGGAAAACGCATCGCTATTAATGTGTATTCCTTCACGTCAGATAAATATCTCGTGCACCCTGTCAGGATAAGCGATATCGACGATGACGATGCCTGTGTAATAAATCTCCTTCTAATTTCAAACGAGGATGTTCATCACTACACGCTAATTCGTTCACTATCACGTTTGGTCAGAAGTCAATCAACCAAGCATAAACATTGCATCGAAGTTTGCCCGAGATGCCTAACCACGTTCGACGATCGTGACCGACGTGATCATCAAAATCTTCATAGTCGTCAAATTGCTATCGAGAAACTTGCTGAACATAAAATTTATTGCGGCGACAACAGACCGGCTAGAATGTTGATGCCCGAAACGAACGAAGTCGAAGAATTCAAAATGCACAAGGCATTGTTGGAACATCCCGCAATCATCGTCGCAGATTTCGAGTCTTTCCTGAAACCACTCTCCTACTGCGAACCGGATCCTGAAATTTCCTCCACAACGCCGTACCAGCTTCATCAACCTAATAGTTTCGGCTATGTTGTTGTGCGACGTGATAAAATAAATGAAGCATATATATACCGCGGGCCAAATGTAATCGAACACTTCCTGGAAAAAATGGTGGAGGAGGTTGAGGTAATTGGTAGCGTACTGCTTACATCAAAACCGATGGCACCTTTAACTGAAAATGAACTTCAAAATTACAATTCCACTGAGGTGTGTCCGGTATGTGATCAAAGTTTCACTGATGAGAACAAAAAAATATTCCACCACGATCATTTCAGCGGAAACTACATAGGTGGAATTTGCAACACGT
Organism: Lepisma saccharinum; assembly: GCF_977018435.1. Lineage (NCBI taxonomy): Eukaryota > Metazoa > Arthropoda > Insecta > Zygentoma > Lepismatidae > Lepisma > Lepisma saccharinum. The sequence continues at coordinate 83,934,290 of NC_139242.1, read as the reverse complement.
GCAATCTTAAAATCCAGAAACCTAAATTCATCCCCATATTCTTTCACAACGGAAGCGGATATGATTTTCACCACCTGGTGAGACATCTTGGCTACGATCCGAAACGTATAGGTGTCTTGGCCGAGAATGAAGAACGCTACATTAGTCTCAGCAAGCAAGTGTCGATTCCGGGAACGAAAAATACAATCGAGATGCGCTTCCTGGATTCGTATTGATTTCTCTCTGCAAGTCTGGATGCTTTAGCGAACAAACTCACCGACGATCAATTTAAAATAACTAGAGCTAGTTTTCCCAACGTAGACGTAGAACTCGTTAGACGTAAAGGGATTTATCCTTACGAATATGTCAGTGATGGTTCTAAATTTAACGACGATGCTCTTCCACTTCCAAGAGAATTTTACAGCAGACTCAGAGAGAAAGGAATCACGGACGAAGAATACCAACACGCGCAACTCATGTGGGAGAAATTAGAATGTAGGACACTCGGAGACTACCACGATGCCTACTTAAAATTAGACTTGACGATACTCGCGGATGTTTTTCAAGCGTTCAGGAAAACGGCAACGAATATTTACAAATTAGATCCAGCGTATTTCTACAGTCTACCGGGATTAGCGTGGTCGGCAATGTTATTCCAGACAAAGGTCAAGCTGGAACTGATATCGGACGTTGACATGTTGCTATTCATCGAAAGAGGGATACGAGGTGGAATGGTGCAATGCGTACAGAGACATGCAAAAGCTAATAACGTACACATGAAAGAAGATTACGATTCAAATCGAGCATCGAATTACATCTTCTACGCCGACGTTAATAATCTCTACGGACATGCCATGGTTCAGAAACTTCCTTACGGGGGATTCGAATGGTTAGATCCCACTTCGATAGATATTATTCATTTCGACGATAGCGAGTGTGGTTTCTTCGCAGAGGTAGATCTCCAATTCTCCGACCACCTGCACGACACGTTTTCGGATTTGCCTCCGACTCCCGAAATCAAATGTCCACCCGACTCGGTTCAAGACAAGCTTTTGTTAACATTGGACCCTAAACAGAGATACGTTGTCCACTACAAGAATCTCCGGTTTTTGATTGCGAAGGGTGTTCAGATAGTGAATGTTAGACGAATACTAAAGTTTAAACATTCCACGTGGTTAAGACCTTACATAGAAATTAACACACAACATAGAACAGCTGCCACTTCCGATTTAGACAAGGACTTCTTTAAATTAATGAACAATGCGGTGTACGGAAAGACCATGGAGAATGTTAGAAAGCACGTAGACGTGAAATTAATTTCCGATAAGAATAAATGTCGGAAGTGGATAGCCGATCCTAGATTCAAGTCGAGAAAAATTTACAACGAGAATTTGGCACTTTTCAATCTACATATAAAATTGATGAAATTCAGAAAACCAATTTACGTTGGCGCAACGGTTCTCGACTTGTCGAAACTTTACATGTTCGAATTTCATTATGACGTGATGAAACCCTTCTACAATGATAAAATATCACTTTTGTACACGGACACCGACAGCTTCATTTACAGCATACAAACACCTAACCTATACGAAGACATAAAAAATCCTTCCATGCTTGAGTATTTCGATACTTCTGCGTACCCTCAACCCAACAGATTTGGAATTCCATCCCTCAACAAAAAAGTCCTAGGTAAACTGAAAGATGAATGTAACGGTGATATTATTGTCGAGTTCGCGGGTTTGCGTTCGAAGATGTATGCCATGAGAACAGAGAGTAGTGTCACGAAGAAAGCAAAAGGTGTGGGCAAAAATACGGTGGAGAACAAACTCACCTTCCACGATTACATCGATTGCCTCAAGACCAGGTCGTCGGTTCTAAGAGAAGAACAAAGAATCCAGAGCGTCAACCATATCATCACAACAAACAAAATTAGAAAAATTGCGCTGGATCCCGATGACGACAAGAGGTGCGTTCTCGAGTGTGGTATTCACACATTGCCGTGGGGACATCGTCGTTTAGAAATAAATAAGAATTGCGCACAGTGCAAATAATTAACACTCACCACCACACACAACAATTTTCACTAACTCAAAAAAAAAACATTTTGTTACTGAGTAAAAAAAACACTTTGACTGTCATTACAAAATAAAACTTTGACCGTATCCTTAAATAACCAGCATGCCTATGAACTTGTTCGGTTTCAAAAAACAGATCATCATGGAAACCATACCAGATCATGAAGTCTTACCTTCCGTGTTACCTAAACTCAACGGTCTGTTGATCATTCACCTCAACAGCATTTGGACGAAACTGAATGACGATGTGGGCAAGATGTTTTACGTTTTTAATAACAATTTACATTTCTACGAAATTCCGATCGACGGGAAACTTCAAATCACCGTGAATCCGGAAAACGCAGGCGAAATCAAAATTTCTACTGGCAAGAACATTTTTCGAATCAAGCACGACAAGATGCTTTCTAACATTACGTACGATGTGTCTGCAGGAGATTATTTTTACATAGAACTCCTCGGAGATTACGACAAACTTATTCCTCTTTTTGTAGAATTACGAATCGTCTATCCTATTATAAATAACCGTTAACCAAAAATGCCTAACGACATTTTCGGCAACACCAAGCGTGTAGACCACGCAGAAGAGATTCTCATGTTGGACATTCGAGTTAAGAAGTTGAGGGCCGATTTGATCGCTTTGCAGGAGACCTTAAACAAAAGTTTAGAGTCGGAAATCGCTACGCTCCAAACGCAATGTCTCGACCCCATTCTGAAAATCGATTCCGAACTGAAAACGCTCATAAAAAATTATGTCGACGTACCTTCTTACGACAGCGTTCAAAATATACAGTTGAGCGTGGATTCGCTTCAAAATGATTTGGCCAAATTACAGCAATTTCAATCGAAAAATGAAGATTTGGAAAAACTGAAACTCGAAATCGAAGAACGAACTTCCGCAATAGAAAATAATTTCTCTGAACTTCAAACCGTCGTGAACGATATAGACGCAGAACGCTTGCATGTCGTTGTTTCCAAATTACAAGAAGAATTCACCAGCACGTTGGAAGAAATTAAATCCAAGTTGCAGACTTTGGAAGATACCATGACGAACCTACCATCGTCGGACGAACTGCAGGTCATCGGTAAAAGCGTCGCGAACATAAAAATTCAATTGGAGGCCTATCGAGATTTCGAACACATTCAAACCACCATCGCTACGCTTCAGGCGTCCTTGGAATTGATCAACGAAGAAATTAAAAATATTCACGCTGAAGCGAGAGCGTTGACGAGCATTCAAGACACGTTGAGCACGGTTCAGCAGAAGATCGAATATTTAGAAAATTTGAACGTCGAAACGAATCTCGCTCATTTTCATCACGTACTCGACAACATACAGGGTGACTTGGAATCGTTACGGACGAGCGTGCCTTCGAGCGAAGATTTGGAAAAATTGAAAACGGCGGTGACGGCACTATCCGATTCGAGCGACATCAAAAGTTCATTGAGCGATCTCGAGAGTAAAGTGGCCAATCTCCCCACCTCCAAAGAATTGCACGCTTTGAAAAGAAACATATCACGTATGCTGAAACGACTAGAAACGGAAACGGCGAACGTGGAACAGATTCGAGACGAAATTAGTTCGCTGGTGTCGACGCTGCCCACTTCCCAGAGCGTCGCCGACCTTCACACGCAGTTTACAGAGATGCGAAGCATCGTGAACGATCTTACCGAGAAGAGCTCGAAATTGAATCAAGTCGAGAACCTTCAGAACATTGTCGTCAACATCAGAGATCAAGTTGGAGTGCTGGAATCCACGCAGGAATCGACGCTGGCTTCTTTCGGTGCCAAGTTGCAAGAACTCAACGAAAACTACAAGCAGTTGAACGTGGAAGTGAAAATCAAACCGTCGTTTTCTGCCGTAACGGATACCATAGTCGAGCATTTGCTGCCCATCGAAAATAAACTCGGACAAGTTCACAGTAATCTGCTCGGTGTCGACACTAAATTCGCTAAACTGCATTCTCTGCAAGCCATCGAAATCAACAGCGTACCCAATCAACAGAGAATCTCCACGTTCGTCGAAGGTAACAAACTGTACATGTTGCATCCTTATCATCCGTACTACAAGTTTCTCCTCGATGGCACGATTCAGATAAACGAATTTTCGTACTGGTCTCACGGTAGAAAAGCTAGCGTTCCCACCATGACTTTGATATCGAATCGTGGTGTCCAGAAAGCAGGAAACATTCCTCTGGCACGTTGGAACGAAACGCGCAACATATATGAAATACACGAAGACGAAGATCTCACCGTTTTCGACGTGAGTGCCGGCGATAAGCTGATCATTCAAAACACGAGCGAAGTGCCGCCGTCTTTGAATCCCATCACGCTGGTGCTTCTCTTGAAACGTAATCTCTAAACAAAAAATGTCTAGGCAAGCCATCGTCGAAGAATTGCATAAACCTGCACGCCGTAACTACGAACGTTTGGCTGTGGTAACCAAGGGCATCGACGACCTCTGGCAAAGTGACCTCGTGGAGATGAGTAGCGGCAATTTGAAAAACGTACATAAATTGAACAAGGGCAACAAGTACCTCCTCACCGTCATAGACACATTTTCGAAATTCGCATGGGCTCTACCTTTGAAGGCGAAAACGGGAACGTGCGTCACGGAAGCATTCAAATTAATTTTTCGCGAAAGCGGTGGCAGACGACCACGGTTTCTGCAAACGGACAACGGTAAAGAATTTTACAACGCCGTATTCCAAAAATTTATTCAAAAACACAAGATTCGACATTATTCGACCTTCAGTCACATCAAAGCCAGCATCGTGGAAAGATTCAATCGAACCTTGAAAACACACATGTGGAAACGATTCACGCTTCGGGGAAATTACAAATGGGTCGACATCCTGCCGGAACTCGTCGACACCTATAATGATACGGTACACAGAACGATAGGTATGAAGCCAGCCGACGTTACCAAGTCCGACGAGCAGCGTTTAATTTCTACCGTTTACTGCCCAAAGTACACGCCCACGACAAAAAAAGCTAAATACAAAATTGGAGACCGGGTGAGGATCAGCAAATTCAAACGCACCTTCGAGAAGGGATTCACAAAAAATTGGAGCACAGAACTCTTTACGGTGGTTCGAGTTCTACCTGGAAACCGACACACGTATATAATAAAAGATAGTAGTGGCGAGATTTTGAAAGGGAGATTTTACGAAGAGGAACTCTCTAAAACGAAACACCCCGACACGTACCTCATCGAGAAAGTATTGCGTAGGAAAGGTGACAAACTGTTTGTCAAATGGTTGGGACTTCCGGAAAAGTGTTGGATCGACGCGGACGAAGTGATCTTGTAAGTACGTGGAACGTGGTGAAGCGTCTACCGGATCCAGAAAGTCAAACGAAGAAAAAGAACGGCAAGTTGCTTCCCGACAGCATCCGCTGTCTGATCGTAGGTCCATCGGGGTGTGGGAAAACGACACTGCTCGTGGACAATTTTCTCCTCGCACCGAATTGGTTAGATTGGAAGAACAGGCACCTGTACGTGTTCTCGAAAAGTTTGGAGCAATCCAAATACCAGCAACTGATGAAACTGTACGATGGTCTGGACATTGCAACGTTCGCCTCGGAAATAAAACCACTCGACGATTGTCGTGAAAATTCAGTCGTTGTGTTCGACGACGCCATCCTGGAAAATCAAAATGAAATTCGCAACTTTTTCACGCAAGGTCGTCACAAAGGAATGGATTGCTTCTACCTAGCTCAAACGTTTTCCAAAATTCCAAAACAGTTAGTGCGCGACAACGCTAATTTCATATGTTTGTTTCGTCAAGATCACACCAACCTCAAGCACGCGTACGATGACTACGTAGGCGGAGACATGAACTACAATCAATTTTCGGAACGCTGCTGCTCTACTTGCTGGAACGGTGACGATTTCGGATTCGCGACGATCGACATGACGAGGAAACCCAACGACGGAAAATACAGAAACAAAATCAACGACTTTCTAAACGTTGCAACGTTGTGAGAAACGACGTGTATAAATAACGTCATGACGAAACGAAAAATCGAAGACGAAAATCTCAAGCTTCGCGATTACCTCGCGAAACGCTTCAAAGGTTGGAAATCCGAGAATCGCGGATTCTACGAAGAGAAGAAACGTCAGGATCAACCCGTGATCGATGCCATCAGCAGTCTAGGTAAAGAAATTAAAAGTGTCACGGAACAAAATAAAAATTTGATCAATGAACTCGTACCGCTCGCAGCTAAAAGTTACGCCGTACCCACACCCATTTCGAGCATTCCTTCGACGCCGTTCGAACTGAAGGATGCACCTGTACGACGTCGAGCCATAGGCAGCACGTCGTCGTCTTCGGATAAGATCGAGTTGGGACCTTTGGCACGAGACTACCTGAGCACGGGGAAATTCGACAAGGATGAAGTGTTCGGATTGTATCCCAGCATGGAAACCAGCGAAGGCGGCGGTGTGGTGTGGAAGATTGGGAAATCGAAGGTGACCTTCGAAGGCAACGACATTAAAGTCAATTTAGGCGACAAGGATAGTTGGAACAGGTATCCGGGTACGGTTGGACTGTGGGAACTCGTCGCCAAAAAGCAGCCGAAAGATTACACCGACGAAGATTACCAGAGTTACAAGGAAATTCTGATCATGACGGATGCCTTGTACCAGAACAACGACGCCTCGCAGAATAGGGTGAAATCGAGCAGCGGCGAGAAGTACAGGAATCTCATCAAACCGATTTGGAACCAGGTCAAAACAGGCAGCGGCGTCAAACGCTACAACACGTTACCCAAAGAATTCGTTTGGGTGGACGACGTTAGGAAACTCGTGGACCGATTGTTGGTGATAGCCGGCGAAGAGAATGCAGGCAACCGTAATTTCTACAACGAGAAGGTTGGCATCGTGGACATGATCAGCACGAAACTTTCCAACTTCATCGTGAACGACGACAAGGGCATAGGTTACCTGATCAAAATCATCAACACGCTGCCTCCGAAATTCTGGAACGTTGCCGAAGGAAAGGGACTCGTGAACGACATCATCAACAAGTTACCTTTCGAGATGCATTTACCTGGCTACCAGTACTGCGGACCGGGTACCAAACTCGAGAAAAGATTGGAGAGAGGAGACAAGGGTGTGAATCCGTTGGACGCCGCATGCAAAGATCACGACATCGCCTACAACACCACGCAGACGGATCTGGATGCACGTCACGAAGCAGACAGAAAGTTAGAGCACGCAGCTTTCGAAAGATTCGTGAGTAGAGACGCATCGTTGGGTGAACGGGTCGCCGCACTAGGCACCACCATCGCCATGAACACGAAACAAAAATTGGGGTGGGGTATATAAATAACATACAGTAAAAAAACAACATGGATTGCATAACTAATTTGCCACCCGAGCTACTATCTAAAATATTCAAAAAGGTAGTTAACGGAGATGTTAATAAACTTGTAAACATAGCAAGAACAATGCCGGAATTTCGCATCCCTTGTGAAATGGTTCTCAAGGACCTTCTTCGGGAGATCAGCGGCCTGAGGTGCGGTGATCTCAACATTCTGCTTTTGGCTGCAGGGCAAAAATTGGACGATAGGTCGGACGAACTGTACGAGGCGATGCAGGGAAGAAGACAGTATACTGATGATTGGTACAAGTCTATGCAGGAGAGGAAAGATATCACTACGCACATCCTCGCGTTTTCCGAAGCACGAACTTTCTTCCTCTGTTAAAAAATAATAATATATATACGTGTCAAAAAAAAACTTGATATATAAATAACACACATCGTGAAAAAAAAATAATCTTCGGTATATATAAATAACACACATCGTGAAAAACAATTAAATTTCTCTCTAACACTTTGAAATTTTTCTTTGATATGACGACCGAAAAAATAAGTGATCTCCAAGCATTAAAACAAATGCTAAATTTGTCAGTCGAGTATGTAAAAATTCAGGAATTGGAAGTCGACAAACCTTACACGATAACTTCCGGTTCAATTGTTTCTACCCAGTATGGTCCCAAGGTACGCCTGTTGCTCAACGCACAATACAGTCTATTTTTACCAGATCGATACGCTAACATGTTATCCGACGAGAAGCTATCTATTTTAATCGAGAACAAAACTCGAATCGTGTACAAGGGGACAAAGGAACTTCTTGGCAAGAAAACGAAGCACGTAATAGAATTTGTGTAACGACAGCGAGGCCTTGAAAATATATAAATAACATACCGTAAAAAACTACACAAGAAAAAATCTCAGAATATATATATAAATAACATACCGTGAAAATAACACATAGAGCATCAACATGAAGCCCAAGGGTGTCGTGTACCAGATACCATACTCCAATCTAAAAAATCTAGGTGCTCTCGATGGGTTACTCACCAAGAAACAACGCGAGAAGAAACGTTCTTGCTTGTCGAAAGGACACGGAATGAAATTGCTGCTCAGCACACCTCAATTGAAAAGATTGCAGCGTTCGCGGAAACAGCAAAAGGTCGGAGGTTTCATATTCAGCATCCCGGCCATCCTGGCAGCATTGGGGGCCGTTGGAAGTTTAGCCGGCGGAAGTGCCGCCATCGCAAAAACCGTCATCGACTCGAAGAAGAACAAGGCGGAATTGGAAGAACAGAAACGTCACAATCTGGCCATGGAGAAGAAGGGGAAGGGCGTGATGAAAAAGTTTAAAAAAAAGAAACAGAAGCACTCACCAACCGAGACATTGAATCTCTGATCGAACCGTTACAAATCAAACACTTCAGAGGAGTTTTCATGTCCGACTCGTTACCTTCAACCGTGAAAAAAAAAGAATGCGGAGTAGTCAACTTGGACGGTCAAGAAAATCCAGGCACGCATTGGATATGTTACCACAAAAACGACAATGATAAAGCATTCGTTTTCGATTCTTTCGGAGGTGTTCCACCTGCAAATTTAATTCATTATCTGAAAACGAACAAAACCTCCATATACTACAACGACGAACGCATTCAAAATTTCGGAGACGTGAACTGCGGTCATCTCTGCCTCTCCGTGCTCGCGTTTCTCTCTAAAATAAATAACCCTACGATCGAGGATTTCCAGAAAGCATTGTGGAACCTCAAACAGCATCACTAGGATGGGCGTGTTCCATCTCACGAGCGAATCTTCAATCTTGAAACTCACGCTGCACGACGACATCGTCTATCCTAAATCCGTGGCTCTGCGTGCATTCTACAGCATGTACCTCATACCTAACGTCACCCAGCACAACAACAAAATTAGCGTCGGAAGCGAACACATCGTCGTCACGCCAGGACAATACAATCTTTCCACTTTGCAAGCTCAATTACCCAAAGGCACATACCTTTCTCAAAATTCGGTCACGCACAGAGTGGAAATCCTATCCGCGACGGACACCGTGGACCTGGGCACCATGGGAGAACTTTTAGGTTTCGAGAACGACACCAAACTCGAAGCTGGCATCAAGCACGTAGCAACCAACATTCCTAAATTCTTGGCCATAGAGACTCTGAACGTACACTGTAACGTGGCGGAAGGCATGATCACGAAATCTTCGGACGGATTATTAGGAAGTCACAAGCAGACGGGAATCATAGCCACTTTCAAACCAAGTTCCGAGTTCATGGAACCGATCATCTACACGCCCTCTTCGCCGATCTATTTTCCAGTATGTCGCAACCGCATAGACGACATAGAGTTGGTGGTGACGAACGAGAAAGGAGACGTGGTGGATTTCGCAGGTGCCACTACGACGGCCATCGTGGAGATCAACGTATAATAAATAACCATACATGTAAAATGGAGCAAATCGAAAGTTACGAATTGCAATCTTTCCCTCCCAACCGTCGCACGTTCGCCAATCTGAACGAAGCGAACAGGGAGATCGAATACGACGTGGACGTAGGCGACGGGTTCATTCATCCTCACAGAGCGGACCTCTACCTTCAATTCGACGTGGTGAAGAAAGAAAGCGGAGACGCGTTTCCCGCAGCAGCAAACTTGATACTCGTGGACAACTTCGTGCCTCACCTGTTCTCGCAGGTGGAGGTGAGGAAACACAACACCGTCATCGACAGAATAGATTATCCAGGCATCACGTCGACGGCAGTGGGAACGTTGAAATTATCCAAAACGGACGCAGCGTACTACCAGGCCGGGGGATTCGAAGCCGGAACCAAAATATCGACGAGAAGTCACACGGTGCTCTTTCCCATGCGTCTGCTGCCCGGTTTCTTCTCGGACTACAAGGAGATCATGTGGAAGGGAGGACTAAGGATCACGTTTCGAAGAGCGGCCAACGACAACGACGCACTGATGCGATACGCTACTTTGGGTCCGGACGGCACCACGCCGATAGCCAATACTTTACCCGAAGCAGCAAAATGCATCATCCGGAGCATGGAATTGAGAATGCCGGTGGTGGAATACGAAACAAACTACGCCCTCAAGTACAAAGCGGAGATCTTAAAAAGTCCGCAGGTGTTGATTCACTTTCACGGTTACCAGTCCGTGCAGAAGATGGCGTCGGGAAGTCACATGGAATTCGACGTGACGACGCAGTTCAACAACATACAGTTCGACATGCCAGATTTCGTCGTAGTGCTTTTTCAGACCGGGCGCGATAACAACCAGGAGAAAGATTCCAGCAAGTTCGACGACTGCAAGATCAAGAACGTTTATCTGAAGAATGGATGCAACGAAGTGTTCCCGCGCGAGAATTACAACCTCGACGTGACCAAAAACGATTACCTCAAACTTTACGAAGCGTTCTCGGCTTACAAACGCGTGACCGAGGGAAGCGTGGACATGTACTACACGCCCAGCGAGTTCAAAGCACGGAGACCCATGACCGTCATCAACACATCTAAGAGAAAGAAGGTTGTGGTCAACGATCGAACCAACATCAAGGTCGTCTGCGAGTTCCACGACGCCTTGCCCGAGGATACCCTATGCAGTGTCATCCTGATTGCAGAGAAGTCCTTCGCCTACGACGTGAAGAACGAGAGGGTCACAGAGCAGTTTTAAAATTCATAAAAAATTGCCACATACTAAAAATCAACATCCAACACATTTTAGGTTATATACAATTTGTGAAAACCTTATAATACTGAAATATTAAAACAAACAGAGTCCCCCTTGAAGGTTAGTTCGGTGCGTAAAAAAAAAAATGATAGGTTAAGTTATATCACTTAGGATCGTAAGAAAATTAAAAAAATCGTAAAAAAAAAGATAGGTTAAGTTGTATCACGTAAGATCGTGATATACCTACCAAGTATAAATGGGGAAAAAAATGAGTGCGGTAAAAATTTGTACTAAAACATCGCTAAACGCTATAACATCGACAAAAAATTGTCAAAATATGTCAAAAAGTAATATTCGATTGATAAAAAAAGAGGATACCTACAAAATATGATCCTCAAATAATAACGTTCAAACAGTACCTAAATAAAAAAAATAATAGGTTAAGTTATATCACTTAGGATCATAAAAAAATTAAATAATCGTAAAAAAAAGGATAGGTTAAGTTGTATCACGTAACATCATGATATACCTACCAAGTACGAGTGGGGAAAAAATGAGTATGGTGAAAATTTGTACTAAAACATCGCTAAACGCTAAAACATCGACAAAAATTGTCAAAGTATGTCAAAAAGTAATATTCGATTGATAAAAAAAGAGAATACCTACTAAGTACTATTTTGAAGCGCCCCAATAGCACTACTAACATGCAAACACGGAGCAATTCTAGAAGAGGGCTCTACATATTACATTGTTTTAATATTAGATAAGCAAATTGAATGGTATCCAATTAAACTTAAACCAGAAGTAAATATGTATGTGTATAACCTTAATTTCTGGTGTGGCCAAAAATATATCAATTTTTGACAAATTTATAAACAAAAATCTGGCTGATGCAACTTTTGTAAGTATGTGCAAATCAATCTGAAGAGCTCTTCCTTTCTGAAAAATTCCCGAGGGCATTTTTACAAAAATCTTGAATTAGACAAGATTCCACACTTGCTCAAAAAACTCATATGGGCATGTTGAGCTTGTTTTAAGTATAGCAAATCTGCTGGAGAGAAGCTCTTCCTTTCTCGAGTTTATAGTATTGTAAATACAACTACTCTCCCATCTGAAAATTTGAAAATTCCTAAAAAATCCGTCCAAAATCTTGATGTCCCCAATCCTATGACTTGTATGTTTTTCCACGTGTCTTGACATCCAATGTATCCCTGCAAAGTTTGGTGAAGATCTGAGTATGTAGTTTTTAACCTTATATGGAACCTCATATCTGAAAATTTGAAAATTCTTAAAAAATTCGACCAAAATCTTGATGTCTCCAATCCTATGTTTTGTATGTTTTTTCCACGTGTCTTGACATCCAATGTATCCATGCAAAATTTGGTGAAGATCTGAGTATGTAGTTTTTGACCTTATATGGAACCTCCTATCTGAAAATTTGAAAATTCTTAAAAAATTCGTCCAAAACCTTGATGTCTCCAATCTCTTGTTTTGTACGTTTTTTCCACGTGTCTTGACATCCAATGTATCCCTGCAAAGTTTGGTGAAGATCTGAGTATGTAGTTTTTGACCTTATCTGGAACCTCCCATCTGAAAATTTGAAAATTCCTAAAAAATCCGTCCAAAATCTTGATGACCTCAATCTCTTGTTTTGTACGTTTTTTCCACGTGTCTTGACATCCAATGTATCCCTGCAAAGTTTGGTGAAGATCTGAGTATGTAGTTTTTGACCTTATCTGGAACCTCCTATCTGAAAATTTGAAAATTGTTAAAAAATTCGTCCAAAATCTTGATGTCTCAAATCTCTTGTTTTGTACGTTTTTCCCACGTGTCTTGACATCCAATGTAACCCTGCAAAGTTTGGTGAAGATCTGAGTATGTAGTTTTTGACTTTATCTGAAACCTTCTTTCTGAAAATTTGAAAATTCCTCAAAAATTCGTCCAAAATCTTGATGTCTCCAATCTCTTGTTTTGTACGTTTTTTCCACGTGTCTTGACATCGAATGTATCCCTGCAAAGTTTGGTGAAGATCTGAGTATGTAGTTTTTGACATTATCTGGAACCTCCCATCTGAAAATTTGAAAATTCCTAAAAAATCCGTCCAAAATCTTGATGTCCCCAATCCTATGTTTTGTATGTTTTTTCCACGTGTCTTGACATCCAATGTATCCATGCAAAGTTTGGTGAAGATCTGAGTATGTAGTTTTTGACCTTATATGGAACCTCCTTTCTGAAAATTTGAAAATTCTTAAAAAATTCGTTAAAAATCTTGATGTCCCCAATCTCTTGTTTTGTACGTTTTTTCCACGTGTCTTGACATCCAATGTATCCCTGCAAAGTTTGGTGAAGATCTGAGTATGTAGTTTTTGACCTTATATGGAACCTCCTTTCTGAAAATTTGAAAATTCTTAAAAAATTCGTCCAAAATCTTGATGTCTCCAATCTCTTGTTTTGTACGTTTTTTCCACGTGTCTTGACATCCAATGTATCCCTGCAAAGTTTGGTGAAGATCTGAGTATGTAGTTTTTGACCTTATATGGAACCTCATATCTGAAAATTTGAAAATTCTTAAAAAATTCGACCAAAATCTTGATGTCTCCAATCCTATGTTTTGTATGTTTTTTCCACGTGTCTTGACATCCAATGTATCCATGCAAAGTTTGATGAAGATCTGAGTATGTAGTTTTCGACCTTATATGGAACCTCCTATCTGAAAATTTGAAAATTCTTAAAAAATTCGTCCAAAATCTTGATGTCTCCAATCTCTTGTTTTGTACGTTTTTTCCACGTGTCTTGACATCCAATGTATCCCTGCAAAGTTTGGTGAAGATCTGAGTATGTAGTTTTTGACCTTATCTGGAACCTCCTATCTGAAAATTTGAAAATTCCTAAAAAATCCGTCCAAAATCTTGATGACCTCAATCTCTTGTTTTGTACGTTTTTTCCACGTGTCTTGACATCCATTGTATCCCTGCAAAGTTTGGTGAAGATCTGAGTATGTAGTTTTTGACCTTATATGGAACCTCCTTTCTGAAAATTTGAAAATTCTTAAAAAATTCGTCCAAAATCTTGATGTCTCCAATCTCTTGTTTTGTACGTTTTTTCCACGTGTCTTGACATCCAATGTATCCCTGCAAAGTTTGGTGAAGATCTGAGTATGTAGTTTTTGACCTTATATGGAACCTCCTTTCTGAAAATTTGAAAATTCTTAAAAAATTCGTCCAAAATCTTGATGTCTCCAATCTCTTGTTTTGTACGTTTTTTCCACGTGTCTTGACATCCAATGTATCCCTGCAAAGTTTGGTGAAGATCTGAGTATGTAGTTTTTGACCTTATATGGAACCTCCCATCTGAAAATTTGAAAATTCCTAAAAAATCCGTCTAAAATCTTGATGTCCCCAATCCTATGTCTTGTATGTTTTTTCCACGTGTCTTGACATCCAATGTATCCCTGCAAAGTTTGGTGAAGATCTGAGTATGTAGTTTTTGACCTTATATGGAACCTCATATCTGAAAATTTGAAAATTCTTAAAAAATTCGACCAAAATCTTGATGTCTCCAATCCTATGTTTTGTATGTTTTTTCCACGTGTCTTGACATCCAATGTATCCCTGCAAAGTTTGGTGAAGATCTGAGTATGTAGTTTTTGACCTTATCTGGAACCTCCCATCTGAAAATTTGAAAATTCCTAAAAAATCCGTCCAAAATCTTGATGACCTCAATCTCTTGTTTTGTACGTTTTTTCCACGTGTCTTGACATCCAATGTATCCCTGCAAAGTTTGGTGAAGATCTGAGTATGTAGTTTTTGACCTTATCTGGAACCTCCTATCTGAAAATTTGAAAATTGTTAAAAAATTCGTCCAAAATCTTGATGTCTCCAATCTCTTGTTTTGTACGTCTTTCCCACGTGTCTTGACATCCAATGTATCCCTGCAAAGTTTGGTGAAGATCTGAGTATGTAGTTTTTGACCTTATCTGGAACCTCCTATCTGAAAATTTGAAAATTGTTAAAAAATCCGTCCAAAATCTTGATGTCTCCAATCTCTTGTTTTGTACGTTTTTCCCACGTGTCTTGACATCCAATGTATCCCTGCAAAGTTTGGTGAAGATCTGAGTATGTAGTTTTTGACCTTATATGGAACCTCCTTTCTGAAAATTTGAAAATTCCTCAAGAATTCGTCCAAAATCTTGATGTCTCCAATCTCTTGTTTTGTACGTTTTTCCACGTGTCTTGACATCCAATGTATACCTGCAAAGTTTGGTGAAGATCTGAGTATGTAGTTTTTGACCTTATCTGGAACCTCCTATCTGAAAATTTGAAAATTCCTAAAAAATCCGTCCAAAATCTTGATGTCCCCAATCCTATGTCTTGTATGTTTTTCCACGTGTCTTGACATCCAATGTATCCCTGCAAAGTTTGGTGAAGATCTGAGTATGTAGTTTTTGACCTTATATGGAACCTCATATCTGAAAATTTGAAAATTCTTAAAAAATTCGACCAAAATCTTGATGTCTCCAATCCTATGTTTTGTATGTTTTTTCCACGTGTCTTGACATCCAATGTATCCATGCAAAATTTGGTGAAGATCTGAGTATGTAGTTTTTGACCTTATATGGAACCTCCTATCTGAAAATTTGAAAATTCTTAAAAAATTCGTCCAAAATCTTGATGTCTCCAATCTCTTGTTTTGTACGTTTTTTCCACGTGTCTTGACATCCAATGTATCCCTGCAAAGTTTGGTGAAGATCTGAGTATGTAGTTTTTGACCTTATCTGGAACCTCCCATCTGAAAATTTGAAAATTCCTAAAAAATCCGTCCAAAATCTTGATGACCTCAATCTCTTGTTTTGTACGTTTTTTCCACGTGTCTTGACATCCAATGTATCCCTGCAAAGTTTGGTGAAGATCTGAGTATGTAGTTTTTGACCTTATCTGGAACCTCCTATCTGAAAATTTGAAAATTGTTAAAAAATTCGTCCAAAATCTTGATGTCTCAAATCTCTTGTTTTGTACGTTTTTCCCACGTGTCTTGACATCCAATGTATCCCTGCAAAGTTTGGTGAAGATCTGAGTATGTAGTTTTTGACCTTATATGGAACCTCCTTTCTGAAAATTTGAAAATTCTTAAAAAATTCGTCCAAAATCTTGATGTCTCCAATCTCTTGTTTTGTACGTTTTTTCCACGTGTCTTGACATCCAATGTATCCCTGCAAAGTTTGGTGAAGATCTGAGTATGTAGTTTTTGACCTTATATGGAACCTCATATCTGAAAATTTGAAAATTCTTAAAAAATTCGACCAAAATCTTGATGTCTCCAATCCTATGTTTTGTATGTTTTTTCCACGTGTCTTGACATCCAATGTATCCATGCAAAGTTTGATGAAGATCTGAGTATGTAGTTTTTGACCTTATATGGAACCTCCTATCTGAAAATTTGAAAATTCTTAAAAAATTCGTCCAAAATCTTGATGTCTCCAATCTCTTGTTTTGTACGTTTTTTCCACGTGTCTTGACATCCAATGTATCCCTGCAAAGTTTGGTGAAGATCTGAGTATGTAGTTTTTGACCTTATCTGGAACCTCCTATCTGAAAATTTGAAAATTCCTAAAAAATCCGTCTAAAATCTTGATGTCCCCAATCCTATGTCTTGTATGTTTTTTCCACGTGTCTTGACATCCAATGTATCCCTGCAAAGTTTGGTGAAGATCTGAGTATGTAGTTTTTGACCTTATATGGAACCTCATATCTGAAAATTTGAAAATTCTTAAAAAATTCGACCAAAATCTTGATGTCTCCAATCCTATGTTTTGTATGTTTTTTCCACGTGTCTTGACATCCAATGTATCCCTGTAAAGTTTGGTGAAGATCTGAGTATGTAGTTTTTGACCTTATCTGGAACCTCCCATCTGAAAATTTGAAAATTCCTAAAAAATCCGTCCAAAATCTTGATGACCTCAATCTCTTGTTTTGTACGTTTTTTCCACGTGTCTTGACATCCAATGTATCCCTGCAAAGTTTGGTGAAGATCTGAGTATGTAGTTTTTGACCTTATCTGGAACCTCCTATCTGAAAATTTGAAAATTGTTAAAAAATTCGTCCAAAATCTTGATGTCTCCAATCTCTTGTTTTGTACGTTTTTCCCACGTGTCTTGACATCCAATGTATCCCTGCAAAGTTTGGTGAAGATCTGAGTATGTAGTTTTTGACCTTATCTGGAACCTCCTATCTGAAAATTTGAAAATTGTTAAAAAATCCGTCCAAAATCTTGATGTCTCCAATCTCTTGTTTTGTACGTTTTTCCCACGTGTCTTGACATCCAATGTATCCCTGCAAAGTTTGGTGAAGATCTGAGTATGTAGTTTTTGACCTTATATGGAACCTCCTTTCTGAAAATTTGAAAATTCCTAAAAAATCCGTCCAAAATCTTGATGTCCCCAATCCTATGTCTTGTATGTTTTTCCACGTGTCTTGACATCCAATGTATCCCTGCAAAGTTTGGTGAAGATCTGAGTATGTAGTTTTTGACCTTATATGGAACCTCATATCTGAAAATTTGAAAATTCTTAAAAAATTCGACCAAAATCTTGATGTCTCCAATCCTATGTTTTGTATGTTTTTTCCACGTGTCTTGACATCCAATGTATCCATGCAAAATTTGGTGAAGATCTGAGTATGTAGTTTTTGACCTTATATGGAACCTCCTATCTGAAAATTTGAAAATTCTTAAAAAATTCGTCCAAAATCTTGATGTCTCCAATCTCTTGTTTTGTACGTTTTTTCCACGTGTCTTGACATCCAATGTATCCCTGCAAAGTTTGGTGAAGATCTGAGTATGTAGTTTTTGACCTTATCTGGAACCTCCCATCTGAAAATTTGAAAATTCCTAAAAAATCCGTCCAAAATCTTGATGACCTCAATCTCTTGTTTTGTACGTTTTTTCCACGTGTCTTGACATCCAATGTATCCCTGCAAAGTTTGGTGAAGATCTGAGTATGTAGTTTTTGACCTTATCTGGAACCTCCTATCTGAAAATTTGAAAATTGTTAAAAAATTCGTCCAAAATCTTGATGTCTCAAATCTCTTGTTTTGTACGTTTTTCCCACGTGTCTTGACATCCAATGTATCCCTGCAAAGTTTGGTGAAGATCTGAGTATGTAGTTTTTGACCTTATATGGAACCTCCTTTCTGAAAATTTGAAAATTCCTTAAAAATTCGTCCAAAATCTTGATGTCTCCAATCTCTTGTTTTGTACGTTTTTCAACGTGTCTTCACATCCAATGTATCCCTGCAAAGTTTGGTGAAGATCTGAGTATGTAGTTTTTGACCTTATCTGGAACCTCCCATCTGAAAATTTGAAAATTCCTAAAAAATCCGTCCAAAATCTTGATGTCCCCAATCCTATGTCTTGTATGTTTTTCCACGTGTCTTGACATCCAATGTATCACTGCAAAGTTTGGTGAAGATCTGAGTATGTAGTTTTTGACCTTATATGGAACCTCATATCTGAAAATTTGAAAATTCTTAAAAAATTCGACCAAAATCTTGATGTCTCCAATCCTATGTTTTGTATGTTTTTTCCACGTGTCTTGACATCCAATGTATCCATGCAAAATTTGGTGAAGATCTGAGTATGTAGTTTTTGACCTTATCTGGAACCTCCCATCTGAAAATTTGAAAATTCCTAAAAAATCCGTCCAAAATCTTGATGACCTCAATCTCTTGTTTTGTACGTTTTTTCCACGTGTCTTGACATCCAATGTATCCCTGCAAAGTTTGGTGAAGATCTGAGTATGTAGTTTTTGACCTTATATGGAACCTCCCATCTGAAAATTTGAAAATTGTTAAAAAATTCGTCCAAAATCTTGATGTCTCAAATCTCTTGTTTTGTACGTTTTTTCCACGTGTCTTGACATCGAATGTATCCCTGCAAAGTTTGGTGAAGATCTGAGTATGTAGTTTTTGACCTTATCTGGAACCTCCCATCTGAAAATTTGAAAATTCCTAAAAAATCCGTCCAAAATCTTGATGTCCCCAATCCTATGTTTTGTATGTTTTTTCCACGTGTCTTGACATCCAATGTATCCATGCAAAGTTTGGTGAAGATCTGAGTATGTAGTTTTTGACCTTATATGGAACCTCCTTTCTGAAAATTTGAAAATTCTTAAAAAATTCGTCCAAAATCTTGATGTCCCCAATCTCTTGTTTTGTACGTTTTTTCCACGTGTCTTGACATCCAATGTATCCCTGCAAAGTTTGGTGAATATCTGAGTATGTAGTTTTTGACCTTATATGGAACCTCCTTTCTGAAAATTTGAAAATTCTTAAAAAATTCGTCCAAAATCTTGATGTCTCCAATCTCTTGTTTTGTACGTTTTTCCACGTGTCTTGACATCCAATGTATCCCTGCAAAGTTTGGTGAAGATCTGAGTATGTAGTTTTTGACCTTATATGGAACCTCATATCTGAAAATTTGAAAATTCTTAAAAAATTCGACCAAAATCTTGATGTCTCCAATCCTATGTTTTGTATGTTTTTTCCACGTGTCTTGACATCCAATGTATCCATGCAAAGTTTGATGAAGATCTGAGTATGTAGTTTTTGAACTTATATGGAACCTCCTATCTGAAAATTTGAAAATTCTTAAAAAATTCGTCCAAAATCTTGATGTCTCCAATCTCTTGTTTTGTACGTTTTTTCCACGTGTCTTCACATCCAATGTATCCCTGCAAAGTTTGGTGAAGATCTGAGTATGTAGTTTTTGACCTTATCTGGAACCTCCTATCTGAAAATTTGAAAATTCCTAAAAAATCCGTCCAAAATCTTGATGACCTCAATCTCTTGTTTTGTACGTTTTTTCCACGTGTCTTGACATCCATTGTATCCCTGCAAAGTTTGGTGAAGATCCGAGTATGTAGTTTTTGACCTTATATGGAACCTCCTTTCTGAAAATTTGAAAATTCTTAAAAAATTCGTCCAAAATCTTGATGTCTCCAATCTCTTGTTTTGTACGTTTTTTCCACGTGTCTTGACATCCAATGTATCCCTGCAAAGTTTGGTGAAGATCTGAGTATGTAGTTTTTGACCTTATATGGAACCTCCTTTCTGAAAATTTGAAAATTCTTAAAAAATTCGTCCAAAATCTTGATGTCTCCAATCTCTTGTTTTGTACGTTTTTTCCACGTGTCTTGACATCCAATGTATCCCTGCAAAGTTTGGTGAAGATCTGAGTATGTAGTTTTTGACCTTATATGGAACCTCCCATCTGAAAATTTGAAAATTCCTAAAAAATCCGTCTAAAATCTTGATGTCCCCAATCCTATGTCTTGTATGTTTTTTCCAAGTGTCTTGACATCCAATGTATCCCTGCAAAGTTTGGTGAAGATCTGAGTATGTAGTTTTTGACCTTATATGGAACCTCATATCTGAAAATTTGAAAATTCTTAAAAAATTCGACCAAAATCTTGATGTCTCCAATCCTATGTTTTGTATGTTTTTTCCACGTGTCTTGACATCCAATGTATCCATGCAAAGTTTGGTGAAGATCTGAGTAGGTAGTTTTTGACCTTATATGGAACCTCCTATCTGAAAATTTGAAAATTCTTAAAAAATTCGTCCAAAATCTTGATGTCTCTAATCTCTTGTTTTGTACGTTTTTTCCACGTGTCTTGACATCCAATGTATCCCTGCAAAGTTTGGTGAAGATCTGAGTATGTAGTTTTTGACCTTATCTGGAACCTCCCATCTGAAAATTTGAAAATTCCTAAAAAATCCGTTAAAAATCTTGATGACCTCAATCTCTTGTTTTGTACGTTTTTTCCACGTGTCTTGACATCCAATGTATCCCTGCAAAGTTTGGTGAAGATCTGAGTATGTAGTTTTTGACCTTATCTGGAACCTCCTATCTGAAAATTTGAAAATTGTTAAAAAATTCGTCCAAAATCTTGATGTCTCCAATCTCTTGTTTTGTACGTTTTTTCCACGTGTCTTGACATCCAATGTATCCCTGCAAAGTTTGGTGAAGATCTGAGTATGTAGTTTTTGACCTTATCTGGAACCTCCTATCTGAAAATTTGAAAATTGTTAAAAAATTCGTCCAAAATCTTGATGTCTCCAATCTCTTGTTTTGTACGTTTTTCCCACGTGTCTTGACATCCAATGTATCCCTGCAAAGTTTGGTGAAGATCTGAGTATGTAGTTTTTGACCTTATATGGAACCTCCTTTCTGAAAATTTGAAAATTCCTCAAAAATTCGTCCAAAATCTTGATGTCTCCAATCTCTTGTTTTGTACGTTTTTCCACGTGTCTTGACATCCAATGTATACCTGCAAAGTTTGGTGAAGATCTGAGTATGTAGTTTTTGACCTTATCTGGAACCTCCTATCTGAAAATTTGAAAATTCCTAAAAAATCCGTCCAAAATCTTGATGTCCCCAATCCTATGTCTTGTATGTTTTTCCACGTGTCTTGACATCCAATGTGTCCCTGCAAAGTTTGGTGAAGATCTGAGTATGTAGTTTTTGACCTTATATGGAACCTCATATCTGAAAATTTGAAAATTCTTAAAAAATTCGACCAAAATCTTGATGTCTCCAATCCTATGTTTTGTATGTTTTTTCCACGTGTCTTGACATCCAATGTATCCATGCAAAGTTTGGTGAAGATCTGAGTATGTAGTTTTTGACCTTATATGGAACCTCCTATCTGAAAATTTGAAAATTCTTAAAAAATTCGTCCAAAATCTTGATGTCTCTAATCTCTTGTTTTGTACGTTTTTTCCACGTGTCTTGACATCCAATGTATCCCTGCAAAGTTTGGTGAAGATCTGAGTATGTAGTTTTTGACTTTATCTGGAACCTCCCATCTGAAAATTTGAAAATTCCTAAAAAATCCGTCCAAAATCTTGATGACCTCAATCTCTTGTTTTGTACGTTTTTTCCACGTGTCTTGACATCCAATGTATCCCTGCAAAGTTTGGTGAAGATCTGAGTATGTAGTTTTTGACCTTATCTGGAACCTCCTATCTGAAAATTTGAAAATTGTTAAAAAATTCGTCCAAAATCTTGATGTCTCCAATCTCTTGTTTTGTACGTTTTTTCCACGTGTCTTGACATCCAATGTATCCCTGTAAAGTTTGGTGAAAATCTGAGTATGTAGTTTTTGACCTTATCTGGAACCTCCTATCTGAAAATTTGAAAATTGTTAAAAAATTCGTCCAAAATCTTGATGTCTCCAATCTCTTGTTTTGTACGTTTTTCCCACGTGTCTTGACATCCAATGTATCCCTGCAAAGTTTGGTGAAGATCTGAGTATGTAGTGTTTGACCTTATATGGAACCTCCTTTCTGAAAATTTGAAAATTCCTCAAAAATTCGTCCAAAATCTTGATGTCTCCAATCTCTTGTTTTGTACGTTTTTCCACGTGTCTTGACATCCAATGTATACCTGCAAAGTTTGGTGAAGATCTGAGTATGTAGTTTTTGACCTTATCTGGAACCTCCTATCTGAAAATTTGAAAATTCCTAAAAAATCCGTCCAAAATCTTGATGTCCCCAATCCTATGTCTTGTATGTTTTTCCACGTGTCTTGACATCCAATGTATCCCTGCAAAGTTTGGTGAAGATCTGAGTATGTAGTTTTTGACCTTATATGGAACCTCATATCTGAAAATTTGAAAATTCTTAAAAAATTCGACCAAAATCTTGATGTCTCCAATCCTATGTTTTGTATGTTTTTTCCACGTGTCTTGACATCCAATGTATCCATGCAAAATTTGGTGAAGATCTGAGTATGTAGTTTTTGACCTTATATGGAACCTCCTATCTGAAAATTTGAAAATTCTTAAAAAATTCGTCCAAAATCTTGATGTCTCCAATCTCTTGTTTTGTACGTTTTTTCCACGTGTCTTGACATCCAATGTATCCCTGCAAAGTTTGGTGAAGATCTGAGTATGTAGTTTTTGACCTTATCTGGAACCTCCTATCTGAAAATTTGAAAATTGTTAAAAAATTCGTCCAAAATCTTTATGTCTCAAATCTCTTGTTTTGTACGTTTTTTCCACGTGTCTTGACATCGAATGTATCCCTGCAAAGTTTGGTGAAGATCTGAGTATGTAGTTTTTGACCTTATCTGGAACCTCCCATCTGAAAATTTGAAAATTCCTAAAAAATCCGTCCAAAATCTTGATGTCCCCAATCCTATGTTTTGTATGTTTTTTCCACGTGTCTTGACATCCAATGTATCCATGCAAAGTTTGGTGAAGATCTGAGTATGTAGTTTTTGACCTTATATGGAACCTCCTTTCTGAAAATTTGAAAATTCTTAAAAAATTCGTCCAAAATCTTGATGTCCCCAATCTCTTGTTTTGTACGTTTTTTCCACGTGTCTTGACATCCAATGTATCCCTGCAAAGTTTGGTGAATATCTGAGTATGTAGTTTTTGACCTCATCTGGAACATCCTTTCTGAAAATTTGAAAATTCTTAAAAAATTCGTCCAAAATCTTGATGTCTCCAATCTCTTGTTTTGTACGTTTTTCCACGTGTCTTGACATCCAATGTATCCCTGCAAAGTTTGGTGAAGATCTGAGTATGTAGTTTTTGACCTTATATGGAACCTCATATCTGAAAATTTGAAAATTCTTAAAAAATTCGACCAAAATCTTGATGTCTCCAATCCTATGTTTTGTATGTTTTTTCCACGTGTCTTGACATCCAATGTATCCATGCAAAGTTTGATGAAGATCTGAGTATGTAGTTTTTGAACTTATATGGAACCTCCTATCTGAAAATTTGAAAATTGTTAAAAAATTCGTCCAAAATCTTGATGTCTCCAATCTCTTGTTTTGTACGTTTTTTCCACGTGTCTTGACATCCAATGTATCCCTGCAAAGTTTGGTGAAGATCTGAGTATGTAGTTTTTGACCTTATCTGGAACCTCCTATCTGAAAATTTGAAAATTCCTAAAAAATCCGTCCAAAATCTTGATGACCTCAATCTCTTGTTTTGTACGTTTTTTCCACGTGTCTTGACATCCATTGTATCCCTGCAAAGTTTGGTGAAGATCCGAGTATGTAGTTTTTGACCTTATATGGAACCTCCTTTCTGAAAATTTGAAAATTCTTAAAAAATTCGTCCAAAATCTTGATGTCTCCAATCTCTTGTTTTGTACGTTTTTTCCACGTGTCTTGACATCCAATGTATCCCTGCAAAGTTTGGTGAAGATCTGAGTATGTAGTTTTTGACCTTATATGGAACCTCCTTTCTGAAAATTTGAAAATTCTTAAAAAATTCGTCCAAAATCTTGATGTCTCCAATCTCTTGTTTTGTACGTTTTTTCCACGTGTCTTGACATCCAATGTATCCCTGCAAAGTTTGGTGAAGATCTGAGTATGTAGTTTTTGACCTTATATGGAACCTCCCATCTGAAAATTTGAAAATTCCTAAAAAATCCGTCTAAAATCTTGATGTCCCCAATCCTATGTCTTGTATGTTTTTTCCAAGTGTCTTGACATCCAATGTATCCCTGCAAAGTTTGGTGAAGATCTGAGTATGTAGTTTTTGACCTTATATGGAACCTCATATCTGAAAATTTGAAAATTCTTAAAAAATTCGACCAAAATCTTGATGTCTCCAATCCTATGTTTTGTATGTTTTTTCCACGTGTCTTGACATCCAATGTATCCATGCAAAGTTTGGTGAAGATCTGAGTAGGTAGTTTTTGACCTTATATGGAACCTCCTATCTGAAAATTTGAAAATTCTTAAAAAATTCGTCCAAAATCTTGATGTCTCTAATCTCTTGTTTTGTACGTTTTTTCCACGTGTCTTGACATCCAATGTATCCCTGCAAAGTTTGGTGAAGATCTGAGTATGTAGTTTTTGACCTTATCTGGAACCTCCCATCTGAAAATTTGAAAATTCCTAAAAAATCCGTTAAAAATCTTGATGACCTCAATCTCTTGTTTTGTACGTTTTTTCCACGTGTCTTGACATCCAATGTATCCCTGCAAAGTTTGGTGAAGATCTGAGTATGTAGTTTTTGACCTTATCTGGAACCTCCTATCTGAAAATTTGAAAATTGTTAAAAAATTCGTCCAAAATCTTGATGTCTCCAATCTCTTGTTTTGTACGTTTTTTCCACGTGTCTTGACATCCAATGTATCCCTGCAAAGTTTGGTGAAGATCTGAGTATGTAGTTTTTGACCTTATCTGGAACCTCCTATCTGAAAATTTGAAAATTGTTAAAAAATTCGTCCAAAATCTTGATGTCTCCAATCTCTTGTTTTGTACGTTTTTCCCACGTGTCTTGACATCCAATGTATCCCTGCAAAGTTTGGTGAAGATCTGAGTATGTAGTTTTTGACCTTATATGGAACCTCCTTTCTGAAAATTTGAAAATTCCTCAAAAATTCGTCCAAAATCTTGATGTCTCCAATCTCTTGTTTTGTACGTTTTTCCACGTGTCTTGACATCCAATGTATACCTGCAAAGTTTGGTGAAGATCTGAGTATGTAGTTTTTGACCTTATCTGGAACCTCCTATCTGAAAATTTGAAAATTCCTAAAAAATCCGTCCAAAATCTTGATGTCCCCAATCCTATGTCTTGTATGTTTTTCCACGTGTCTTGACATCCAATGTGTCCCTGCAAAGTTTGGTGAAGATCTGAGTATGTAGTTTTTGACCTTATATGGAACCTCATATCTGAAAATTTGAAAATTCTTAAAAAATTCGACCAAAATCTTGATGTCTCCAATCCTATGTTTTGTATGTTTTTTCCACGTGTCTTGACATCCAATGTATCCATGCAAAATTTGGTGAAGATCTGAGTATGTAGTTTTTGACCTTATATGGAACCTCCTATCTGAAAATTTGAAAATTCTTAAAAAATTCGTCCAAAATCTTGATGTCTCCAATCTCTTGTTTTGTACGTTTTTTCCACGTGTCTTGACATCCAATGTATCCCTGCAAAGTTTGGTGAAGATCTGAGTATGTAGTTTTTGACCTTATCTGGAACCTCCTATCTGAAAATTTGAAAATTGTTAAAAAATTCGTCCAAAATCTTGATGTCTCCAATCTCTTGTTTTGTACGTTTTTTCCACGTGTCTTGACATCCAATGTATCCCTGCAAAGTTTGGTGAAGATCTGAGTATGTAGTTTTTGACCTTATATGGAACCTCCCATCTGAAAATTTGAAAATTCCTAAAAAATCCGTCTAAAATCTTGATGTCCCCAATCCTATGTCTTGTATGTTTTTTCCACGTGTCTTGACATCCAATGTATCCCTGCAAAGTTTGGTGAAGATCTGAGTATGTAGTTTTTGACCTTATATGGAACCTCATATCTGAAAATTTGAAAATTCTTAAAAAATTCGACCAAAATCTTGATGTCTCCAATCCTATGTTTTGTATGTTTTTTCCACGTGTCTTGACATCCAATGTATCCATGCAAAGTTTGGTGAAGATCTGAGTATGTAGTTTTTGACCTTATATGGAACCTCCTATCTGAAAATTTGAAAATTCTTAAAAAATTCGTCCAAAATCTTGATGTCTCTAATCTCTTGTTTTGTACGTTTTTTCCACGTGTCTTGACATCCAATGTATCCCTGCAAAGTTTGGTGAAGATCTGAGTATGTAGTTTTTGACTTTATCTGGAACCTCCCATCTGAAAATTTGAAAATTCCTAAAAAATCCGTCCAAAATCTTGATGACCTCAATCTCTTGATTTGTACGTTTTTTCCACGTGTCTTGACATCCAATGTATCCCTGCAAAGTTTGGTGAAGATCTGAGTATGTAGTTTTTGACCTTATCTGGAACCTCCTATCTGAAAATTTGAAAATTGTTAAAAAATTCGTCCAAAATCTTGATGTCTCCAATCTCTTGTTTTGTACGTTTTTTCCACGTGTCTTGACATCCAATGTATCCCTGTAAAGTTTGGTGAAGATCTGAGTATGTAGTTTTTGACCTTATCTGGAACCTCCTATCTGAAAATTTGAAAATTGTTAAAAAATTCGTCCAAAATCTTGATGTCTCCAATCTCTTGTTTTGTACGTTTTTCCCACGTGTCTTGACATCCAATGTATCCCTGCAAAGTTTGGTGAAGATCTGAGTATGTAGTGTTTGACCTTATATGGAACCTCCTTTCTGAAAATTTGAAAATTCCTCAAAAATTCGTCCAAAATCTTGATGTCTCCAATCTCTTGTTTTGTACGTTTTTCCACGTGTCTTGACATCCAATGTATACCTGCAAAGTTTGGTGAAGATCTGAGTATGTAGTTTTTGACCTTATCTGGAACCTCCTATCTGAAAATTTGAAAATTCCTAAAAAATCCGTCCAAAATCTTGATGTCCCCAATCCTATGTCTTGTATGTTTTTCCACGTGTCTTGACATCCAATGTATCTCTGCAAAGTTTGGTGAAGATCTGAGTATGTAGTTTTTGACCTTATATGGAACCTCATATCTGAAAATTTGAAAATTCTTAAAAAATTCGACCAAAATCTTGATGTCTCCAATCCTATGTTTTGTATGTTTTTTCCACGTGTCTTGACATCCAATGTATCCATGCAAAATTTGGTGAAGATCTGAGTATGTAGTTTTTGACCTTATATGGAACCTCCTATCTGAAAATTTGAAAATTCTTAAAAAATTCGTCCAAAATCTTGATGTCTCCAATCTCTTGTTTTGTACGTTTTTTCCACGTGTCTTGACATCCAATGTATCCCTGCAAAGTTTGGTGAAGATCTGAGTATGTAGTTTTTGACCTTATCTGGAACCTCCCATCTGAAAATTTGAAAATTCCTAAAAAATCCATCCAAAATCTTGATGACCTCAATCTCTTGTTTTGTACGTTTTTTCCACGTGTCTTGACATCCAATGTATCCCTGCAAAGTTTGGTGAAGATCTGAGTATGTAGTTTTTGACCTTATCTGGAACCTCCTATCTGAAAATTTGAAAATTGTTAAAAAATTCGTCCAAAATCTTGATGTCTCAAATCTCTTGTTTTGTACGTTTTTCCCACGTGTCTTGACATCCAATGTATCCCTGCAAAGTTTGGTGAAGATCTGAGTATGTAGTTTTTGACCTTATATGGAACCTCATATCTGAAAATTTGAAAATTCTTAAAAAATTCGACCAAAATCTTGATGTCTCCAATCCTATGTTTTGTATGTTTTTTCCACGTGTCTTGACATCCAATGTATCCCTGCAAAGTTTGGTGAAGATCTGAGTATGTAGTTTTTGACCTTATCTGGAACCTCCCATCTGAAAATTTGAAAATTCCTAAAAAATCCGTCCAAAATCTTGATGACCTCAATCTCTTGTTTTGTACGTTTTTTCCACGTGTCTTGACATCCAATGTATCCCTGCAAAGTTTGGTGAAGATCTGAGTATGTAGTTTTTGACCTTATCTGGAACCTCCTATCTGAAAATTTGAAAATTGTTAAAAAATTCGTCCAAAATCTTGATGTCTCCAATCTCTTGTTTTGTATGTTTTTTCCACGTGTCTTGACATCCAATGTATCCCTGCAAAGTTTGGTGAAGATCTGAGTATGTAGTTTTTGACCTTATCTGGAACCTCCCATCTGAAAATTTGAAAATTCCTAAAAAATCCGTCCAAAATCTTGATGACCTCAATCTCTTGTTTTGTACGTTTTTTCCACGTGTCTTGACATCCAATGTATCCCTGCAAAGTTTGTTGAAGATCTGAGTATGTAGTTTTTGACCTTATCTGGAACCTCCTATCTGAAAATTTGAAAATTGTTAAAAAATTCGTCCAAAATCTTGATGTCTCCAATCTCTTGTTTTGTACGTTTTTCCCACGTGTCTTGACATCCAATGTATCCCTGCAAAGTTTGGTGAAGATCTGAGTATGTAGTTTTTGACCTTATCTTGAACCTCCCATCTGAAAATTTGAAAATTCCTAAAAAATCCGTCCAAAATCTTGATGACCTCAATCTCTTGTTTTGTACGTTTTTTCCACGTGTCTTGACATCCAATGTATCCCTGCAAAGTTTGGTGAAGATCTGAGTATGTAGTTTTTGACCTTATCTGGAACCTCCTATCTGAAAATTTGAAAATTGTTAAAAAATTCGTCCAAAATCTTGATGTCTCCAATCTCTTGTTTTGTACGTTTTTCCCACGTGTCTTGACATCCAATGTATCCCTGCAAAGTTTGGTGAAGATCTGAGTATGTAGTTATTGACCTTATATGGAACCTCCTTTCTGAAAATTTGAAAATTCCTCAAAAATTCGTCCAAAATCTTGATGTCTCCAATCTCTTGTTTTGTACGTTTTTCCACGTGTCTTGACATCCAATGTATACCTGCAAAGTTTGGTGAAGATCTGAGTATGTAGTTTTTGACCTTATCTTGAACCTCCTATCTGAAAATTTGAAAATTCCTAAAAAATCCGTCCAAAATCTTGATGTCCCCAATCCTATGTCTTGTATGTTTTTCCACGTGTCTTGACATCCAATGTATCCCTGCAAAGTTTGGTGAAGATCTGAGTATGTAGTTTTTGACATTATATGGAACCTCATATCTGAAAATTTGAAAATTCTTAAAAAATTCGACCAAAATCTTGATGTCTCCAATCCTATGTTTTGTATGTTTTTTCCACGTGTCTTGACATCCAATGTATCCATGCAAAATTTGGTGAAGATCTGAGTATGTAGTTTTTGACCTTATATGGAACCTCCTATCTGAAAATTTGAAAATTCTTAAAAAATTCGTCCAAAATCTTGATGTCTCCAATCTCTTGTTTTGTACGTTTTTTCCACGTGTCTTGACATCCAATGTATCCCTGCAAAGTTTGGTGAAGATCTGAGTATGTAGTTTTTGACCTTATCTGGAACCTCCCATCTGAAAATTTGAAAATTCCTAAAAAATCCGTCCAAAATCTTGATGACCTCAATCTCTTGTTTTGTACGTTTTTTCCACGTGTCTTGACATCCAATGTATCCCTGCAAAGTTTGGTGAAGATCTGAGTATGTAGTTTTTGACCTTATCTGGAACATCCTATCTGAAAATTTGAAAATTGTTAAAAAATTCGTCCAAAATCTTGATGTCTCAAATCTCTTGTTTTGTACGTTTTTCCCACGTGTCTTGACATCCAATGTATCCCTGCAAAGTTTGGTGAAGATCTGAGTATGTAGTTTTTGACCTTATATGGAACCTCCTTTCTGAAAATTTGAAAATTCCTTAAAAATTCGTCCAAAATCTTGATGTCTCCAATCTCTTGTTTTGTACGTTTTTCAACGTGTCTTCACATCCAATGTATCCCTGCAAAGTTTGGTGAAGATCTGAGTATGTAGTTTTTGACCTTATCTGGAACCTCCCATCTGAAAATTTGAAAATTCCTAAAAAATCCGTCCAAAATCTTGATGTCCCCAATCCTATGTCTTGTATGTTTTTCCACGTGTCTTGACATCCAATGTATCCCTGCAAAGTTTGGTGAAGATCTGAGTATGTAGTTTTTGACCTTATATGGAACCTCATATCTGAAAATTTGAAAATTCTTAAAAAATTCGACCAAAATCTTGATGTCTCCAATCCTATGTTTTGTATGTTTTTTCCACGTGTCTTGACATCCAATGTATCCATGCAACATTTGGTGAAGATCTGAGTATGTAGTTTTTGACCTTATATGGAACCTCCTATCTGAAAATTTGAAAATTCTTAAAAAATTCGTCCAAAATCTTGATGTCTCCAATCTCTTGTTTTGTACGTTTTTTCCACGTGTCTTGACATCCAATGTATCCCTGCAAAGTTTGGTGAAGATCTGAGTATGTAGTTTTTGACCTTATCTGGAACCTCCCATCTGAAAATTTGAAAATTCCTAAAAAATCCGTCCAAAATCTTGATGACCTCAATCTCTTGTTTTGTACGTTTTTTCCACGTGTCTTGACATCCAATGTATCCCTGCAAAGTTTGGTGAAGATCTGAGTATGTAGTTTTTGACCTTATCTGGAACCTCCTATCTGAAAATTTGAAAATTGTTAAAAAATTCGTCCAAAATCTTGATGTCTCAAATCTCTTGTTTTGTACGTTTTTCCCACGTGTCTTGACATCCAATGTATCCCTGCAAAGTTTGGTGAAGATCTGAGTATGTAGTTTTTGACTTTATCTGGAACCTTCTTTCTGAAAATTTGAAAATTCCTCAAAAATTCGTCCAAAATCTTGATGTCTCCAATCTCTTGTTTTGTACGTTTTTTCCACGTGTCTTGACATCGAATGTATCCCTGCAAAGTTTGGTGAAGATCTGAGTATGTAGTTTTTGACCTTATCTGGAACCTCCCATCTGAAAATTTGAAAATTCCTAAAAAATCCGTCCAAAATCTTGATGTCCCCAATCCTATGTTTTGTATGTTTTTTCCACGTGTCTTGACATCCAATGTATCCATGCAAAGTTTGGTGAAGATCTGAGTATGTAGTTTTTGACCTTATATGGAACCTCCTTTCTGAAAATTTGAAAATTCTTAAAAAATTCGTCCAAAATCTTGATGTCCCCAATCTCTTGTTTTGTACGTTTTTTCCACGTGTCTTGACATCCAATGTATCCCTGCAAAGTTTGATGAAGATCTGAGTATGTAGTTTTTGACCTTATATGGAACCTCCTTTCTGAAAATTTGAAAATTCTTAAAAAATTCGTCCAAAATCTTGATGTCTCCAATCTCTTGTTTTGTACGTTTTTTCCACGTGTCTTGACATCCAATGTATCCCTGCAAAGTTTGGTGAAGATCTGAGTATGTAGTTTTTGACCTTATATGGAACCTCATATCTGAAAATTTGAAAATTCTTAAAAAATTCGACCAAAATCTTGATGTCTCCAATCCTATGTTTTGTATGTTTTTTCCACGTGTCTTGACATCCAATGTATCCATGCAAAGTTTGATGAAGATCTGAGTATGTAGTTTTTGACCTTATATGGAACCTCCTATCTGAAAATTTGAAAATTCTTAAAAAATTCGTCCAAAATCTTGATGTCTCCAATCTCTTGTTTTGTACGTTTTTTCCACGTGTCTTGACATCCAATGTATCCCTGCAAAGTTTGGTGAAGATCTGAGTATGTAGTTTTTGACCTTATCTGGAACCTCCTATCTGAAAATTTGAAAATTCCTAAAAAATCCGTCCAAAATCTTGATGACCTCAATCTCTTGTTTTGTACGTTTTTTCCACGTGTCTTGACATCCATTGTATCCCTGCAAAGTTTGGTGAAGATCCGAGTATGTAGTTTTTGACCTTATATGGAACCTCCTTTCTGAAAATTTGAAAATTCTTAAAAAATTCGTCCAAAATCTTGATGTCTCCAATCTCTTGTTTTGTACGTTTTTTCCACGTGTCTTGACATCCAATGTATCCCTGCAAAGTTTGGTGAAGATCTGAGTATGTAGTTTTTGACCTTATATGGAACCTCCTTTCTGAAAATTTGAAAATTCTTAAAAAATTCGTCCAAAATCTTGATGTCTCCAATCTCTTGTTTTGTACGTTTTTTCCACGTGTCTTGACATCCAATGTATCCCTGCAAAGTTTGGTGAAGATCTGAGTATGTAGTTTTTGACCTTATATGGAACCTCCCATCTGAAAATTTGAAAATTCCTAAAAAATCCGTCTAAAATCTTGATGTCCCCAATCCTATGTCTTGTATGTTTTTTCCACGTGTCTTGACATCCAATGTATCCCTGCAAAGTTTGGTGAAGATCTGAGTATGTAGTTTTTGACCTTATATGGAACCTCATATCTGAAAATTTGAAAATTCTTAAAAAATTCGACCAAAATCTTGATGTCTCCAATCCTATGTTTTGTATGTTTTTTCCACGTGTCTTGACATCCAATGTATCCATGCAAAGTTTGGTGAAGATCTGAGTATGTAGTTTTTGACCTTATATGGAACCTCCTATCTGAAAATTTGAAAATTCTTAAAAAATTCGTCCAAAATCTTGATGTCTCTAATCTCTTGTTTTGTACGTTTTTTCCACGTGTCTTGACATCCAATGTATCCCTGCAAAGTTTAGTGAAGATCTGAGTATGTAGTTTTTGACCTTATCTGGAACCTCCCATCTGAAAATTTGAAAATTCCTAAAAAATCCGTCCAAAATCTTGATGACCTCAATCTCTTGTTTTGTACGTTTTTTCCACGTGTCTTGACATCCAATGTATCCCTGCAAAGTTTGGTGAAGATCTGAGTATGTAGTTTTTGACCTTATCTGGAACCTCTTTTCTGAAAATTTGAAAATTGTTAAAAAATTCGTCCAAAATCTTGATGTCTCCAATCTCTTGTTTTGTACGTTTTTCCCACGTGTCTTGACATCCAATGTATCCCTGCAAAGTTTGGTGAAGATCTGAGTATGTAGTTTTTGACCTTATCTGGAACCTCCCATCTGAAAATTTGAAAATTCCTAAAAAATCCGTCCAAAATCTTGATGACCTCAATCTCTTGTTTTGTACGTTTTTTCCACGTGTCTTGACATCCAATGTATCCCTGCAAAGTTTGGTGAAGATCTGAGTATGTAGTTTTTGACCTTATCTGGAACCTCCTATCTGAAAATTAGAAAATTGTTAAAAAATTCGTCCAAAATCTTGATGTCTCCAATCTCTTGTTTTGTACGTTTTTCCCACGTGTCTTGACATCCAATGTATCCCTGCAAAGTTTGGTGAAGATCTGAGTATGTAGTTTTTGACCTTATATGGAACCTCCTTTCTGAAAATTTGAAAATTCCTCAAAAATTCGTCCAAAATCTTGATGTCTCCAATCTCTTGTTTTGTACGTTTTTTCCACGTGTCTTCACATCCAATGTATCCCTGCAAAGTTTCGTGAAGATCTGAGTATGTAGTTTTTGACCTTATCTGGAACCTCCCATCCGAAAATTTGAAAATTCCTAAAAAATCCGTCCAAAATCTTGATGTCCCCAATCCTATGTTTTGTATGTTTTTTCCACGTGTCTTGACATCCAATGTATCCCTGCAAAGTTTGGTGAAGATCTGAGTATGTAGTTTTTGACCTTATATGGAACCTCATATCTGAAAATTGGAAAATTCTTAAAAAATTCGACCAAAATCTTGAGGTCTCCAATCCTATGTTTTGTATGTTTTTTCCACGTGTCTTGACATACAATGTATCCATGCAAAGTTTGATGAAGATCTGAGTATGTAGTTTTTGACCTTATATGGAACCTCCTATCTGAAAATTTGAAAATTCTTAAAAAATTCGTCCAAAATCTTGATGTCTCCAATCTCTTGTTTTGTACGTTTTTTCCACGTGTCTTGACATCCAATGTATCCCTGCAAAGTTTGGTGAAGATCTGAGTATGTAGTTTTTGACCTTATCTGGAACCTCCTATCTGAAAATTTGAAAATTCCTAAAAAATCCGTCCAAAATCTTGATGACCTCAATCTCTTGTTTTGTACGTTTTTTCCACGTGTCTTGACATCCATTGTATCCCTGCAAAGTTTGGTGAAGATCTGAGTATGTAGTTTTTGACCTTATATGGAACCTCCTTTCTGAAAATTTGAAAATTCTTAAAAAATTCGTCCAAAATCTTGATGTCTCCAATCTCTTGTTTTGTACGTTTTTTCCACGTGTCTTGACATCCAATGTATCCCTGCAAAGTTTGGTGAAGATCTGAGTATGTAGTTTTTGACCTTATATTAAACCTAATTTCTGAAAATTTGAAAATTCTTAAAAAATTCGTCCAAAATCTTGATGTCTCCAATCTCTTGTTTTGTACGTTTTTTCCACGTGTCTTGACATCCAATGTATCCCTGCAAAGTTTGGTGAAGATCTGAGTATGTAGTTTTTGACCTTATATGGAACCTCCCATCTGAAAATTTGAAAATTCCTAAAAAATCCGTCTAAAATCTTGATGTCCCCAATCCTATGTCTTGTATGTTTTTTCCACGTGTCTTGACATCCAATGTATCCCTGCAAAGTTTGGTGAAGATCTGAGTATGTAGTTTTTGACCTTATATGGAATCTCATATCTGAAAATTTGAAAATTCTTAAAAAATTCGACCAAAATCTTGATGTCTCCAATCCTATGTTTTGTATGTTTTTTCCACGTGTCTTGACATCCAATGTATCCATGCAAAGTTTGGTGAAGATCTGAGTATGTAGTTTTTGACCTTATATGGAACCTCCTATCTGAAAATTTGAAAATTCTTAAAAAATTCTTCCAAAATCTTGATGTCTCCAATCTCTTGTTTTGTACGTTTTTTCCACGTGTCTTGACATCCAATGTATCCCTGCAAAGTTTGGTGAAGATCTGAGTATGTAGTTTTTGACCTTATCTGGAACCTCCCATCTGAAAATTTGAAAATTCCTAAAAAATCCGTCCAAAATCTTGATGACCTCAATCTCTTGTTTTGTACGTTTATTCCACGTGTCTTGACATCCAATGTATCCCTGCAAAGTTTGGTGAAGATCTGAGTATGTAGTTTTTGACCTTATCTGGAACCTCCTATCTGAAAATTTGAAAATTCTTAAAAAATTCGTCCAAAATCTTGATGTCTCCAATCTCTTGTTTTGTACGTTTTTCCCACGTGTCTTGACATCCAATGTATCCCTGCAAAGTTTGGTGAAGATCTGAGTATGTAGTTTTTGACCTTATCTGGAACCTCCTATCTGAAAATTTGAAAATTCTTAAAAAATTCGTCCAAAATCTTGATGTCTCCAATCTCTTGTTTTGTACGTTTTTCCCACGTGTCTTGACATCCAATGTATCCCTGCAAAGTTTGGTGAAGATCTGAGTATGTAGTTTTTGACCTTATATGGAACATTCTTTCTGAAAATTTGAAAATTCCTCAAAAATTCGTCCAAAATCTTGATGTCTCCAATCTCTTGTTTTGTACGTTTTTTCCACGTGTCTTGACATCCAATGTATCCCTGCAAAGTTTGGTGAAGATCTGAGTATGTAGTTTTTGACCTTATCTGGAACCTCCCATCTGAAAATTTGAAAATTCCTAAAAAATCCGTCCAAAATCTTGATGTCCCCAATCCTATGTCTTGTATGTTTTTTCCACGTGTCTTGACATCCAATGTATCCCTGCAAAGTTTGGTGAAGATCTGAGTATGTAGTTTTTGACCTTATATGGAACCTCATATCTGAAAATTTGAAAATTCTTAAAAAATTCGACCAAAATCTTGATGTCTCCAATCATTTGTTTTGTATGTTTTTTCCACGTGTCTTGACATCCAATGTATCCATGCAAAGTTTGGTGAAGATCTGAGTATGTAGTTTTTGACCTTATATGGAACCTCGTATCTGAAAATTTGAAAATTCTTAAAAAATTCGTCCAAAATCTTGATGTCCCCAATCCTATGTTTTGTATGTTTTTTCCACGTGTCTTGACATCCAATGTATCCCTGCAAAGTTTGGTGAAGATCTGAGTATGTAGTTTTTGACCTTATCTGGAACCTCCTATCTGAAAATTTGAAAATTCCTAAAAAATCCGTCCAAAATCTTGATGACCTCAATCTCTTGTTTTGTACGTTTTTTCCACGTGTCTTGACATCCATTGTATCCCTGCAAAGTTTGGTGAAGATCTGAGTATGTAGTTTTTGACCTTATATGGAACCTCCTTTCTGAAAATTTGAAAATTCTTAAAAAATTCGTCCAAAATCTTGATGTCTCCAATCTCTTGTTTTGTACGTTTTTTCCACGTGTCTTGACATCCAATGTATCCCTGCAAAGTTTGGTGAAGATCTGAGTATGTAGTTTTTGACCTTATATGGAACCTCCTTTCTGAAAATTTGAAAATTCTTAAAAAATTCGTCCAAAATCTTGATGTCTACAATCTCTTGTTTTGTACGTTTTTTCCACGTGTCTTGACATCCAATGTATCCCTGCAAAGTTTGGTGAAGATCTGAGTATGTAGTTTTTGACCTCATATGGAACCTCCCATCTGAAAATTTGAAAATTCCTAAAAAATCCGTCTAAAATCTTGATGTCCCCAATCCTATGTCTTGTATGTTTTTTCCACGTGTCTTGACATCCAATGTATCCCTGCAAAGTTTGGTGAAGATCTGAGTATGTAGTTTTTGACCTTATATGGAACCTCATATCTGAAAATTTGAAAATTCTTAAAAAATTCGACCAAAATCTTGATGTCTCCAATCCTATGTTTTGTATGTTTTTTCCACGTGTCTTGACATCCAATGTATCCCTGCAAAGTTTGGTGAAGATCTGAGTATGTAGTTTTTGACCTTATCTGGAACCTCCCATCTGAAAATTTGAAAATTCCTAAAAAATCCGTCCAAAATCTTGATGACCTCAATCTCTTGTTTTGTACGTTTTTTCCACGTGTCTTGACATCCAATGTATCCCTGCAAAGTTTGGTGAAGATCTGAGTATGTAGTTTTTGACCTTATCTGGAACCTCCTATCTGAAAATTTGAAAATTCTTAAAAAATTCGTCCAAAATCTTGATGTCTCCAATCTCTTGTTTTGTACGTTTTTCCCACGTGTCTTGACATCCAATGTATCCCTGCAAAGTTTGGTGAAGATCTGAGTATGTAGTTTTTGACCTTATATGGAACATTCTTTCTGAAAATTTGAAAATTCCTCAAAAATTCGTCCAAAATCTTGATGTCTCCAATCTCTTGTTTTGTACGTTTTTTCCACGTGTCTTGACATCCAATGTATCCCTGCAAAGTTTGGTGAAGATCTGAGTATGTAGTTTTTGACCTTATCTGGAACCTCCCATCTGAAAATTTGAAAATTCCTAAAAAATCCGTCCAAAATCTTGATGTCCCCAATCCTATGTCTTGTATGTTTTTTCCACGTGTCTTGACATCCAATGTATCCCTGCAAAGTTTGGTGAAGATCTGAGTATGTAGTTTTTGACCTTATATGGAACCTCATATCTGAAAATT
Organism: Lepisma saccharinum; assembly: GCF_977018435.1. Lineage (NCBI taxonomy): Eukaryota > Metazoa > Arthropoda > Insecta > Zygentoma > Lepismatidae > Lepisma > Lepisma saccharinum. The sequence continues at coordinate 83,896,371 of NC_139242.1, read as the reverse complement.
TGAAAATTCTTAAAAAATTCGACCAAAATCTTGATGTCTCCAATCATTTGTTTTGTATGTTTTTTCCACGTGTCTTGACATCCAATGTATCCATGCAAAGTTTGGTGAAGATCTGAGTATGTAGTTTTTGACCTTATATGGAACCTCGTATCTGAAAATTTGAAAATTCTTAAAAAATTCGTCCAAAATCTTGATGTCCCCAATCCTATGTTTTGTATGTTTTTTCCACGTGTCTTGACATCCAATGTATCCCTGCAAAGTTTGGTGAAGATCTGAGTATGTAGTTTTTGACCTTATCTGGAACCTCCTATCTGAAAATTTGAAAATTCCTAAAAAATCCGTCCAAAATCTTGATGACCTCAATCTCTTGTTTTCTACGTTTTTTCCACGTGTCTTGACATCCATTGTATCCCTGCAAAGTTTGGTGAAGATCTGAGTATGTAGTTTTTGACCTTATATGGAACCTCCTTTCTGAAAATTTGAAAATTCTTAAAAAATTCGTCCAAAATCTTGATGTCTCCAATCTCTTGTTTTGTACGTTTTTTCCACGTGTCTTGACATCCAATGTATCCCTGCAAAGTTTGGTGAAGATCTGAGTATGTAGTTTTTGACCTTATATGGAACCTCCCATCTGAAAATTTGAAAATTCTTAAAAAATTCGTCCAAAATCTTGATGTCTACAATCTCTTGTTTTGTACGTTTTTTCCACGTGTCTTGACATCCAATGTATCCCTGCAAAGTTTGGTGAAGATCTGAGTATGTAGTTTTTGACCTTATATGGAACCTCCCATCTGAAAATTTGAAAATTCCTAAAAAATCCGTCTAAAATCTTGATGTCCCCAATCCTATGTCTTGTATGTTTTTTCCACGTGTCTTGACATCCAATGTATCCCTGCAAAGTTTGGTGAAGATCTGAGTATGTAGTTTTTGACCTTATATGGAACCTCATATCTGAAAATTTGAAAATTCCTAAAAAATCCGTCCAAAATCTTGATGACCTCAATCTCTTGTTTTGTACGTTTTTTCCACGTGTCTTGACATCCAATGTATCCCTGCAAAGTTTGGTGAAGATCTGAGTATGTAGTTTTTGACCTTATCTGGAACCTCCTATCTGAAAATTTGAAAATTGTTAAAAAATTCGTCCAAAATCTTGATGTCTCCAATCTCTTGTTTTGTACGTTTTTCCCACGTGTCTTGACATCCAATGTATCCCTGCAAAGTTTGGTGAAGATCTGAGTATGTAGTTTTTGACCTTATATGGAACCTCCTTTCTGAAAATTTGAAAATTCCTCAAAAATTCGTCCAAAATCTTGATGTCTCCAATCTCTTGTTTTGTACGTTTTTCCACGTGTCTTGACATCCAATGTATACCTGCAAAGTTTGGTGAAGATCTGAGTATGTAGTTTTTGACCTTATCTGGAACCTCCTATCTGAAAATTTGAAAATTCCTAAAAAATCCGTCCAAAATCTTGATGTCCCCAATCCTATGTCTTGTATGTTTTTCCACGTGTCTTGACATCCAATGTATCCCTGCAAAGTTTGGTGAAGATCTGAGTATGTAGTTTTTGACCTTATATGGAACCTCATATCTGAAAATTTGAAAATTCTTAAAAAATTCGACCAAAATCTTGATGTCTCCAATCCTATGTTTTGTATGTTTTTTCCACGTGTCTTGATATCCAATGTATCCATGCAAAATTTGGTGAAGATCTGAGTATGTAGTTTTTGACCTTATATGGAACCTCCTATCTGAAAATTTGAAAATTCTTAAAAAATTCGTCCAAAATCTTGATGTCTCCAATCTCTTGTTTTGTACGTTTTTTCCACGTGTCTTGACATCCAATGTATCCCTGCAAAGTTTGGTGAAGATCTGAGTATGTAGTTTTTGACCTTATCTGGAACCTCCCATCTGAAAATTTGAAAATTCCTAAAAAATCCGTCCAAAATCTTGATGACCTCAATCTCTTGTTTTGTACGTTTTTTCCACGTGTCTTGACATCCAATGTATCCCTGCAAAGTTTGGTTAAGATCTGAGTATGTAGTTTTTGACCTTATCTGGAACCTCCTATCTGAAAATTTGAAAATTGTTAAAAAATTCGTCCAAAATCTTGATGTCTCAAATCTCTTGTTTTGTACGTTTTTCCCACGTGTCTTGACATCCAATGTATCCCTGCAAAGTTTGGTGAAGATCTGAGTATGTAGTTTTTGACCTTATCTGGAACCTCCTTTCTGAAAATTTGAAAATTCCTTAAAAATTCGTCCAAAATCTTGATGTCTCCAATCTCTTGTTTTGTACGTTTTTCAACGTGTCTTCACATCCAATGTATCCCTGCAAAGTTTGGTGAAGATCTGAGTATGTAGTTTTTGACCTTATCTGGAACCTCCCATCTGAAAATTTGAAAATTCCTAAAAAATCCGTCCAAAATCTTGATGTCCCCAATCCTATGTCTTGTATGTTTTTCCACGTGTCTTGACATCCAATGTATCCCTGCAAAGTTTGGTGAAGATCTGAGTATGTAGTTTTTGACCTTATATGGAACCTCATATCTGAAAATTTGAAAATTCTTAAAAAATTCGACCAAAATCTTGATGTCTCCAATCCTATGTTTTGTATGTTTTTTCCACGTGTCTTGACATCCAATGTATCCATGCAAAATTTGGTGAAGATCTGAGTATGTAGTTTTTGACCTTATATGGAACCTCCTATCTGAAAATTTGAAAATTCTTAAAAAATTCGTCCAAAATCTTGATGTCTCCAATCTCTTGTTTTGTACGTTTTTTCCACGTGTCTTGACATCCAATGTATCCCTGCAAAGTTTGGTGAAGATCTGAGTATGTAGTTTTTGACCTTATCTGGAACCTCCCATCTGAAAATTTGAAAATTCCTAAAAAATCCGTCCAAAATCTTGATGACCTCAATCTCTTGTTTTGTACGTTTTTTCCACGTGTCTTGACATCCAATGTATCCCTGCAAAGTTTGGTGAAGATCTGAGTATGTAGTTTTTGACCTTATCTGGAACCTCCTATCTGAAAATTTGAAAATTGTTAAAAAATTCGTCCAACATCTTGATGTCTCAAATCTCTTGTTTTGTACGTTTTTCCCACGTGTCTTGACATCCAATGTATCCCTGCAAAGTTTGGTGAAGATCTGAGTATGTAGTTTTTGACTTTATCTGGAACCTTCTTTCTGAAAATTTGAAAATTCCTCAAAAATTCGACCAAAATCTTGATGTCTCAAATCTCTTGTTTTGTACGTTTTTCCCACGTGTCTTGACATCCAATGTATCCCTGCAAAGTTTGGTGAAGATCTGAGTATGTAGTTTTTGACCTTATCTGGAACCTCCTATCTGAAAATTTGAAAATTCCTAAAAAATCCGTCCAAAATCTTGATGACCTCAATCTCTTGTTTTGTACGTTTTTTCCACGTGTCTTGACATCCATTGTATCCCTGCAAAGTTTGGTGAAGATCTGAGTATGTAGTTTTTGACCTTATATGGAACCTCCTTTCTGAAAATTTGAAAATTCTTAAAAAATTCGTCCAAAATCTTGATGTCTCCAATCTCTTGTTTTGTACGTTTTTTCCACGTGTCTTGACATCCAATGTATCCCTGCAAAGTTTCGTGAAGATCTGAGTATGTAGTTTTTGACCTTATATGGAACCTCCTTTCTGAAAATTTGAAAATTCTTAAAAAATTCGTCCAAAATCTTGATGTCTCCAATCTCTTGTTTTGTACGTTTTTTCCACGTGTCTTGACATCCAATGTATCCCTGCAAAGTTTGGTGAAGATCTGAGTATGTAGTTTTTGACCTTATATGGAACCTCCCATCTGAAAATTTGAAAATTCCTAAAAAATCCGTATAAATCTTGATGTCCCCAATCCTATGTCTTGTATGTTTTTTCCACGTGTCTTGACATCCAATGTATCCCTGCAAAGTTTGGTGAAGATCTGAGTATGTAGTTTTTGACCTTATATGGAACCTCATATCTGAAAATTTGAAAATTCTTAAAAAATTCGACCAAAATCTTGATGTCTCCAATCCTATGTTTTGTATGTTTTTTCCACGTGTCTTGACATCCAATGTATCCATGCAAAGTTTGGTGAAGATCTGAGTATGTAGTTTTTGACCTTATATGGAACCTGCTATCTGAAAATTTGAAAATTCTTAAAAAATTCGTCCAAAATCTTGATGTCTCTAATCTCTTGTTTTGTACGTTTTTTCCACGTGTCTTGACATCCAATGTATCCCTGCAAAGTTTGGTGAAGATCTGAGTATGTAGTTTTTGACCTTATCTGGAACCTCCCATCTGAAAATTTGAAAATTCCTAAAAAATCCGTCCAAAATCTTGATGACCTCAATCTCTTGTTTTGTACGTTTTTTCCACGTGTCTTGACATCCAATGTATCCCTGCAAAGTTTGGTGAAGATCTGAGTATGTAGTTTTTGACCTTATCTGGAACCTCCTATCTGAAAATTTGAAAATTGTTAAAAAATTCGTCCAAAATCTTGATGTCTCCAATCTCTTGTTTTGTACGTTTTTCCCACGTGTCTTGACATCCAATGTATCCCTGCAAAGTTTGGTGAAGATCTGAGTATGTAGTTTTTGACCTTATCTGGAACCTCCCATCTGAAAATTTGAAAATTCCTAAAAAATCCGTCCAAAATCTTGATGACCTCAATCTCTTGTTTTGTACGTTTTTTCCACGTGTCTTGACATTCAATGTATCCCTGCAAAGTTTGGTGAAGATCTGAGTATGTAGTTTTTGACCTTATCTGGAACCTCCTATCTGAAAATTTGAAAATTGTTAAAAAATTCGTCCAAAATCTTGATGTCTCCAATCTCTTGTTTTGTACGTTTTTCCCACGTGTCTTGACATCCAATGTATCCCTGCAAAGTTTGGTGAAGATCTGAGTATGTAGTTTTTGACCTTATATGGAACCTCCTTTCTGAAAATTTGAAAATTCCTCAAAAATTCGTCCAAAATCTTGATGTCTCCAATCTCTTGTTTTGTACGTTTTTCCACGTGTCTTGACATCCAATGTATACCTGCAAAGTTTGGTGAAGATCTGAGTATGTAGTTTTTGACCTTATCTGGAACCTCCTATCTGAAAATTTGAAAATTCCTAAAAAATCCGTCCAAAATCTTGATGTCCCCAATCCTATGTCTTGTATGTTTTTCCACGTGTCTTGACATCCAATGTATCCCTGCAAAGTTTGGTGAAGATCTGAGTATGTAGTTTTTGACCTTATATGGAACCTCATATCAGAAAATTTGAAAATTCTTAAAAAATTCGACCAAAATCTTGATGTCTCCAATCCTATGTTTTGTATGTTTTTTCCACGTGTCTTGACATCCAATGTATCCATGCAAAATTTGGTGAAGATCTGAGTATGTAGTTTTTGACCTTATATGGAACCTCCTATCTGAAAATTTGAAAATTCTTAAAAAATTCGTCCAAAATCTAGATGTCTCCAATCTCTTGTTTTGTACGTTTTTTCCACGTGTCTTGACATCCAATGTATCCCTGCAAAGTTTGGTGAAGATCTGAGTATGTAGTTTTTGACCTTATCTGGAACCTCCCATCTGAAAATTTGAAAATTCCTAAAAAATCCGTCCAAAATCTTGATGACCTCAATCTCTTGTTTTGTACGTTTTTCCCACGTGTCTTGACATCCAATGTATCCCTGCAAAGTTTGGTGAAGATCTGAGTATGTAGTTTTTGATCTTATCTGGAACCTTCTTTCTGAAAATTTGAAAATTCCTCAAAAATTCGTCCAAAATCTTGATGTCTCCAATCTCTTGTTTTGTACGTTTTTTCCACGTGTCTTCACATCCAATGTATCCCTGCAAAGTTTGGTGAAGATCTGAGTATGTAGTTTTTGACCTTATCTGGAACCTCCCATCCGAAAATTTGAAAATTCCTAAAAAATCCGTCCAAAATCTTGATGTCCCCAATCCTATGTTTTGTGTGTTTTTTCCACGTGTCTTGACATCCAATGTATCCATGCAAAGTTTGGTGAAGATCTGAGTATGTAGTTTTTGACCTTATATGGAACCTCCTTTCTGAAAATTTGAAAATTCTTAAAAAATTCGTCCAAAATCTTGATGTCCCCAATCTCTTGTTTTGTACGTTTTTTCCACGTGTCTTGACATCCAATGTATCCCTGCAAAGTTTGGTGAAGATCTGAGTATGTAGTTTTTGACCTTATATGGAACCTCCTTTCTGAAAATTTGAAAATTCTTAAAAAATTCGTCCAAAATCTTGATGTCTCCAATCTCTTGTTTTGTACGTTTTTTCCACGTGTCTTGACATCCAATGTATCCCTGCAAAGTTTGGTGAAGATCTGAGTATGTAGTTTTTGACCTTATATGGAACCTCATATCTGAAAATTGGAAAATTCTTAAAAAATTCGACCAAAATCTTGATGTCTCCAATCCTATGTTTTGTATGTTTTTTCCACGTGTCTTGACATACAATGTATCCATGCAAAGTTTGATGAAGATCTGAGTATGTAGTTTTTGACCTTATATGGAACCTCCTATCTGAAAATTTGAAAATTCTTAAAAAATTCGTCCAAAATCTTGATGTCTCCAATCTCTTGTTTTGTACGTTTTTTCCACGTGTCTTGACATCCAATGTATCCCTGCAAAGTTTGGTGAAGATCTGAGTATGTAGTTTTTGACCTTATCTGGAACCTCCTATCTGAAAATTTTAAATTTCCTAAAAAATCCGTCCAAAATCTTGATGACCTCAATCTCTTGTTTTGTACGTTTTTTCCACGTGTCTTGACATCCATTGTATCCCTGCAAAGTTTGGTGAAGATCTGAGTATGTAGTTTTTGACCTTATATGGAACCTCCTTTCTGAAAATTTGAAAATTCTTAAAAAATTCGTCCAAAATCTTGATGTCTCCAATCTCTTGTTTTGTACGTTTTTTCCACGTGTCTTGACATCCAATGTATCCCTGCAAAGTTTGGTGAAGATCTGAGTATGTAGTTTTTGACCTTATATTAAACCTAATTTCTGAAAATTTGAAAATTCTTAAAAAATTCGTCCAAAATCTTGATGTCTCCAATCTCTTGTTTTGTACGTTTTTTCCACGTGTCTTGACATCCAATGTATCCCTGCAAAGTTTGGTGAAGATCTGAGTATGTAGTTTTTGACCTTATATGGAACCTCCCATCTGAAAATTTGAAAATTCCTAAAAAATCCGTCTAAAATCTTGATGTCCCCAATCCTATGTCTTGTATGTTTTTTCCACGTGTCTTGACATCCAATGTATCCCTGCAAAGTTTGGTGAAGATCTGAGTATGTAGTTTTTGACCTTATATGGAACCTCATATCTGAAAATTTGAAAATTCTTAAAAAATTCGACCAAAATCTTGATGTCTCCAATCCTATGTTTTGTATGTTTTTTCCACGTGTCTTGACATCCAATGTATCCATGCAAAGTTTGGTAAAGATCTGAGTATGTAGTTTTTGACCTTATATGGAACCTCCTATCTGAAAATTTGAAAATTCTTAAAAAATTCGTCCAAAATCTTGATGTCTCCAATCTCTTGTTTTGTACGTTTTTTCCACGTGTCTTGACATCCAATGTATCCCTGCAAAGTTTGGTGAAGATCTGAGTATGTAGTTTTTGACCTTATCTGGAACCTCCCATCTGAAAATTTGAAAATTCCTAAAAAATCCGTCCAAAATCTTGATGACCTCAATCTCTTGTTTTGTACGTTTTTTCCACGTGTCTTGACATCCAATGTATCCCTGCAAAGTTTGGTGAAGATCTGAGTATGTAGTTTTTGACCTTATCTGGAACCTCCTATCTGAAAATTTGAAAATTCTTAAAAAATTCGTCCAAAATCTTGATGTCTCCAATCTCTTGTTTTGTACGTTTTTCCCACGTGTCTTGACATCCAATGTATCCCTGCAAAGTTTGGTGAAGATCTGAGTATGTAGTTTTTGACCTTATATGGAACATTCTTTCTGAAAATTTGAAAATTCCTCAAAAATTCGTCCAAAATCTTGATGTCTCCAATCTCTTGTTTTGTACGTTTTTTCCACGTGTCTTGACATCCAATGTATCCCTGCAAAGTTTGGTGAAGATCTGAGTATGTAGTTTTTGACCTTATCTGGAACCTCCCATCTGAAAATTTGAAAATTCCTAAAAAATCCGTCCAAAATCTTGATGTCCCCAATCCTATGTCTTGTATGTTTTTTCCACGTGTCTTGACATCCAATGTATCCCTGCAAAGTTTGGTGAAGATCTGAGTATGTAGTTTTTGACCTTATATGGAACCTCCTCATATCTGAAAATTTGAAAATTCTTAAAAAATTCGACCAAAATCTTGATGTCTCCAATCATTTGTTTTGTATGTTTTTTCCACGTGTCTTGACATCCAATGTATCCATGCAAAGTTTGGTGAAGATCTGAGTATGTAGTTTTTGACCTTATATGGAACCTCGTATCTGAAAATTTGAAAATTCTTAAAAAATTCGTCCAAAATCTTGATGTCCCCAATCCTATGTTTTGTATGTTTTTTCCACGTGTCTTGACATCCAATGTATCCCTGCAAAGTTTGGTGAAGATCTGAGTATGTAGTTTTTGACCTTATCTGGAACCTCATATCTGAAAATTTGAAAATTCCTAAAAAATCCGTCCAAAATCTTGATGACCTCAATCTCTTGTTTTGTACGTTTTTTCCACGTGTCTTGACATCCATTGTATCCCTGCAAAGTTTGGTGAAGATCTGAGTATGTAGTTTTTGACCTTATATGGAACCTCCTTTCTGAAAATTTGAAAATTCTTAAAAAATTCGTCCAAAATCTTGATGTCTCCAATCTCTTGTTTTGTACGTTTTTTCCACGTGTCTTGACATCCAATGTATCCCTGCAAAGTTTGGTGAAGATCTGAGTATGTAGTTTTTGACCTTATATGGAACCTCCTTTCTGAAAATTTGAAAATTCTTAAAAAATTCGTCCAAAATCTTGATGTCTACAATCTCTTGTTTTGTACGTTTTTTCCACGTGTCTTGACATCCAATGTATCCCTGCAAAGTTTGGTGAAGATCTGAGTATGTAGTTTTTGACCTTATATGGAACCTCCCATCTGAAAATTTGAAAATTCCTAAAAAATCCGTCTAAAATCTTGATGTCCCCAATCCTATGTCTTGTATGTTTTTTCCACGTGTCTTGACATCCAATGTATCCCTGCAAAGTTTGGTGAAGATCTGAGTATGTAGTTTTTGACCTTATATGGAACCTCATATCTGAAAATTTGAAAATTCTTAAAAAATTCGACCAAAATCTTGATGTCTCCAATCCTATGTTTTGTATGTTTTTTCCACATGTCTTGACATCCAATGTATCCCTGCAAAGTTTGGTGAAGATCTGAGTATGTAGTTTTTGACCTTATCTGGAACCTCCCATCTGAAAATTTGAAAATTCCTAAAAAATCCGTCCAAAATCTTGATGACCTCAATCTCTTGTTTTGTACGTTTTTTTCACGTGTCTTGACATCCAATGTATCCCTGCAAAGTTTGGTGAAGATCTGAGTATGTAGTTTTTGACCTTATCTGGAACCTCCTATCTGAAAATTTGAAAATTCTTAAAAAATTCGTCCAAAATCTTGATGTCTCCAATCTCTTGTTTTGTACGTTTTTCCCACGTGTCTTGACATCCAATGTATCCCTGCAAAGTTTGGTGAAGATCTGAGTATGTAGTTTTTGACCTTATATGGAACATTCTTTCTGAAAATTTGAAAATTCCTCAAAAATTCGTCCAAAATCTTGATGTCTCCAATCTCTTGTTTTGTACGTTTTTTCCACGTGTCTTGACATCCAATGTATCCCTGCAAAGTTTGGTGAAGATCTGAGTATGTAGTTTTTGACCTTATCTGGAAGCTCCCATCTGAAAATTTGATAATTCCTAAAAAATCCGTCCAAAATCTTGATGTCCCCAATCCTATGTCTTGTATGTTTTTTCCACGTGTCTTGACATCCAATGTATCCCTGCAAAGTTTGGTGAAGATCTGAGTATGTAGTTTTTGACCTTATATGGAACCTCATATCTGAAAATTTGAAAATTCTTAAAAAATTCGACCAAAATCTTGTTGTCTCCAATCATTTGTTTTGTATGTTTTTTCCACGTGTCTTGACATCCAATGTATCCATGCAAAGTTTGGTGAAGATCTGAGTATGTAGTTTTTGACCTTATATGGAACCTCGTATCTGAAAATTTGAAAATTCTTAAAAAATTCGTCCAAAATCTTGATGTCCCCAATCCTATGTTTTGTATGTTTTTTCCACGTGTCTTGACATCCAATGTATCCCTGCAAAGTTTGGTGAAGATCTGAGTATGTAGTTTTTGACCTTATCTGGAACCTCCTATCTGAAAATTTGAAAATTCCTAAAAAATCCGTCCAAAATCTTGATGACCTCAATCTCTTGTTTTGTACGTTTTTTCCACGTGTCTTGACATCCATTGTATCCCTGCAAAGTTTGGTGAAGATCTGAGTATGTAGTTTTTGACCTTATATGGAACCTCCTTTCTGAAAATTTGAAAATTCTTAAAAAATTCGTGCAAAATCTTGATGTCTCCAATCTCTTGTTTTGTACGTTTTTTCCACGTGTCTTGACATCCAATGTATCCCTGCAAAGTTTGGTGAAGATCTGAGTATGTCGTTTTTGACCTTATATGGAACCTCCTTTCTGAAAATTTGAAAATTCTTAAAAAATTCGTCCAAAATCTTGATGTCTACAATCTCTTGTTTTGTACGTTTTTTCCACGTGTCTTGACATCCAATGTATCCCTGCAAAGTTTGGTGAAGATCTGAGTATGTAGTTTTTGACCTTATATGGAACCTCCCATCTGAAAATTTGAAAATTCCTAAAAAATCCGTCTAAAATCTTGATGTCCCCAATCCTATGTCTTGTATGTTTTTTCCACGTGTCTTGACATCCAATGTATCCCTGCAAAGTTTGGTGAAGATCTGAGTATGTAGTTTTTGACCTTATATGGAACCTCATATCTGAAAATTTGAAAATTCTTAAAAAATTCGACCAAAATCTTGATGTCTCCAATCCTATGTTTTGTATGTTTTTTCCACGTGTCTTGACATCCAATGTATCCATGCAAAGTTTGGTGAAGATCTGAGTATGTAGTTTTTGACCTTATATGGAACCTCCTATCTGAAAATTTGAAAATTCTTAAAAAATTCGTCCAAAATCTTGATGTCTCTAATCTCTTGTTTTGTACGTTTTTTCCACGTGTCTTGACATCCAATGTATCCCTGCAAAGTTTGGTGAAGATCTGAGTATGTAGTTTTTGACCTTATCTGGAACCTCCCATCTGAAAATTTGAAAATTCCTAAAAAATCCGTCCAAAATCTTGATGACCTCAATCTCTTGTTTTGTACGTTTTTTCCACGTGTCTTGACATCCAATGTATCCCTGCAAAGTTTGCTGAAGATCTGAGTATGTAGTTTTTGACCTTATCTGGAACCTCCTATCTGAAAATTTGAAAATTGTTAAAAAATTCGTCCAAAATCTTGATGTCTCCAATCTCTTGTTTTGTACGTTTTTCCCACGTGTCTTGACATCCAATGTATCCCTGCAAAGTTTGGTGAAGATCTGAGTATGTAGTTTTTGACCTTATCTGGAACCTCCCATCTGAAAATTTGAAAATTCCTAAAAAATCCGTCCAAAATCTTGATGACCTCAATCTCTTGTTTTGTACGTTTTTTCCACGTGTCTTGACATCCAATGTATCCCTGCAAAGTTTGGTGAAGATCTGAGTATGTAGTTTTTGACCTTATCTGGAACCTCCTATCTGAAAATTTGAAAATTCTTAAAAAATTCGTCCAAAATCTTGATGTCTCCAATCTCTTGTTTTGTACGTTTTTCCCACGTGTCTTGACATCCAATGTATCCCTGCAAAGTTTGGTGAAGATCTGAGTATGTAGTTTTTGACCTTATATGGAACCTCCTTTCTGAAAATTTGAAAATTCCTCAAAAATTCGTCCAAAATCTTGATGTCTCCAATCTCTTGTTTTGTACGTTTTTCCACGTGTCTTGACATCCAATGTATACCTGCAAAGTTTGGTGAAGATCTGAGTATGTAGTTTTTGACCTTATCTGGAACCTCCTATCTGAAAATTTGAAAATTCCTAAAAAATCCGTCCAAAATCTTGATGTCCCCAATCCTATGTCTTGTATGTTTTTCCACGTGTCTTGACATCCAATGTATCCCTGCAAAGTTTGGTGAAGATCTGAGTATGTAGTTTTTGACCTTATATGGAACCTCATATCTGAAAATTTGAAAATTCTTAAAAAATTCGACCAAAATCTTGATGTCTCCAATCCTATGTTTTGTATGTTTTTTCCACGTGTCTTGACATCCAATGTATCCATGCAAAATTTGGTGAAGATCTGAGTATGTAGTTTTTGACCTTATATGGAACCTCCTATCTGAAAATTTGAAAATTCTTAAAAAATTCGTCCAAAATCTTGATGTCTCCAATCTCTTGTTTTGTACGTTTTTTCCACGTGTCTTGACATCCAATGTATCCCTGCAAAGTTTGGTGAAGATCTGAGTATGTAGTTTTTGACCTTATCTGGAACCTCCCATCTGAAAATTTGAAAATTCCTAAAAAATCCGTCCAAAATCTTGATGACCTCAATCTCTTGTTTTGTACGTTTTTTCCACGTGTCTTGACATCCAATGTATCCCTGCAAAGTTTGGTGAAGATCTGAGTATGTAGTTTTTGACCTTATCTGGAACCTCCTATCTGAAAATTTGAAAATTGTTAAAAAATTCGTCCAAAATCTTGATGTCTCAAATCTCTTGTTTTGTACGTTTTTCCCACGTGTCTTGACATCCAATGTATCCCTGCAAAGTTTGGTGAAGATCTGAGTATGTAGTTTTTGACCTTATCTGGAACCTTCTTTCTGAAAATTTGAAAATTCCTCAAAAATTCGTCCAAAATCTTGATGTCTCCAATCTCTTGTTTTGTACGTTTTTTCCACGTGTCTTCACATCCAATGTATCCCTGCAAAGTTTGGTGAAGATCTGAGTATGTAGTTTTTGACCTTATCTGGAACCTCCCATCCGAAAATTTGAAAATTCCTAAAAAACCCGTCCAAAATCTTGATGTCCCCAATCCTATGTTTTGTATGTTTTTTCCACGTGTCTTGACATCCAATGTATCCATGCAAAGTTTGGTGAAGATCTGAGTATGTAGTTTTTGACCTTATATGGAACCTCCTTTCTGAAAATTTGAAAATTCTTAAAAAATTCGTCCAAAATCTTGATGTCTCCAATCTCTTGTTTTGTACGTTTTTTCCACGTGTCTTGACATCCAATGTATCCCTGCAAAGTTTGGTGAAGATCTGAGTATGTAGTTTTTGACCTTATATGGAACCTCATATCTGAAAATTGGAAAATTCTTAAAAAATTCGACCAAAATCTTGATGTCTCCAATCCTATGTTTTGTATGTTTTTTCCACGTGTCTTGACATACAATGTATCCATGCAAAGTTTGATGAAGATCTGAGTATGTAGTTTTTGACCTTATATGGAACCTCCTATCTGAAAATTTGAAAATTCTTAAAAAATTCGTCCAAAATCTTGATGTCTCCAATCTCTTGTTTTGTACGTTTTTTCCACGTGTCTTGACATCCAATGTATCCCTGCAAAGTTTGGTGAAGATCTGAGTATGTAGTTTTTGACCTTATCTGGAACCTCCTATCTGAAAATTTGAAAACTCCTAAAAAATCCGTCCAAAATCTTGATGACCTCAATCTCTTGTTTTGTACGTTTTTTCCACGTGTCTTGACATCCATTGTATCCCTGCAAAGTTTGGTGAAGATCTGAGTATGTAGTTTTTGACCTTATATGGAACCTCCTTTCTGAAAATTTGAAAATTCTTAAAAAATTCGTCCAAAATCTTGATGTCTCCAATCTCTTGTTTTGTACGTTTTTTCCACGTGTCTTGACATCCAATGTATCCCTGCAAAGTTTGGTGAAGATCTGAGTATGTAGTTTTTGACCTTATATTAAACCTAATTTCTGAAAATTTGAAAATTCTTAAAAAATTCGTCCAAAATCTTGATGTCTCCAATCTCTTGTTTTGTACGTTTTTTCCACGTGTCTTGACATCCAATGTATCCCTGCAAAGTTTGGTGAAGATCTGAGTATGTAGTTTTTGACCTTATATGGAACCTCCCATCTGAAAATTTGAAAATTCCTAAAAAATCCGTCTAAAATCTTGATGTCCCCAATCCTATGTCTTGTATGTTTTTTCCACGTGTCTTGACATCCAATGTATCCCTGCAAAGTTTGGTGAAGATCTGAGTATGTAGTTTTTGACCTTATATGGAACCTCATATCTGAAAATTTGAAAATTCTTAAAAAATTCGACCAAAATCTTGATGTCTCCAATCCTATGTTTTGTATGTTTTTTCCACGTGTCTTGACATCCAATGTATCCATGCAAAGTTTGGTGAAGATCTGAGTATGTAGTTTTTGACCTTATATGGAACCTCCTATCTGAAAATTTGAAAATTCTTAAAAAATTCGTCCAAAATCTTGATGTCTCCAATCTCTTGTTTTGTACGTTTTTTCCACGTGTCTTGACATCCAATGTATCCCTGCAAAGTTTGGTGAAGATCTGAGTATGTAGTTTTTGACCTTATCTGGAACCTCCCATCTGAAAATTTGAAAATTCCTAAAAAATCCGTCCAAAATCTTGATGACCTCAATCTCTTGTTTTGTACGTTTTTTCCACGTGTCTTGACATCCAATGTATCCCTGCAAAGTTTGGTGAAGATCTGAGTATGTAGTTTTTGACCTTATCTGGAACCTCCTATCTGAAAATTTGAAAATTCTTAAAAAATTCGTCCAAAATCTTGATGTCTCCAATCTCTTGTTTTGTACGTTTTTCCCACGTGTCTTGACATCCAATGTATCCCTGCAAAGTTTGGTGAAGATCTGAGTATGTAGTTTTTGACCTTATATGGAACATTCTTTCTGAAAATTTGAAAATTCCTCAAAAATTCGTCCAAAATCTTGATGTCTCCAATCTCTTGTTTTGTACGTTTTTTCCACGTGTCTTGACATCCAATGTATCACTGCAAAGTTTGGTGAAGATCTGAGTATGTAGTTTTTGACCTTATCTGGAACCTCCCATCTGAAAATTTGAAAATTCCTAAAAAATCCGTCCAAAATCTTGATGTCCCCAATCCTATGTCTTGTATGTTTTTTCCACGTGTCTTGACATCCAATGTATCCCTGCAAAGTTTGGTGAAGATCTGAGTATGTAGTTTTTGACCTTATATGGAACCTCATATCTGAAAATTTGAAAATTCTTAAAAAATTCGACCAAAATCTTGATGTCTCCAATCATTTGTTTTGTATGTTTTTTCCACGTGTCTTGACATCCAATGTATCCATGCAAAGTTTGGTGAAGATCTGAGTATGTAGTTTTTGACCTTATATGGAACCTCGTATCTGAAAATTTGAAAATTCTTAAAAAATTCGTCCAAAATCTTGATGTCCCCAATCCTATGTTTTGTATGTTTTTTCCACGTGTCTTGACATCCAATGTATCCCTGCAAAGTTTGGTGAAGATCTGAGTATGTAGTTTTTGACCTTATCTGGAACCTCCTATCTGAAAATTTGAAAATTCCTAAAAAATCCGTCCAAAATCTTGATGACCTCAATCTCTTGTTTTGTACGTTTTTTCCACGTGTCTTGACATCCATTGTATCCCTGCAAAGTTTGGTGAAGATCTGAGTATGTAGTTTTTGACCTTATATGGAACCTCCTTTCTGAAAATTTGAAAATTCTTAAAAAATTCGTCCAAAATCTTGATGTCTCCAATCTCTTGTTTTGTACGTTTTTTCCACGTGTCTTGACATCCAATGTATCCCTGCAAAGTTTGGTGAAGATCTGAGTATGTAGTTTTTGACCTTATATGGAACCTCCTTTCTGAAAATTTGAAAATTCTTAAAAAATTCGTCCAAAATCTTGATGTCTACAATCTCTTGTTTTGTACGTTTTTTCCACGTGTCTTGACATCCAATGTATCCCTGCAAAGTTTGGTGAAGATCTGAGTATGTAGTTTTGACCTTATATGGAACCTCCCATCTGAAAATTTGAAAATTCCTAAAAAATCCGTCTAAAATCTTGATGTCCCCAATCCTATGTCTTGTATGTTTTTTCCACGTGTCTTGACATCCAATGTATCCCTGCAAAGTTTGGTGAAGATCTGAGTATGTAGTTTTTGACCTTATATGGAACCTCATATCTGAAAATTTGAAAATTCTTAAAAAATTCGACCAAAATCTTGATGTCTCCAATCCTATGTTTTGTATGTTTTTTCCACATGTCTTGACATCCAATGTATCCCTGCAAAGTTTGGTGAAGATCTGAGTATGTAGTTTTTGACCTTATCTGGAACCTCCCATCTGAAAATTTGAAAATTCCTAAAAAATCCGTCCAAAATCTTGATGACCTCAATCTCTTGTTTTGTACGTTTTTTCCACGTGTCTTGACATCCAATGTATCCCTGCAAAGTTTGGTGAAGATCTGAGTATGTAGTTTTTGACCTTATCTGGAACCTCCTATCTGAAAATTTGAAAATTCTTAAAAAATTCGTCCAAAATCTTGATGTCTCCAATCTCTTGTTTTGTACGTTTTTCCCACGTGTCTTGACATCCAATGTATCCCTGCAAAGTTTGGTGAAGATCTGAGTATGTAGTTTTTGACCTTATATGGAACATTCTTTCTGAAAATTTGAAAATTCCTCAAAAATTCGTCCAAAATCTTGATGTCTCCAATCTCTTGTTTTGTACGTTTTTTCCACGTGTCTTGACATCCAATGTATCCCTGCAAAGTTTGGTGAAGATCTGAGTATGTAGTTTTTGACCTTATCTGGAACCTCCCATCTGAAAATTTGAAAATTCCTAAAAAATCCGTCCAAAATCTTGATGTCCCCAATCCTATGTCTTGTATGTTTTTTCCACGTGTCTTGACATCCAATGTATCCCTGCAAAGTTTGGTGAAGATCTGAGTATGTAGTTTTTGACCTTATATGGAACCTCATATCTGAAAATTTGAAAATTCTTAAAAAATTCGACCAAAATCTTGATGTCTCCAATCATTTGTTTTGTATGTTTTTTCCACGTGTCTTGACATCCAATGTATCCCTGCAAAGTTTGGTGAAGATCTGAGTATGTAGTTTTTGACCTTATCTGGAACCTCCCATCTGAAAATTTGAAAATTCCTAAAAAATCCGTCCAAAATCTTGATGACCTCAATCTCTTGTTTTGTACGTTTTTTCCACGTGTCTTGACATCCAATGTATCCCTGCAAAGTTTGGTGAAGATCTGAGTATGTAGTTTTTGACCTTATCTGGAACCTCCTATCTGAAAATTTGAAAATTGTTAAAAAATTCGTCCAAAATCTTGATGTCTCAAATCTCTTGTTTTGTACGTTTTTCCCACGTGTCTTGACATCCAATGTATCCCTGCAAAGTTTGGTGAAGATCTGAGTATGTAGTTTTTGACCTTATCTGGAACCTTCTTTCTGAAAATTTGAAAATTCCTCAAAAATTCGTCCAAAATCTTGATGTCTCCAATCTCTTGTTTTGTACGTTTTTTCCACGTGTCTTCACATCCAATGTATCCCTGCAAAGTTTGGTGAAGATCTGAGTATGTAGTTTTTGACCTTATCTGGAACCTCCCATCCGAAAATTTGAAAATTCTTAAAAAATCCGTCCAAAATCTTGATGTCCCCAATCCTATGTTTTGTATGTTTTTTCCACGTGTCTTGACATCCAATGTATCCATGCAAAGTTTGGTGAAGATCTGAGTATGTAGTTTTTGACCTTATATGGAACCTCCTTTCTGAAAATTTGAAAATTCTTAAAAAATTCGTCCAAAATCTTGAAGTCCCCAATCTCTTGTTTTGTACGTTTTTTCCACGTGTCTTGACATCCAATGTATCCCTGCAAAGTTTGGTGAAGATCTGAGTATGTAGTTTTTGACCTTATATGGAACCTCCCATCTGAAAATTTGAAAATTCTTAAAAAATTCGTCCAAAATCTTGATGTCTCCAATCTCTTGTTTTGTACGTTTTTTCCACGTGTCTTGACATCCAATGTATCCCTGCAAAGTTTGGTGAAGATCTGAGTATGTAGTTTTTGACCTTATATGGAACCTCATATCTGAAAATTGGAAAATTCTTAAAAAATTCGACCAAAATCTTGATGTCTCCAATCCTATGTTTTGTATGTTTTTTCCACGTGTCTTGACATACAATGTATCCATGCAAAGTTTGATGAAGATCTGAGTATGTAGTTTTTGACCTTATATGGAACCTCCTATCTGAAAATTTGAAAATTCTTAAAAAATTCGTCCAAAATCTTGATGTCTTCAATCTCTTGTTTTGTACGTTTTTTCCACGTGTCTTGACATCCAATGTATCCCTGCAAAGTTTGGTGAAGATCTGAGTATGTAGTTTTTGACCTTATCTGGAACCTCCTATCTGAAAATTTGAAAATTCCTAAAAAATCCGTCCAAAATCTTGATGACCTCAATCTCTTGTTTTGTACGTTTTTTCCACGTGTCTTGACATCCATTGTATCCCTGCAAAGTTTGGTGAAGATCTGAGTATGTAGTTTTTGACCTTATATGGAACCTCCTTTCTGAAAATTTGAAAATTCTTAAAAAATTCGTCCAAAATCTTGATGTCTCCAATCTCTTGTTTTGTACGTTTTTTCCACGTGTCTTGACATCCAATGTATCCCTGCAAAGTTTGGTGAAGATCTGAGTATGTAGTTTTTGACCTTATATTAAACCTAATTTCTGAAAATTTGAAAATTCTTAAAAAATTCGTCCAAAATCTTGATGTCTCCAATCTCTTGTTTTGTACGTTTTTTCCACGTGTCTTGACATCCAATGTATCCCTGCAAAGTTTGGTGAAGATCTGAGTATGTAGTTTTTGACCTTATATGGAACCTCCCATCTGAAAATTTGAAAATTCCTAAAAAATCCGTCTAAAATCTTGATGTCCACAATCCTATGTCTTGTATGTTTTTTCCACGTGTCTTGACATCCAATGTATCCCTGCAAAGTTTGGTGAAGATCTGAGTATGTAGTTTTTGACCTTATATGGAACCTCATATCTGAAAATTTGAAAATTCTTAAAAAATTCGACCAAAATCTTGATGTCTCCAATCCTATGTTTTGTATGTTTTTTCCACGTGTCTTGACATCCAATGTATCCATGCAAAGTTTGGTGAAGATCTGAGTATGTAGTTTTCGACCTTATATGGAACCTCCTATCTGAAAATTTGAAAATTCTTAAAAAATTCGTCCAAAATCTTGATGTCTCCAATCTCTTGTTTTGTACGTTTTTTCCACGTGTCTTGACATCCAATGTATCCCTGCAAAGTTTGGTGAAGATCTGAGTATGTAGTTTTTGACCTTATCTGGAACCTCCCATCTGAAAATTTGAAAATTCCTAAAAAATCCGTCCAAAATCTTGATGACCTCAATCTCTTGTTTTGTACGTTTTTTCCACGTGTCTTGACATCCAATGTATCCCTGCAAAGTTTGGTGAAGATCTGAGTATGTAGTTTTTGACCTTATCTGGAACCTCCTATCTGAAAATTTGAAAATTCTTAAAAAATTCGTCCAAAATCTTGATGTCTCCAATCTCTTGTTTTGTACGTTTTTCCCACGTGTCTTGACATCCAATGTATCCCTGCAAAGTTTGGTGAAGATCTGAGTATGTAGTTTTTGACCTTATATGGAACATTCTTTCTGAAAATTTGAAAATTCCTCAAAAATTCGTCCAAAATCTTGATGTCTCCAATCTCTTGTTTTGTACGTTTTTTCCACGTGTCTTGACATCCAATGTATCCCTGCAAAGTTTGGTGAAGATCTGAGTATGTAGTTTTTGACCTTATCTGGAACCTCCCATCTGAAAATTTGAAAATTCCTAAAAAATCCGTCCAAAATCTTGATGTCCCCAATCCTATGTCTTGTATGTTTTTTCCACGTGTCTTGACATCCAATGTATCCCTGCAAAGTTTGGTGAAGATCTGAGTATGTAGTTTTTGACCTTATATGGAACCTCATATCTGAAAATTTGAAAATTCTTAAAAAATTCGACCAAAATCTTGATGTCTCCAATCATTTGTTTTGTATGTTTTTTCCACGTGTCTTGACATCCAATGTATCCATGCAAAGTTTGGTGAAGATCTGAGTATGTAGTTTTTGACCTTATATGGAACCTCGTATCTGAAAATTTGAAAATTCTTAAAAAATTCGTCCAAAATCTTGATGTCCCCAATCCTATGTTTTGTATGTTTTTTCCACGTGTCTTGACATCCAATGTATCCCTGCAAAGTTTGGTGAAGATCTGAGTATGTAGTTTTTGACCTTATCTGGAACCTCCTATCTGAAAATTTAAAAATTCCTAAAAAATCCGTCCAAAATCTTGATGACCTCAATCTCTTGTTTTGTACGTTTTTTCCACGTGTCTTGACATCCATTGTATCCCTGCAAAGTTTGGTGAAGATCTGAGTATGTAGTTTTTGACCTTATATGGAACTTCCTTTCTGAAAATTTGAAAATTCTTAAAAAATTCGTCCAAAATCTTGATGTCTCCAATCTCTTGTTTTGTACGTTTTTTCCACGTGTCTTGACATCCAATGTATCCCTGCAAAGTTTGGTGAAGATCTGAGTATGTAGTTTTTGACCTTATATGGAACCTCCTTTCTGAAAATTTTAAAATTCTTAAAAAATTCGTCCAAAATCTTGATGTCTACAATCTCTTGTTTTGTACGTTTTTTCCACGTGTCTTGACATCCAATGTATCCCTGCAAAGTTTGGTGAAGATCTGAGTATGTAGTTTTGACCTTATATGGAACCTCCCATCTGAAAATTTGAAAATTCCTAAAAAATCCGTCTAAAATCTTGATGTCCCCAATCCTATGTCTTGTATGTTTTTTCCACGTGTCTTGACATCCAATGTATCCCTGCAAAGTTTGGTGAAGATCTGAGTATGTAGTTTTTGACCTTATATGGAACCTCATATCTGAAAATTTGAAAATTCTTAAAAAATTCGACCAAAATCTTGATGTCTCCAATCCTATGTTTTGTATGTTTTTTCCACATGTCTTGACATCCAATGTATCCCTGCAAAGTTTGGTGAAGATCTGAGTATGTAGTTTTTGACCTTATCTGGAACCTCCCATCTGAAAATTTGAAAATTCCTAAAAAATCCGTCCAAAATCTTGATGACCTCAATCTCTTGTTTTGTACGTTTTTTCCACGTGTCTTGACATCCAATGTATCCCTGCAAAGTTTGGTGAAGATCTGAGTATGTAGTTTTTGACCTTATCTGGAACCTCCTATCTGAAAATTTGAAAATTCTTAAAAAAATTCGTCCAAAATCTTGATGTCTCCAATCTCTTGTTTTGTACGTTTTTCCCACGTGTCTTGACATCCAATGTATCCCTGCAAAGTTTGGTGAAGATCTGAGTATGTAGTTTTTGACCTTATATGGAACATTCTTTCTGAAAATTTGAAAATTCCTCAAAAATTCGTCCAAAATCTTGATGTCTCCAATCTCTTGTTTTGTACGTTTTTTCCACGTGTCTTGACATCCAATGTATCCCTGCAAAGTTTGGTGAAGATCTGAGTATGTAGTTTTTGACCTTATCTGGAACCTCCCATCTGAAAATTTGAAAATTCCTAAAAAATCCGTCCAAAATCTTGATGTCCCCAATCCTATGTCTTGTATGTTTTTTCCACGTGTCTTGACATCCAATGTATCCCTGCAAAGTTTGGTGAAGATCTGAGTATGTAGTTTTTGACCTTATATGGAACCTCATATCTGAAAATTTGAAAATTCTTAAAAAATTCGACCAAAATCTTGATGTCTCCAATCATTTGTTTTGTATGTTTTTTCCACGTGTCTTGACATCCAATGTATCCATGCAAAGTTTGGTGAAGATCTGAGTATGTAGTTTTTGACCTTATATGGAACCTCGTATCTGAAAATTTGAAAATTCTTAAAAAATTCGTCCAAAATCTTGATGTCCCCAATCCTATGTTTTGTATGTTTTTTCCACGTGTCTTGACATCCAATGTATCCCTGCAAAGTTTGGTGAAGATCTGAGTATGTAGTTTTTGACCTTATCTGGAACCTCCTATCTGAAAATTTGAAAATTCCTAAAAAATCCGTCCAAAATCTTGATGACCTCAATCTCTTGTTTTGTACGTTTTTTCCACGTGTCTTGACATCCATTGTATCCCTGCAAAGTTTGGTGAAGATCTGAGTATGTAGTTTTTGACCTTATATTTAACCTCCTTTCTGAAAATTTGAAAATTCTTAAAAAATTCGTCCAAAATCTTGATGTCTCCAATCTCTTGTTTTGTACGTTTTTTCCACGTGTCTTGACATCCAATGTATCCCTGCAAAGTTTGGTGAAGATCTGAGTATGTAGTTTTTGACCTTATATGGAACCTCCTTTCTGAAAATTTGAAAATTCTTAAAAAATTCGTCCAAAATCTTGATGTCTACAATCTCTTGTTTTGTACGTTTTTTCCACGTGTCTTGACATCCAATGTATCCCTGCAAAGTTTGGTGAAGATCTGAGTATGTAGTTTTTGACCTTATATGGAACCTCCCATCTGAAAATTTGAAAATTCCTAAAAAATCCGTCTAAAATCCTGATGTCCCCAATCCTATGTCTTGTATGTTTTTTCCACGTGTCTTGACATCCAATGTATCCTTGCAAAGTTTGGTGAAGATCTGAGTATGTAGTTTTTGACCTTATATGGAACCTCATATCTGAAAATTTGAAAATTCTTAAAAAATTCGACCAAAATCTTGATGTCTCCAATCCTATGTTTTGTATGTTTTTTCCACGTGTCTTGACATCCAATGTATCCATGCAAAGTTTGGTGAAGATCTGAGTATGTAGTTTTTGACCTTATATGGAACCTCCTATCTGAAAATTTGAAAATTCTTAAAAAATTCGTCCAAAATCTTGATGTCTCTAATCTCTTGTTTTGTACGTTTTTTCCACGTGTCTTGACATCCAATGTATCCCTGCAAAGTTTGGTGAAGATCTGAGTATGTAGTTTTTGACCTTATCTGGAACCTCCCATCTGAAAATTTGAAAATTCCTAAAAAATCCGTCCAAAATCTTGATGACCTCAATCTCTTGTTTTGTACGTTTTTTCCACGTGTCTTGACATCCAATGTATCCCTGCAAAGTTTGGTGAAGATCTGAGTATGTAGTTTTTGACCTTATCTGGAACCTCCTATCTGAAAATTTGAAAATTGTTAAAAAATTCGTCCAAAATCTTGATGTCTCCAATCTCTTGTTTTGTACGTTTTTCCCACGTGTCTTGACATCCAATGTATCCCTGCAAAGTTTGGTGAAGATCTGAGTATGTAGTTTTTGACCTTATCTTGAACCTCCCATCTGAAAATTTGAAAATTCCTAAAAAATCCGTCCAAAATCTTGATGACCTCAATCTCTTGTTTTGTACGTTTTTTCCACGTGTCTTGACATCCAATGTATCCCTGCAAAGTTTGGTGAAGATCTGAGTATGTAGTTTTTGACCTTATCTGGAACCTCCTATCTGAAAATTTGAAAATTGTTAAAAAATTCGTCCAAAATCTTGATGTCTCCAATCTCTTGTTTTGTACGTTTTTCCCACGTGTCTTGACATCCAATGTATCCCTGCAAAGTTTGGTGAAGATCTGAGTATGTAGTTTTTGACCTTATATGGAACCTCCTTTCTGAAAATTTGAAAATTCCTCAAAAATTCGTCCAAAATCTTGATGTCTCCAATCTCTTGTTTTGTACGTTTTTCCACGTGTCTTGACATCCAATGTATACCTGCGAAGTTTGGTGAAGATCTGAGTATGTAGTTTTTGACCTTATCTGGAACCTCCTATCTGAAAATTTGAAAATTCCTATAAAATCCGTCCAAAATCTTGATGTCCCCAATCCTATGTCTTGTATGTTTTTCCACGTGTCTTGACATCCAATGTATCCCTGCAAAGTTTGGTGAAGATCTGAGTATGTAGTTTTTGACCTTATATGGAACCTCATATCTGAAAATTTGAAAATTCTTAAAAAATTCGACCAAAATCTTGATGTCTCCAATCCTATGTTTTGTATGTTTTTTCCACGTGTCTTGACATCCAATGTATCCATGCAAAATTTGGTGAAGATCTGAGTATGTAGTTTTTGACTTTATATGGAACCTCCTATCTGAAAATTTGAAAATTCTTAAAAAATTCGTCCAAAATCTTGATGTCTCCAATCTCTTGTTTTGTACGTTTTTTCCACGTGTCTTGACATCCAATGTATCCCTGCAAAGTTTGGTGAAGATCTGAGTATGTAGTTTTTGACCTTATCTGGAACCTCCCATCTGAAAATTTGAAAATTCCTAAAAAATCCGTCCAAAATCTTGATGACCTCAATCTCTTGTTTTGTACGTTTTTACCACGTGTCTTGACATCCAATGTATCCCTGCAAAGTTTGGTGAAGATCTGAGTATGTAGTTTTTGACCTTATCTGGAACCTCCTATCTGAAAATTTGAAAATTGTTAAAAAATTCGTCCAAAATCTTGATGTCTCCAATCTCTTGTTTTGTACGTTTTTCCCACGTGTCTTGACATCCAATGTATCCCTGCAAAGTTTGGTGAAGATCTGAGTATGTAGTTTTTGACCTTATCTTGAACCTCCCATCTGAAAATTTGAAAATTCCTAAAAAATCCGTCCAAAATCTTGATGACCTCAATCTCTTGTTTTGTACGTTTTTTCCACGTGTCTTGACATCCAATGTATCCCTGCAAAGTTTGGTGAAGATCTGAGTATGTAGTTTTTGACCTTATCTGGAACCTCCTATCTGAAAATTTGAAAATTCCTAAAAAATCCGTCCAAAATCTTGATGACCTCAATCTCTTGTTTTGTACGTTTTTTCCACGTGTCTTGACATCCATTGTATCCCTGCAAAGTTTGGTGAAGATCTGAGTATGTAGTTTTTGACCTTATATGGAACCTCCTTTCTGAAAATTTGAAAATTCTTAAAAAATTCGTCCAAAATCTTGATGTCTCCAATCTCTTGTTTTGTACGTTTTTTCCACGTGTCTTGACATCCAATGTATCCCTGCAAAGTTTGGTGAAGATTTGAGTATGTAGTTTTTGACCTTATATTAAACCTAATTTCTGAAAATTTGAAAATTCTTAAAAAATTCGTCCAAAATCTTGATGTCTCCAATCTCTTGTTTTGTACGTTTTTTCCACGTGTCTTGACATCCAATGTATCCCTGCAAAGTTTGGTGAAGATCTGAGTATGTAGTTTTTGACCTTATATGGAACCTCCCATCTGAAAATTTGAAAATTCCTAAAAAATCCGTCTAAAATCTTGATGTCCCCAATCCTATGTCTTGTATGTTTTTTCCACGTGTCTTGACATCCAATGTATCCCTGCAAAGTTTGGTGAAGATCTGAGTATGTAGTTTTTGACCTTATATGGAACCTCATATCTGAAAATTTGAAAATTCTTAAAAAATTCGACCAAAATCTTGATGTCTCCAATCCTATGTTTTGTATGTTTTTTCCACGTGTCTTGACATCCAATGTATCCATGCAAAGTTTGGTGAAGATCTGAGTATGTAGTTTTTGACCTTATATGGAACCTCCTATCTGAAAATTTGAAAATTCTTAAAAAATTCGTCCAAAATCTTGATGTCTCCAATCTCTTGTTTTGTACGTTTTTTCCACGTGTCTTGACATCCAATGTATCCCTGCAAAGTTTGGTGAAGATCTGAGTATGTAGTTTTTGACCTTATCTGGAACCTCCCATCTGAAAATTTGAAAATTCCTAAAAAATCCGTCCAAAATCTTGATGACCTCAATCTCTTGTTTTGTACGTTTTTTCCACGTGTCTTGACATCCAATGTATCCCTGCAAAGTTTGGTGAAGATCTGAGTATGTAGTTTTTGACCTTATCTGGAACCTCCTATCTGAAAATTTGAAAATTCTTAAAAAATTCGTCCAAAATCTTGATGTCTCCAATCTCTTGTTTTGTACGTTTTTCCCACGTGTCTTGACATCCAATGTATCCCTGCAAAGTTTGGTGAAGATCTGAGTATGTAGTTTTTGACCTTATATGGAACATTCTTTCTGAAAATTTGAAAATTCCTCAAAAATTCGTCCAAAATCTTGATGTCTCCAATCTCTTGTTTTGTACGTTTTTTCCACGTGTCTTGACATCCAATGTATCCCTGCAAAGTTTGGTGAAGATCTGAGTATGTAGTTTTTGACCTTATCTGGAACCTCAAATCTGAAAATTTGAAAATTCCTAAAAAATCCGTCCAAAATCTTGATGTCCCCAATCCTATGTCTTGTATGTTTTTTCCACGTGTCTTGACATCCAATGTATCCCTGCAAAGTTTGGTGAAGATCTGAGTATGTAGTTTTTGACCTTATATGGAACCTCATATCTGAAAATTTGAAAATTCTTAAAAAATTCGACCAAAATCTTGATGTCTCCAATCATTTGTTTTGTATGTTTTTTCCACGTGTCTTGACATCCAATGTATCCATGCAAAGTTTGGTGAAGATCTGAGTATGTAGTTTTTGACCTTAAATGGAACCTCGTATCTGAAAATTTGAAAATTCTTAAAAAATTCGTCCAAAATCTTGATGTCCCCAATCCTATGTTTTGTATGTTTTTTCCACGTGTCTTGACATCCAATGTATCCCTGCAAAGTTTGGTGAAGATCTGAGTATGTAGTTTTTGACCTTATCTGGAACCTCCTATCTGAAAATTTGAAAATTCCTAAAAAATCCGTCCAAAATCTTGATGACCTCAATCTCTTGTTTTGTACGTTTTTTCCACGTGTCTTGACATCCATTGTATCCCTGCAAAGTTTGGTGAAGATCTGAGTATGTAGTTTTTGACCTTATATGGAACCTCCTTTCTGAAAATTTGAAAATTCTTAAAAAATTCGTCCAAAATCTTGATGTCTCCAATCTCTTGTTTTGTACGTTTTTTCCACGTGTCTTGACATCCAATGTATCCCTGCAAAGTTTGGTGAAGATCTGAGTATGTAGTTTTTGACCTTATATGGAACCTCCTTTCTGAAAATTTGAAAATTCTTAAAAAATTCGTCCAAAATCTTGATGTCTACAATCTCTTGTTTTGTACGTTTTTTCCACGTGTCTTGACATCCAATGTATCCCTGCAAAGTTTGGTGAAGATCTGAGTATGTAGTTTTGACCTTATATGGAACCTCCCATCTGAAAATTTGAAAATTCCTAAAAAATCCGTCTAAAATCTTGATGTCCCCAATCCTATGTCTTGTATGTTTTTTCCACGTGTCTTGACATCCAATGTATCCCTGCAAAGTTTGGTGAAGATCTGAGTATGTAGTTTTTGACCTTATATGGAACCTCATATCTGAAAATTTGAAAATTCTTAAAAAATTCGACCAAAATCTTGATGTCTCCAATCCTATGTTTTGTATGTTTTTTCCACATGTCTTGACATCCAATGTATCCCTGCAAAGTTTGGTGAAGATCTGAGTATGTAGTTTTTGACCTTATCTGGAACCTCCCATCTGAAAATTTGAAAATTCCTAAAAAATCCGTCCAAAATCTTGATGACCTCAATCTCTTGTTTTGTACGTTTTTTCCACGTGTCTTGACATCCAATGTATCCCTGCAAAGTTTGGTGAAGATCTGAGTATGTAGTTTTTGACCTTATCTGGAACCTCCTATCTGAAAATTTGAAAATAGTTAAAAAATTCGTCCAAAATCTTGATGTCTCAAATCTCTTGTTTTGTACGTTTTTCCCACGTGTCTTGACATCCAATGTATCCCTGCAAAGTTTGGTGAAGATCTGAGTATGTAGTTTTTGACCTTATCTGGAACCTTCTTTCTGAAAATTTGAAAATTCCTCAAAAATTCGTCCAAAATCTTGATGTCTCCAATCTCTTGTTTTGTACGTTTTTTCCACGTGTCTTCACATCCAATGTATCCCTGCAAAGTTTGGTGAAGATCTGAGTATGTAGTTTTTGACCTTATCTGGAACCTCCCATCCGAAAATTTGAAAATTCTTAAAAAATCCGTCCAAAATCTTGATGTCCCCAATCCTATGTTTTGTATGTTTTTTCCACGTGTCTTGACATCCAATGTATCCATGCAAAGTTTGGTGAAGATCTGAGTATGTAGTTTTTGACCTTATATGGAACCTCCTTTCTGAAAATTTGAAAATTCTTAAAAAATTCGTCCAAAATCTTGATGTCCCCAATCTCTTGTTTTGTACGTTTTTTCCACGTGTCTTGACATCCAATGTATCCCTGCAAAGTTTGGTGAAGATCTGAGTATGTAGTTTTTGACCTTATATGGAACCTCCTTTCTGAAAATTTGAAAATTCTTAAAAAATTCGTCCAAAATCTTGATGTCTCCAATCTCTTGTTTTGTACGTTTTTTCCACGTGTCTTGACATCCAATGTATCCCTGCAAAGTTTGGTGAAGATCTGAGTATGTAGTTTTTGACCTTATATGGAACCTCATATCTGAAAATTGGAAAATTCTTAAAAAATTCGACCAAAATCTTGATGTCTCCAATCCTATGTTTTGTATGTTTTTTCCACGTGTCTTGACATACAATGTATCCATGCAAAGTTTGATGAAGATCTGAGTATGTAGTTTTTGACCTTATATGGAACCTCCTATCTGAAAATTTGAAAATTCTTAAAAAATTCGTCCAAAATCTTGATGTCTTCAATCTCTTGTTTTGTACGTTTTTTCCACGTGTCTTGACATCCAATGTATCCCTGCAAAGTTTGGTGAAGATCTGAGTATGTAGTTTTTGACCTTATCTGGAACCTCCTATCTGAAAATTTGAAAATTCCTAAAAAATCCGTCCAAAATCTTGATGACCTCAATCTCTTGTTTTCTACGTTTTTTCCACGTGTCTTGACATCCATTGTATCCCTGCAAAGGTTGGTGAAGATCTGAGTATGTAGTTTTTGACCTTATATGGAACCTCCTTTCTGAAAATTTGAAAATTCTTAAAAATTTCGTCCAAAATCTTGATGTCTCCAATCTCTTGTTTTGTACGTTTTTTCCACGTGTCTTGACATCCAATGTATCCCTGCAAAGTTTGGTGAAGATCTGAGTATGTAATTTTTGACCTTATCTGGAACCTCCTATCTGAAAATTTGAAAATTCCTAAAAAATCCGTCCAAAATCTTGATGACCTCAATCTCTTGTTTTCTACGTTTTTTCCACGTGTCTTGACATCCATTGTATCCCTGCAAAGGTTGGTGAAGATCTGAGTATGTAGTTTTTGACCTTATATGGAACCTCCTTTCTGAAAATTTGAAAATTCTTAAAAAATTCGTCCAAAATCTTGATGTCTCCAATCTCTTGTTTTGTACGTTTTTTCCACGTGTCTTGACATCCAATGTATCCCTGCAAAGTTTGGTGAAGATCTGAGTATGTAGTTTTTGACCTTATATGGAACCTCCCATCTGAAAATTTGAAAATTCCTAAAAAATCCGTCTAAAATCTTGATGTCCCCAATCCTATGTCTTGTATGTTTTTTCCACGTGTCTTGACATCCAATGTATCCCTGCAAAGTTTGGTGAAGATCTGAGTATGTAGTTTTTGACCTTATATGGAACCTCATATCTGAAAATTTGAAAATTCTTAAAAAATTCGACCAAAATCTTGATGTCTCCAATCCTATGTTTTGTATGTTTTTTCCACGTGTCTTGACATCCAATGTATCCATGCAAAGTTTGGTGAAGATCTGAGTATGTAGTTTTTGACCTTATATGGAACCTCCTATCTGAAAATTTGAAAATTCTTAAAAAATTCGTCCAAAATCTTGATGTCTCCAATCTCTTGTTTTGTACGTTTTTTCCACGTGTCTTGACATCCAATGTATCCCTGCAAAGTTTGGTGAAGATCTGAGTATGTAGTTTTTGACCTTATCTGGAACCTCCCATCTGAAAATTTGAAAATTCCTAAAAAATCCGTCCAAAATCTTGATGACCTCAATCTCTTGTTTTGTACGTTTTTTCCACGTGTCTTGACATCCAATGTATCCCTGCAAAGTTTGGTGAAGATCTGAGTATGTAGTTTTTGACCTTATCTGGAACCTCCTATCTGAAAATTTGAAAATTCTTAAAAAATTCGTCCAAAATCTTGATGTCTCCAATCTCTTGTTTTGTACGTTTTTCCCACGTGTCTTGACATCCAATGTATCCCTGCAAAGTTTGGTGAAGATCTGAGTATGTAGTTTTTGACCTTATATGGAACATTCTTTCTGAAAATTTGAAAATTCCTCAAAAATTCGTCCAAAATCTTGATGTCTCCAATCTCTTGTTTTGTACGTTTTTTCCACGTGTCTTGACATCCAATGTATCCCTGCAAAGTTTGGTGAAGATCTGAGTATGTAGTTTTTGACCTTATATGGAACCTCATATCTGAAAATTTGAAAATTCTTAAAAAATTCGACCAAAATCTTGATGTCTCCAATCATTTGTTTTGTATGTTTTTTCCACGTGTCTTGACATCCAATGTATCCATGCAAAGTTTGGTGAAGATCTGAGTATGTAGTTTTTGACCTTATATGGAACCTCGTATCTGAAAATTTGAAAATTCTTAAAAAATTCGTCCAAAATCTTGATGTCCCCAATCCTATGTTTTGTATGTTTTTTCCACGTGTCTTGACATCCAATGTATCCCTGCAAAGTTTGGTGAAGATCTGAGTATGTAGTTTTTGACCTTATCTGGAACCTCCTATCTGAAAATTTAAAAATTCCTAAAAAATCCGTCCAAAATCTTGATGACCTCAATCTCTTGTTTTGTACGTTTTTTCCACGTGTCTTGACATCCATTGTATCCCTGCAAAGTTTGGTGAAGATCTGAGTATGTAGTTTTTGACCTTATATGGAACCTCCTTTCTGAAAATTTGAAAATTCTTAAAAAATTCGACCAAAATCTTGATGTCTCCAATCTCTTGTTTTGTACGTTTTTTCCACGTGTCTTGACATCCAATGTATCCCTGCAAAGTTTGGTGAAGATCTGAGTATGTAGTTTTTGACCTTATATGGAACCTCCTTTCTGAAAATTTTAAAATTCTTAAAAAATTCGTCCAAAATCTTGATGTCTCCAATCTCTTGTTTTGTACGTTTTTTCCACGTGTCTTGACATCCAATGTATCCCTGCAAAGTTTGGTGAAGATCTGAGTATGTAGTTTTGACCTTATATGGAACCTCCCATCTGAAAATTTGAAAATTCCTAAAAAATCCGTCTAAAATCTTGATGTCCCCAATCCAATGTCTTGTATGTTTTTTCCACGTGTCTTGACATCCAATGTATCCCTGCAAAGTTTGGTGAAGATCTGAGTATGTAGTTTTTGACCTTATATGGAACCTCATATCTGAAAATTTGAAAATTCTTAAAAAATTCGACCAAAATCTTGATGTCTCCAATCCTATGTTTTGTATGTTTTTTCCACATGTCTTGACATCCAATGTATCCCTGCAAAGTTTGGTGAAGATCTGAGTATGTAGTTTTTGACCTTATCTGGAACCTCCCATCTGAAAATTTGAAAATTCCTAAAAAATCCGTCCAAAATCTTGATGACCTCAATCTCTTGTTTTGTACGTTTTTTCCACGTGTCTTGACATCCAATGTATCCCTGCAAAGTTTGGTGAAGATCTGAGTATGTAGTTTTTGACCTTATCTGGAACCTCCTATCTGAAAATTTGAAAATTCTTAAAAAATTCGTCCAAAATCTTGATGTCTCCAATCTCTTGTTTTGTACGTTTTTCCCACGTGTCTTGACATCCAATGTATCCCTGCAAAGTTTGGTGAAGATCTGAGTATGTAATTTTTGACCTTATATGGAACATTCTTTCTGAAAATTTGAAAATTCCTCAAAAATTCGTCCAAAATCTTGATGTCTCCAATCTCTTGTTTTGTACGTTTTTTCCACGTGTCTTGACATCCAATGTATCCCTGCAAAGTTTGGTGAAGATCTGAGTATGTAGTTTTTGACCTTATCTGGAACCTCCCATCTGAAAATTTGAAAATTCCTAAAAAATCCGTCCAAAATCTTGATGTCCCCAATCCTATGTCTTGTATGTTTTTTCCACGTGTCTTGACATCCAATGTATCCCTGCAAAGTTTGGTGAAGATCTGAGTATGTAGTTTTTGACCTTATATGGAACCTCATATCTGAAAATTTGAAAATTCTTAAAAAATTCGACCAAAATCTTGATGTCTCCAATCATTTGTTTTGTATGTTTTTTCCACGTGTCTTGACATCCAATGTATCCCTGCAAAGTTTGGTGAAGATCTGAGTATGTAGTTTTTGACCTTATATGGAACCTCGTATCTGAAAATTTGAAAATTCTTAAAAAATTCGTCCAAAATCTTGATGTCCCCAATCCTATGTTTTGTATGTTTTTTCCACGTGTCTTGACATCCAATGTATCCCTGCAAAGTTTGGTGAAGATCTGTGTATGTAGTTTTTGACCTTATCTGGAACCTCCTATCTGAAAATTTGAAAATTCCTAAAAAATCCGTCCAAAATCTTGATGACCTCAATCTCTTGTTTTGTACGTTTTTTCCACGTGTCTTGACATCCATTGTATCCCTGCAAAGTTTGGTGAAGATCTGAGTATGTAGTTTTTGACCTTATATGGAACCTCCTTTCTGAAAATTTGAAAATTCTTAAAAAATTCGTCCAAAATCTTGATGTCTCCAATCTCTTGTTTTGTACGTTTTTTCCACGTGTCTTGACATCCAATGTATCCCTGCAAAGTTTGGTGAAGATCTGAGTATGTAGTTTTTGACCTTATATGGAACCTCCTTTCTGAAAATTTGAAAATTCTTAAAAAATTCGTCCAAAATCTTGATGTCTAAAATCTCTTGTTTTGTACGTTTTTTCCACGTGTCTTGACATCCAATGTATCCCTGCAAAGTTTGGTGAAGATCTGAGTATGTAGTTTTTGACCTTATATGGAACCTCCCATCTGAAAATTTGAAAATTCCTAAAAAATCCGTCTAAAATCTTGATGTCCCCAATCCTATGTCTTGTATGTTTTTTCCACGTGTCTTGACATCCAATGTATCCCTGCAAAGTTTGGTGAAGATCTGAGTATGTAGTTTTTGACCTTATATGGAACCTCATATCTGAAAATTTGAAAATTCTTAAAAAATTCGACCAAAATCTTGATGTCTCCAATCCTATGTTTTGTATGTTTTTTCCACGTGTCTTGACATCCAATGTATCCATGCAAAGTTTGGTGAAGATCTGAGTATGTAGTTTTTGACCTTATATGGAACCTCCTATCTGAAAATTTGAAAATTCTTAAAAAATTCGTCCAAAATCTTGATGTCTCTAATCTCTTGTTTTGTACGTTTTTTCCACGTGTCTTGACATCCAATGTATCCCTGCAAAGTTTGGTGAAGATCTGAGTATGTAGTTTTTGACCTTATCTGGAACCTCCCATCTGAAAATTTGAAAATTCCTAAAAAATCCGTCCAAAATCTTGATGACCTCAATCTCTTGTTTTGTACGTTTTTTCCACGTGTCTTGACATCCAATGTATCCCTGCAAAGTTTGGTGAAGATCTGAGTATGTAGTTTTTGACCTTATCTGGAACCTCCTATCTGAAAATTTGAAAATTGTTAAAAAATTCGTCCAAAATCTTGATGTCTCCAATCTCTTGTTTTGTACGTTTTTCCCACGTGTCTTGACATCCAATGTATCCCTGCAAAGTTTGGTGAAGATCTGAGTATGTAGTTTTTGACCTTATCTTGAACCTCCCATCTGAAAATTTGAAAATTCCTAAAAAATCCGTCCAAAATCTTGATGACCTCAATCTCTTGTTTTGTACGTTTTTTCCACGTGTCTTGACATCCAATGTATCCCTGCAAAGTTTGGTGAAGATCTGAGTATGTAGTTTTTGACCTTATCTGGAACCTCCTATCTGAAAATTTGAAAATTGTTAAAAAATTCGTCCAAAATCTTGATGTCTCCAATCTCTTGTTTTGTACGTTTTTCCCACGTGTCTTGACATCCAATGTATCCCTGCAAAGTTTGGTGAAGATCTGAGTATGTAGTTTTTGACCTTATATGGAACCTCCTTTCTGAAAATTTGAAAATTCCTCAAAAATTCGTCCAAAATCTTGATGTCTCCAATCTCTTGTTTTGTACGTTTTTCCACGTGTCTTGACATCCAATGTATACCTGCAAAGTTTGGTGAAGATCTGAGTATGTAGTTTTTGACCTTATCTGGAACCTCCTATCTGAAAATTTGAAAATTCCTAAAAAATCCGTCCAAAATCTTGATGTCCCCAATCCTATGTCTTGTATGTTTTTCCACGTGTCTTGACATCCAATGTATCCCTGCAAAGTTTGGTGAAGATCTGAGTATGTAGTTTTTGACCTTATATGGAACCTCATATCTGAAAATTTGAAAATTCTTAAAAAATTCGACCAAAATCTTGATGTCTCCAATCCTATGTTTTGTATGTTTTTTCCACGTGTCTTGACATCCAATGTATCCATGCAAAATTTGGTGAAGATCTGAGTATGTAGTTTTTGACCTTATATGGAACCTCCTATCTGAAAATTTGAAAATTCTTAAAAAATTCGTCCAAAATCTTGATGTCTCCAATCTCTTGTTTTGTACGTTTTTTCCACGTGTCTTGACATCCAATGTATCCCTGCAAAGTTTGGTGAAGATCTGAGTATGTAGTTTTTGACCTTATCTGGAACCTCCCATCTGAAAATTTGAAAATTCCTAAAAAATCCGTCCAAAATCTTGATGACCTCAATCTCTTGTTTTGTACGTTTTTACCACGTGTCTTGACATCCAATGTATCCCTGCAAAGTTTGGTGAAGATCTGAGTATGTAGTTTTTGACCTTATCTGGAACCTCCTATCTGAAAATTTGAAAATTGTTAAAAAATTCGTCCAAAATCTTGATGTCTCCAATCTCTTGTTTTGTACGTTTTTCCCACGTGTCTTGACATCCAATGTATCCCTGCAAAGTTTGGTGAAGATCTGAGTATGTAGTTTTTGACCTTATCTTGAACCTCCCATCTGAAAATTTGAAAATTCCTAAAAAATCCGTCCAAAATCTTGATGACCTCAATCTCTTGTTTTGTACGTTTTTTCCACGTGTCTTGACATCCAATGTATCCCTGCAAAGTTTGGTGAAGATCTGAGTATGTAGTTTTTGACCTTATCTGGAACCTCCTATCTGAAAATTTGAAAATTGTTAAAAAATTCGTCCAAAATCTTGATGTCTCCAATCTCTTGTTTTGTACGTTTTTCCCACGTGTCTTGACATCCAATGTATCCCTGCAAAGTTTGGTGAAGATCTGAGTATGTAGTTTTTGACCTTATATGGAACCTCCTTTCTGAAAATTTGAAAATTCCTCAAAAATTCGTCCAAAATCTTGATGTCTCCAATCTCTTGTTTTGTACGTTTTTCCACGTGTCTTGACATCCAATGTATACCTGCAAAGTTTGGTGAAGATCTGAGTATGTAGTTTTTGACCTTATCTGGAACCTCCTATCTGAAAATTTGAAAATTCCTAAAAAATCCGTCCAAAATCTTGATGTCCCCAATCCTATGTCTTGTATGTTTTTCCACGTGTCTTGACATCCAATGTATCCCTGCAAAGTTTGGTGAAGATCTGAGTATGTAGTTTTTGACCTTATATGGAACCTCATATCTGAAAATTTGAAAATTCTTAAAAAATTCGACCAAAATCTTGATGTCTCCAATCCTATGTTTTGTATGTTTTTTCCACGTGTCTTGACATCCAATGTATCCATGCAAAATTTGGTGAAGATCTGAGTATGTAGTTTTTGACCTTATATGGAACCTCCTATCTGAAAATTTGAAAATTCTTAAAAAATTCGTCCAAAATCTTGACGTCTCCAATCTCTTGTTTTGTACGTTTTTTCCACGTGTCTTGACATCCAATGTATCCCTGCAAAGTTTGGTGAAGATCTGAGTATGTAGTTTTTGACCTTATCTGGAACCTCCCATCTGAAAATTTGAAAATTCCTAAAAAATCCGTCCAAAATCTTGATGACCTCAATCTCTTGTTTTGTACGTTTTTTCCACGTGTCTTGACATCCAATGTATCCCTGCAAAGTTTGGTGAAGATCTGAGTATGTAGTTTTTGACCTTATCTGGAACCTCCTATCTGAAAATTTGAAAATTGTTAAAAAATTCGTCCAAAATCTTGATGTCTCTAATCTCTTGTTTTGTACGTTTTTCCCACGTGTCTTGACATCCAATGTATCCCTGCAAAGTTTGGTGAAGATCTGAGTATGTAGTTTTTGACCTTATATGGAACCTCCTTTCTGAAAATTTGAAAATTCCTTAAAAATTCGTCCAAAATCTTGATGTCTCCAATCTCTTGTTTTGTACGTTTTTCAACGTGTCTTCACATCCAATGTATCCCTGCAAAGTTTGGTGAAGATCTGAGTATGTAGTTTTTGACCTTATCTGGAACCTCCCATCTGAAAATTTGAAAATTCCTAAAAAATCCGTCCAAAATCTTGATGTCCCCAATCCTATGTCTTGTATGTTTTTCCACGTGTCTTGACATCCAATGTATCCCTGCAAAGTTTGGTGAAGATCTGAGTATGTAGTTTTTGACCTTATATGGAACCTCATATCTGAAAATTTGAAAATTCTTAAAAAATTCGACCAAAATCTTGATGTCTCCAATCCTATGTTTTGTATGTTTTTTCCACGTGTCTTGACATCCAATGTATCCATGCAAAATTTGGTGAAGATCTGAGTATGTAGTTTTTGACCTTATATGGAACCTCCTATCTGAAAATTTGAAAATTCTTAAAAAATTCGTCCAAAATCTTGATGTCTCCAATCTCTTGTTTTGTACGTTTTTTCCACGTGTCTTGACATCCAATGTATCCCTGCAAAGTTTGGTGAAGATCTGAGTATGTAGTTTTTGACCTTAACTGGAACCTCCCATCTGAAAATTTGAAAATTCCTAAAAAATCCGTCCAAAATCTTGATGACCTCAATCTCTTGTTTGTACGTTTTTTCCACGTGTCTTGACATCCAATGTATCCCTGCAAAGTTTGGTGAAGATCTGAGTATGTAGTTTTTGACCTTATCTGGAACCTCCTATCTGAAAATTTGAAAATTGTTAAAAAATTCGTCCAAAATCTTGATGTCTCAAATCTCTTGTTTTGTACGTTTTTCCCACGTGTCTTGACATCCAATGTATCCCTGCAAAGTTTGGTGAAGATCTGAGTATGTAGTTTTTGACTTTATCTGGAACCTTCTTTCTGAAAATTTGAAAATTCCTCAAAAATTCGTCCAAAATCTTGATGTCTCCAATCTCTTGTTTTGTACGTTTTTTCCACGTGTCTTGACATCGAATGTATCCCTGCAAAGTTTGGTGAAGATCTGAGTATGTAGTTTTTGACCTTATCTGGAACCTCCCATCTGAAAATTTGAAAATTCTTAAAAAATCCGTCCAAAATCTTGATGTCCCCAATCCTATGTTTTGTATGTTTTTTCCACGTGTCTTGACATCCAATGTATCCATGCAAAGTTTGGTGAAGATCTGAGTATGTAGTTTTTGACCTTATATGGAACCTCCTTTCTGAAAATTTGAAAATTCTTAAAAAAATCGTCCAAAATCTTGATGTCCCCAATCTCTTGTTTTGTACGTTTTTTCCACGTGTCTTGACATCCAATGTATCCCTGCAAAGTTTGGTGAAGATCTGAGTATGTAGTTTTTGACCTTATATGGAACCTCCTTTCTGAAAATTTGAAAATTCTTAAAAAATTCGTCCAAAATCTTGATGTCTCCAATCTCTTGTTTTGTACGTTTTTTCCACGTGTCTTGACATCCAATGTATCCCTGCAAAGTTTGGTGAAGATCTGAGTATGTAGTTTTTGACCTTATATGGAACCTCATATCTGAAAATTTGAAAATTCTTAAAAAATTCGACCAAAATCTTGATGTCTCCAATCCTATGTTTTGTATGTTTTTTCCACGTGTCTTGACATCCAATGTATCCATGCAAAGTTTGATGAAGATCTGAGTATGTAGTTTTTGACCTTATATGGAACCTCCTATCTGAAAATTTGAAAATTCTTAAAAAATTCGTCCAAAATCTTGATGTCTCCAATCTCTTGTTTTGTA
Organism: Lepisma saccharinum; assembly: GCF_977018435.1. NCBI lineage: Eukaryota > Metazoa > Arthropoda > Insecta > Zygentoma > Lepismatidae > Lepisma > Lepisma saccharinum. The sequence continues at coordinate 83,858,092 of NC_139242.1, read as the reverse complement.
CGTTTTTTCCACGTGTCTTGACATCCAATGTATCCCTGCAAAGTTTGGTGAAGATCTGAGTATGTAGTTTTTGACCTTATCTGGAACCTCCTATCTGAAAATTTGAAAATTCCTAAAAAATCCGTCCAAAATCTTGATGACCTCAATCTCTTGTTTTGTACGTTTTTTCCACGTGTCTTGACATCCATTGTATCCCTGCAAAGTTTGGTGAAGATCTGAGTATGTAGTTTTTGACCTTATATGGAACCTCCTTTCTGAAAATTTGAAAATTCTTAAAAAATTCGTCCAAAATCTTGATGTCTCCAATCTCTTGTTTTGTACGTTTTTTCCACGTGTCTTGACATCCAATGTATCCCTGCAAGGTTTGGTGAAGATCTGAGTATGTAGTTTTTGACCTTATATGGAACCTCCTTTCTGAAAATTTGAAAATTCTTAAAAAATTCGTCCAAAATCTTGATGTCTCCAATCTCTTGTTTTGTACGTTTTTTCCACGTGTCTTGACATCCAATGTATCCCTGCAAAGTTTGGTGAAGATCTGAGTATGTAGTTTTTGACCTTATATGGAACCTCCCATCTGAAAATTTGAAAATTCCTAAAAAATCCGTCTAAAATCTTGATGTCCCCAATCCTATGTCTTGTATGTTTTTTCCACGTGTCTTGACATCCAATGTATCCCTGCAAAGTTTGGTGAAGATCTGAGTATGTAGTTTTTGACCTTATATGGAACCTCATATCTGAAAATTTGAAAATTCTTAAAAAATTCGACCAAAATCTTGATGTCTCCAATCCTATGTTTTGTATGTTTTTTCCACGTGTCTTGACATCCAATGTATCCATGCAAAGTTTGGTGAAGATCTGAGTATGTAGTTTTTGACCTTATATGGAACCTCCTATCTGAAAATTTGAAAATTCTTAAAAAAATCGTCCAAAATCTTGATGTCTCTAATCTCTTGTTTTGTACGTTTTTTCCACGTGTCTTGACATCCAATGTATCCCTGCAAAGTTTGGTGAAGATCTGAGTATGTAGTTTTTGACCTTATCTGGAACCTCCCATCTGAAAATTTGAAAATTCCTAAAAAATCCGTCCAAAATCTTGATGACCTCAATCTCTTGTTTTGTACGTTTTTTCCACGTGTCTTGACATCCAATGTATCCCTGCAAAGTTTGGTGAAGATCTGAGTATGTAGTTTTTGACCTTATCTGGAACCTCCTATCTGAAAATTTGAAAATTGTTAAAAAATTCGTCCAAAATCTTGATGTCTCCAATCTCTTGTTTTGTACGTTTTTCCCACGTGTCTTGACATCCAATGTATCCCTGCAAAGTTTGGTGAAGATCTGAGTATGTAGTTTTTGACCTTATCTGGAACCTCCCATCTGAAAATTTGAAAATTCCTAAAAAAATCCGTCCAAAATCTTGATGACCTCAATCTCTTGTTTTGTACGTTTTTTCCACGTGTCTTGACATCCAATGTATCCCTGCAAAGTTTGGTGAAGATCTGAGTATGTAGTTTTTGACCTTATCTGGAACCTCCTATCTGAAAATTTGAAAATTGTTAAAAAATTCGTCCAAAATCTTGATGTCTCCAATCTCTTGTTTTGTACGTTTTTCCCACGTGTCTTGACATCCAATGTATCCCTGCAAAGTTTGGTGAAGATCTGAGTATGTAGTTTTTGACCTTATATGGAACCTCCTTTCTGAAAATTTGAAAATTCCTCAAAAATTCGTCCAAAATCTTGATGTCTCCAATCTCTTGTTTTGTACGTTTTTCCACGTGTCTTGACATCCAATGTATACCTGCAAAGTTTGGTGAAGATCTGAGTATGTAGTTTTTGACCTTATCTGGAACCTCCTATCTGAAAATTTGAAAATTCCTAAAAAATCCGTCCAAAATCTTGATGTCCCCAATCCTATGTCTTGTATGTTTTTCCACGTGTCTTGACATCCAATGTATCCCTGCAAAGTTTGGTGAAGATCTGAGTATGTAGTTTTTGACCTTATATGGAACCTCATATCTGAAAATTTGAAAATTCTTAAAAAATTCGACCAAAATCTTGATGTCTCCAATCCTATGTTTTGTATGTTTTTTCCACGTGTCTTGACATCCAATGTATCCATGCAAAGTTTGATGAAGATCTGAGTATGTAGTTTTTGACCTTATATGGAACCTCCTATCTGAAAATTTGAAAATTCTTAAAAAATTCGTCCAAAATCTTGATGTCTCCAATCTCTTGTTTTGTACGTTTTTTCCACGTGTCTTGACATCCAATGTATCCCTGCAAAGTTTGGTGAAGATCTGAGTATGTAGTTTTTGACCTTATCTGGAACCTCCTATCTGAAAATTTGAAAATTCCTAAAAAATCCGTCCAAAATCTTGATGACCTCAATCTCTTGTTTTGTACGTTTTTTCCACGTGTCTTGACATCCATTGTATCCCTGCAAAGTTTGGTGAAGATCTGAGTATGTAGTTTTTGACCTTATATGGAACCTCCTTTCTGAAAATTTGAAAATTCTTAAAAAATTCGTCCAAAATCTTGATGTCTCCAATCTCTTGTTTTGTACGTTTTTTCCACGTGTCTTGACATCCAATGTATCCCTGCAAGGTTTGGTGAAGATCTGAGTATGTAGTTTTTGACCTTATATGGAACCTCCTTTCCGAAAATTTGAAAATTCTTAAAAAATTCGTCCAAAATCTTGATGTCTCCAATCTCTTGTTTTGTACGTTTTTTCCACGTGTCTTGACATCCAATGTATCCCTGCAAAGTTTGGTGAAGATCTGAGTATGTAGTTTTTGACCTTATATGGAACCTCCCATCTGAAAATTTGAAAATTCCTAAAAAATCCGTCTAAAATCTTGATGTCCCCAATCCTATGTCTTGTATGTTTTTTCCACGTGTCTTGACATCCAATGTATCCCTGCAAAGTTTGGTGAAGATCTGAGTATGTAGTTTTTGACCTTATATGGAACCTCATATCTGAAAATTTGAAAATTCTTAAAAAATTCGACCAAAATCTTGATGTCTCCAATCCTATGTTTTGTATGTTTTTTCCACGTGTCTTGACATCCAATGTATCCATGCAAAGTTTGGTGAAGATCTGAGTATGTAGTTTTTGACCTTATATGGAACCTCCTATCTGAAAATTTGAAAATTCTTAAAAAAATCGTCCAAAATCTTGATGTCTCTAATCTCTTGTTTTGTACGTTTTTTCCACGTGTCTTGACATCCAATGTATCCCTGCAAAGTTTGGTGAAGATCTGAGTATGTAGTTTTTGACCTTATCTGGAACCTCCCATCTGAAAATTTGAAAATTCCTAAAAAATCCGTCCAAAATCTTGATGACCTCAATCTCTTGTTTTGTACGTTTTTTCCACGTGTCTTGACATCCAATGTATCCCTGCAAAGTTTGGTGAAGATCTGAGTATGTAGTTTTTGACCTTATCTGGAACCTCCTATCTGAAAATTTGAAAATTGTTAAAAAATTCGTCCAAAATCTTGATGTCTCCAATCTCTTGTTTTGTACGTTTTTCCCACGTGTCTTGACATCCAATGTATCCCTGCAAAGTTTGGTGAAGATCTGAGTATGTAGTTTTTGACCTTATCTGGAACCTCCCATCTGAAAATTTGAAAATTCCTAAAAAAATCCGTCCAAAATCTTGATGACCTCAATCTCTTGTTTTGTACGTTTTTTCCACGTGTCTTGACATCCAATGTATCCCTGCAAAGTTTGGTGAAGATCTGAGTATGTAGTTTTTGACCTTATCTGGAACCTCCTATCTGAAAATTTGAAAATTGTTAAAAAATTCGTCCAAAATCTTGATGTCTCCAATCTCTTGTTTTGTACGTTTTTCCCACGTGTCTTGACATCCAATGTATCCCTGCAAAGTTTGGTGAAGATCTGAGTATGTAGTTTTTGACCTTATATGGAACCTCCTTTCTGAAAATTTGAAAATTCCTCAAAAATTCGTCCAAAATCTTGATGTCTCCAATCTCTTGTTTTGTACGTTTTTCCACGTGTCTTGACATCCAATGTATACCTGCAAAGTTTGGTGAAGATCTGAGTATGTAGTTTTTGACCTTATCTGGAACCTCCTATCTGAAAATTTGAAAATTCCTAAAAAATCCGTCCAAAATCTTGATGTCCCCAATCCTATGTCTTGTATGTTTTTCCACGTGTCTTGACATCCAATGTATCCCTGCAAAGTTTGGTGAAGATCTGAGTATGTAGTTTTTGACCTTATATGGAACCTCATATCTGAAAATTTGAAAATTCTTAAAAAATTCGACCAAAATCTTGATGTCTCCAATCCTATGTTTTGTATGTTTTTTCCACGTGTCTTGACATCCAATGTATCCATGCAAAATTTGGTGAAGATCTGAGTATGTAGTTTTTGACCTTATATGGAACCTCCTATCTGAAAATTTGAAAATTCTTAAAAAATTCGTCCAAAATCTTGATGTCTCCAATCTCTTGTTTTGTACGTTTTTTCCACGTGTCTTGACATCCAATGTATCCCTGCAAAGTTTGGTGAAGATCTGAGTATGTAGTTTTTGACCTTATCTGGAACCTCCCATCTGAAAATTTGAAAATTCCTAAAAAATCCGTCCAAAATCTTGATGACCTCAATCTCTTGTTTTGTACGTTTTTTCCACGTGTCTTGACATCCAATGTATCCCTGCAAAGTTTGGTGAAGATCTGAGTATGTAGTTTTTGACCTTATCTGGAACCTCCTATCTGAAAATTTGAAAATTGTTAAAAAATTCGTCCAAAATCTTGATGTCTCAAATCTCTTGTTTTGTACGTTTTTCCCACGTGTCTTGACATCCAATGTATCCCTGCAAAGTTTGGTGAAGATCTGAGTATGTAGTTTTTGACCTTATCTGGAACCTTCTTTCTGAAAATTTGAAAATTCCTCAAAAATTCGTCCAAAATCTTGATGTCTCCAATCTCTTGTTTTGTACGTTTTTTCCACGTGTCTTCACATCCAATGTATCCCTGCAAAGTTTGGTGAAGATCTGAGTATGTAGTTTTTGAGCTTATCTGGAACCTCCCATCCGAAAATTTGAAAATTCCTAAAAAATCCGTCCAAAATCTTGATGTCCCCAATCCTATGTTTTGTATGTTTTTTCCACGTGTCTTGACATCCAATGTATCCATGCAAAGTTTGGTGAAGATCTGAGTATGTAGTTTTTGACCTTATATGAAACCTCCTTTCTGAAAATTTGAAAATTCTTAAAAAATTCGTCCAAAATCTTGATGTCCCCAATCTCTTGTTTTGTACGTTTTTTCCACGTGTCTTGACATCCAATGTATCCCTGCAAAGTTTGGTGAAGATCTGAGTATGTAGTTTTTGAACTTATATGGAACCTCCTTTCTGAAAATTTGAAAATTCTTAAAAAATTCGTCCAAAATCTTGATGTCTCCAATCTCTTGTTTTGTACGTTTTTTCCACGTGTCTTGACATCCAATGTATCCCTGCAAAGTTTGGTGAAGATCTGAGTATGTAGTTTTTGACCTTATATGGAACCTCATATCTGAAAATTGGAAAATTCTTAAAAAATTCGACCAAAATCTTGATGTCTCCAATCCTATGTTTTGTATGTTTTTTCCACGTGTCTTGACATACAATGTATCCATGCAAAGTTTGATGAAGATCTGAGTATGTAGTTTTTGACCTTATATGGAACCTCCTATCTGAAAATTTGAAAATTCTTAAAAAATTCGTCCAAAATCTTGATGTCTCCAATCTCTTGTTTTGTACGTTTTTTCCACGTGTCTTGACATCCAATGTATCCCTGCAAAGTTTGGTGAAGATCTGAGTATGTAGTTTTTGACCTTATCTGGAACCTCCTATCTGAAAATTTGAAAATTCCTAAAAAATCCGTCCAAAATCTTGATGACCTCAATCTCTTGTTTTGTACGTTTTTTCCACGTGTCTTGACATCCATTGTATCCCTGCAAAGTTTGGTGAAGATCTGAGTATGTAGTTTTTGACCTTATATGGAACCTCCTTTCTGAAAATTTGAAAATTCTTAAAAAATTCGTCCAAAATCTTGATGTCTCCAATCTCTTGTTTTGTACGTTTTTTCCACGTGTCTTGACATCCAATGTATCCCTGCAAAGTTTGGTGAAGATCTGAGTATGTAGTTTTTGACCTTATATTAAACCTAATTTCTGAAAATTTGGAAATTCTTAAAAAATTCGTCCAAAATCTTGATGTCTCCAATCTCTTGTTTTGTACGTTTTTTCCACGTGTCTTGACATCCAATGTATCCCTGCAAAGTTTGGTGAAGATCTGAGTATGTAGTTTTTGACCTTATATGGAACCTCCCATCTGAAAATTTGAAAATTCCTAAAAAATCCGTCTAAAATCTTGATGTCCCCAATCCTATGTCTTGTATGTTTTTTCCACGTGTCTTGACATCCAATGTATCCCTGCAAAGTTTGGTGAAGATCTGAGTATGTAGTTTTTGACCTTATATGGAACCTCATATCTGAAAATTTGAAAATTCTTAAAAAATTCAACCAAAATCTTGATGTCTCCAATCCTATGTTTTGTATGTTTTTTCCACGTGTCTTGACATCCAATGTATCCATGCAAAGTTTGGTGAAGATCTGAGTATGTAGTTTTTGACCTTATATGGAACCTCCTATCTGAAAATTTGAAAATTCTTAAAAAATTCGTCCAAAATCTTGATGTCTCCAATCTCTTGTTTTGTACGTTTTTTCCACGTGTCTTGACATCCAATGTATCCCTGCAAAGTTTGGTGAAGATCTGAGTATGTAGTTTTTGACCTTATCTGGAACCTCCCATCAGAAAATTTGAAAATTCCTAAAAAATCCGTCCAAAATCTTGATGACCTCAATCTCTTGTTTTGTACGTTTTTTCCACGTGTCTTGACATCCAATGTATCCCTGCAAAGTTTGGTGAAGATCTGAGTATGTAGTTTTTGACCTTATCTGGAACCTCCTATCTGAAAATTTGAAAATTCTTAAAAAATTCGTCCAAAATCTTGATGTCTCCAATCTCTTGTTTTGTACGTTTTTCCCACGTGTCTTGACATCCAATGTATCCCTGCAAAGTTTGGTGAAGATCTGAGTATGTAGTTTTTGACCTTATATGGAACATTCTTTCTGAAAATTTGAAAATTCCTCAAAAATTCGTCCAAAATCTTGATGTCTCCAATCTCTTGTTTTGTACGTTTTTTCCACGTGTCTTGACATCCAATGTATCCCTGCAAAGTTTGGTGAAGATCTGAGTATGTAGTTTTTGACCTTATCTGGAACCTCCCATCTGAAAATTTGAAAATTCCTAAAAAATCCGTCCAAAATCTTGATGTCCCCAATCCTATGTCTTGTATGTTTTTTCCACGTGTCTTGACATCCAATGTATCCCTGCAAAGTTTGGTGAAGATCTGAGTATGTAGTTTTTGACCTTATATGGAACCTCATATCTGAAAATTTGAAAATTCTTAAAAAATTCGACCAAAATCTTGATGTCTCCAATCATTTGTTTTGTATGTTTTTTCCACGTGTCTTGACATCCAATGTATCCATGCAAAGTTTGGTGAAGATCTGAGTATGTAGTTTTTGACCTTATATGGAACCTCGTATCTGAAAATTTGAAAATTCTTAAAAAATTCGTCCAAAATCTTGATGTCCCCAATCCTATGTTTTGTATGTTTTTTCCACGTGTCTTGACATCCAATGTATCCATGCAAAGTTTGGTGAAGATCTGAGTATGTCGTTTTTGACCTTATCTGGAACCTCCCATCTGAAAATTTGAAAATTCTTCAAAAATTCGTCGAAAATCTTGATGTCTCCAATCTCTTGTTTTGTACGTTTTTTCCACGTGTCTTGACATGCAAAGTATCCCTGCAACGTTTGGTGAATATCTGAGTATGTAGTTTTTGACCTTATCTGGAACCTCCTATCTGAAAATTTGAAAATTCTTCAAAAATTCGTCCAAAATCTTGATGACACCAATCTCTTGTTTTGTACGTTTTTTCCACGTGTCTTGACATCCAATGTATCCATGCAAAGTTTGGTGAAGATCTGAGTATGTAGTTTTTGACCTTATATGGAACCTCCTATCTGAAAATTTGAAAAATTCTTAAAAAATTCGTCCAAAATCTTGATGTCTCCAATCTTTTGTTTTGTACGTTTTTTCCACGTGTCTTGACATCCAATGTATCCCTGCAAAGTTTGGAGAAGATCTGAGTATGTAGTTTTTGACCTTATCTGGAACCTCCCATCTGAAAATTTGAAAATTCCTAAAAAATCCGTCCAAAATCTTGATGACCTCAATCTCTTGTTTTGTACGTTTTTTCCACGTGTCTTGACATCCATTGTATCCCTGCAAAGTTTGGTGAAGATCTGAGTATGTAGTTTTTGACCTTATATGGAACCTCCTTTCTGAAAATTTGAAAATTCTTAAAAAATTCGTCCAAAATCTTGATGTCCCCAATCCTATGTTTTGTATGTTTTTTCCACGTGTCTTGACATCCAATGTATCCATGCAAAGTTTGGTGAAGATCTGAGTATGTCGTTTTTGACCTTATCTGGAACCTCCCATCTGAAAATTTGAAAATTCTTCAAAAATTCGTCGAAAATCTTGATGTCTCCAATCTCTTGTTTTGTACGTTTTTTCCACGTGTCTTGACATGCAAAGTATCCCTGCAACGTTTGGTGAAGATCTGAGTATGTAGTTTTTGACCTTATCTGGAACATCCTATCTGAAAATTTGAAAATTCTTCAAAAATTCGTCCAAAATCTTGATGTCTCCAATCTCTTGTTTTGTACGTTTTTTCCACGTTTCTTGACATCCAATGTATCCCTGCAATGTTTGGTGAAGATCTGAGTATGTAGTTTTTGACCTTATATGGAACCTCCTATCTGAAAATTTGAAAATTCTTAAAAAATTCGTCCAAAATCTTGATGTCCCCAATCCTATGTTTTGTATGTTTTTTCCACGTGTCTTGACATCCAATGTATCCATGCAAAGTTTGGTGAAGATCTGAGTATGTCGTTTTTGACCTTATCTGGAACCTCCCATCTGAAAATTTGAAAATTCTTCAAAAATTCGTCGAAAATCTTGATGTCTCCAATCTCTTGTTTTGTACGTTTTTTCCACGTGTCTTGACATGCAAAGTATCCCTGCAACGTTTGGTGAAGATCTGAGTATGTAGTTTGTGACCTTATCTGGAACCTCCTATCTGAAAATTTGAAAATTTTTGAAAAATTCGTCCAAAATCTTGATGTCTCCAATCTCTTGTTTTGTACGTTTTTTCCACGTGTCTTGACCTCCAATGTATCCCTGCAATGTTTGGTGAAGATCTGAGTATGTAGTTTTTGACCTTATATGGAACCTCCTATCTGAAAATTTGAAAATTCTTAAAAAATTTGACCAAAATCTTGATGTTCCCAATCCTATGTTTTGTATGTTTTTTCCACGTGTCTTGACATCCAATGTATCCCTGCAAAGTTTGGTGAAGATCTGAGTATGTCGTTTTTGACCTTATCTGGAACATCCTTTCTGAAAATTTGAAAATTCTTAAAAAATTCGTCCAAAATCTTGATGTCTCCAATCTCTTGTTTTGTACGTTTTTTCCACGTGTCTTGACATCCAATGTATCCCTGCAAAGTTTGGTGAAGATCTGAGTATGTAGTTTTTGACCTTATATGGAACCTCCTATCTGAAAATTTGAAAATTCTTAAAAAATTTGACCAAAATCTTGATGTCCCCAATCCTATGTTTTGTATGTTTTTTCCCCGTGTCTTGACATCCAATGTATCCCTGCAGAGTTTGGTGAAGATCTGAGTATGTCGTTTTTGACCTTATCTGCAACATCCTTTCTGAAAATTTGAAAATTCTTAAAAAATTCGTCCAAAATCTTGATGTCTCCAATCTCTTGTTTTGTACGTTTTTTCCACGTGTCTTGACATCCAATGTATCCCTGCAAAGTTTGGTGAAGATCTGAGTATGTAGTTTTTGACCTTATCTGGAACCTCATTTCTGAAAATTTGAAAATTCCTCAAAAATTCGTCCAAAATCTTGATGTCTCCAATCTCTTGTTTTGTACGTTTTTTCCACGTGTCTTGACATCCAATGTATCCCTGCAAAGTTTGGTGAAGATCGGAGTATGTTGTTTTTGACCTTATCTGGAACATCCTTTCTGAAAATTTGAAAATTCTTAAAAAATTCGTCCAAAATCTTGACGTCCCCAATCTCTTGTTTTGTACGTTTTTTCCACGTGTCTTGACATCCAATGTATCCCTGCAAAGTTTGGTCAAGATCTGAGTATGTAGTTTTTGACCTTATCTGGAACCTCCTATCTGAAAATTTGAAAATTCTTAAACAATTCGTCCAAAATCTTGATGTCTCCAATCTCTTGTTTTGTACGTTTTTTCCACGTGTCTTGACATCCAATGTATCCCTGCAAAGTTTGGTGAAGATCTGAGTATGTCGTTTTTGACCTTATCTGGAACATACTTTCTGAAAATTTGAAAATTCTTAAAAAATTCGTCCAAAATCTTGACGATTCCAACCTCTTGTTTTGTATGTTGTTTCCACTTGTCTTGACATCCAATGTATCCCTGTAAAGTTTGGTGAAGATCTGAGTATGTAGTTTTTGACCTTATCTGGAACCTCCCATCTGAAAATTTGAAAATTCCTAAAAAATCCGTCCAAAATCTTGATGACAACAAACTCTTGTTTTGTACGTTTTATCCACGTGTCTCGACATCCAATGTATCCCTGCAAAGTTTGGTGAAGATCTGAGTATGTAGTTTTTGACCTTATCTGGAACCTCCCATCTGAAAATTTGAAAATTCCTAAAAAATCCGTCCAAAATCTTGATGTCTCCAATCTCTTGTTTTGTACGTTTTTTCCACGTGTCTTGACATCCAATGTATCCCTTCAAAGTTTGGTGATGATCTGAGTATGTAGTTTTTGACCTTATCTGGAACATCCTATCTGAAAATTTGAAAATTCTTAAAAAATTCGACCAAAATCTTGATGTCCCCAATCCTATGTTTTGTTTTTTTTTTCCACGTGTCTTGACATCCAATGTATCCCTGCAAAGTTTGGTGAAGATCTGAGTATGTAGTTTTTGACTTAACTGGAACCTCCCATCTGAAAATTTGAAAATTCCTAAAAAATCCGTCCAAAATCTTTTGACCCCAATCTCTTGTTTTGTACGCTTTCTCCACGTGTCTTGACATCCAATGTATCACTGCAAAGTTTGGTGAAGATCTGAGTATGTAGTTTTTGACCTTATCTGGAACATCCTATCTGAAAATTTGAAAATTCTTAAAAAATTCGTCCAAAATCTTGATGTCTCCAATCTCTTGTTTTGTACGTTTTTCCCACGTGTCTTGACATCCAATGTATCCCTGCAAAGTTTGGTGAAGATCTGAGTATGTAGTTTTTGACCTTATCTGGAACCTCCTATCTGAAAATTTGAAAATTGTTAAAAAATTCGTCCAAAATCTTGATGTCTCCAATCTCTTGTTCTGTACGTTTTTCCCACGTGTCTTGACATCCAATGTATCCCTGCAAAGTTTGGTGAAGATCTGAGTATGTAGTTTTTGACCTTATCTGGAACCTCATTTCTGAAAATTTGAAAATTTGTCAAAAATTGGACCAAAATCTTGATGTCTCCAATCTCTTGTTTTGTACGTTTTTTCCACGTGTCTTGACATCCAATGTATCCCTGCAAAGTTTGGTGAAGATCTGAATATGTAGTTTTTGACCTTATCTGGAACCTCCTATCTGAAAATTTGAAAATTCTTAAAAAATTCGTCCAAAATCTTGATGTCTCCAATCTCTTGTTTTGTACGTTTTTTCCACGTGTCTTGACATCCAATGTATCCCTGCAAAGTTTGGTGAAGATCTGAGTATGTCGTTTTTGAACTCATCTGGAACATCCTTTCTGAAAATTTGAAAATTCTTAAAAAATTCGTCCAAAATCTTGACGTCTCCAATCTCTTGTTTTGTACGTTTTTTCCACGTGTCTTGACATCCAATGTATCCCTGCAAAGTTTGGTGAAGATCTGAGTATGTAGTTTTTGATCCTTATCTGGAACCTCCCATCTGAAAATTTGAAAATTCCTAAAAAATCCGTCCAAAATCTTGATGCCCCCAATCTCTTGTTTTGTACGATTTTCCACGTGTCTTGACATCCAATGTATCCCTGCAAAGTTTGGTGAAGATCTGAGTATGTAGTTTTTGACCTTATCTGGAACCTCCTATCTGAAAATTTGAAAATTCTTAAAAAATTCGTCCAAAATCTTGATGTCTCCAATCTCTTGTTTTGTACGTTTTTGCCACGTGTCTTGGCATTCAATGTATCCCTGCAAAGTTTGGTGAAGATCTGAGTATGTAGTTTTTGACCTTATCTGGAACCTCATTTCTGAAAATTTGAAAATTCCTCAAAAATTCGTCCAAAATCTTGATGTATCCAATCTCTTGTTTTGTACGTTTTTTCCACGTGTCTTGACATCCAATGTATCCCTGCAAAGTTTGGTGAAGATCTGAGTATGTAGTTTTTGACCTTATCTGGAACCTCCTATCTGAAAATTTGAAAATTCTTAAAAAATTCGTCGAAAATCTTGATGTCTCCAATCTCTTGTTTTGTACGTTTTTTCCACGTGTCTTGACATGCAAAGTATCCCTGCAACGTTTGGTGAAGATCTGAGTATGTAGTTTTTGACCTTATCTGGAACCTCCTATCTGAAAATTTGAAAATTCTTCAAAAATTCGTCCAAAATCTTGACGTCCCCAATCTCTTGTTTTGTACGTTTTTTCCACGTGTCTTGACATCCTATGTATCCCTGCAAAGTTTGGTCAAGATCTGAGTATGTAGTTTTTGACCTTATCTGGAACCTCCTATCTGAAAATTTGAAAATTCTTAAACAATTCGTCCAAAATCTTGATGTCTCCAATCTCTTGTTTTGTACGTTTTTTCCACGTGTCTTGACATCCAATGTATCCCTGCAAAGTTTGGTGAAGATCTGAGTATGTCGTTTTTGACCTTATCTGGAACATACTTTCTGAAAATTTGAAAATTCTTAAAAAATTCGTCCAAAATCTTGACGATTCCAACCTCTTGTTTTGTATGTTGTTTCCACGTGTCTTGACATCCAATGTATCCCTGTAAAGTTTGGTGAAGATCTGAGTATGTAGTTTTTGACCTTATCTGGAACCTCCCATCTGAAAATTTGAAAATTCCTAAAAAATCCGTCCAAAATCTTGATGACAACAAACTCTTGTTTTGTACGTTTTATCCACGTGTCTCGACATCCAATGTATCCCTGCAAAGTTTGGTGAAGATCTGAGTATGTAGTTTTTGACCTTATCTGGAACCTCCCATCTGAAAATTTGAAAATTCCTAAAAAATCCGTCCAAAATCTTGATGTCTCCAATCTCTTGTTTTGTACGTTTTTTCCACGTGTCTTGACATCCAATGTATCCCTTCAAAGTTTGGTGATGATCTGAGTATGTAGTTTTTGACCTTATATGGAACCTCCTATCTGAAAATTTGAAAATTCTTAAAAAATTCGTCCAAAATCTTGATGTCTCCAATCCCTTTGTTTTGTACGTTTTTTCCACGTGTCTTGACATCCAATGTATCCCTGCAACGTTTGGTGAAGATCTGAGTATGTAGTTTTTGACCTTATCTGGAACCTCCTATCTGAAAGTTTGAAAATTCTTCAAAAATTCGTCCAAAATCTTGATGTCTCCAATCTCTTGTTTTGTACGTTTTTTCCACGTGTCTTGACATCCAATGTATCCCTGCAATGTTTGGTGAAGATCTGAGTATGTAGTTTTTGACCTTATATGGAACCTCCTATCTGAAAATTTGAAAGTTCTTAAAAAATTTGACCAAAATCTTGATATCCCCAATCCTATGTTTTGTATGTTTTTTCCACGTGTCTTGACATCCAATGTATCCCTGCAAAGTTTGGTGAAGATCTGAGTATGTAGTTTTTGACCTTATCTGGAACATCCTATCTGAAAATTTGAAAATTCTTAAAAAATTCGACCAAAATCTTGATGTCCCCAATCCTATGTTTTGTATGTTTTTTCCACGTGTCTTGACATCCAATGTATCCCTGCAAAGTTTGGTGAAGATCTGAGTATGTAGTTTTTGACTTTATCTGGAACCTCCCATCTGAAAATTTGAAAATTCCTAAAAAATCCGTCCAAAATCTTTTGACCCCAATCTCTTGTTTTGTACGCTTTCTCCACGTGTCTTGACATCCAATGTATCACTGCAAAGTTTGGTGAAGATCTGAGTATGTAGTTTTTGACCTTATCTGGAACATCCTATCTGAAAATTTGAAAATTCTTAAAAAATTCGTCCAAAATCTTGATGTCTCCAATCTCTTGTTTTGTACGTTTTTCCCACGTGTCTTGACATCCAATGTATCCCTGCAAAGTTTGGTGAAGATCTGAGTATGTAGTTTTTGACCTTATCTGGAACCTCCTATCTGAAAATTTGAAAATTGTTAAAAAATTCGTCCAAAATCTTGATGTCTCCAATCTCTTGTTTTGTACGTTTTTCCCACGTGTCTTGACATCCAATGTATCCCTGCAAAGTTTGGTGAAGATCTGAGTATGTAGTTTTTGACCTTATCTGGAACCTCATTTCTGAAAATTTGAAAATTTGTCAAAAATTGGACCAAAATCTTGATGTCTCCAATCTCTTGTTTTGTACGTTTTTTCCACGTGTCTTGACATCCAATGTATCCCTGCAAAGTTTGGTGAAGATCTGAATATGTAGTTTTTGACCTTATCTGGAACCTCCTATCTGAAAATTTGAAAATTCTTAAAAAATTCGTCCAAAATCTTGATGTCTCCAATCTCTTGTTTTGTACGTTTTTTCCACGTGTCTTGACATCCAATGTATCCCTGCAAAGTTTGGTGAAGATCTGAGTATGTCGTTTTTGAACTCATCTGGAACAACCTTTCTGAAAATTTGAAAATTCTTAAAAAATTCGTCCAAAATCTTGACGTCTCCAATCTCTTGTTTTGTACGTTTTTTCCACTTGTCTTGACATCCAATGTATCCCTGCAAAGTTTGGTGAAGATCTGAGTATGTAGTTTTTGATCCTTATCTGGAACCTCCCATCTGAAAATTTGAAAATTCCTAAAAAATCCGTCCAAAATCTTGATGCCCCCAATCTCTTGTTTTGTACGATTTTTCCACGTGTCTTGACATCCAATGTATCCCTGCAAAGTTTGGTGAAGATCTGAGTATGTAGTTTTTGACCTTATCTGGAACCTCCTATCTGAAAATTTGAAAATTCTTAAAAAATTCGTCCAAAATCTTGATGTCTCCAATCTCTTGTTTTGTACGTTTTTGCCACGTGTCTTGGCATTCAATGTATCCCTGCAAAGTTTGGTGAAGATCTGAGTATGTAGTTTTTGACCTTATCTGGAACCTCATTTCTGAAAATTTGAAAATTCCTCAAAAATTCGTCCAAAATCTTGATGTCTCCAATCTCTTGTTTTGTACGTTTTTTCCACGTGTCTTGACATCCAATGTATCCCTGCAAAGTTTGGTGAAGATCTGAGTATGTAGTTTTTGACCTTATCTGGAACCTCCTATCTGAAAATTTGAAAATTCTTAAAAAATTCGTCGAAAATCTTGATGTCTCCAATCTCTTGTTTTGTACGTTTTTTCCACGTGTCTTGACATGCAAAGTATCCCTGCAACGTTTGGTGAAGATCTGAGTATGTAGTTTTTGACCTTATCTGGAACCTCCTATCTGAAAATTTGAAAATTCTTCAAAAATTCGTCCAAAATCTTGATAACACCAATCTCTTGTTTTGTACGTTTTTTCCACGTGTCTTGACATCCAATGTATCCATGCAAAGTTTGGTGAAGATCTGAGTATGTAGTTTTTGACCTTATATGGAACCTCCTATCTGAAAATTTGAAAATTCTTAAAAAATTCGTCCAAAATCTTGATGTCTCCAATCTCTTGTTTTGTACGTTTTTTCCACGTGTCTTGACATCCAATGTATCCCTGCAAAGTTTGGTGAAGATCTGAGTATGTAGTTTTTGACCTTATCTGGAACCTCCCATCTGAAAATTTGAAAATTCCTAAAAAATCCGTCCAAAATCTTGATGACCTCAATCTCTTGTTTTGTACGTTTTTTCCACGTGTCTTGACATCCAATGTATCCCTGCAAAGTTTGGTGAAGATCTGAGTATGTAGTTTTTGACCTTATATGGAACCTCCTTTCTGAAAATTTGAAAATTCTTAAAAAATTCGTCCAAAATCTTGATGTCCCCAATCCTATGTTTTGTATGTTTTTTCCACGTGTCTTGACATCCAAAGTATCCATGCAAAGTTTGGTGAAGATCTGAGAATGTCGTTTTTGACCTTATCTGGAACCTCCCATCTGAAAATTTGAAAATTCTTCAAAAATTCGTCCAAAATCTTGATGTCTCCAATCTCTTGTTTTGTACGTTTTTTCCACGTGTCTTGACATCCAATGTATCCCTGCAAAGTTTGGTGAAGATCTGAGTATGTCGTTTTTGAACTCATCTGGAACATCCTTTCTGAAAATTTGAAAATTCTTAAAAAATTGGTCCAAAATCTTGACGTCTCCAATCTCTTGTTTTGTACGTTTTTTCCACTTGTCTTGACATCCAATGTATCCCTGCAAAGTTTGGTGAAGATCTGAGTATGTAGTTTTTGACCTTATCTGGAACCTCCCATCTGAAAATTTGAAAATTCCTAAAAAAATCCGTCCAAAATCTTGATGTACCCAATCTCTTGTTTTGTACGATTTTTCCACGTGTCTTGACATCCAATGTATCCCTGCAAAGTTTGGTGAAGATCTGAGTATGTAGTTTTTGACCTTATCTGGAACCTCCTATCTGAAAATTTGAAAATTCTTAAAAAATTCGTCCAAAATCTTGATGTCTCCAATCTCTTGTTTTGTACGTTTTTGCCACGTGTCTTGACATCCAATGTATCCCTGCAAAGTTTGGTGAAGATCTGAGTATGTAGTTTTTGACCTTATCTGGAACCTCATTTCTGAAAATTTGAAAATTCCTCAAAAATTCGTCCAAAATCTTGATGTCTCCAATCTCTTGTTTTGTACGTTTTTTCCACGTGTCTTGACATCCAATGTATCCCAGCAAAGTTTGGTGAAGATCTGAGTATGTAGTTTTTGATCTTATCTGGAACCTCCTATCTGAAAATTTGAAAATTCTTAAAAAATTCGTCGAAAATCTTGATGTCTCCAATCTCTTGTTTTGTACGTTTTTTCCACGTGTCTTGACATGCAAAGTATCCCTGCAACGTTTGGTGAAGATCTGAGTATGTAGTTTTTGACCTTATATGGAACCTCCTATCTGAAAATTTGAAAATTCTTCAAAAATTCGTCCAAAATCTTGATGACACCAATCTCTTGTTTTGTACGTTTTTGCCACGTGTCTTGACATCCAATGTATCCATGCAAAGTTTGGTGAAGATCTGAGTATGTAGTTTTTGACCTTATATGGAACCTCCTATCTGAAAATTTGAAAATTCTTAAAAAATTCGTCCAAAATCTTGATGTCTCCAATCTCTTGTTTTGTACGTTTTTTCCACGTGTCTTGACATCCAATGTATCCCTGCAAAGTTTGGTGAAGATCTGAGTATGTAGTTTTTGACCTTATCTGGAACCTCCCATCTGAAAATTTGAAAATTCCTAAAAAATCCGTCCAAAATCTTGATGACCTCAATCTCTTGTTTTGTACGTTTTTTCCACGTGTCTTGACATCCATTGTATCCCTGCAAAGTTTGGTGAAGATCTGAGTATGTAGTTTTTGACCTTATATGGAACCTCCTTTCTGAAAATTTGAAAATTCTTAAAAAATTCGTCCAAAATCTTGATGTCCCCAATCCTATGTTTTGTATGTTTTTTATCACGTGTCTTGACATCCAATGTATCCATGCAAAGTTTGGTGAAGATCTGAGTATGTCGTTTTTGACCTTATCTGGAACCTCCCATCTGAAAATTTGAAAATTCTTCAAAAATTCGTCGAAAATCTTGATGTCTCCAATCTCTTGTTTTGTACGTTTTTTCCACGTGTCTTGACATCCAATGTATCCATGCAAAGTTTGGTGAAGATCTGAGTATGTCGTTTTTGACCTTATCTGGAACCTCCCATCTGAAAATTTGAAAATTCTTCAAAAATTCGTCGAAAATCTTGATGTCTCCAATCTCTTGTTTTGTACGTTTTTTCCACGTGTCTTGACATGCAAAGTATCCCTGCAACGTTTGGTGAAGATCTGAGTATGTAGTTTTTGACCTTATCTGGAACCTCCTATCTGAAAATTTGAAAATTCTTCAAAAATTCGTCCAAAATCTTGATGTCTCCAATCTCTTGTTTTGTACGTTTTTTCCACGTTTCTTGACATCCAATGTATCCCTGCAATGTTTGGTGAAGATCTGAGTATGTAGTTTTTGACCTTATATGGAACCTCCTATCTGAAAATTTGAAAATTCTTAAAAAATTTGACCAAAATCTTGATATCCCCAATCCTATGTTTTGTATGCTTTTTCCACGTGTCTTGACATCCAATGTATCCCTGCAAAGTTTGGTGAAGATCTGAGTATGTAGTTTTTGACCTTATCTGGAACCTCCTATCTGAAAATTTGAAAATTTTTGAAAAATTCGTCCAAAATCTTGATGTCTCCAATCTCTTGTTTTGTACGTTTTTTCCACGTGTCTTGACCTCCAATGTATCCCTGCAATGTTTGCACCGGCTTTGAAGTCGATAAATCAATTGATTGGAAAAGATCGATCAAAGATCAATTGATGATGTAGTTGTGTGGGCAAGCAAGGGTTATTGTTGTTCGCGATGACGTCATAAAATGTGCGTGGCTTAATTGAGAGGATGATTCTGATTGGTGGGTTGTTTTAAAATGGGCGGGGCTTAATTTTGTGAGGAGCGTTTTGATTGGTTGTTGGGGAGGAGGAAAAGTATTCGGGTTTTTCCCGCGGCGTCTGAAAACAGATGGCATTGGATGATTCTGAAATTCCGGGAATTGGGGTTGGGGGGAAGGAGGAAAAGTATCGACGATTATCCGGTGGCGGTTGGTTTTCTCGGAATTTCCGGTGTCTGAAAACAGATGGCGTTGATGAGGCTTTTAAGGCGTGCGGTGAAGGTTAAGTGCCTGTTCTTGGAAAATGTGGTTTGTCGAGTGTTGGTTCGAGGAAATGTTGTGAGAATTAATGGATGTGGTTTGTGTAATGGGTCGGGAATGGTAATTGCTTTTACAGTTTTGAGTCAAGTGTTTTAAGGTCTGTTTTTCAAGGAATTTTGTCGGGAGATTATTTCAGGGTCTGGTGAATGTTCGAGCAGATGACGTTAAAGTGTTGAGTGTTCGAGTTCTAGGAATTGTGTGGGATGAGAGTAGGGTTTCGGGGAATGAGTAATGTTTGATGTCTGGTGTTAATTGGTTTGGTGTTGCGAGAAAGATTATCGTTAAGTGGTTCCAGGAATTGGTGAGCGATATGTGTGTGTGTGTGGATGGTTGAGAGTGATATGCATGGACTGGATGAATGATGTGCGGAATGTTTGAATGTTGTGCTGGAAGAAGGGTTCTCTGCAAAGCATGTGGGATAGCACGTGATGGAGAAAGAGCATAAGGAGAAAAAAGTGCCGGAGAAGACGGATGTAGATAAATTGTACAGAATAAAAAAAGTACGATTCTCGGAAGAGTTGAGTGTGTACAGTGTACCAGGACAGGAAGAAGATAGGAGAGGCACGTGGGCGTTGGATGCTCTGCGCGAGAGATTACGTATCGAATATGACAGTGTTGATCGTCGGGAGGAAGGTATATAAAATGGAACGAACCAGATATGCATCATAAGAGGTACAACTGTACGCCGGATAACTGTCCACAGCTCAGCCAGCACAATCGCCTGTCAGGTTGCAGATACTATAGTGAGAAAAGTGATCAGTTTCAACGGATCAATCCTACCTGGTATATATATATATATATATATATATAGTGGGTTATCTTGAGGTGAGTAGAAGTGTAAAATGGGTATAGGGGGCTGGATATTGCAATTTGTCGGCAGTGTAATGGGGATGAAACCTGCTGCTCCAGATTTGTTGCCAGCGACGACATCACGAAGTAGTCGTCTACTGCCGTCTCCTCCACGGACACCACGGTCGTCGGTACAGCCTGAAATGTTTAAGGATGACAGCCCGTACGTGAGCGTTCCTAAGTATTTTACGGAACAGCAATTTCGTAGATCGTGGGAAGCAAAGAATGCTGCACAACACAAATATGAGAAGTTGAGACGCTGTGGAAAGAAAAGTGGTGGTGGTAGGGGTGAAACGTTGAGGAAAAGAAAACATGATGCTGATAAAAATATGCAGTATAATCCTTTGTACGGTTACATAGAGCGTTCTCCGAGGAAGGCGATGTGTTTTGCATACCCTGTAACAGTCTCTGATTCGAAAAGACTGCATGGTGTTAAATCGAAAATATTTGAGAGTAATAGTCCCAAAGTGTTGGTTTTTGATAGTCCGGTAAGGTACAGGGAATCTCTTTTAATAACATTTTACAATAGAGATCTAGTGAATGAAAATTTTATGGAACTTGAAAGTAATGGTTTTCCTATCAGCATGCAGTACATCAAGAGTCGTAGAACAGGATTATGTGAGACACATTACCTTTTCGAGAGAGCACCTGTATACGGTCATTTGCCGTACCATGTGTGGACCAATCGTGTAGCCGGTGGGATAGCATCTCACGGATATAATGCAGGACCTTTTACTGTAGTATCGGGAATTTCCTCAAAAGATTGCATCTGTATGGAGACAGAATCGGAACTAAATTCGGAACATGTAGATATATCCGATCTGCATGTTCCTCCACGTTGTCTGGTTACAAAATATATTATGATGACGGATGAGAGTTTAAATTGTGGGCGTGCCGCTATCGAATTGACACGGTACGAAAATTTGGAACATTCACTGAATGAGGAGATTCCCCTGCTGTACCGAGTGGGGTGTCACAAAAAATACATGATAGTGGATTATAGTGATGTTGCAACTCTGATGCAGATATTTAGAAAACAATATCGGGAGTCTATGTTATCACTGGGTGAAATATTTCAGTGGTTTAACAGTAGTGTACCCCTACAGGAGTCGGTAAGCGATACATTAGGAGTAAAAGGTACTGCATTAGATTTAGAAGAGTTAGCCGACTATTGTCACAACCCGTTACGGCGTAACGATCTAAGATCAAAATATGCTTTTATTTCCAGTGTCCATAAAGTTGAAGAGCAGTTTTCGAGAGGTACAGGCCCACATCGTGAGTTCCCCGAAATAATAGAGGAGACTGACACGTCGGAAGCAGAAAACGATACAGCTTGAAAGGTGAGAAAATAAAAATCATTACCTGTGGCAGCAGAGGTTTATTTTAGAGTTGTACAGCCTATGGTGGGGGGGTTGGCTGTCCCCGGTCCTCTGGTGGTGGTAATGGAGGCGTACGATGTCCGTCCTCCTCCTCCTCCTCCCGCTGCACCAAATTAATGAGGGGTATATGTTCCTCCTCTTCCGGAGCAGGAGAAGGAGGACGAACATAGCCTCTGAGGACCGCAGGAGGTATCTGTTGAAGCAGGTTGTCGGCCCTACGAGCATTGCGTCGACCCAATCTGAAAAACAATATATAATAATTAAAAAATATATTCGGTTCCATGTAGATATTGGCTATAAAAGAAAAAGTGGTATGTGACATATATAATCGGAAAATGGTGAACATGCATGTGAAACCAGGCCGCAACTGAGGGCATTTTGAAACGTGAGGTCTGGGAGAAACACGACCGTGACTGAGGGTCTTTTATTTCAATTTTGTTCAAAAACGTTTTAAACTTGTTTAAAACATTTTAAACTTTTTCGAGTTTTTCGATTTTAATTTTTCGTTTTTATATTTTCGATTTTATTTTTCAGATTTAAATTTCCGTCTGTCCATAATTGAGCTACAAGGATAGTCGATAGGTTGTCGGACCATGTCAAAATATACAATGTTATAAGAAATAAATTAAAATAATTACCTTTGACGATAATAACGGAAAGTGTCGGCCATTCTTTCCCGATTGAGTCGACGCCGAAGTGCTGTTACGGCCAACGTCTGCTCGTATACCCGTTCGATGTCAGCCTGCTCCTCCAGGCACCTCCTGACATCCCTGGTGAGCTCTGCGAAGTGCTCTTGCTCTTCTACTCCTATTTGATATTGATCAAAAGCATTCCGCAGAGCCTCCCCCTGCTGCATGTTACGTTCCTGAAAATATGTGTGAATTAATATATAACAGTGATTACAGTTTGTGTAAAAATATATATATTGATTGATTGATTAGTTGTTTGAAGTCCACTTTATGCACGGTAAGGCTAATTGGGACTGGACCTACAGTTTAAAGTGGGATCCGAACCACTTGTGCCTCCACCGGGTATCGAACCCGGGACCCCTTGATTACAAGGCGACGACGCTACCACTGCGCCATCGGGGAGACCGAAATATATATATATATAACTAATATATTTTCTGTCTATTTCAGATGACTACACTTCCGCTAGGGTTCAGTCTGTTGTATGGAGACGTAAAAGAGGAGACGGGGACTACAACAGAAGAGAGAAGAAATTTGTGGAGCAAAGTTCACGCACGGCAAATAGAAAAGCATGTAGGCAGCTACGTCAATTTCTGCGAAGAAAACGGGTTGGCCGAAGATTTATTGCGCCGACTAGAAGAAACGTGTAAAGATTTTGAAGTGAAGGTGGACACATTGGTGAAAATATTCAGCTTCATTATTGAAAAAAAAAGAAACGCGGCAGTGTTTGGTGATTTTGTAGAAAACATACAGAGAGCCCAATATGTACCCTCGCATTTATCGTTAAGAATATGTTTCGAGTTAATGGAACTATTTAAAAGTGTAAGGAATGAAAGAGCAGAAAATAAGAAAACAGGGGGGACGGGGAAAGAGCTAGAGGAACGGATGGTGGAGATGTTAAAAAAGAGAAAACTGAACGAATAAACATTACTAATCTTACTAATACACTAACACGTTTCGTTCAGTTGTGGGATAATTAAACAATCTATCTGATTTTAAATTTATGCACAGAACCATAGGTTTCCATCGGGAATCGAACCCGAGATTGTACATATAACGTCTACATTGAGAGGTGTTGCATTTAATGGGTATAATGAAATATGTATAATAGTTTTTTGTAATAAAAATATATGGTGTATACAGAAAATATGTTATTTTTAATATGAATATGAAATAGGTACTTACCAAATTTCTATCAGCCATCGCACGTTCTGACCCAACACGAAGTAACAGAATGAGTGGAGGAAAATCTGTTTCAGAAGATCTGTAGACTTCCTTACATGCTTAAGTCATTAGCAAGCGTGTTACGCAGAAATCTGTAGAAGAGATTAAACTGCGGTGACTGGAGTTCTTTATTACATCATGACAGATTTACAAGGAGGAAATTGCGGGACTGAGGCCTGCAGTTCTGAGATGAGTTTCACAGTAGTTCCTTGTTGCATCCGGCTGACTCTGATAACGTTATGTACATAGTACTTCCTTGTTTCATCCAGACAGATAATAAAAGTATGGAGATATAATTGCAAAACCAACTTCCTTGTTGGGTCCTCACAGAACGTCTGAGAAAGAGCATCGTGAAATAGATGATGTTGAAAATGTAGCGTTATTGTTATTGTGTTTGTTTCTTAAATAAACAGAATCAGAGTCGACCTACACATATGGAAAATTCGTTTTTACAGGGTTTGAGTGGACTCGTTGCAAAATACAAAATTAAAGCAATCAGTTCGTTTTTTGTTTTTAGAACACACAGGGGGGAGTCGAACCCCCTTGAAAATGCAAAGTTATTTCTATTATTTCTTCCCGGGGCCAAACCTAGTCGGAATCGCCCTTTGAAAATGCACAGATAAGGCTAATCAATTTTATGTTAAATCACACAGGGCCGGACAATAGGGTCCCCATGATGACGGCAATGTAGGGTTTCTGTATTTCAGATCGTAGACCCCTTCCATATACTTTTGACATACAGATTCCGAATCTACAATTGCCTTCACTCTAGTCCAGTTAGGGGCCTGCTGAACGGCCCTTCGAAATT
Source organism: Lepisma saccharinum (assembly GCF_977018435.1). Classification (NCBI taxonomy): domain Eukaryota; kingdom Metazoa; phylum Arthropoda; class Insecta; order Zygentoma; family Lepismatidae; genus Lepisma; species Lepisma saccharinum. The sequence goes on along the minus strand of NC_139242.1, from coordinate 83,833,929 downwards.
TTCCGGACATGTTTTTCGAGTTTGAGTTTTTCAATTTACCTACAACAGATAGGTGGCGGTAAACATCGCCGACGGTTACTACGTAATATTATACAATTAATTGTCATCTTAGCTCGTCATGACAATGGGGGCCGCCATCTTGGCCACCATCTTGGTTTTTGTTATTTTGACCGTAGACCTCCGTCCATATACTCTATTTAAAGGTGTTGACGTACAGATTCCGAATCTACATTTGTTTTCACTCTAGTCCAATTAGGGACGACTGGACGACCCTTCAAAACTTTCCGGACATGTTTTTCGAGTTTTTCAATTTACCTACAGCAGATAGGTGACAGTAAACATCACCGACGGTTACTAGGTAATATTATACAATTAATTGTCATCTCAGCTCGTCATGACAATGGGGGCCGCCATCTTGGCCGCCATCTTGGTTTTTGTTATTTTGATCGTAGACCTCCGTCCATATACTCTATTTAAAGGTGTTGACGTACAGATTCCGAATCTACATTTGTTTTCACTCTAGTCCTATTAGGGACGACTGGACGACCCTTCAAAACTTTCCGGACATGTTTTTCGAGTTTTTCAATTTACCTACAACAGCTAGGTGCCGGTAAACATCACCGACGGTTACTACGTAATATTATACAATTAATTGTCATCTCAGCTCGTCATGACAATGGGGGCCGCCATCTTGGGCGCCATCTTGGTTTTTGTTATTTTGACCGTAGACCTCCGTCCATATACTCTATTTAAAGGTGTTGACGTACAGATTCCGAACATACAATTGCCTTCACTCTAGTCCAATTAGGCTCGGTTGGAAAAGAGTGTTAAGTAGTTCCGAGAATTTTAGATGGTTTCATAGCAGTCAGGAAAACATCTGGTGAGGATAGTTAGCTATTTCCGAGAATTTTACACGGGTTTGATATCAGCCAGGAAAACATCTGGTGAAGACAGTTAGCTTTTCCGAGAATTTTACATGAGCATTCATATCAGCCAGAAAGGGCTAAGACGGTTAGCAGAGGACTGTTACAGATTTCCGGAGAGTTTGCAGATCAGACAGCAAAACCGTTAGGAACGGAAATAACTGGTCTGGTATGCTTACGTATATAAAGTACGGTGTTCTCTCCATATGGCAGTCTTCGTGACACAGACATCGTACGATCATGGACGTACAGTTATCCGCTGACGATTTGTTATTGCTATATCGTGGTGGATATTACACAACACCTAGACAGTTACGGGAAGTGTTGGTGCAAATTGCGCAAAAAATCATCGCAGGAGAAAGAATCTCCTTGCTCGAAGAGTATGACCGCTTACTACGGACAGTGACAACATCCGTACCCGATCTTTATGGAGCAGGTATTTCCGAAGAATCACCAGGCCCATCATCAACGCCCGATCCTGTATCCCCAGGTACCGAGGAAAACCAGACAACCGCATTTGACCCTGTTACATCAGCAGGACTTTCAAGGAACGTCGCACCTGGATCAGGCTTGGAACCTGTGCCAGGACCGTCATGGAGACCGGATCCTTTACAGCCAGCAGAACCGTCATCCCAGAGTGTTTCAGTATCAGATAGAAGAGGTAAGAAAAGAAAACGTGATACAGTGTCTCGTGAACAAATAGGGAACATAATATTACATAACATTCAAGAACGTGAATATCCCAAATTCCGTTCCAAAGGACGTCGTGTAGAATTCAGTTTCTCGCACCCCCCAGAAAGTGTCGATCCTCACACATGGATCCGTGAAGGTGTTGAAAATCTTATCACCTATGTTAAGAAAGACACCAAGGATGAAGACAAGATAGGTTTAACTCTCTCTAACATATCTGACCCAACCGTGAAAGATATTTATGTCGGGTGGCACAGAAGCGACCAGTTACACAGTGATATGGTGTGGAACATCATGTATAAAATATTGCAGAGTGCGAAAACATTTACGGCTACAGATCGGTTAATTTTGCGAGCCGACCATGTCAATATACCTGTCGGAGGTGGTGGAGGTAAACGAACATATTGTTTACCTAATTACATGTTAAGCACACAAAAAAGGAGTATCGTCGGTGTGCCGAATAGGAGAAAACCACTCTGTTTAGCTGAAGCTTTGGTAATAGGAAAAGCCTATGCTGATAATGATCCGTCCTATTCACAGTATCGAAGAAATAGAAATCTTCTTAAACCTGTTTTCGAACTTATGCGGAAAGCAGATGTAGATCTGACAGACAATGCGTGTGCCGGAAGTGGAATTCCTGAACTGAGAAAATTTCAGCAAGTTCTCACAGATCATAAAATTATTGTATACAACAATCTTCGTGATGTTAAAGATGTTCTGTTTGAAGGGCAGGTTGAACATGTTTCAAAATTTATATACCTTCTGTATGATAATGCCAGACAACATTATGATGTGATAGTGAACCGTGTTGGAGCATTTGCAGCAAGCCAAGAATGTCATGGGTGTAACCAGCTCATATTTGGTAAACCTCATAGTCACATGTGTAAGCAATTATGTTGTATGTGTCGTGCAACTCCACCGTGTGTACCTGAACCGGGTGTCCGTAGAACATGTCAGACATGTCACCGAAATTTCAGAAATGAACAGTGTTTCACAAATCATGTTTCTACACCATTCCGAAACGGTACTGTCTGTAGTGAAATCCAACAGTGTCCCCGATGTTTCAGAATTATTCTCACAAACAATAGATATGAAAAAGTGCATAGATGCAACATGAAATATTGTACTGTGTGTAATTGTGTGAAACCTGTAAATCATTTCTGCTACATGCCTATACCGAAACCTAAACAGTACTCAAAATTTCTATTTGTGTTTTACGATTTCGAATGCTACACTGATATTCCTTATTCTGACAAAGAAAAAACTTTTCTTCATGTTCCGAATCTTATCGTGGTGCAGACAGCCTGTCACGCATGTCACAAAAGAGAGGATTTAACAGCTTCGTGTTCTGTTTGTGGAACAAGACAGTTTATATTCTGGGATGACCCTGTAGATACATTTCTGTCGTATCTCGAATTGCAACATAAGTTTACCAATATAACCATCTGTGCACACAATGCACGAGGTTACGATTGTACATTTCTATTACGGAGAATGCTGGAAAGAGAAATGAAACCTCGTGTTATCTTAGATGGTACCAAAATTGTCAGCATGACATACCAAAATCTCCATTTTGTGGACAGTCTCAACTATGTTCAGTCAAATCTTGCAGGATTTTCAAAACTGTTTGGTTTACCTGTGCAGAAAGGATATTATCCGCATTTGTGGAACACTTACAAGAATAGAAATTACATAGGACCGCCACCTCCTCCTTCTGCATATGGATATGAATATATGAAAACAGTTGAAGATCAACACCGTTTCATGTCCTGGTACAACAATGAATGTGAAAATAATATACCTTTTAACAACAAAAACGAACTTCTCCAATATTGCATCAAGGATGTGACCCTGTTGAGACAAGGATGTCTAAAGTTGAGACAGAATTTTCTAGACATATGCAAAATAGACATTTTCAGGGACTGCATCACAATAGCATCTGTCTGTTCACTAATTTACAGGCAGAAATTTATGCCGGCTAACACTATAGGAATAATCCCTAAAGGAGGTTACCATCATGCAGATCAGATGTCTAAGTTCGCATTGAAATGGTTAACCTACGTGGAAGAACAAAATGATGTAATACTTCTTCACGGTGGACGTACTCGTGAAAAATATGTCATAGGAGGGCGTTACAGAGTGGACGGCTATCACGAGGAGACGCAGACGGTGTACGAGGCGCTGGGGTGCTACTGGCATGGTTGTCAACGCTGCATATCAATTAACAGGGATATGTATCCGAAAGGTGACGAAGAAGATGAAACCGATCAGGATAGTAACAGTGATAAACATAGTGACTTGTTGAACACTGCGGCCTTCAGATACGAGACAACGTGTCGTAAACTTGCGGCTCTACGTTCTGAAGGATACCATGTTGTCACAATGTGGGAATGCGACTTCAAAAAAATATTGCGAGCAGATCCTGAACTCGATAGACATCTATCGACACATCCTATCGTTTGCTGCATTCCTTTAAATCCACGAGACGCCTTATATGGAGGAAGAGTTGAAACAGTCAGGACGTATTACAAAATCAAGGAAAATGAAAAATTACAGTACTATGATTTTACAAGTTTGTACCCTTATGTGAACAAATACTGTGCCTATCCTGTCGGACATCCTGCCATATTTCTGGGAACTTCTATTCCTTCGGTAAATGAGGTTTTGAACATGGAGGGGCTCATAAAATGTACTGTTCTGCCACCAAAAGCCCTTTTACATCCTGTTCTACCTACAAAAATGCATGGAAAACTGATGTTTGTCTTGTGTAACGAATGTGCTATCAGATTAAAATGTGAAGGTACATGCTGCCATTCCGATGAACAACGCGCACTTTCGGGGACTTGGGTCATCGCCGAGGTGCGTAAAGCTTACAGTTTAGGCTACAGAGTACTGTCAGTGTCGGAAGTGTGGAAGTATGAAACATCGATGTACGACCCTGTCACAAAAACTGGAGGACTTTTTGCTGGTTATGTCAACACCTTCTTGAAAATAAAACAGGAAGCGAGCGGCTGGCCTTCATGGTGTCAGAACGACGAGGATAAGAAGAAGTACATACAGAAATATTTCGATAAGGAGGGTATTCTTTTGGAAGAAAACAGTATCGAAGTCAATCCTGGTAAACGTACTCTGGCTAAACTTTGCCTTAATTCTTTATGGGGCAAGTTCTGTCAACGGGACAACCTTTCCCAGACGACCATCATCAAGGAATCGAAAGATTTTCTCGATAAAATGACTGATCCAAATATAATGATTGGAGGAGTCGTATTCATCAATCAGGACACCGTTTTAGTGAACTGGAAATATGTTGAAGAGGCTGTCAGTCTGAACAGGAAAGTAAATGTTCCTATCGGAGCCTTCACAACATGCCATGCTCGTCTGAAACTGTACGAACTTCTCGAAAAATTGGGTGACAGGATATGTTATTGTGATACAGATTCTGTAATTTACGTAGATAGTCCTGAAATGGAATATCATCCCCAGACAGGTGACGCACTAGGAGAACTCACCGATGAATTGGCAGATTTCGGACCCGGTGCAGTTTGTGAACAGTTTGTTTCAACGGGACCGAAAAGTTACAGCTTGAAAATAACAAAACCGTTCTCCGAACCGCAGTATATCTGTAAAGTGAAAGGAATCACATTGAATACCTCCACATCGGTATTGGTCAATTTTGATACCATGTGCGACATGATAAACAGTGAGCAACCTGAAGTTATGGTCGAAAATATTTTCAGGATCAGAAGAACAAAACAGTTCCAAGTAATCAGTACATATGAAAAAAAGCTGTTTCAGCCGGTACTGTTGAAACGACGTTTCGACGATGAACATTTATCGTATCCCTTCGGATACTGTGCAGACTAAAATATGTCTGTAGCGGTCCAGAGTTTGAGCTCTTCTTCGGACAGTCAGTGTATAAAATGTGTTTACAATGTACCAGATCTTCATTTTTCTTCAAATCTCCAGTATAAAACATGTTTCCTAAACTTACCCATCCTTTCACCATGATGGTCTGCGGAGCATCAGGAAGTGGAAAAACTACTTTTGTGACAAATATGGTTGACTCCATCGTTCATCTTGTCGAAGGACCCGTCAAGAAAATCGTATGGTGTTACGATCAGGAAAACAGTATGTGCAATATCATAAAGGGATCGTCGATTGGCAGTCGTGGAACGGAAAAACCCCTACTCTCATAATCCTGGATGATCTTATGATGGTTGCTCAAGGAGAAAAAGTCGCTGACCTTTTCACAAAAGGCAGTCATCACAAAAACATTTCGGTGGTGTTCATAACACAGAATCTTTTTCATCAAGGGAAAAATTGCAGAGACATTTCGCTGAACGTGAAGCATTTCGTTATTTTTAAAAATCCTCGAGATATGAACCAATTCACTGTGTTTGCACGACAACTTCATCCTCACCGCATGAAAGAACTCGAAAAAGTATATATAGATGCTACCACTCAACCTTTCAGTTATTTGTATATTGATCTTTCACAGTCAACACCGGATCCTTTACGTTATCAGACAGACATTTTTAACCAGAATTACTCAACTGCATATCTTCCTCAGGAATGTTTAAAACATCGAGATGAGGAGAACGAGGAAGACACGTACCAAATCACGTTCTAACAGGAATAGACATTCGTCTTCTTTCAAGAAACATTCACCTTTCTTGCACGTGTTGAAAAATTCACCGACCAAAATCCGTAAATCATTATTGAAAAGTGCTCCGAAAAAAACAATTCGTTTCATCAGCGAATGCTGCCTGAACGTTTTAAAAGGAAACGTGAAAATTAAACCGTCCACAAAACGTCGTCTCACACCTTACAAGTCGGTCTTACGCAATCTCGTGAAACCGAAAGTGAACATCGAAAAACGAAGAAAACTACTTGTGCAAAAAGGTGGATTTCTACCCTTACTTCTAGGTTCTTTGTTATCGGGTCTTCTCGGTACTCTCATTCCTCATTGAGAAATGACATCTTCCTACAAAAAGATGATCGTCCTTTCACCGGAACAGCTAGCACGTATTCGTGGGCCCGACTCGTCTGTAACTCAGAAATTATCCGTTCTGGATAAAAAAATGAATGATATTCTGAAAATGAAAAATATATCAGACGATCAGAAATGGCGTCTTTACAGAAAGGAACTGGACGAGTATTTATGGCTGAGTCGAAAATCCAAAGAACCATTACAAATTCCTATTGTTCAAGATAACGACGGTTCTTCTACTATTTCGCCAGGATCGACGTATTTTCCTCCGAACCTAGCAGAGACGTTACCCCGTAATACACGTCATCAGTTACAAAATATCATCGACGAGTACCAATCTACGGCTCAACATTTGATAGACGAACGTCAGGAAAAAACACTTCCTGATCCGAAGACGTTGAACTTCTCATCAGCGTCAACGGAAAGCCCTGGACCGTCTCATCGACAGAAACAGAAAAAGAAGAAGAAAGCGGCTGTCCGTGTTTCCAGAAAAACTACACCGTTTCTGAGAACACCTGACGCATACAAGCTGGTTCCTCTGAGAAAAAGCCGTAGACAGAGAGATCAGTCATGGGAGTCCCTAAGTTAAAACACGATAAAATCCTCACCAAAATATATTACGATCCCCGACACCGTGCTTCATTCTCATCTGTAGATCGTTTATGGAACGCGGTGCGGGATAAAAATATATCCCGCAACACGGTGAAAAAATGGTTGATGCACCAGGAAACGTACACACTCCACAAACCTGCAAGAAAAAGGTTCCCCCGAAATCATTACAATGTGTGGAACATAGACATGCTTTGGGAAGCTGATCTCAACGACATGACATCGATACAAAAACATAACGATGGATACAGATATCTTCTGACAGTGATCGATGTTTTCTCAAAATATGCCTTTGCATTACCACTAAGAAATAAAACAAGCAATTCGGTAACCGAAGCTTTCAAAATTATTTTCGGACAAAGCAGACGAAAACCTGTCACACTACAGACCGACCAAGGAACGGAGTTCACAAATTCTACATTCCAGAAGTTTTTAAAAAATGAGAATGTAAATTTCTCGATCGCTTCAAATTATCCTGTGAAAGCAAGTGTAGTGGAACGTTTCAACAGAACATTGAAAGAACGAATGTGGAAATATTTCACATCGAAACAAACAAGACGTTACGTAGACATTTTACCGCAACTTCTCGAAGGTTACAATACAACTATCCACAGTTCCATAGGGATGGCACCTCGAGATGTGAACGAGTCTAACGTTTACATCGTGTGGAAACGTCTCAACAAACCTGACAGACATATTTCACAACCGTCTTCAGATCTGAATGTTGGTGATTTCGTACGGATCTCTGTCGTCAAAGGACATTTTGAGAAGGGATACGAACAATCGTGGTCACGAGAACTTTTCAAAATCCACTCCCTTGTTCAGCGATCACCTGTACCTGTATACATATTAGACGATTTAAACGAAGAACCTGTAAAAGGCACATTTTACAAACATGAACTGCAAAAAGTTTATTCGGATCCTGACGAAGAGTATAAAATTGGTAAGATTTTGAACAGCCGTGGAAAAGGTAAAAATTTGGAATACCTGGTTCGCTGGCTCGGATATCCACCTAGTTTCGATTCGTGGATCAAGGCATCTTCCGTAAAACAGTTATCAGAAAAATAATTTCCTAAACATATTTATATCAAAATATATCGTCACCACGATCCAGTGAGTTCTTTGTGTTCGGCGAGAATGGACGATAATTTCTATGTTTACCTACCGTCATCTGCATCGGAGAAGTATTTTCCGAACAACACGCTGACCCATTTCAACGTAAAACTTGCAAAACGGATCGATCTGTCTCCAGAATTGTGGGAAGTCGGATTAGCAGAACTGCATTATTCAACTCTATACGACAATGTTTTGGAAACAGATTACGGAACGGTAACCTTTCCTGTTCGGACGTATGCAAGTGCTGAGGATCTGATCTCTACCATCGAAGAATCCCTCCCCAACGACCTGGAAATACGGAGAAACGTTCTTAAGCAATTCTGGCATTTTCTGTTGGAAGCGCAATGGGACGCGTCGGGATCTTCTGTTTCTACGGATAATACACTCTATATTAACGAGCAGCCATTTTATTTTCCTGCAGCAACATATACAATAGAGGAGTTCATTCAGTTCCTGAAAACAAACCCTGCTAATGCCGTTGTTCCTACTCATCTCAGATTTTTCTTTAAAGAGGCTGTGAACAAACATCTGTCCGTGATAGGGGTTCCCGATCCTGAATCGGAAGGTGTTCCAACAAATACTGTTACACCCATAGACGAAACTGATGACTACGCCAAATTTCGATATGACGTATTGAAATCTATTTATTCTACGCACGCAGTGTCCAATAACGTCGTGGATAACAACCCCTACATATTCATTTATTCCGATCTCGTGAAACAGCAATTGGTCGGAGGAGAAATGCTACGTCTTTTACGTCTTACCCGAAAACAGTATTCGGAAACAGAATCATCTTGCACAGTACCCGTAGCCCATCATACATTTAATCCGATTCATTACGTTTCTCTGGATAAAGGTTCTTTCGAAACAATAGAAATTGCGATGTATGATAGACAAGGATATTTCCTACCTTTGAGAAACGGCTCCGTACCTACAATAGCTGTTTTACATTTTCGTAGGAAAGCAAAGTCCTTTTAAAAAACAGTAAGGAATCATTTTGCTCAGTCTATGTCGAAAAGCTGATGAATCACCATGAATTCGCAGACCGAATATTACAGTAATCAGATCCGTGGGGGAATTGGACCCATCTATCGTTCAACTAGAATTCAAAAAGGGAGAGGATTGGGGTCTCTCTTTGCAGGACTTTTTAGAATGGTGAAACCTCTACTCTGGAGTGGTGCAAAAGCGATCGGAAAAGAAGCTTTGAAAACAGGCGCTAACATTATCACCGACATTGCAACAAGCCAGCAAACTCCGAGAACTATCGTTCGTCAACGTGTACGTGAAGCGGGTCAAAATCTTCAAAGTAAAGCACAACGCAAAATCGACTCTCTGGTAGGTTCCGGTATAAGAACAAAACCTGCAACAAAAATTGCTCAGTCGATGTTAAAACGTTCAGCCACCCGTATTAGAACATCTACGATCCGTAAAAAAAGCGCATCCAAAAAGCGGAGAAAAACATCCACAAAATCTAGGACGACACGCAAAAGGAAAATTAAACAGAAGGCGGCAGGAAAAGATATTTTTGGGTAATGATGGAGAATAACACTTGCATGATCTCGCAGTTCGATCTTTTCAGTAAAAAACCTATTCAGCAAAATGTCGAAAAAACTTACACGGTCGCCTACAAGCCTATCGCTTCCATAGATAATCAGAACATACTTCAGTTTGCCGTTCCGCCGGCAGGAACAGATTTTCTAGATCTTTCATCTGCCTATCTTCGTCTGTTGACGCAGATGGTCAATCAAGATGGGTCTCCCATGAGTGCTTCCGAACCTTCCAACGCCCTCACAAAAAACTGCGGGGTCGTAAATTATCCTCTCCATTCACTTTTTTCACAAGTTACAGTGGCTCTCAACGGTATCGCTGTAACAGTTGCCGATAACAATTACGCATATAAATCAATCTTCGAAGCAGAAATCAATTACGGGAGCGATGCTGCGAACACGCATCTCACAAATGCCTTGTGGTACTTGGACACACCTGGACATCAAGATCAAATCACCGCCGACAACAAAGGTTTTACCGCCAGAAAAGACTTTTTCCAGCACGTTCCGACAACCGGAAATCCTACGGAAGTGTCTGCCGAAGTCGAACTTATGGGAAAACTGCACATAGATTTTTTCCACCAACCTAAATACCTGGTCAACGGCGTTGAAGTACGTATCGATCTAGCCAGGTCACGTGATGCTTTTTACATCTGGGGAGATCAGACTTCACCAACCACCAGAATAAAAATTTTAAAGGCTGTTCTCGAAATAAATCACATCATTCCTACTCCTACCACCAGTTTGGCCATAGACAGAGCACTCTCTTACGCTCCAGCCCATTATCCGTTCACCAGAAGCGTCATCAAAGCTTATTCTTACGTTGCCGGAACGCAGCAGATTTCGATCGATAATGCTTTTCAAGGTCCTTTTCCGAATGTTGTTCTTTTTTCTATGGTATCCACCGCCAGCTTTCTCGGAGACAGTAAGAAAAATCCGTTCGACTTTAGAAGTTTCAATCTATCTTCTTTCCATCTTGTGAAAAATGGAGAACTCGTACCTTACGAACCTTTGCGGGTCACCACAGGAGGGAACGGCGGATTGATAACACGTGCCTATCAAACTCTATTTTCCGGTACAGGCATTCACCACGCCAATTACGGACACCAGATCACAAGGAAAATGTTCGAGAACGGATCCTTTTTCCTGATTTTCGACATAACGCCTGACTCTTCAGGAAACGACACGCACACCAGTCTCCAGGAACAAGGTATCATCGGTGCCGAGATGCAATTTTCTCCCCAGCTGTCGGAAAATATAACATGCCTTCTGTATGCTGAATTCGAATGTGCAGTAGATATAACAAAAGACAGAAGTGTTATCCTCCATCAGTGAGACCGACTTGTCTATAAATATGTGTGCAAGTGTTTCTGGCTCGCAGTGTTATCGAGACAGTTCTGATGTAGACATTATACTACCTGTGATGGAAAAACCTACCAAAGTGATAACCCGTACTATTAAGCATAGTAGTGTTTCTTCGAAAGTGACAACTTCAAAACCTGTGAACATACAATCGTTTCCTGAACCACTTGACAGCAGCCCCGGGAGCATAGAAATAACCAAAGACAGAAATATTATTATAAACATATGAAAACATATGTAACGTGAGATGGGAAAACTCATCGAACTGATAACCTGTGATGATATTTATAATGGTGATTCTTTGGAAGTACTATCTGCCAAACCTGTTGACACGCAACCGTCCCCCAAATATTAGAAGAATATCATCTTGAGAGTATAGAAATAACAGAACGCTGTACACTCATTTTACGTTTTCGAAAACATAGACAACATGAACACGTCACAGATCAGGGAGATTCTATCTCGAAACTGTTCCACCAAGAACATTTTCTACGGTGTTTACTCGAGAGATCTTTTACCTCGGACGTTTCCTACCCCTGCCTTGATAATCGCAAACACCGATACTTCCAACTTCCAGGGTACACACTGGGTGGCCTTCTATTTTGGTAAAAACAATATGGCTGAATATTTCGATTCATACGGATTTCATCCTTTCTATCCAGAATTCGTAACTTTCCTGAACCGTCATTCCTCGGTCTGGACTTACAACAACATTCCCTTACAGGGGGTGTTGGCCACGACGTGCGGACATTACTGTTGCGTGTATGCTTATTACAAAGCATGCCATGTTACAACCAAGGATTTCATTCAAGCATTTCCACCCGGTGTCAGTAAAGATGGATATATCCTACACCGTTTTCGTCAGATCTTCAAATGTTTACCCCATTGCAAGTGCCCGAGAGGGGATCAATCGTGTTGCTCTATCCACGCGATCCGGTGTCGTGTTATGCAAAAAGCTATATAAATGTGTGCTGCTGCATCTTTCTCTCAGTGCCGTCGAGACAGCTCCAGTGAAAACATCATGGAGCCTGCTAGGGATTCGACAATGGAAAAACACGACAAACTAGTGAAACGCATGACCCATCAGGATGGTGCTTCCAAACGTAAAACTCGCAAACGTGTGCAACCCCTCAAAATCGAAACTACCCCTATCAAGAACGAACCGATGGACGTGGGAATAGATGTGACTACAGACTGTGATTTCATGAAACGGCGTAGGGAGATCGGCTTTTCCCCAGATACAATCGAATGTCCTGGACTACACAACGTAGAGGCATGTTTAGATCTCTATCTTGCTAACACATATTTTCTGAACAAGGAAAAAAACAAGTTCGTAGCAATAGGATTCGAAAAGCGATCCCCTTTCAATTTGGTGTGGGAGTTTTCGCAACAGGGGAGATCACCCGTACGCATCGATTCTAAGCAGATTAGAGAACTGTGGGCTTTGAAATCTGACTTACTGAATTACGTCGAAACAGGTCGTCGATTCAATTACTTGGTTACGGGAAATATCACCGTCAGTGGTGTAAATTTTTTCGGGAAACGTTGTATCTCGATGTATCAGCATCATTCATCCGATGCTTTTATTTTCACAGCCTCTGAACTACACTTATTTTTGTGTAACCTTTTTTGGCCTCTGCAGAAATTAAAGAACGAACGTTATCATAAATTGCAACCCGAAATGGAGGCTTTTGTATATTGTATCAAGAACAATATGGTTTCAGAAAAAAAAGAAGTGCCCAATTTAGTGAACTATTTTTATATTCTTTGGTACAACGAACTGATGATTGAAATATATCTTGAGAACAATCTTGGACAGACATTGACATTGTAAATAAGTTCTGTTATTTTCATGAATCTGATGTTGTAAACGAACCATTGTTCTTTCTGTGTATTGTTATTTTATGTATTGTAATATAACCCTTCAGGTATTGTAAACCTTTCATATTCAATTGTAAATACAACATTTGTGTTATTCTATGTATTGTAAACCTATATCCATATTATCGATTGTAAATAAAACATTTGTATATTTTAAAAAACTCTTTTATTTCTTGTACTTATTACAATAGAAACTGTACATCTTCCAGACATTTTCAACTGCACAGGTTTTTTTTACATTTTTACATTTGCTATGTTCTTTGCATCTTCCTGAAGTGTTTTTCACACTATTCAATTTTGGACATTCAAGTTCTTCGATGTTACGTACGGATATTTTACCCATACCTTTTTCTCCAAATAATTTTTCAAACCATTTCACTTTCTCCGCACCTTTGACGTACACTGTTTGATTCACAAGCACAACATATAACAAATCTCCTAATTTCTCATACGGTAGCCATCCATCTCCCCAGTTGAGACCGTGTTTGTTGGTACGGAGCCAGTAATTCACTCGGCGATACTTTTCACTCAAAAAGCGTAAACCATATGGAGATTTCACTAAACAGTCAAATGCATTGTCAAAAGGAAATTTTAAAATTCCGACTTCTTTCCACACAAATTCTCCTCCTGCTCCTCGAAGACCTTGAACGTCCAAAAAACAGACATCCATTTTGGGCATCAGGTGAAAACTGTCAACGTATCTTCAATGCTACCCCGGCATACGGCGCACTTGTCCAATTGGGAAGCACAGGATCCGCAGGAAACAAAATGTCGACACGGGAGAATTACAACGCTGCTAGGATTCTGAAAACATATTTTGCACACAGAATCCACACTAGGTTTATCGCACGTTTTCTCAGGAGTCTCTATACTGTCGCAATACTTGCAGCTCTTGGAGTTACGATGTAACGCCGCAACACTCTGTATAAAAGGACACTGGGGTACCAACATGTAATGTCCTAGAATCGGGCAATCTTTGGATGTCCAATCGCAAAGTCCGTACGAACAATGAAAACATAATACTCTGTCGCTAAAGCCTGAATAGTAAAATCCTGCAGTCACTAATTCTTCCGGAGTCTGACGTAATCCTATAGGCCACTTTCTGTATGTTCTGTATCTCGAATTCACTGATACGTAATTGATAACATACGGCTCGGCGTGAGTCCAGCAGACGTGGTGAGTAAACACTCTCATACGTCATAAAAGGTAAAGTAATCGGATACTGTAGGTGACGGCGTCCCAGGTATCGGTGATAAAGGAACAACCTGAAGATCGTCGGGGAACAGACGTCTGCGGACGCCGAAACCTTCTGCAGGAACCACAGGGAAACAGGGATGTCCTTCTAATTTACGTAACAAAGGACGATCACAGCCAGAACACCACAAGGAATTTCTGTCTGCCAGCAATGAAAGCCACTCTTTCACTCTCTGCTTCAAAGCTTCACCGATCTTGTCCTCTTCCTTCCTGCGACGTAGTTCGCACATACACCTGTGACCAGGAAATCCTGTTCTCTCGTCCGCTCTTCTTTTCCTCTCTTCTATCTCCTTCAACGTCTCGCAGTGATGATGGACTCCTTTTCCTAATCCGTCGAACAGGTAACATCCACACCAGGGAGATTCAGGTATCGCTACATACATAAACGGGAAATAACTCAACACCCGATGCAGGGCTGTTGGATCGTTGTCCAGGTCGCCGCAAGATCGAACAAGTTCCCAGAACTCCTCGTAGCTAACCTCGTAGAAATTCACACCATTATCAGACAGTCTTGTACCGCACACATCCATCCTCACATGATACTATTATCCTGTATCCCTTCTATTTATACCTTCTTTTTTCTACGTCACGATTTCAGTTAAACATGCTTCAAACAGTCACCCTGGAAGGTTAAACCTAAAACATGCCAGGACATGTTTTTCAGACCACACCCAATTCCAAGAATTTCAAACTCATCAACGATCGCCCGAGAAAAACACCACCTTCCCCGGAATGACTCATCAACGCCATCTCTCTTCAAACAACAACAACACGTACCCAATTTCCCAGAATTTCAGAATCATCAACGCCATCTGTCTTCAGACAACAAAAACACGTACCCAAATTCTCAGAATTTCAGGAATGCAAAAACAATTACCATTCCAAACCCATTACCCAAACCACATCCATTAATTCTCACAAAATTTCCTCGAAACAACACTCAACAAACCCCATTTTCCAAGAAAAGGCACTTAACATTCACCGCACCACTTAAAAGACTCATCAACGCCATCTGTTTTCAGACACCGGAAATTCCGAGAATCTCCCCACCCAAATTCCCAGAATTTCAGAATCATCAACGCCATCTGTTTTCAGACGCCGACGGGAAAAACCCGAATATTACTCCTTCTCCCCAACAACCAATCAAAACGCTCCTCGCAAAATTAAGCCACGCCCATTTTATGACGTCATCACGAACAACAATAACCCTTGCTTGCCCACACAACTACATCATCAATTGATCTTTGATCGATCTTTTCCAATCAATTGATTTATCGACTTCAACGCCGGTGCATTACTACTGCAATGTTTGGTGAAGATCTGAGTATGTAGTTTTTGACCTTATATGGAACCTCCTATCTGAAAATTTGAAAATTCTTAAAAAATTTGACCAAAATCTTGATGTCCCCAATCCTATGTTTTGTATGTTTTTTCCACGTGTCTTGACATCCAATGTATCCCTGCAAAGTTTGGTGAAGATCTGAGTATGTCGTTTTTGACCTTATCTGGAACATCCTTTCTGAAAATTTGAAAATTCTTAAAAAATTCGTCCAAAATCTTGATGTCTCCAATCTCTTGTTTTGTACGTTTTTTCCACGTGTCTTGACATCCAATGTATCCCTGCAAAGTTTGGTGAAGATCTGAGTATGTAGTTTTTGACCTTATATGGAACCTCCTATCTGAAAATTTGAAAATTCTTAAAAAATTTGACCAAAATCTTGATGTCCCCAATCCTATGTTTTGTATGTTTTTTCCCCGTGTCTTGACATCCAATGTATCCCTGCAGAGTTTGGTGAAGATCTGAGTATGTAGTTTTTGACCTTATATGGAACCTCCTTTCTGAAAATTTGAAAATTCTTAAAAAATTCGTCCAAAATCTTGATGTCTCCAATCCTATGTTTTGTATGTTTTTTTCACGTGTCTTGACATCCAATGTATCCATGCAAAGTTTGGTGAAGATCTGAGTATGTCGTTTTTGACCTTATCTGGAACCTCCCATCTGAAAATTTGAAAATTCTTCAAAAATTCGTCGAAAATTTTGATGTCTCCAATCTCTTGTTTTGTACGTTTTTTCCACGTGTCTTGACATGCAAAGTATCCCTGCAACGTTTGGTGAAGATCTGAGTATGTAGTTTTTGACCTTATCTGGAACCTCCTATCTGAAAATTTGAAAATTCTTCAAAAATTCGTCCAAAATCTTGATGTCTCCAATCTCTTGTTTTGTACGTTTTTTCCACGTTTCTTGACATCCAATGTATCCCTGCAATGTTTGGTGAAGATCTGAGTATGTAGTTTTTGACCTTATATGGAACCTCCTTTCTGAAAATTTGAAAATTCTTAAAAAAATCGTCCAAAATCTTGATGTCCCCAATCCTATGTTTTGTATGTTTTTTCCACGTGTCTTGACATCCAATGTATCCATGCAAAGTTTGGTGAAGATCTGAGTATGTCGTTTTTGACCTTATCTGGAACCTCCCATCTGAAAATTTGAAAATTCTTCAAAAATTCGTCGAAAATCTTGATGTCTCCAATCTCTTGTTTTGTACGTTTTTTCCACGTGTCTTGACATGCAAAGTATCCCTGCAACGTTTGGTGAAGATCTGAGTATGTAGTTTTTGACCTTAACTGAAACCTCCTATCTGAAAATTTGAAAATTCTTCAAAAATTCGTCCAAAATCTTGATGTCTCCAATCTCTTGTTTTGTACGTTTTTTCCACGTTTCTTGACATCCAATGTATCCCTGCAATGTTTGGTGAAGATCTGAGTATGTAGTTTTTGACCTTATATGGAACCTCCTATCTGAAAATTTGAAAATTCTTAAAAAATTTGACCAAAATCTTGATATCCCCAATCCTATGTTTTGTATGCTTTTTCCACGTGTCTTGACATCCAATGTATCCCTGCAAAGTTTGGTGAAGATCTGAGTATGTAGTTTTTGACCTTATCTGGAACCTCCTATCTGAAAATTTGAAAATTTTTGAAAAATTCGTCCAAAATCTTGATGTCTCCAATCTCTTGTTTTGTACGTTTTTTCCACGTGTTTTGACCTCCAATGTATCCCTGCAATGTTTGGTGAAGATCTGAGTATGTAGTTTTTGACCTGATATGGAACCTCCTATCTGAAAATTTGAAAATTCTTAAAAAATTTGACCAAAATCTTGTTGTCCCCAATCCTATGTTTTTTATGTTTTTTCCACGTGTCTTGACATCCAATGTATCCCTGCAAAGTTTGGTGAAGATCTGAGTATGTCGTTTTTGAACTTATCTGGAACATCCTTTCTGAAAATTTGAAAATTCTTAAAAAATTCGTCCAAAATCTTGATGTCTCCAATCTCTTGTTTTGTACGTTTTTTCCACGTGTCTTGACATCCAATGTATCCCTGCAAAGTTTGGTGAAGATCTGAGAATGTAGTTTTTGACCTTATATGGAACCTCCTATCTGAAAATTTAAAAATTCTTAAAAAATTTGACCAAAATCTTGATGTCCCCAATTCTATGTTTTGTATGTTTTTTCCCCGTGTCTTGACATCCAATGTATCCCTGCAGAGTTTGGTGAAGATCTGAGTATGTCGTTTTTGACCTTATCTGCAACATCCTTTCTGAAAATTTGAAAATTCTTAAAAAACTCGTCCAAAATCTTGATGTCTCCAATCTCTTGTTTTGTACGTTTTTTCCACGTGTCTTGACATCCAATGTATCCCTGCAAAGTTTGGTGAAGATCTGAGTATGTAGTTTTTGACCTTATCTGGAACCTCATTTCTGAAAATTTGAAAATTCCTCAAAAATTCGTCCAAAATCTTGATGTCTCCAATCTCTTGTTTTGTACGTTTTTTCCACGTGTCTTGACAACCAATGTATCCCTGCAAAGTTTGGTGAAGATCTGAGTATGTCGTTTTTGACCTTATCTGGAACATCCTTTCTGAAAATTTGAAAATTCTTAAAAAATTCGTCCAAAATCTTGATGTCTCCAATCTCTTGTTTTGTACGTTTTTTCCACGTGTCTTGACCTCCAATGTATCCCTGCAATGTTTGGTGAAGATCTGAGTATGTAGTTTTTGACCTTATATGGAACCTCCTATCTGAAATTTGAAAATTCTTAAAAAATTTGACCAAAATCTTGATGTCCCCAATCCTATGTTTTGTATGTTTTTTCCACGTGTCTTGACATCCAATGTATCCCTGCAAAGTTTGGTGAAGATCTGAGTATGTAGTTTTTGACCTTATCTGGAACCTCCTATCTGAAAATTTGAAAATTCTTAAAAAATTCGTCCAAAATCTTGATGTCTCCAATCTCTTGTTTTGTACGTTTTTTCCACGTGTCTTGACATCCAATGTATCCCAGCAAAGTTTGGTGAAGATCTGAGTATGTAGTTTTTGATCTTATCTGGAACCTCCTATCTGAAAATTTGAAAATTCTTAAAAAATTCGTCGAAAATCTTGATGTCTCCAATCTCTTGTTTTGTACGTTTTTTCCACGTGTCTTGACATGCAAAGTATCCCTGCAATGTTTGGTGAAGATCTGAGTATGTAGTTTTTGACCTTATATGGAACCTCCTATCTGAAAATTTGAAAATTCTTCAAAAATTCGTCCAAAATCTTGATGACACCAATCTCTTGTTTTGTACGTTTTTGCCACGTGTCTTGACATCCAATGTATCCATGCAAAGTTTGGTGAAGATCTGAGTATGTAGTTTTTGACCTTATATGGAACCTCCTATCTGAAAATTTGAAAATTCTTAAAAAATTCGTCCAAAATCTTGATGTCTCCAATCTCTTGTTTTGTACGTTTTTTCCACGTGTCTTGACATCCAATGTATCCCTGCAAAGTTTGGTGAAGATCTGAGTATGTGGTTTTTGACCTTATCTGGAACCTCCTATCTGAAAATTTGAAAATTCCTAAAAAATCCGTCCAAAATCTTGATGTCTCCAATCTCTTGTTTTGTACGTTTTTTCCACGTTTCTTGACATCCAATGTATCCCTGCAATGTTTGGTGAAGATCTGAGTATGTAGTTTTTGACCTTATATGGAACCTCCTATCTGAAAATTTGAAAATTCTTAAAAAATTTGACCAAAATCTTGATATCCCCAATCCTATGTTTTGTATGCTTTTTCCACGTGTCTTGACATCCAATGTATCCCTGCAAAGTTTGGTGAAGATCTGAGTATGTAGTTTTTGACCTTATCTGGAACCTCCTATCTGAAAATTTGAAAATTCTTAAAAAATTCGTCCAAAATCTTGATGTCTCCAATCTCTTGTTTTGTACGTTTTTTCCACGTGTCTTGACATCCAATGTATCCCTGCAAAGTTTGGTGAAGATCTGAGTATGTAGTTTTTGGCCTTATATGGAACCTCCTATCTGAAAATCTGAAAATTCTTAAAAAATTTGACCAAAATCTTGATGTCCCCAATCCTATGTTTTGTATGTTTTTTCCCCGTGTCTTGACATCCAATGTATCCCTGCAGAGTTTGGTGAAGATCTGAGTATGTCGTTTTTGACCTTATCTGCAACATCCTTTCTGAAAATTTGAAAATTCTTAAAAAATTCGTCCAAAATCTTGATGTCTCCAATCTCTTGTTTTGTACGTTTTTTCCACGTGTCTTGACATCCAATGTATCCCTGCAAAGTTTGGTGAAGATCTGAGTATGTAGTTTTTGACCTTATCTGGAACCTCATTTCTGAAAATTTGAAAATTCCTCAAAAATTCGTCCAAAATCTTGATGTCTCCAATCTCTTGTTTTGTACGTTTTTTCCACGTGTCTTGACAACCAATGTATCCCTGCAAAGTTTGGTGAAGATCTGAGTATGCAGTTTTTCACCTTATATGGAACCTCCTATCTGAAAATTTGAAAATTCTTAAAAAATTTGACCAAAATCTTGATATCCCCAATCCTATGTTTTGTATGCTTTTTCCACGTGTCTTGACATCCAATGTATCCCTGCAAAGTTTGGTGAAGATCTGAGTATGTAGTTTTTGACCTTATCTGGAACCTCCTATCTGAAAATTTGAAAATTCTTAAAAAATTCGTCCAAAATCTTGATGTCTCCAATCTCTTGTTTTGTACGTTTTTTCCACGTGTCTTGACATCCAATGTATCCCTGCAAAGTTTGGTGAAGATCTGAGTATGTAGTTTTTGGCCTTATATGGAACCTCCTATCTGAAAATTTGAAAATTCTTAAAAAATTTGACCAAAATCTTGATGTCCCCAATCCTATGTTTTGTAAGTTTTTTCCCCGTGTCTTGACATCCAATGTATCCCTGCAGAGTTTGGTGAAGATCTGAGTATGTCGTTTTTGACCTTATCTGCAACATCCTTTCTGAAAATTTGAAAATTCTTAAAAAATTCGTCCAAAATCTTGATGTCTCCAATCTCTTGTTTTGTACGTTTTTTCCACGTGTCTTGACATCCAATGTATCCCTGCAAAGTTTGGTGAAGATCTGAGTATGTAGTTTTTGACCTTATCTGGAACCTCATTTCTGAAAATTTGAAAATTCCTCAAAAATTCGTCCAAAATCTTGATGTCTCCAATCTCTTGTTTTGTACGTTTTTTCCACGTGTCTTGACAACCAATGTATCCCTGCAAAGTTTGGTGAAGATCTGAGTATGTCGTTTTTGACCTTATCTGGAACATCCTTTCTGAAAATTTGAAAATTCTTAAAAAATTCGTCCAAAATCTTGATGTCTCCAATCTCTTGTTTTGTACGTTTTTTCCACGTGTCTTGACCTCCAATGTATCCCTGCAATGTTTGGTGAAGATCTGAGTATGTAGTTTTTGACCTTATATGGAACCTTTTATCTGAAATTTGAAAATTCTTAAAAAATTTGACCAAAATCTTGATGTCCCCAATCCTATGTTTTGTATGTTTTTTCCACGTGTCTTGACATCCAATGTATCCCTGCGCAAGTTTGGTGAAGATCTGAGTATGTCGTTTTTGACCTTATCTGGAACATCCTTTCTGAAAATTTGAAAATTCTTAAAAAATTCGTCCAAAATCTTGATGTCTCCAATCTCTTGTTTTGTACGTTTTTTCCACGTGTCTTGACATCCAATGTATCCCTGCAAAGTTTGGTGAAGATCTGAGTATGTAGTTTTTGACCTTATATGGAACCTCCTATCTGAAAATTTGAAAATTCTTAAAAAATTTGACCAAAATCTTGATGTCCCCAATCCTATGTTTTGTATGTTTTTTCCCCGTGTCTTGACATCCAATGTATCCCTGCAGAGTTTGGTGAAGATCTGAGTATGTAGTTTTTGACCTTATATGGAACCTCCTTTCTGAAAATTTGAAAATTCTTAAAAAATTCGTCCAAAATCTTGATGTCCCCAATCCTATGTTTTGTATGTTTTTTCCACGTGTCTTGACATCCAATGTATCCATGCAAAGTTTGGTGAAGATCTGAGTATGTCGTTTTTGACCTTATCTGGAACCTCCTTTCTGAAAATTTGAAAATTCTTCAAAAATTCGTCGAAAATCTTGATGTCTCCAATCTCTTGTTTTGTACGTTTTTTCCACGTGTCTTGACATGCAAAGTATCCCTGCAACGTTTGGTGAAGATCTGAGTATGTAGTTTTTGACCTTATCTGGAACCTCCTATCTGAAAATTTGAAAATTCTTAAAAAATTCGTCCAAAATCTTGATGTCTCCAATCTCTTGTTTTGTACGTTTTTTCCACGTGTCTTGACATCCAAAGTATCCCTGCAAAGTTTGGTGAAGATCTGAGTATGTCGTTTTTGACCTTATCTGGAACATCCTTTCTGAAAATTTGAAAATTCTTAAAAAATTCGTCCAAAATCTTGATGTCTCCAATCTCTTGTTTTGTATGTTTTTTCCACGTGTCTTGACCTCCAATGTATCCCTGCAATGTTTGGTCAAGATCTGAGTATGTAGTTTTTGACTTTATATGGAACCTCCTATCTGAAAATTTGAAAATTCTTAAAAAATTTGACCAAAATCTTGATGTCCCCAATCCTATGTTTTGTATGTTTTTTCCACGTGTCTTGACATCCAATGTATCCCTGCAAAGTTTGGTGAAGATCTGAGTATGTCGTTTTTGACCTTATCTGGAACATCCTTTCTGAAAATTTGAAAATTCTTAAAAAATTCGTCCAAAATCTTGATGTCTCCAATCTCTTGTTTTGTACGTTTTTTCCACGTGTTTTGACATCCAATGTATCCCTGCAAAGTTTGGTGAAGATCTGAGTATGTTGTTTTTGACCTTATATGGAACCTCCTATCTGAAAATTTAAAAATTCTTAAAAAATTTGACCAAAATCTTGATGTCCCCAATCCTATGTTTTGTATGTTTTTTCCCCGTGTCTTGACATCCAATGTATCCCTGCAGAGTTTGGTGAAGATCTGAGTATGTAGTTTTTGACCTTATATGGAACCTCCTTTCTGAAAATTTGAAAATTCTTAAAAAAATCGTCCAAAATCTTGATGTCCCCAATCCTATGTTTTGTATGATTTTTCCACGTGTCTTGACATCCAATTTATCCATGCAAAGTTTGGTGAAGATCTGAGTATGTCGTTTTTGACCTTATCTGGAACCTCCCATCTGAAAATTTGAAAATTCTTCAAAAATTCGTCGAAAATCTTGATGTCTCCAATCTCTTGTTTTGTACGTTTTTTCCACGTGTCTTGACAACCAATGTATCCCTGCAAAGTTTGGTGAAGATCTGAGTATGTCGTTTTTGACCTTATCTGGAACATCCTTTCTGAAAATTTGAAAATTCTTAAAAAATTCGTCCAAAATCTTGATGTCTCCAATCTCTTGTTTTGTACGTTTTTTCCACGTGTCTTGACCTCCAATGTATCCCTGCAATGTTTGGTGAAGATCTGAGTATGTAGTTTTTGACCTTATATGGAACCTCCTATCTGAAATTTGAAAATTCTTAAAAAATTTGACCAAAATCTTGATGTCCCCAATCCTATGTTTTGTATGTTTTTTCCACGTGTCTTGACATCCAATGTATCCCTGCAAAGTTTGGTGAAGATCTGAGTATGTAGTTTTTGACCTTATCTGGAACCTCCTATCTGAAAATTTGAAAATTCTTAAAAAATTCGTCCAAAATCTTGATGTCTCCAATCTCTTGTTTTGTACGTTTTTTCCACGTGTCTTGACATCCAATGTATCCCAGCAAAGTTTGGTGAAGATCTGAGTATGTAGTTTTTGATCTTATCTGGAACCTCCTATCTGAAAATTTGAAAATTCTTAAAAAATTCGTCGAAAATCTTGATGTCTCCAATCTCTTGTTTTGTACGTTTTTTCCACGTGTCTTGACATGCAAAGTATCCCTGCAATGTTTGGTGAAGATCTGAGTATGTAGTTTTTGACCTTATATGGAACCTCCTATCTGAAAATTTGAAAATTCTTCAAAAATTCGTCCAAAATCTTGATGACACCAATCTCTTGTTTTGTACGTTTTTGCCACGTGTCTTGACATCCAATGTATCCATGCAAAGTTTGGTGAAGATCTGAGTATGTAGTTTTTGACCTTATATGGAACCTCCTATCTGAAAATTTGAAAATTCTTAAAAAATTCGTCCAAAATCTTGATGTCTCCAATCTCTTGTTTTGTACGTTTTTTCCACGTGTCTTGACATCCAATGTATCCCTGCAAAGTTTGGTGAAGATCTGAGTATGTGGTTTTTGACCTTATCTGGAACCTCCTATCTGAAAATTTGAAAATTCCTAAAAAATCCGTCCAAAATCTTGATGTCTCCAATCTCTTGTTTTGTACGTTTTTTCCACGTTTCTTGACATCCAATGTATCCCTGCAATGTTTGGTGAAGATCTGAGTATGTAGTTTTTGACCTTATATGGAACCTCCTATCTGAAAATTTGAAAATTCTTAAAAAATTTGACCAAAATCTTGATATCCCCAATCCTATGTTTTGTATGCTTTTTCCACGTGTCTTGACATCCAATGTATCCCTGCAAAGTTTGGTGAAGATCTGAGTATGTAGTTTTTGACCTTATCTGGAACCTCCTATCTGAAAATTTGAAAATTCTTAAAAAATTCGTCCAAAATCTTGATGTCTCCAATCTCTTGTTTTGTACGTTTTTTCCACGTGTCTTGACATCCAATGTATCCCTGCAAAGTTTGGTGAAGATCTGAGTATGTAGTTTTTGGCCTTATATGGAACCTCCTATCTGAAAATCTGAAAATTCTTAAAAAATTTGACCAAAATCTTGATGTCCCCAATCCTATGTTTTGTATGTTTTTTCCCCGTGTCTTGACATCCAATGTATCCCTGCAGAGTTTGGTGAAGATCTGAGTATGTCGTTTTTGACCTTATCTGCAACATCCTTTCTGAAAATTTGAAAATTCTTAAAAAATTCGTCCAAAATCTTGATGTCTCCAATCTCTTGTTTTGTACGTTTTTTCCACGTGTCTTGACATCCAATGTATCCCTGCAAAGTTTGGTGAAGATCTGAGTATGTAGTTTTTGACCTTATCTGGAACCTCATTTCTGAAAATTTGAAAATTCCTCAAAAATTCGTCCAAAATCTTGATGTCTCCAATCTCTTGTTTTGTACGTTTTTTCCACGTGTCTTGACAACCAATGTATCCCTGCAAAGTTTGGTGAAGATCTGAGTATGCAGTTTTTCACCTTATATGGAACCTCCTATCTGAAAATTTGAAAATTCTTAAAAAATTTGACCAAAATCTTGATATCCCCAATCCTATGTTTTGTATGCTTTTTCCACGTGTCTTGACATCCAATGTATCCCTGCAAAGTTTGGTGAAGATCTGAGTATGTAGTTTTTGACCTTATCTGGAACCTCCTATCTGAAAATTTGAAAATTCTTAAAAAATTCGTCCAAAATCTTGATGTCTCCAATCTCTTGTTTTGTACGTTTTTTCCACGTGTCTTGACATCCAATGTATCCCTGCAAAGTTTGGTGAAGATCTGAGTATGTAGTTTTTGGCCTTATATGGAACCTCCTATCTGAAAATTTGAAAATTCTTAAAAAATTTGACCAAAATCTTGATGTCCCCAATCCTATGTTTTGTAAGTTTTTTCCCCGTGTCTTGACATCCAATGTATCCCTGCAGAGTTTGGTGAAGATCTGAGTATGTCGTTTTTGACCTTATCTGCAACATCCTTTCTGAAAATTTGAAAATTCTTAAAAAATTCGTCCAAAATCTTGATGTCTCCAATCTCTTGTTTTGTACGTTTTTTCCACGTGTCTTGACATCCAATGTATCCCTGCAAAGTTTGGTGAAGATCTGAGTATGTAGTTTTTGACCTTATCTGGAACCTCATTTCTGAAAATTTGAAAATTCCTCAAAAATTCGTCCAAAATCTTGATGTCTCCAATCTCTTGTTTTGTACGTTTTTTCCACGTGTCTTGACAACCAATGTATCCCTGCAAAGTTTGGTGAAGATCTGAGTATGTCGTTTTTGACCTTATCTGGAACATCCTTTCTGAAAATTTGAAAATTCTTAAAAAATTCGTCCAAAATCTTGATGTCTCCAATCTCTTGTTTTGTACGTTTTTTCCACGTGTCTTGACCTCCAATGTATCCCTGCAATGTTTGGTGAAGATCTGAGTATGTAGTTTTTGACCTTATATGGAACCTTTTATCTGAAATTTGAAAATTCTTAAAAAATTTGACCAAAATCTTGATGTCCCCAATCCTATGTTTTGTATGTTTTTTCCACGTGTCTTGACATCCAATGTATCCCTGCGCAAGTTTGGTGAAGATCTGAGTATGTCGTTTTTGACCTTATCTGGAACATCCTTTCTGAAAATTTGAAAATTCTTAAAAAATTCGTCCAAAATCTTGATGTCTCCAATCTCTTGTTTTGTACGTTTTTTCCACGTGTCTTGACATCCAATGTATCCCTGCAAAGTTTGGTGAAGATCTGAGTATGTAGTTTTTGACCTTATATGGAACCTCCTATCTGAAAATTTGAAAATTCTTAAAAAATTTGACCAAAATCTTGATGTCCCCAATCCTATGTTTTGTATGTTTTTTCCCCGTGTCTTGACATCCAATGTATCCCTGCAGAGTTTGGTGAAGATCTGAGTATGTAGTTTTTGACCTTATATGGAACCTCCTTTCTGAAAATTTGAAAATTCTTAAAAAATTCGTCCAAAATCTTGATGTCCCCAATCCTATGTTTTGTATGTTTTTTCCACGTGTCTTGACATCCAATGTATCCATGCAAAGTTTGGTGAAGATCTGAGTATGTCGTTTTTGACCTTATCTGGAACCTCCTTTCTGAAAATTTGAAAATTCTTCAAAAATTCGTCGAAAATCTTGATGTCTCCAATCTCTTGTTTTGTACGTTTTTTCCACGTGTCTTGACATGCAAAGTATCCCTGCAACGTTTGGTGAAGATCTGAGTATGTAGTTTTTGACCTTATCTGGAACCTCCTATCTGAAAATTTGAAAATTCTTAAAAAATTCGTCCAAAATCTTGATGTCTCCAATCTCTTGTTTTGTACGTTTTTTCCACGTGTCTTGACATCCAAAGTATCCCTGCAAAGTTTGGTGAAGATCTGAGTATGTCGTTTTTGACCTTATCTGGAACATCCTTTCTGAAAATTTGAAAATTCTTAAAAAATTCGTCCAAAATCTTGATGTCTCCAATCTCTTGTTTTGTATGTTTTTTCCACGTGTCTTGACCTCCAATGTATCCCTGCAATGTTTGGTCAAGATCTGAGTATGTAGTTTTTGACTTTATATGGAACCTCCTATCTGAAAATTTGAAAATTCTTAAAAAATTTGACCAAAATCTTGATGTCCCCAATCCTATGTTTTGTATGTTTTTTCCACGTGTCTTGACATCCAATGTATCCCTGCAAAGTTTGGTGAAGATCTGAGTATGTCGTTTTTGACCTTATCTGGAACATCCTTTCTGAAAATTTGAAAATTCTTAAAAAATTCGTCCAAAATCTTGATGTCTCCAATCTCTTGTTTTGTACGTTTTTTCCACGTGTTTTGACATCCAATGTATCCCTGCAAAGTTTGGTGAAGATCTGAGTATGTTGTTTTTGACCTTATATGGAACCTCCTATCTGAAAATTTAAAAATTCTTAAAAAATTTGACCAAAATCTTGATGTCCCCAATCCTATGTTTTGTATGTTTTTTCCCCGTGTCTTGACATCCAATGTATCCCTGCAGAGTTTGGTGAAGATCTGAGTATGTAGTTTTTGACCTTATATGGAACCTCCTTTCTGAAAATTTGAAAATTCTTAAAAAAATCGTCCAAAATCTTGATGTCCCCAATCCTATGTTTTGTATGATTTTTCCACGTGTCTTGACATCCAATTTATCCATGCAAAGTTTGGTGAAGATCTGAGTATGTCGTTTTTGACCTTATCTGGAACCTCCCATCTGAAAATTTGAAAATTCTTCAAAAATTCGTCGAAAATCTTGATGTCTCCAATCTCTTGTTTTGTACGTTTTTTCCACGTGTCTTGACATGCAAAGTATCCCTGCAACGTTTGGTGAAGATCTGAGTATGTAGTTTTTGACCTTATCTGGAAACTCCTATCTGAAAATTTGAAAATTCTTCAAAAATTCGTCCAAAATCTTGATGTCTCCAATCTCTTGTTTTGTACGTTTTTTCCACGTTTCTTGACATCCAATGTATCCCTGCAATGTTTGGTGAAGATCTGAGTATGTAGTTTTTGACCTTTTATGGAACCTCCTTTCTGAAAATTTGAAAATTCTTAAAAAAATCGTCCAAAATCTTGATGTCCCCAATCCTATGTTTTGTATGTTTTTTCCACGTGTCTTGACATCCAATGTATCCATGCAAAGTTTGGTGAAGATCTGAGTATGTCGTTTTTGACCTTATCTGGAACCTCCCATCTGAAAATTTGAAAATTCTTCAAAAATTCGTCGAAAATCTTGATGTCTCCAATCTCTTGTTTTGTACGTTTTTTCCACGTGTCTTGACATGCAAAGTATCCCTGCAACGTTTGGTGAAGATCTGAGTATGTAGTTTTTGACCTTATCTGGAACCTCCTATCTGAAAATTTGAAAATTCTTAAAAAATTCGTCCAAAATCTTGATGTCTCCAATCTCTTGTTTTGTACGTTTTTTCCACGTGTCTTGACCTCCAATGTATCCCTGCAATGTTTGGTGAAGATCTGAGTATGTAGTTTTTGACCTTATATGGAACCTTTTATCTGAAATTTGAAAATTCTTAAAAAATTTGACCAAAATCTTGATGTCCCCAATCCTATGTTTTGTATGTTTTTTCCACGTGTCTTGACATCCAATGTATCCCTGCGCAAGTTTGGTGAAGATCTGAGTATGTCGTTTTTGACCTTATCTGGAACATCCTTTCTGAAAATTTGAAAATTCTTAAAAAATTCGTCCAAAATCTTGATGTCTCCAATCTCTTGTTTTGTACGTTTTTTCCACGTGTCTTGACATCCAATGTATCCCTGCAAAGTTTGGTGAAGATCTGAGTATGCAGTTTTTGACCTTATATGGAACCTCCTATCTGAAAATTTGAAAATTCTTAAAAAATTTGACCAAAATCTTGATGTCCCCAATCCTATGTTTTGTATGTTTTTTCCCCGTGTCTTGACATCCAATGTATCCCTGCAGAGTTTGGTGAAGATCTGAGTATGTAGTTTTTGACCTTATATGGAACCTCCTTTCTGAAAATTTGAAAATTCTTAAAAAATTCGTCCAAAATCTTGATGTCCCCAATCCTATGTTTTGTATGTTTTTTCCACGTGTCTTGACATCCAATGTATCCATGCAAAGTTTGGTGAAGATCTGAGTATGTCGTTTTTGACCTTATCTGGAACCTCCTTTCTGAAAATTTGAAAATTCTTCAAAAATTCGTCGAAAATCTTGATGTCTCCAATCTCTTGTTTTGTACGTTTTTTCCACGTGTCTTGACATGCAAAGTATCCCTGCAACGTTTGGTGAAGATCTGAGTATGTAGTTTTTGACCTTATCTGGAACCTCCTATCTGAAAATTTGAAAATTCTTCAAAAATTCGTCCAAAATCTTGATGTCTCCAATCTCTTGTTTTGTACGTTTTTTCCACGTTTCTTGACATCCAATGTATCCCTGCAATGTTTGGTGAAGATCTGAGTATGTAGTTTTTGACCTTATATGGAACCTCCTATCTGAAAATTTGAAAATTCTTAAAAAATTCGTCCAAAATCTTGATGTCTCCAATCTCTTGTTTTGTACGTTTTTTCCACGTGTCTTGACATCCAAAGTATCCCTGCAAAGTTTGGTGAAGATCTGAGTATGTCGTTTTTGACCTTATCTGGAACATCCTTTCTGAAAATTTGAAAATTCTTAAAAAATTCGTCCAAAATCTTGATGTCTCCAATCTCTTGTTTTGTATGTTTTTTCCACGTGTCTTGACCTCCAATGTATCCCTGCAATGTTTGGTCAAGATCTGAGTATGTAGTTTTTGACTTTATATGGAACCTCCTATCTGAAAATTTGAAAATTCTTAAAAAATTTGACCAAAATCTTGATGTCCCCAATCCTATGTTTTGTATGTTTTTTCCACGTGTCTTGACATCCAATGTATCCCTGCAAAGTTTGGTGAAGATCCGAGTATGTCGTTTTTGACCTTATCTGGAACATCCTTTCTGAAAATTTGAAAATTCTTAAAAAATTCGTCCAAAATCTTGATGTCTCCAATCTCTTGTTTTGTACGTTTTTTCCACGTGTTTTGACATCCAATGTATCCCTGCAAAGTTTGGTGAAGATCTGAGTATGTTGTTTTTGACCTTATATGGAACCTCCTATCTGAAAATTTAAAAATTCTTAAAAAATTTGACCAAAATCTTGATGTCCCCAATCCTATGTTTTGTATGTTTTTTCCCCGTGTCTTGACATCCAATGTATCCCTGCAGAGTTTGGTGAAGATCTGAGTATGTAGTTTTTGACCTTATATGGAACCTCCTTTCTGAAAATTTGAAAATTCTTAAAAAAATCGTCCAAAATCTTGATGTCCCCAATCCTATGTTTTGTATGATTTTTCCACGTGTCTTGACATCCAATGTATCCATGCAAAGTTTGGTGAAGATCTGAGTATGTCGTTTTTGACCTTATCTGGAACCTCCCATCTGAAAATTTGAAAATTCTTCAAAAATTCGTCGAAAATCTTGATGTCTCCAATCTCTTGTTTTGTACGTTTTTTCCACGTGTCTTGACATGCAAAGTATCCCTGCAACGTTTGGTGAAGATCTGAGTATGTAGTTTTTGACCTTATCTGGAAACTCCTATCTGAAAATTTGAAAATTCTTCAAAAATTCGTCCAAAATCTTGATGTCTCCAATCTCTTGTTTTGTACGTTTTTTCCACGTTTCTTGACATCCAATGTATCCCTGCAATGTTTGGTGAAGATCTGAGTATGTAGTTTTTGACCTTTTATGGAACCTCCTTTCTGAAAATTTGAAAATTCTTAAAAAAATCGTCCAAAATCTTGATGTCCCCAATCCTATGTTTTGTATGTTTTTTCCACGTGTCTTGACATCCAATGTATCCATGCAAAGTTTGGTGAAGATCTGAGTATGTCGTTTTTGACCTTATCTGGAACCTCCCATCTGAAAATTTGAAAATTCTTCAAAAATTCGTCGAAAATCTTGATGTCTCCAATCTCTTGTTTTGTACGTTTTTTCCACGTGTCTTGACATGCAAAGTATCCCTGCAACGTTTGGTGAAGATCTGAGTATGTAGTTTTTGACCTTATCTGGAACCTCCTATCTGAAAATTTGAAAATTCTTCAAAAATTCGTCCAAAATCTTGATGTCTCCAATCTCTTGTTTTGTACGTTTTTTCCACGTTTCTTGACATCCAATGTATCCCTGCAATGTTTGGTGAAGATCTGAGTATGTAGTTTTTGACCTTATATGGAACCTCCTTTCTGAAAATTTGAAAATTCTTAAAAAAATCGTCCAAAATCTTGATGTCCCCAATCCTATGTTTTGTATGTTTTTTCCACGTGTCTTGACATCCAAAGTATCCATGCAAAGTTTGGTGAAGATCTGAGTATGTCGTTTTTGACCTTATCTGGAACCTCCCATCTGAAAATTTGAAAATTCTTAAAAAATTCGTCGAAAGTCTTGATGTCTCCAATCTCTTGTTTTGTACGTTTTTTCCACGTGTCTTGACATGCAAAGTATCCCTGCAACGTTTGGTGAAGATCTGAGTATGTAGTTTTTGACCTTATCTGAAACATCCTATCTGAAAATTTGAAAATTCTTCAAAAATTCGTCCAAAATCTTGATGTCTCCAATCTCTTGTTTTGTACGTTTTTTCCACGTTTCTTGACCTCCAATGTATCCCTGCAATGTTTGGTGAAGATCTGAGTATGTAGTTTTTCACCTTATATGGAACCTCCTATCTGAAAATTTGAAAATTCTTAAAAAATTTGACCAAAATCTTGATATCCCCAATCCTATGTTTTGTATGCTTTTTCCACGTGTCTTGACATCCAATGTATCCCTGCAAAGTTTGGTGAAGATCTGAGTATGTAGTTTTTGACCTTATCTGGAACCTCCTATCTGAAAATTTGAAAATTCTTAAAAAATTCGTCCAAAATCTTGATGTCTCCAATCTCTTGTTTTGTACGTTTTTTCCACGTGTCTTGACATCCAATGCATCCCTGCAAAGTTTGGTGAAGATCTGAGTATGTAGTTTTTGGCCTTATATGGAACCTCCTATCTGAAAATTTGAAAATTCTTAAAAAATTTGACCAAAATCTTGATGTCCCCAATCCTATGTTTTGTATGTTTTTTCCCCGTGTCTTGACATCCAATGTATCC
Organism: Lepisma saccharinum; assembly: GCF_977018435.1. Taxonomy (NCBI): domain Eukaryota; kingdom Metazoa; phylum Arthropoda; class Insecta; order Zygentoma; family Lepismatidae; genus Lepisma; species Lepisma saccharinum. The sequence continues at coordinate 83,801,779 of NC_139242.1, read as the reverse complement.
CTGCAGAGTTTGGTGAAGATCTGAGTATGTCGTTTTTGACCTTATCTGCAACATCCTTTCTGAAAATTTGAAAATTCTTAAAAAATTCGTCCAAAATCTTGATGTCTCCAATCTCTTGTTTTGTACGTTTTTTCCACGTGTCTTGACATCCAATGTATCCCTGCAAAGTTTGGTGAAGATCTGAGTATGTAGTTTTTGACCTTATCTGGAACCTCATTTCTGAAAATTTGAAAATTCCTCAAAAATTCGTCCAAAATCTTGATGTCTCCAATCTCTTGTTTTGTACGTTTTTTCCACGTGTCTTGACAACCAATGTATCCCTGCAAAGTTTGGTGAAGATCTGAGTATGTCGTTTTTGACCTTATCTGGAACATCCTTTCTGAAAATTTGAAAATTCTTAAAAAATTCGTCCAAAATCTTGATGTCTCCAATCTCTTGTTTTGTACGTTTTTTCCACGTGTCTTGACCTCCAATGTATCCCTGCAATGTTTGGTGAAGATCTGAGTATGTAGTTTTTGACCTTATATGGAACCTTTTATCTGAAATTTGAAAATTCTTAAAAAATTTGACCAAAATCTTGATGTCCCCAATCCTATGTTTTGTATGTTTTTTCCACGTGTCTTGACATCCAATGTATCCCTGCAAAGTTTGGTGAAGATCTGAGTATGTCGTTTTTGACCTTATCTGGAACATCCTTTCTGAAAATTTGAAAATTCTTAAAAAATTCGTCCAAAATCTTGATGTCTCCAATCTCTTGTTTTGTACGTTTTTTCCACGTGTCTTGACATCCAATGTATCCCTGCAAAGTTTGGTGAAGATCTGAGTATGTAGTTTTTGACCTTATATGGAACCTCCTATCTGAAAATTTGAAAATTCTTAAAAAATTTGACCAAAATCTTGATGTCCCCAATCCTATGTTTTGTATGTTTTTTCCCCGTGTCTTGACATCCAATGTATCCCTGCAGAGTTTGGTGAAGATCTGAGTATGTAGTTTTTGACCTTATATGGAACCTCCTTTCTGAAAATTTGAAAATTCTTAAAAAATTCGTCCAAAATCTTGATGTCCCCAATCCTATGTTTTGTATGTTTTTTCCACGTGTCTTGACATCCAATGTATCCATGCAAAGTATGGTGAAGATCTGAGTATGTCGTTTTTGACCTTATCTGGAACCTCCTTTCTGAAAATTTGAAAATTCTTCAAAAATTCGTCGAAAATCTTGATGTCTCCAATCTCTTGTTTTGTACGTTTTTTCCAAGTGTCTTGACATGCAAAGTATCCCTGCAACGTTTGGTGAAGATCTGAGTATGTAGTTTTTGACCTTATCTTGAACCTCCTATCTGAAAATTTGAAAATTCTTCAAAAATTCGTCCAAAATCTTGATGTCTCCAATCTCTCGTTTTGTACGTTTTTTCCACGTTTCTTGACATCCAATGTATCCCTGCAATGTTTGGTGAAGATCTGAGTATGTAGTTTTTGACCTTATATGGAACCTCCTATCTGAAAATTTGAAAATTCTTAAAAAATTTGACCAAAATCTTGATATCCCCAATCCTATGTTTTGTATGAATTTTCCACGTGTCTTGACATCCAATGTATCCCTGCAAAGTTTGGTGAAGATCTGAGTATGTAGTTTTTGACCTTATCTGGAACCTCCTATCTGAAAATTTGAAAATTTTTGAAAAATTCGTCCAAAATCTTGATGTCTCCAATCTCTTGTTTTGTACGTTTTTTCCACGTGTCTTGACCTCCAATGTATCCCTGCAATGTTTGGTGAAGATCTGAGTATGTAGTTTTTGACCTGATATGGAACCTCCTATCTGAAAATTTTAAAATTCTTAAAAAATTCGTCCAAAATCTTGATGTCTCCAATCTCTTGTTTTGTACGTTTTTTCCACGTGTCTTGACATCCAAAGTATCCCTGCAAAGTTTGGTGAAGATCTGAGTATGTCGTTTTTGACCTTATCTGGAACATCCTTTCTGAAAATTTGAAAATTCTTAAAAAATTCGTCCAAAATCTTGATGTCTCCAATCTCTTGTTTTGTATGTTTTTTCCACGTGTCTTGACCTCCAATGTATCCCTGCAATGTTTGGTCAAGATCTGAGTATGTAGTTTTTGACCTTATATGGAACCTCCTATCTGAAAATTTGAAAATTCTTAAAAAATTTGACCAAAATCTTGATGTCCCCAATCCTATGTTTTGTATGTTTTTTCCACGTGTCTTGACATCCAATGTATCCCTGCAAAGTTTGGTGAAGATCTGAGTATGTCGTTTTTGACCTTATCTGGAACATCCTTTCTGAAAATTTGAAAATTCTTAAAAATTTCGTCCAAAATCTTGATGTCTCCAATCTCTTGTTTTGTACGTTTTTTCCACGTGTTTTGACATCCAATGTATCCCTGCAAAGTTTGGTGAAGATCTGAGTATGTTGTTTTTGACCTTATATGGAACCTCCTATCTGAAAATTTAAAAATTCTTAAAAAATTTGACCAAAATCTTGATGTCCCCAATCCTATGTTTTGTATGTTTTTTCCCCGTGTCTTGACATCCAATGTATCCCTGCAGAGTTTGGTGAAGATCTGAGTATGTAGTTTTTGACCTTATATGGAACCTCCTTTCTGAAAATTTGAAAATTCTTAAAAAAATCGTCCAAAATCTTGATGTCCCCAATCCTATGTTTTGTATGATTTTTCCACGTGTCTTGACATCCAATGTATCCATGCAAAGTTTGGTGAAGATCTGAGTATGTCGTTTTTGACCTTATCTGGAACCTCCCATCTGAAAATTTGAAAATTCTTCAAAAATTCGTCGAAAATCTTGATGTCTCCAATCTCTTGTTTTGTACGTTTTTTCCACGTGTCTTGACATGCAAAGTATCCCTGCAACGTTTGGTGAAGATCTGAGTATGTAGTTTTTGACCTTATCTGGAAACTCCTATCTGAAAATTTGAAAATTCTTCAAAAATTCGTCCAAAATCTTGATGTCTCCAATCTCTTGTTTTGTACGTTTTTTCCACGTTTCTTGACATCCAATGTATCCCTGCAATGTTTGGTGAAGATCTGAGTATGTAGTTTTTGACTTTTATGGAACCTCCTTTCTGAAAATTTGAAAATTCTTAAAAAATTCGTCCAAAATCTCGACGTCTCCAATCTCTTGTTTTGTACGTTTTTTCCACTTGTCTTGACATCCAATGTATCCCTGCAAAGTTTGGTGAAGATCTGAGTATGTAGTTTTTGACCTTATCTGGAACCTCCCATCTGAAAATTTGAAAATTCTTCAAAAATTCGTCGAAAATCTTGATGTCTCCAATCTCTTGTTTTGTACGTTTTTTCCACGTGTCTTGACATGCAAAGTATCCCTGCAACGTTTGGTGAAGATCTGAGTATGTAGTTTTTGACCTTATCTGGAACCTCCTATCTGAAAATTTGAAAATTCTTCAAAAATTCGTCCAAAATCTTGATGTCTCCAATCTCTTGTTTTGTACGTTTTTTCCACGTTTCTTGACATCCAATGTATCCCTGCAATGTTTGGTGAAGATCTGAGTATGTAGTTTTTGACTTTTATGGAACCTCCTTTCTGAAAATTTGAAAATTCTTAAAAAAATCGTCCAAAATCTTGATGTCCCCAATCCTATGTTTTGTATGTTTTTTCCACGTGTCTTGACATCCAATGTATCCATGCAAAGTTTGGTGAAGATCTGAGTATGTCGTTTTTGACCTTATATGGAACCTCCTATCTGAAAATTTGAAAATTCTTAAAAAATTTGACCAAAATCTTGATATCCCCAATCCTATGTTTTGTATGCTTTTTCCACGTGTCTTGACATCCAATGTATCCCTGCAAAGTTTGGTGAAGATCTGAGTATTTAGTTTTTGACGTTATCTGGAACCTCCTATTTGAAAATTTGAAAATTTTTGAAAAATTCGTCCAAAATCTTGATGTCTCCAATCTCTTGTTTTGTACGTTTTTTCCACGTGTCTTGACCTCCAATGTATCCCTGCAATGTTTGGTGAAGATCTGAGTATGTAGTTTTTGACCTGATATGGAACCTCCTATCTGAAAATTTGAAAATTCTTAAAAAATTTGACCAAAATCTTGATGTCCCCAATCCTATGTTTTGTATGTTTTTTCCACGTGTCTTGACATCCAATGTATCCCTGCAAAGTTTGGTGAAGATCTGAGTATGTAGTTTTTGACCTTATCTGGAACATCCTTTCTGAAAATTTGAAAATTCTTAAAAAATTCGTCCAAAATCTTGATGTCTCCAATCTCTTGTTTTGTACGTTTTTTCCACGTGTCTTGACATCCAATGTATCCCTGCAAAGTTTGGTGAAGATCTGAGTATGTAGTTTTTGACCTTATATGGAACCTCCTATCCGAAAATTTGAAAATTCTTAAAAAATTTGACCAAAATCTTGATGTCCCCAATCCTATGTTTTGTATGTTTTTTCCCCGTGTCTTGACATCCAATGTATCCCTGCAGAGTTTGGTGAAGATCTGAGTATGTCGTTTTTGACCTTATCTGCAACATCCTTTCTGAAAATTTGAAAATTCTTAAAAAATTCGTCCAAAATCTTGATGTCTCCAATCTCTTGTTTTGTACGTTTTTTCCACGTGTCTTGACATCCAATGTATCCCTGCAAAGTTTGGTGAAGATCTGAGTATGTAGTTTTTGACCTTATCTGGAACCTCATTTCTGAAAATTTGAAAATTCCTCAAAAATTCGTCCAAAATCTTGATGTCTCCAATCTCTTGTTTTGTACGTTTTTTCCACGTGTCTTGACAACCAATGTATCCCTGCAAAGTTTGGTGAAGATCTGAGTATGTCGTTTTTGACCTTATCTGGAACATCCTTTCTGAAAATTTGAAAATTCTTAAAAAATTCGTCCAAAATCTTGATGTCTCCAATCTCTTGTTTTGTACGTTTTTTCCACGTGTCTTGACATCCAAAGTATCCCTGCAAAGTTTGGTGAAGATCTGAGTATGCCGTTTTTGACCTTATCTGGAACATCCTTTCTGAAAATTTGAAAATTCTTAAAAAATTCGTCCAAAATCTTGACGTTTCCAATCTCTTGTTTTTTACGTTGTTTCCACGTGTCTTGACATCCAATGTATCCCTGTAAAGTTTGGTGAAGATCTGAGTATGTAGTTTTTGATCTTATCTGGAACCTCCCATCTGAAAATTTGAAAATTCTTAAAAAATCCGTCCAAAATCTTGATGACCCCAATCTCTTGTTTTGTAGGTTTTTTCCACGTGTCTTGACATCCAATGTATCCCTGCAATGTTTGGTGAAGATCTGAGTATGTAGTTTTTGACCTTATCTGGAACCTCCCATCTGAAAATTTGAAAATTCCTAAAAAATCCGTCCAAAATCTTGATGCCCCCAATCTCTTGTTTTGTACGATTTTTCGACGTGTCTTGACATCCAATGTATCCCTGCAAAGTTTGGTGAAGATCTGAGTATGTAGTTTTTGACCTTATCTGGAACCTCCTATCTGAAAATTTGAAAATTCTTAAAAAATTCGTCCAAAATCTTGATGTCTCCAATCTCTTGTTTTGTACGTTTTTGCCACGTGTCTTGACATCCAATGTATCCCTGCAAAGTTTGGTGAAGATCTGAGTATGTAGTTTTTGACCTTATATGGAACCTCCTATCTGAAAATTTGAAAATTCTTAAAAAATTTGACCAAAATCTTGATGTCCCCAATCCTATGTTTTGTATGTTTTTTCCCCGTGTCTTGACATCCAATGTATCCCTGCAGAGTTTGGTGAAGATCTGAGTATGTAGTTTTTGACCTTATATGGAACCTCCTTTCTGAAAATTTGAAAATTCTTAAAAAATTCGTCCAAAATCTTGATGTCCCCAATCCTATGTTTTGTATGTTTTTTCGACGTGTCTTGACATCCAATGTATCCATGCAAAGTTTGGTGAAGATCTGAGTATGTCGTTTTTGACCTTATCTGGAACCTCCCATCTGAAAATTTGAAAATTCTTCAAAAATTCGTCGAAAATCTTGATGTCTCCAATCTCTTGTTTTGTACGTTTTTTCCACGTGTCTTGACATGCAAAGTATCCCTGCAACGTTTGGTGAAGATCTGAGTATGTAGTTTTTGACCTTATCTGGAACCTCCAATATGAAAATTTGAAAATTCTTCAAAAATTCGTCCAAAATCTTGATGTCTCCAATCTCTTGTTTTGTACGTTTTTTCCACGTTTCTTGACATCCAATGTATCCCTGCAATGTTTGGTGAAGATCTGAGTATGTAGTTTTTGACCTTATATGGAACCTCCTATCTGAAAATTTGAAAATTCTTAAAAAATTTGACCAAAATCTTGATATCCCCAATCCTATGTTTTGTATGATTTTTCCACGTGTCTTGACATCCAATGTATCCATGCAAAGTTTGGTGAAGATCTGAGTATGTAGTTTTTGACCTTATCTGGAACCTCCTATCTGAAAATTTGAAAATTTTTGAAAAATTCGTCCAAAATCTTGATGTCTCCAATCTCTTGTTTTGTACGTTTTTTCCACGTTTCTTGACCTCCAATATATCCCTGCAATGTTTGGTGAAGATCTGAGTATGTAGTTTTTGACCTGATATGGAACCTCCTATCTGAAAATTTGAAAATTCTTAAAAAATTCGTCCAAAATCTTGATGTCTCCAATCTCTTGTTTTGTACGTTTTTTCCACGTGTCTTGACATCCAAAGTATCCCTGCAAATTTTGGTGAAGATCTGAGTATGTCGTTTTTGACCTTATCTGGAACATCCTTTCTGAAAATTTGAAAATTCTTAAAAAAATCGTCCAAAATCTTGATGTCTCCAATCTCTTGTTTTGTATGTTTTTTCCACGTGTCTTGACCTCCAATGTATCCCTGCAATGTTTGGTGAAGATCTGAGTATGTAGTTTTTGACCTTATATGGAACCTCCTATCTGAAAATTTGAAAAATTCTTAAAAAATTCGACCAAAATCTTGATGTCCCCAATCCTATGTTTTGTATGTTTTTTCCACGTGTCTTGACATCCAATGTATCCCTGCAAAGTTTGGTGAAGATCTGAGTATGTCGTTTTTGACCTTATCTGGAACATCCTTTCTGAAAATTTGAAAATTCTTAAAAAATTCGTCCAAAATCTTGATGTCTCCAATCTCTTGTTTTGTACGTTTTTTCCACGTGTTTTGACATCCAATGTATCCCTGCAAAGTTTGGTGAAGATCTGAGTATGTAGTTTTTGACCTTATATGGAACCTCCTATCTGAAAATTTGAAAATTCTTAAAAAATTTGACCAAAATCTTGATGTCCCCAATCCTATGTTTTGTATGTTTTTTCCCCGTGTCTTGACATCCAATGTATCCCTGCAGAGTTTGGTGAAGATCTGAGTATGTAGTTTTTGACCTTATATGGAACCTCCTTTCTGAAAATTTGAAAATTCTTAAAAAATTCGTCCAAAATCTTGATGTCATCAATCCTATGTTTTGTATGTTTTTTCCACGTGTCTTGACATCCAATGTATCCATGCAAAGTTTGGTGAAGATCTGAGTATGTCGTTTTTGACCTTATCTGGAACCTCCAATCTGAAAATTTGAAAATTCTTCAAAAATTCGTCGAAAATCTTGATGTCTCCAATCTCTTGTTTTGTACGTTTTTTCCACGTGTCTTGACATGCAAAGTATCCCTGCAACGTTTGGTGAAGATCTGAGTATGTAGTTTTTGACCTTATCTGGAACCTCCTATCTGAAAATTTGAAAATTCTTCAAAAATTCGTCCAAAATCTTGATGTCTCCAATCTCTTGTTTTGTACGTTTTTTCCACGTTTCTTGACATCCAATGTATCCCTGCAATGTTTGGTGAAGATCTGAGTATGTAGTTTTTGACCTTATATGGAACCTCTTTTCTGAAAATTTGAAAATTCTTAAAAAAATCGTCCAAAATCTTGATGTCCCCAATCCTATGTTTTGTATGTTTTTTCCACGTGTCTTGACATCCAATGTATCCATGCAAAGTTTGGTGAAGATCTGAGTATGTCGTTTTTGACCTTATCTGGAACCTCCCATCTGAAAATTTGAAAATTCTTCAAAAATTCGTCGAAAATCTTGATGTCTCCAATCTCTTGTTTTGTACGTTTTTTCCACGTGTCTTGACATGCAAAGTATCCCTGCAACGTTTGGTGAAGATCTGAGTATGTAGTTTTTGACCTTATCTGGAACCTCCTATCTGAAAATTTGAAAATTCTTCAAAAAATTCGTCCAAAATCTTGATGTCTCCAATCTCTTGTTTTGTACGTTTTTTCCACGTTTCTTGACATCCAATGTATCCCTGCAATGTTTGGTGAAGATCTGAGTATGTAGTTTTTGACCTTATATGGAACCTCCTATCTGAAAATTTGAAAATTCTTAAAAAATTTGACCAAAATCTTGATATCCCCAATCCTATGTTTTGTATGCTTTTTCCACGTGTCTTGACATCCAATGTATCCCTGCAAAGTTTGGTGAAGATCTGAGTATGTAGTTTTTGACCTTATCTGGAACCTCCTATCTGAAAATTTGAAAATTTTTGAAAAATTCGTCCAAAATCTTGATGTCTCCAATCTCTTGTTTTGTACGTTTTTTCCACGTGTCTTGACCTCCAATGTATCCCTGCAATGTTTGGTGAAGATCTGAGTATGTAGTTTTTGACCTGATATGGAACCTCCTATCTGAAAATTTGAAAATTCTTAAAAAATTTGACCAAAATCTTGATGTCCCCAATCCTATGTTTTGTATGTTTTTTCCACGTGTCTTGACATCCAATGTATCCCTGCAAAGTTTGGTGAAGATCTGAGTATGTAGTTTTTGACCTTATCTGGAACATCCTTTCTGAAAATTTGAAAATTCTTAAAAAATTCGTCCAAAATCTTGATGTCTCCAATCTCTTGTTTTGTACGTTTTTTCCACGTGTCTTGACATCCAATGTATCCCTGCAAAGTTTGGTGAAGATCTGAGTATGTAGTTTTTGACCTTATATGGAACCTCCTATCCGAAAATTTGAAAATTCTTAAAAAATTTGACCAAAATCTTGATGTCCCCAATCCTATGTTTTGTATGTTTTTTCCCCGTGTCTTGACATCCAATGTATCCCTGCAGAGTTTGGTGAAGATCTGAGTATGTCGTTTTTGACCTTATCTGCAACATCCTTTCTGAAAATTTGAAAATTCTTAAAAAATTCGTCCAAAATCTTGATGTCTCCAATCTCTTGTTTTGTACGTTTTTTCCACGTGTCTTGACATCCAAAGTATCCCTGCAAAGTTTGGTGAAAATCTGAGTATGCCGTTTTTGACCTTATCTGGAACATCCTTTCTGAAAATTTGAAAATTCTTAAAAAATTCGTCCAAAATCTTGACGTTTCCAATCTCTTGTTTTGTACGTTGTTTCCACGTGTCTTGACATCCAATGTATCCCTGTAAAGTTTGGTGAAGATCTGAGTATGTAGTTTTTGATCTTATATGGAACCTCCCATCTGAAAATTTGAAAATTCTTAAAAAATCCGTCCAAAATCTTGATGACCCCAATCTCTTGTTTTGTAGGTTTTTTCCACGTGTCTTGACATCCAATGTATCCCTGCAAAGTTTGGTGAAGATCTGAGTATGTAGTTTTTGACCTTATCTGGAACCTCCTATCTGAAAATTTGAAAATTCTTAAAAAATTCGTCCAAAATCTTGATGTCTCCAATCTCTTGTTTTGTACGTTTTTGCCACGTGTCTTGACATCCAATGTATTTCTGCAAAGTTTGGTGAAGATCTGAGTATGTAGTTTTTGACCTTATCTGGAACCTCATTTCTGAAAATTTGAAAATTCCTCAAAAATTCGTCCAAAATCTTGATGTCTCCAATCTCTTGTTTTGTACGTTTTTTCCACGTATCTTGACATGCAAAGTATCCCTGCAACGTTTGGTGAAGATCTGAGTATGTAGTTTTTGACCTTATCTGGAACATCCTATCTGAAAATTTGAAAATTCTTCAAAAATTCGTCCAAAATCTTGATGACACCAATCTCTTGTTTTGTACGTTTTTTCCACGTGTCTTGACACCCAATGTATCCATGCAAAGTTTGGTGAAGATCTGAGTATGTAGTTTTTGACCTTATATGGAACCTCCTATCTGAAAATTTGAAAATTCTTAAAAAATTCGTCCAAAATCTTGATGTCTCCAATCTCTTGTTTTGTACGTTTTTTCCACGTGTCTTGACATCCAATGTATCCCTGCAAAGTTTGGTGAAGATCTGAGTATGTAGTTTTTGACCTTATCTGGAACCTCATTTCTGAAAATTTGAAAATTCCTCAAAAATTCGTCCAAAATCTTGATGTCTCCAATCTCTTGTTTTGTACGTTTTTTCCACGTGTCTTGACAACCAATGTATCCCTGCAAAGTTTGGTGAAGATCTGAGTATGTCGTTTTTGACCTTATCTGGAACATCCTTTCTGAAAATTTGAAAATTCTTAAAAAATTCGTCCAAAATCTTGATGTCTCCAATCTCTTGTTTTGTACGTTTTTTCCACGTGTCTTGACATCCAAAGTATCCCTGCAAAGTTTGGTGAAAATCTGAGTATGCCGTTTTTGACCTTATCTGGAACATCCTTTCTGAAAATTTGAAAATTCTTAAAAAATTCGTCCAAAATCTTGACGTTTCCAATCTCTTGTTTTGTACGTTGTTTCCACGTGTCTTGACATCCAATGTATCCCTGTAAAGTTTGGTGAAGATCTGAGTATGTAGTTTTTGATCTTATCTGGAACCTCCCATCTGAAAATTTGAAAATTCTTAAAAAATCCGTCCAAAATCTTGATGACCCCAATCTCTTGTTTTGTAGGTTTTTTCCACGTGTCTTGACATCCAATGTATCCCTGCAAAGTTTGGTGAAGATCTGAGTATGTAGTTTTTGACCTTATCTGGAACCTCCTATCTGAAAATTTGAAAATTCTTAAAAAATTCGTCCAAAATCTTGATGTCTCCAATCTCTTGTTTTGTACGTTTTTGCCACGTGTCTTGACATCCAATGTATTTCTGCAAAGTTTGGTGAAGATCTGAGTATGTAGTTTTTGACCTTATCTGGAACCTCATTTCTGAAAATTTGAAAATTCCTCAAAAATTCGTCCAAAATCTTGATGTCTCCAATCTCTTGTTTTGTACGTTTTTTCCACGTATCTTGACATGCAAAGTATCCCTGCAACGTTTGGTGAAGATCTGAGTATGTAGTTTTTGACCTTATATGGAACCTCCTATCTGAAAATTTGAAAATTCTTAAAAAATTCGTCCAAAATCTTGATGTCTCCAATCTCTTGTTTTGTACGTTTTTTCCACGTGTCTTGACCTCCAATGTATCCCTGCAATGTTTGGTGAAGATCTGAGTATGTAGTTTTTGACCTGATATGGAACCTCCTATCTGAAAATTTGAAAATTCTTAAAAAATTTGACCAAAATCTTGATGTCCCCAATCCTATGTTTTGTATGTTTTTTCCACGTGTCTTGACATCCAATGTATCCCTGCAAAGTTTGGTGAAGATCTGAGTATGTAGTTTTTGACCTTATCTGGAACATCCTTTCTGAAAATTTGAAAATTCTTAAAAAATTCGTCCAAAATCTTGATGTCTCCAATCTCTTGTTTTGTACGTTTTTTCCACGTGTCTTGACATCCAATGTATCCCTGCAAAGTTTGGTGAAGATCTGAGTATGTAGTTTTTGACCTTATATGGAACCTCCTATCCGAAAATTTGAAAATTCTTAAAAAATTTGACCAAAATCTTGATGTCCCCAATCCTATGTTTTGTATGTTTTTTCCCCGTGTCTTGACATCCAATGTATCCCTGCAGAGTTTGGTGAAGATCTGAGTATGTCGTTTTTGACCTTATCTGCAACATCCTTTCTGAAAATTTGAAAATTCTTAAAAAATTCGTCCAAAATCTTGATGTCTCCAATCTCTTGTTTTGTACGTTTTTTCCACGTGTCTTGACATCCAATGTATCCCTGCAAAGTTTGGTGAAGATCTGAGTATGTAGTTTTTGACCTTATCTGGAACCTCATTTCTGAAAATTTGAAAATTCCTCAAAAATTCGTCCAAAATCTTGATGTCTCCAATCTCTTGTTTTGTACGTTTTTTCCACGTGTCTTGACAACCAATGTATCCCTGCAAAGTTTGGTGAAGATCTGAGTATGTCGTTTTTGACCTTATCTGGAACATCCTTTCTGAAAATTTGAAAATTCTTAAAAAATTCGTCCAAAATCTTGATGTCTCCAATCTCTTGTTTTGTACGTTTTTTCCACGTGTCTTGACATCCAAAGTATCCCTGCAAAGTTTGGTGAAAATCTGAGTATGCCGTTTTTGACCTTATCTGGAACATCCTTTCTGAAAATTTGAAAATTCTTAAAAAATTCGTCCAAAATCTTGACGTTTCCAATCTCTTGTTTTGTACGTTGTTTCCACGTGTCTTGACATCCAATGTATCCCTGTAAAGTTTGGTGAAGATCTGAGTATGTAGTTTTTGATCTTATCTGGAACCTCCCATCTGAAAATTTGAAAATTCTTAAAAAATCCGTCCAAAATCTTGATGACCCCAATCTCTTGTTTTGTAGGTTTTTTCCACGTGTCTTGACATCCAATGTATCCCTGCAAAGTTTGGTGAAGATCTGAGTATGTAGTTTTTGACCTTATCTGGAACCTCCTATCTGAAAATTTGAAAATTCTTAAAAAATTCGTCCAAAATCTTGATGTCTCCAATCTCTTGTTTTGTACGTTTTTGCCACGTGTCTTGACATCCAATGTATTTCTGCAAAGTTTGGTGAAGATCTGAGTATGTAGTTTTTGACCTTATCTGGAACCTCATTTCTGAAAATTTGAAAATTCCTCAAAAATTCGTCCAAAATCTTGATGTCTCCAATCTCTTGTTTTGTACGTTTTTTCCACGTATCTTGACATGCAAAGTATCCCTGCAACGTTTGGTGAAGATCTGAGTATGTAGTTTTTGACCATATCTGGAACCTCCTATCTGAAAATTTGAAAATTCTTCAAAAATTCGTCCAAAATCTTGATGACACCAATCTCTTGTTTTGTACGTTTTTTCCACGTGTCTTGACATCCAATGTATCCATGCAAAGTTTGGTGAAGATCTGAGTATGTAGTTTTTGACCTTATATGGAACCTCCTATCTGAAAATTTGAAAATTCTTAAAAAATTCGTCCAAAATCTTGATGTCTCCAATCTCTTGTTTTGTACGTTTTTTCCACGTGTCTTGACATCCAATGTATCCCTGCAAAGTTTGGTGAAGATCTGAGTATGTAGTTTATGACCTTATCTGGAACCTCATTTCTGAAAATTTGAAAATTCCTCAAAAATTCGTCCAAAATCTTGATGTCTCCAATCTCTTGTTTTGTACGTTTTTTCCACGTGTCTTGACAACCAATGTATCCCTGCAAAGTTTGGTGAAGATCTGAGTATGTCGTTTTTGACCTTATCTGGAACATCCTTTCTGAAAATTTGAAAATTCTTAAAAAATTCGTCCAAAATCTTGATGTCTCCAATCTCTTGTTTTGTACGTTTTTTCCACGTGTCTTGACATCCAAAGTATCCCTGCAAAGTTTGGTGAAAATCTGAGTATGCCGTTTTTGACCTTATCTGGAACATCCTTTCTGAAAATTTGAAAATTCTTAAAAAATTCGTCCAAAATCTTGACGTTTCCAATCTCTTGTTTTGTACGTTGTTTCCACGTGTCTTGACATCCAATGTATCCCTGTAAAGTTTGGTGAAGATCTGAGTATGTAGTTTTTGATCTTATCTGGAACCTCCCATCTGAAAATTTGAAAATTCTTAAAAAATCCGTCCAAAATCTTGATGACCCCAATCTCTTGTTTTGTAGGTTTTTTCCACGTGTCTTGACATCCAATGTATCCCTGCAAAGTTTGGTGAAGATCTGAGTATGTCGTTTTTGACCTTATCTGCAACATCCTTTCTGAAAATTTGAAAATTCTTAAAAAATTCGTCCAAAATCTTGATGTCTCCAATCTCTTGTTTTGTACGTTTTTTCCACGTGTCTTGACATCCAATGTATCCCTGCAAAGTTTGGTGAAGATCTGAGTATGTAGTTTTTGACCTTATCTGGAACCTCATTTCTGAAAATTTGAAAATTCCTCAAAAATTCGTCCAAAATCTTGATGTCTCCAATCTCTTGTTTTGTACGTTTTTTCCACGTGTCTTGACAACCAATGTATCCCTGCAAAGTTTGGTGAAGATCTGAGTATGTCGTTTTTGACCTTATCTGGAACATCCTTTCTGAAAATTTGAAAATTCTTAAAAAATTCGTCCAAAATCTTGATGTCTCCAATCTCTTGTTTTGTACGTTTTTTCCACGTGTCTTGACATCCAAAGTATCCCTGCAAAGTTTGGTGAAAATCTGAGTATGCCGTTTTTGACCTTATCTGGAACATCCTTTCTGAAAATTTGAAAATTCTTAAAAAATTCGTCCAAAATCTTGACGTTTCCAATCTCTTGTTTTGTACGTTGTTTCCACGTGTCTTGACATCCAATGTATCCCTGTAAAGTTTGGTGAAGATCTGAGTATGTAGTTTTTGATCTTATCTGGAACCTCCCATCTGAAAATTTGAAAATTCTTAAAAAATCCGTCCAAAATCTTGATGACCCCAATCTCTTGTTTTGTAGGTTTTTTCCACGTGTCTTGACATCCAATGTATCCCTGCAAAGTTTGGTGAAGATCTGAGTATGTAGTTTTTGACCTTATCTGGAACCTCCTATCTGAAAATTTGAAAATTCTTAAAAAATTCGTCCAAAATCTTGATGTCTCCAATCTCTTGTTTTGTACGTTTTTGCCACGTGTCTTGACATCCAATGTATTTCTGCAAAGTTTGGTGAAGATCTGAGTATGTAGTTTTTGACCTTATCTGGAACCTCATTTCTGAAAATTTGAAAATTCCTCAAAAATTCGTCCAAAATCTTGATGTCTCCAATCTCTTGTTTTGTACGTTTTTTCCACGTATCTTGACATGCAAAGTATCCCTGCAACGTTTGGTGAAGATCTGAGTATGTAGTTTTTGACCATATCTGGAACCTCCTATCTGAAAATTTGAAAATTCTTCAAAAATTCGTCCAAAATCTTGATGACACCAATCTCTTGTTTTGTACGTTTTTTCCACGTGTCTTGACATCCAATGTATCCATGCAAAGTTTGGTGAAGATCTGAGTATGTAGTTTTTGACCTTATATGGAACCTCCTATCTGAAAATTTGAAAATTCTTAAAAAATTCGTCCAAAATCTTGATGTCTCCAATCTCTTGTTTTGTACGTTTTTTCCACGTGTCTTGACATCCAATGTATCCCTGCAAAGTTTGGTGAAGATCTGAGTATGTAGTTTATGACCTTATCTGGAACCTCATTTCTGAAAATTTGAAAATTCCTCAAAAATTCGTCCAAAATCTTGATGTCTCCAATCTCTTGTTTTGTACGTTTTTTCCACGTGTCTTGACAACCAATGTATCCCTGCAAAGTTTGGTGAAGATCTGAGTATGTCGTTTTTGACCTTATCTGGAACATCCTTTCTGAAAATTTGAAAATTCTTAAAAAATTCGTCCAAAATCTTGATGTCTCCAATCTCTTGTTTTGTACGTTTTTTCCACGTGTCTTGACATCCAAAGTATCCCTGCAAAGTTTGGTGAAAATCTGAGTATGCCGTTTTTGACCTTATCTGGAACATCCTTTCTGAAAATTTGAAAATTCTTAAAAAATTCGTCCAAAATCTTGACGTTTCCAATCTCTTGTTTTGTACGTTGTTTCCACGTGTCTTTACATCCAATGTATCCCTGTAAAGTTTGGTGAAGATCTGAGTATGTAGTTTTTGATCTTATCTGGAACCTCCCATCTGAAAATTTGAAAATTCTTAAAAAATCCGTCCAAAATCTTGATGACCCCAATCTCTTGTTTTGTAGGTTTTTTCCACGTGTCTTGACATCCAATGTATCCCTGCAAAGTTTGGTGAAGATCTGAGTATGTAGTTTTTGACCTTATCTGGAACCTCCTATCTGAAAATTTGAAAATTCTTAAAAAATTCGTCCAAAATCTTGATGTCTCCAATCTCTTGTTTTGTACGTTTTTGCCACGTGTCTTGACATCCAATGTATTTCTGCAAAGTTTGGTGAAGATCTGAGTATGTAGTTTTTGACCTTATCTGGAACCTCATTTCTGAAAATTTGAAAATTCCTCAAAAATTCGTCCAAAATCTTGATGTCTCCAATCTCTTGTTTTGTACGTTTTTTCCACGTATCTTGACATGCAAAGTATCCCTGCAACGTTTGGTGAAGATCTGAGTATGTAGTTTTTGACCTTATATGGAACCTCCTATCTGAAAATTTGAAAATTCTTAAAAAATTCGTCCAAAATCTTGATGTCTCCAATCTCTTGTTTTGTACGTTTTTTCCACGTGTCTTGACCTCCAATGTATCCCTGCAATGTTTGGTGAAGATCTGAGTATGTAGTTTTTGACCTGATATGGAACCTCCTATCTGAAAATTTGAAAATTCTTAAAAAATTTGACCAAAATCTTGATGTCCCCAATCCTATGTTTTGTATGTTTTTTCCACGTGTCTTGACATCCAATGTATCCCTGCAAAGTTTGGTGAAGATCTGAGTATGTAGTTTTTGACCTTATCTGGAACATCCTTTCTGAAAATTTGAAAATTCTTAAAAAATTCGTCCAAAATCTTGATGTCTCCAATCTCTTGTTTTGTACGTTTTTTCCACGTGTCTTGACATCCAATGTATCCCTGCAAAGTTTGGTGAAGATCTGAGTATGTAGTTTTTGACCTTATATGGAACCTCCTATCCGAAAATTTGAAAATTCTTAAAAAATTTGACCAAAATCTTGATGTCCCCAATCCTATGTTTTGTATGTTTTTTCCCCGTGTCTTGACATCCAATGTATCCCTGCAGAGTTTGGTGAAGATCTGAGTATGTCGTTTTTGACCTTATCTGCAACATCCTTTCTGAAAATTTGAAAATTCTTAAAAAATTCGTCCAAAATCTTGATGTCTCCAATCTCTTGTTTTGTACGTTTTTTCCACGTGTCTTGACATCCAATGTATCCCTGCAAAGTTTGGTGAAGATCTGAGTATGTAGTTTTTGACCTTATCTGGAACCTCATTTCTGAAAATTTGAAAATTCCTCAAAAATTCGTCCAAAATCTTGATGTCTCCAATCTCTTGTTTTGTACGTTTTTTCCACGTGTCTTGACAACCAATGTATCCCTGCAAAGTTTGGTGAAGATCTGAGTATGTCGTTTTTGACCTTATCTGGAACATCCTTTCTGAAAATTTGAAAATTCTTAAAAAATTCGTCCAAAATCTTGATGTCTCCAATCTCTTGTTTTGTACGTTTTTTCCACGTGTCTTGACATCCAAAGTATCCCTGCAAAGTTTGGTGAAAATCTGAGTATGCCGTTTTTGACCTTATCTGGAACATCCTTTCTGAAAATTTGAAAATTCTTAAAAAATTCGTCCAAAATCTTGACGTTTCCAATCTCTTGTTTTGTACGTTGTTTCCACGTGTCTTGACATCCAATGTATCCCTGTAAAGTTTGGTGAAGATCTGAGTATGTAGTTTTTGATCTTATCTGGAACCTCCCATCTGAAACTTTGAAAATTCTTAAAAAATCCGTCCAAAATCTTGATGACCCCAATCTCTTGTTTTGTAGGTTTTTTCCACGTGTCTTGACATCCAATGTATCCCTGCAAAGTTTGGTGAAGATCTGAGTATGTAGTTTTTGACCTTATCTGGAACCTCCTATCTGAAAATTTGAAAATTCTTAAAAAATTCGTCCAAAATCTTGATGTCTCCAATCTCTTGTTTTGTACGTTTTTGCCACGTGTCTTGACATCCAATGTATTTCTGCAAAGTTTGGTGAAGATCTGAGTATGTAGTTTTTGACCTTATCTGGAACCTCATTTCTGAAAATTTGAAAATTCCTCAAAAATTCGTCCAAAATCTTGATGTCTCCAATCTCTTGTTTTGTACGTTTTTTCCACGTATCTTGACATGCAAAGTATCCCTGCAACGTTTGGTGAAGATCTGAGTATGTAGTTTTTGACCTTATCTGGAACCTCCTATCTGAAAATTTGAAAATTCTTCAAAAATTCGTCCAAAATCTTGATGACACCAATCTCTTGTTTTGTACGTTTTTTCCACGTGTCTTGACATCCAATGTATCCATGCAAAGTTTGGTGAAGATCTGAGTATGTAGTTTTTGACCTTATATGGAACCTCCTATCTGAAAATTTGAAAATTCTTAAAAAATTCGTCCAAAATCTTGATGTCTCCAATCTCTTGTTTTGTACGTTTTTTCCACGTGTCTTGACATCCAATGTATCCCTGCAAAGTTTGGTGAAGATCTGAGTATGTAGTTTATGACCTTATCTGGAACCTCATTTCTGAAAATTTGAAAATTCCTCAAAAATTCGTCCAAAATCTTGATGTCTCCAATCTCTTGTTTTGTACGTTTTTTCCACGTGTCTTGACAACCAATGTATCCCTGCAAAGTTTGGTGAAGATCTGAGTATGTCGTTTTTGACCTTATCTGGAACATCCTTTCTGAAAATTTGAAAATTCTTAAAAAATTCGTCCAAAATCTTGATGTCTCCAATCTCTTGTTTTGTACGTTTTTTCCACGTGTCTTGACATCCAAAGTATCCCTGCAAAGTTTGGTGAAAATCTGAGTATGCCGTTTTTGACCTTATCTGGAACATCCTTTCTGAAAATTTGAAAATTCTTAAAAAATTCGTCCAAAATCTTGACGTTTCCAATCTCTTGTTTTGTACGTTGTTTCCACGTGTCTTGACATCCAATGTATCCCTGTAAAGTTTGGTGAAGATCTGAGTATGTAGTTTTTGATCCTATCTGGAACCTCCCATCTGAAAATTTGAAAATTCTTAAAAAATCCGTCCAAAATCTTGATGACCCCAATCTCTTGTTTTGTAGGTTTTTTCCACGTGTCTTGACATCCAATGTATCCCTGCAAAGTTTGGTGAAGATCTGAGTATGTAGTTTTTGACCTTATCTGGAACCTCCTATCTGAAAATTTGAAAATTCTTAAAAAATTCGTCCAAAATCTTGATGTCTCCAATCTCTTGTTTTGTACGTTTTTGCCACGTGTCTTGACATCCAATGTATTTCTGCAAAGTTTGGTGAAGATCTGAGTATGTAGTTTTTGACCTTATATGGAACCTCATTTCTGAAAATTTGAAAATTCCTCAAAAATTCGTCCAAAATCTTGATGTCTCCAATCTCTTGTTTTGTACGTTTTTTCCACGTATCTTGACATGCAAAGTATCCCTGCAACGTTTGGTGAAGATCTGAGTATGTAGTTTTTGACCTTATATGGAACCTCCTATCTGAAAATTTGAAAATTCTTAAAAAATTCGTCCAAAATCTTGATGTCTCCAATCTCTTGTTTTGTACGTTTTTTCCACGTGTCTTGACATCCAATGTATCCCTGCAAAGTTTGGTGAAGATCTGAGTATGTAGTTTTTGACCTTATCTGGAACCTCCCATCTGAAAATTTGAAAATTCCTAAAAAATCCGTCCAAAATCTTGATGACCTCAATCTCTTGTTTTGTACGTTTTTTCCACGTGTCTTGACATCCATTGTATCCCTGCAAAGTTTGGTGAAGATCTGAGTATGTCGTTTTTGAACTTATATGGAACCACCTTTCTGAAAATTTGAAAATTCTTAAAAAATTCGTCCAAAATCTTGATGTCTCCAATCTCTTGTTTTGTACGTTTTTTCCACGTGTCTTGACATCCAATGTATCCCTGCAAAGTTTGGTGAAGATCTGAGTATGTAGTTTTTGACCTTATATGGAACCTCCTATCTGAAAATTTGAAAATTCTTAAAAAATTTGACCAAAATCTTGATGTCCCCAATCCTATGTTTTGTATGTTTTTTCCCCGTGTCTTGACATCCAATGTATCCCTGCAGAGTTTGGTGAAGATCTGAGTATGTAGTTTTTGACCTTATATGGAACCTCCTTTCTGAAAATTTGAAAATTCTTAAAAAATTCGTCCAAAATCTTGATGTCCCCAATCCTATGTTTTGTATGTTTTTTCCACGTGTCTTGACATCCAATGTATCCATGCAAAGTTTGGTGAAGATCTGAGTATGTCGTTTTTGACCTTATCTGGAACCTCCCATCTGAAAATTTGAAAATTCTTCAAAAATTCGTCGAAAATCTTGATGTCTCCAATCTCTTGTTTTGTACGTTTTTTCCACGTGTCTTGACATGCAAAGTATCCCTGCAACGTTTGGTGAAGATCTGAGTATGTAGTTTTTGACCTTATCTGGAACCTCCTATCTGAAAATTTGAAAATTCTTCAAAAATTCGTCCAAAATCTTGATGTCTCCAATCTCTTGTTTTGTACGTTTTTTCCACGTTTCTTGACATCCAATGTATCCCTGCAATGTTTGGTGAAGATCTGAGTATGTAGTTTTTGACCTTATATGGAACCTCTTTTCTGAAAATTTGAAAATTCTTAAAAAAATCGTCCAAAATCTTGATGTCCCCAATCCTATGTTTTGTATGTTTTTTCCACGTGTCTTGACATCCAATGTATCCATGCAAAGTTTGGTGAAGATCTGAGTATGTCGTTTTTGACCTTATCTGGAACCTCCCATCTGAAAATTTGAAAATTCTTCAAAAATTCGTCGAAAATCTTGATGTCTCCAATCTCTTGTTTTGTACGTTTTTTCCACGTGTCTTGACATGCAAAGTATCCCTGCAACGTTTGGTGAAGATCTGAGTATGTAGTTTTTGACCTTATCTCGAACCTCCTATCTGAAAATTTGAAAATTCTTCAAAAAATTCGTCCAAAATCTTGATGTCTCCAATCTCTTGTTTTGTACGTTTTTTCCACGTTTCTTGACATCCAATGTATCCCTGCAATGTTTGGTGAAGATCTGAGTATGTAGTTTTTGACCTTATCTGGAACCTCCTATCTGAAAATTTGAAAATTCTTAAAAAATTTGACCAAAATCTTGATATCCCCAATCCTATGTTTTGTATGCTTTTTCCACGTGTCTTGACATCCAATGTATCCCTGCAAAGTTTGGTGAAGATCTGAGTATGTAGTTTTTGACCTTATCTGGAACCTCCTATCTGAAAATTTGAAAATTTTTGAAAAATTCGTCCAAAATCTTGATGTCTCCAATCTCTTGTTTTGTACGTTTTTTCCACGTGTCTTCACCTCCAATGTATCCCTGCAATGTTTGGTGAAGATCTGAGTATGTAGTTTTTGACCTGATATGGAACCTCCTATCTGAAAATTTGAAAATTCTTAAAAAATTTGACCAAAATCTTGATGTCCCCAATCCTATGTTTTGTATGTTTTTTCCACGTGTCTTGACATCCAATGTATCCCTGCAAAGTTTGGTGAAGATCTGAGTATGTAGTTTTTGACATTATTTTGGAACATCCTTTCTGAAAATTTGAAAATTCTTAAAAAATTCGTCCAAAATCTTGATGTCTCCAATCTCTTGTTTTGTACGTTTTTTCCACGTGTCTTGACATCCAATGTATCCCTGCAAAGTTTGGTGAAGATCTGAGTATGTAGTTTTTGACCTTATATGGAACCTCCTATCCGAAAATTTGAAAATTCTTAAAAAATTTGACCAAAATCTTGATGTCCCCAATCCTATGTTTTGTATGTTTTTTCCCCGTGTCTTGACATCCAATGTATCCCTGCAGAGTTTGGTGAAGATCTGAGTATGTCGTTTTTGACCTTATCTGCAACATCCTTTCTGAAAATTTGAAAATTCTTAAAAAATTCGTCCAAAATCTTGATGTCTCCAATCTCTTGTTTTGTACGTTTTTTCCACGTGTCTTGACATCCAATGTATCCCTGCAAAGTTTGGTGAAGATCTGAGTATGTAGTTTTTGACCTTATCTGGAACCTCATTTCTGAAAATTTGAAAATTCCTCAAAAATTCGTCCAAAATCTTGATGTCTCCAATCTCTTGTTTTGTACGTTTTTTCCACGTGTCTTGACAACCAATGTATCCCTGCAAAGTTTGGTGAAGATCTGAGTATGTCGTTTTTGACCTTATCTGGAACATCCTTTCTGAAAATTTGAAAATTCTTAAAAAATTCGTCCAAAATCTTGATGTCTCCAATCTCTTGTTTTGTACGTTTTTTCCACGTGTCTTGACATCCAAAGTATCCCTGCAAAGTTTGGTGAAAATCTGAGTATGCCGTTTTTGACCTTATCTGGAACATCCTTTCTGAAAATTTGAAAATTCTTAAAAAATTCGTCCAAAATCTTGACGTTTCCAATCTCTTGTTTTGTACGTTGTTTCCACGTGTCTTGACATCCAATGTATCCCTGTAAAGTTTGGTGAAGATCTGAGTATGCAGTTTTTGATCTTATCTGGAACCTCCCATCTGAAAATTTGAAAATTCTTAAAAAATCCGTCCAAAATCTTGATGACCCCAATCTCTTGTTTTGTAGGTTTTTTCCACGTGTCTTGACATCCAATGTATCCCTGCAAAGTTTGGTGAAGATCTGAGTATGTAGTTTTTGACCTTATCTGGAACCTCCTATCTGAAAATTTGAAAATTCTTAAAAAATTCGTCCAAAATCTTGATGTCTCCAATCTCTTGTTTTGTACGTTTTTGCCACGTGTCTTGACATCCAATGTATTTCTGCAAAGTTTGGTGAAGATCTGAGTATGTAGTTTTTGACCTTATCTGGAACCTCATTTCTGAAAATTTGAAAATTCCTCAAAAATTCGTCCAAAATCTTGATGTCTCCAATCTCTTGTTTTGTACGTTTTTTCCACGTATCTTGACATGCAAAGTATCCCTGCAACGTTTGGTGAAGATCTGAGTATGTAGTTTTTGACCTTATCTGGAACCTCCTATCTGAAAATTTGAAAATTCTTCAAAAATTCGTCCAAAATCTTGATGACACCAATCTCTTGTTTTGTACGTTTTTTCCACGTGTCTTGACATCCAATGTATCCATGCAAAGTTTGGTGAAGATCTGAGTATGTAGTTTTTGACCTTATATGGAACCTCCTATCTGAAAATTTGAAAATTCTTAAAAAATTCGTCCAAAATCTTGATGTCTCCAATCTCTTGTTTTGTACGTTTTTTCCACGTGTCTTGACATCCATTGTATCCCTGCAAAGTTTGGTGAAGATCTGAGTATGTCGTTTTTGACCTTATATGGAACCACCTTTCTGAAAATTTGAAAATTCTTCAAAAATTCGTCCAAAATCTTGATGTCTCCAATCTCTTGTTTTGTACGTTTTTTCCACGTGTCTTGGCATCCAATGTATCCCTGCAAAGTTTGGTGAAGATCTGAGTATGTCGTTTTTGAACTCATCTGGAACATCCTTTCTGAAAATTTGAAAATTCTTAAAAAATTCGTCCAAAATCTCGACGTCTCCAATCTCTTGTTTTGTACGTTTTTTCCACTTGTCTTGACATCCAATGTATCCCTGCAAAGTTTGGTGAAGATCTGAGTATGTAGTTTTTGACCTTATCTGGAACCTCCCATCTGAAAATTTGAAAATTCCTAAAAAATCCGTCCAAAATCTTGATGCCCCCAATCTCTTGTTTTGTACGATTTTTCCACGTGTCTTGACATCCAATGTATCCCTGCAAAGTTTGGTGAAGATCTGAGTATGTAGTTTTTGACCTTATCTGGAACCTCCTATCTGAAAATTTGAAAATTCTTAAAAAATTCGTCCAAAATCTTGATGTCTCCAATCTCTTGTTTTGTACGTTTTTGCCACGTGTCTTGACATCCAATGTATCCCTGCAAAGTTTGGTGAAGATCTGAGTATGTAGTTTTTGACTTTATCTGGAACCTCATTTCTGAAAATTTGAAAATTCCTCAAAAATTCGTCCAAAATCTTGATGTCTCCAATCTCTTGTTTTGTACGTTTTTTCCACGTGTCTTGACACCCAATGTATCCCTGCAAAGTTTGGTGAAGATCTGAGTATGTAGTTTTTGACCTTATCTGGGACCTCCTATCTGAAAATTTGAAAATTCTTAAAAAATTCGTCGAAAATCTTGATGTCTCCAATCTCTTGTTTTGTACGTTTTTTCCACGTGTCTTGACATCCAATGTATCCCTGCAAAGTTTGGTGAAGATCTGAGTATGTAGTTTTTGACCTTATCTGGAACCTCCCATCTGAAAATTTGAAAATTCCTAAAAAATCCGTCCAAAATCTTGATGTCCTCAATCTCTTGTTTTGTACGTTTTTTCCACGTGTCTTGACATCCATTGTATCCCTGCAAAGTTTGGTGAAGATCTGAGTATGTCGTTTTTGACCTTATATGGAACCACCTTTCTGAAAATTTGGAAATTCTTCAAAAATTCGTCCAAAATCTTGATGTCTCCAATCTCTTGTTTTGTACGTTTTTTCCACGTGCCTTGACATCCAATGTATCCCTGCAAAGTTTGGTGAAGATCTGAGTATGTCGTTTTTGAACTCATCTGGAACATCCTTTCTGAAAATTTGAAAATTCTTAAAAAATTCGTCCAAAATCTTGACGTCTCCAATCTCTTGTTTTGTACGTTTTTTCCACTTGTCTTGACATCCAATGTATCCCTGCAAAGTTTGGTGAAGATCTGAGTATGTAGTTTTTGACCTTATCTGGAACCTCCCATCTGAAAATTTGAAAATTCCAAAAAAATACGTCCAAAATCTTGATGCCCCCAATCTCTTGTTTTGTACGATTTTTCCACGTGTCTTGACATCCAATGTATCCCTGCAAAGTTTGGTGAAGATCTGAGTATGTAGTTTTTGACCTTATCTGGAACCTCCTATCTGAAAATTTGAAAATTCTTAAAAAATTCGTCCAAAATCTTGATGTCTTCAATCTCTTGTTTTGTACGTTTTTGCCACGTGTCTTGACATCCAATGTATCCCTGCAAAGTTTGGTGAAGATCTGAGTATGTAGTTTTTGACTTTATCTGGATCCTCATTTCTGAAAATTTGAAAATTCCTTAAAAATTCGTCCAAAATCTTGATGTCTCCAATCTCTTGTTTTGTACGTTTTTTCCACGTGTCTTGACATCCAATGTATCCCTGCAAAGTTTGGTGAAGATCTGAGTATGTAGTTTTTGACCTTATCTGGGACCTCCTATCTGAAAATTTGAAAATTCTTAAAAAATTCGTCGAAAATCTTGATGTCTCCAATCTCTTGTTTTGTACGTTTTTTCCACGTGTCTTGACATGCAAAGTATCCCTGCAACGTTTGGTGAAGATCTGAGTATGTAGTTTTTGACCTTATATGGAACCTCCTATCTGAAAATTTGAAAATTCTTCAAAAATTCGTCCAAAATCTTGATGACACCAATCTCTTGTTTTGTACGTTTTTTCCACGTGTCTTGACATCCAATGTATCCATGCAAAGTTTGGTGAAGATCTGAGTATGTAGTTTTTGACCTTATATGGAACCTCCTATCTAAAAATTTGAAAATTCTTAAAAAATTCGTCCAAAATCTTGATGTCTCCAATCTCTTGTTTTGTACGTTTTTTCCACGTGTCTTGACATCCAATGTATCCCTGCAAAGTTTGGTGAAGATCTGAGTATGTAGTTTTTGACCTTATCTGGAACCTCTCATCTGAAAATTTGAAAATTCCTAAAAAATCCGTCCAAAATCTTGATGACCTCAATCTCTTGTTTTGTACGTTTTTTCCACGTGTCTTGACATCCATTGTATCCCTGCAAAGTTTGGTGAAGATCTGAGTATGTAGTTTTTGACCTTATATGGAACCTCCTTTCTGAAAATTTGAAAATTCTTAAAAAATTCGTCCAAAATCTTGATGTCCCCAATCCTATGTTTTGTATGTTTTTTCCACGTGTCTTGACATCCAATGTATCCATGCAAAGTTTGGTGAAGATCTTAGTATGTCGTTTTTGACCTTATCTGGAACCTCCCATCTGAAAATTTGAAAATTCTTCAAAAATTCGTCGAAAATCTTGATGTCTGTAATCTCTTGTTTTGTACGTTTTTTCCACGTGTCTTGACATGCAAAGTATCCCTGCAACGTTTGGTGAAGATCTGAGTATGTAGTTTTTGACCTTATCTGGAACCTCCTATCTGAAAATTTGAAAATTCTTCAAAAATTCGTCCAAAATCTTGATGTCTCCAATCTCTTGTTTTGTACGTTTTTTCCACGTTTCTTGACATCCAATGTATCCCTGCAATGTTTGGTGAAGATCTGAGTATGTAGTTTTTGACCTTATATGGAACCTCCTTTCTGAAAATTTGAAAATTCTTAAAAAAATCGTCCAAAATCTTGATGTCCCCAATCCTATGTTTTGTATGTTTTTTCCACGTGTCTTGACATCCAATGTATCCATGCAAAGTTTGGTGAAGATCTGAGTATGTCGTTTTTGACCTTATCTGGAACCTCCCATCTGAAAATTTGAAAATTCTTCAAAAATTCGTCGAAAATCTTGATGTCTCCAATCTCTTGTTTTGTACGTTTTTTCCACGTGTCTTGACATGCAAAGTATCCCTGCAACGTTTGGTGAAGATCTGAGTATGTAGTTTTTGACCTTATCTGGAACCTCCTATCTGAAAATTTGAAAATTCTTCAAAAATTCGTCCAAAATCTTGATGTCTCCAATCTCTTGTTTTGTACGTTTTTTCCACGTTTCTTGACATCCAATGTATCCCTGCAATGTTTGGTGAAGATCTGAGTATGTAGTTTTTGACCTTATATGGAACCTCATCTGAAAATTTGAAAATTCTTAAAAAATTTGACCAAAATCTTGATATCCCCAATCCTATGTTTTGTATGTTTTTTCCACGTGTCTTGACATCCAATGTATCCCTGCAAAGTTTGGTGAAGATCTGAGTATGTAGTTTTTGACCTTATCTGGAACCTCCTATCTGAAAATTTGAAAATTTTTGAAAGATTCGTCCAAAATCTTGATGTCTCCAATCTCTTGTTTTGTACGTTTTTTCCACGTGTCTTGACCTCCAATGTATCCCTGCAATGTTTGGTGAAGATCTGAGTATGTAGTTTTTGACCTTATATGGAACCTCCTATCTGAAAATTTGAAAATTCCTAAAAAAATTTGACCAAAATCTTGATGTCTCCAATCCTATGTTTTGTATGTTTTTTCCACGTGTCTTGACATCCAATGTATCCCTGCAAAGTTTGGTGAAGATCTGAGTATGTCGTTTTTGATCTTATCTGGAACATCCTTTCTGAAAATTTGAAAATTCTTAAAAAATTCGTCCAAAATCTTGATGTCTCCAATCTCTTGTTTTGTACGGTTTTCCACGTGTCTTGACATCCAATGTATCCCTGCAAAGTTTGGTGAAGATCTGAGTATGTAGTTTTTGACCTTATATGGAACCTCTTATCTGAAAATTTGAAAATTCTTAAAAAATTTGACCAAAATCTTGATGTCCCCAATCCTATGTTTTGTAAGTTTTTTCCCCGTGTCTTGACATCCAATGTATCCCTGCAGAGTTTGGTGAAGATCTGAGTATGTCGTTTTTGACCTTATCTGCAACATCCTTTCTGAAAATTTGAAAATTCTTAAAAAATTCGTCCAAAATCTTGATGTCTCCAATCTCTTGTTTTGTACGTTTTTTCCACGTGTCTTGACTTCCAATGTATCCCTGCAAAGTTTGGTGAAGATCTGAGTATGTAGTTTTTGACCTTATCTGGAACCTCATTTCTGAAAATTTGAAAATTCCTCAAAAATTCGTCCAAAATCTTGATGTCTCCAATCTCTTGTTTTGTACGTTTTTTCCACGTGTCTTGACAACCAATGTATCCCTGCAAAGTTTGGTGAAGATCTGAGTATGTCGTTTTTGACCATATCTGGTACATCCTTTCTGAAAATTTGAAAATTCTTAAAAAATTCGTCCAAAATCTTGACGTCCCCAATCTCTTGTTTTGTACGTTTTTCCACGTGTCTTGACATCCAATGTATCCCTGCAAAGTTTGGTGAAGATCTGAGTATGTAGTTTTTGACCTTATCTGGAACCTCCTATCTGAAAATTTGAAAATTCTTAAAAAATTCGTCCAAAATCTTGATGTCTCCAATCTCTTGTTTTGTACGTTTTTTTCACGTGTCTTGACATCCAAAGTATCCCTGCAAAGTTTGGTGAAGATCTGAGTATGTCGTTTTTGACCTTATCTGGAACATCCTTTCTGAAAATTTGAAAATTCTTAAAAAATTCGTCCAAAATCTTGACGTTTCCAATCTCTTGTTTTGTACGTTGTTTCCACGTGTCTTGACATCCAATGTATCCCTGTAAAGTTTGGTGCAGATCTGATTATGTAGTTTTTGACCTTATCTGGAACCTCCCATCTGAAAATTTGAAAATTCCTAAAAAATCCGTCCAAAATCTTGATGACCCCAATCTCTTGTTTTGTACGTTTTTTCCACGTGTCTTGACATCCAATGTATCCCTGCAAAGTTTGGTGAAGATCTGAGTATGTAGTTGTTGACCTTATCTGGAACCTCCCATCTGAAAATTTGAAAATTCCTAAAAAATCCGTCCAAAATCTTGATGACCTCAATCTCTTGTTTTGTACGTTTTTTCCACGTGTCTTGACATCCATTGTATCCCTGCAAAGTTTGGTGAAGATCTGAGTATGTCGTTTTTTACCTTATATGGAACCACCTTTCTGAAAATTTGAAAATTCTTCAAAAATTCGTCCAAAATCTTGATGTCTCCAATCTCTTGTTTTGTACGTTTTTTCCACGTGTCTTGACATCCAATGTATCCCTGCAAAGTTTGGTGAAGATCTGAGTATGTCGTTTTTGAACTCATCTGGAACATCCTTTCTGAAAATTTGAAAATTCTTAAAAAATTCGTCCAAAATCTCGACGTCTCCAATCTCTTGTTTTGTACGTTTTTTCCACTTGTCTTGACATCCAATGTATCCCTGCAAAGTTTGGTGAAGATCTGAGTATGTAGTTTTTGACCTTATCTGGAACCTCCCATCTGAAAATTTGAAAATTCCTAAAAAATCCGTCCAAAATCTTGATGCCCCCAATCTCTTGTTTTGTACGATTTTTCCACGTGTCTTGACATCCAATGTATCCCTGCAAAGTTTGGTGAAGATCTGAGTATGTAGTTTTTGACCTTATCTGGAACCTCCTATCTGAAAATTTGAAAATTCTTAAAAAATTCGTCCAAAATCTTGATGTCTCCAATCTCTTGTTTTGTACGTTTTTGCCACGTGTCTTGACATCCAATGTATCCCTGCAAAGTTTGGTGAAGATCTGAGTATGTAGTTTTTGACTTTATCTGGAACCTCATTTCTGAAAATTTGAAAATTCCTCAAAAATTCGTCCAAAATCTTGATGTCTCCAATCTCTTGTTTTGTACGTTTTTTCCACGTGTCTTGACATCCAATGTATCCCTGCAAAGTTTGGTGAAGATCTGAGTATGTAGTTTTTGACCTTATCTGGGACCTCCTATCTGAAAATTTGAAAATTCTTAAAAAATTCGTCGAAAATCTTGATGTCTCCAATCTCTTGTTTTGTACGTTTTTTCCACGTGTCTTGACATCCAATGTATCCCTGCAACGTTTGGTGAAGATCTGAGTATGTAGTTTTTGACCTTATATGGAACCTCCTATCTGAAAATTTGAAAATTCTTCAAAAATTCGTCCAAAATCTTGATGACACCAATCTCTTGTTTTGTACGTTTTTTCCACGTGTCTTGACATCCAATGTATCCATGCAAAGTTTGGTGAAGATCTGAGTATGTAGTTTTTGACCTTATATGGAACCTCCTATCTGAAAATTTGAAAATTCTTAAAAAATTCGTCCAAAATCTTGATGTCTCCAATCTCTTGTTTTGTACGTTTTTTCCACGTGTCTTGACATCCAATGTATCCCTGCAAAGTTTGGTGAAGATCTGAGTATGTAGTTTTTGACCTTATCTGGAACCTCTCATCTGAAAATTTGAAAATTCCTAAAAAATCCGTCCAAAATCTTGATGACCTCAATCTCTTGTTTTGTACGTTTTTTCCACGTGTCTTGACATCCATTGTATCCCTGCAAAGTTTGGTGAAGATCTGAGTATGTAGTTTTTGACCTTATATGGAACCTCCTTTCTGAAAATTTGAAAATTCTTAAAAAATTCGTCCAAAATCTTGATGTCCCCAATCCTATGTTTTGTATGTTTTTTCCACGTGTCTTGACATCCAATGTATCCATGCAAAGTTTGGTGAAGATCTTAATATGTCGTTTTTGACCTTATCTGGAACCTCCCATCTGAAAATTTGAAAATTCTTCAAAAATTCGTCGAAAATCTTGATGTCTCCAATCTCTTGTTTTGTACGTTTTTTCCACGTGTCTTGACATGCAAAGTATCCCTGCAACGTTTGGTGAAGATCTGAGTATGTAGTTTTTGACCTTATCTGGAACCTCCTATCTGAAAATTTGAAAATTCTTCAAAATTCGTCCAAAATCTTGATGTCTCCAATCTCTTGATTTGTACGTTTTTTCCACGTTTCTTGACATCCAATGTATCCCTGCAATGTTTGGTGAAGATCTGAGTATGTAGTTTTTGACCTTATATGGAACCTCCTATCTGAAAATTTGAAAATTCTTAAAAAAATCGTTCAAAATCTTGATGTCCCCAATCCTATGTTTTGTATGTTTTTTCCACGTGTCTTGACATCCAATGTATCCATGCAAAGTTTGGTGAAGATCTGAGTATGTCGTTTTTGACCTTATCTGGAACCTCCCATCTGAAAATTTGAAAATTCTTCAAAAATTCGTCGAAAATCTTGATGTCTCCAATCTCTTGTTTTGTACGTTTTTTCCACGTGTCTTGACATGCAAAGTATCCCTGCAACGTTTGGTGAAGATCTGAGTATGTAGTTTTTGACCTTATCTGGAACCTCCTATCTGAAAATTTGAAAATTCTTCAAAAATTCGTCCAAAATCTTGATGTCTCCAATCTCTTGTTTTGTACGTTTTTTCCACGTTTCTTGACATCCAATGTATCCCTGCAATGTTTGGTGAAGATCTGAGTATGTAGTTTTTGACCTTATATGGAACCTCATCTGAAAATTTGAAAATTCTTAAAAAATTTGACCAAAATCTTGATATCCCCAATCCTATGTTTTGTATGTTTTTTCCACGTGTCTTGACATCCAATGTATCCCTGCAAAGTTTGGTGAAGATCTGAGTATGTAGTTTTTGACCTTATCTGGAACCTCCTATCTGAAAATTTGAAAATTTTTGAAAGATTCGTCCAAAATCTTGATGTCTCCAATCTCTTGTTTTGTACGGTTTTTCCACGTGTCTTGACATCCAATGTATCCCTGCAAAGTTTGGTGAAGATCTGAGTATGTAGTTTTTGACCTTATATGGAACCTCTTATCTGAAAATTTGAAAATTCTTAAAAAATTTGACCAAAATCTTGATGTCCCCAATCCTATGTTTTGTATGTTTTTTCCCCGTGTCTTGACATCCAATGTATCCCTGCAGAGTTTGGTGAAGATCTGAGTATGTCGTTTTTGACCTTATCTGCAACATCCTTTCTGAAAATTTGAAAATTCTTAAAAAATTCGTCCAAAATCTTGATGTCTCCAATCTCTTGTTTTGTACGTTATTTCCACGTGTCTTGACTTCCAATGTATCCCTGCAAAGTTTGGTGAAGATCTGAGTATGTAGTTTTTGACCTTATCTGGAACCTCATTTCTGAAAATTTGAAAATTCCTCAAAAATTCGTCCAAAATCTTGATGTCTCCAATCTCTTGTTTTGTACGTTTTTTCCACGTGTCTTGACAACCAATGTATCCCTGCAAAGTTTGGTGAAGATCTGAGTATGTCGTTTTTGACCATATCTGGTACATCCTTTCTGAAAATTTGAAAATTCTTAAAAAATTCGTCCAAAATCTTGACGTCCCCAATCTCTTGTTTTGTACGTTTTTCCACGTGTCTTGACATCCAATGTATCCCTGCAAAGTTTGGTGAAGATCTGAGTATGTAGTTTTTGACCTTATCTGGAACCTCCTATCTGAAAATTTGAAAATTCTTAAAAAATTCGTCCAAAATCTTGATGTCTCCAATCTCTTGTTTTGTACGTTTTTTCCACGTGTCTTGACATCCAAAGTATCCCTGCAAAGTTTGGTGAAGATCTGAGTATGTCGTTTTTGACCTTATCTGGAACATCCTTTCTGAAAATTTGAAAATTCTTAAAAAATTCGTCCAAAATCTTGACGTTTCCAATCTCTTGTTTTGTACGTTGTTTCCACGTGTCTTGACATCCAATGTATCCCTGTAAAGTTTGGTGAAGATCTGATTATGTAGTTTTTGACCTTATCTGGAACCTCCCATCTGAAAATTTGAAAATTCCTAAAAAATCCGTCCAAAATCTTGATGACCCCAATCTCTTGTTTTGTACGTTTTTTCCACGTGTCTTGACATCCAATGTATCCCTGCAAAGTTTGGTGAAGATCTGAGTATGTAGTTGTTGACCTTATCTGGAACCTCCCATCTGAAAATTTGAAAATTCCTAAAAAATCCGTCCAAAATCTTGATGCCCCCAATCTCTTGTTTTGTACGATTTTTCCACGTGTCTTGACATCCAATGTATCCCTGCAAAGTTTGGTGAAGATCTGAGTATGTAGTTTTTGACCTTATCTGGAACCTCCTATCTGAAAATTTTGAAAATTCTTAAAAAATTCGTCCAAAATCTTGATGTCTCCAATCTCTTGTTT
The DNA here is from genome assembly GCF_977018435.1 of Lepisma saccharinum. Lineage (NCBI taxonomy): Eukaryota > Metazoa > Arthropoda > Insecta > Zygentoma > Lepismatidae > Lepisma > Lepisma saccharinum. The sequence goes on along the minus strand of NC_139242.1, from coordinate 83,769,023 downwards.
TGTACGTTTTTGCCACGTGTCTTGACATCCAATGTATCCCTGCAAAGTTTGGTGAAGATCTGAGTATGTAGTTTTTGACCTTATCTGGAACCTCATTTCTGAAAATTTGAAAATTCCTCAAAAATTCGTCCAAAATCTTGATGTCTCCAATCTCTTGTTTTGTTCCTTTTTTTCCACGTGTCTTGACATCCAATGTATCCCTGCAAAGTTTGGTGAAGATCTGAGTATGTAGTTTTTGACCTTATCTGGAACCTCCTATCTGAAAATTTGAAAATTCTTAAAAAATTCGTCCAAAACCTTGATGTCTCCAATCTCTTGTTTTGTACGTTTTTTCCACGTGTCTTGACATCCAATGTATCCCTGCAAAGTTTGGTGAAGATCTGAGTATGTAGTTTTTGATCTTATATGGAACCTCCTATCTGAACATTTTAAAATTCTTAAAAAATTTGACCAAAATCTTGATGTCCCCAATCCTATGTTTTGTATGTTTTTTCCACGTGTCTTGACATCCAATGTATCCCTGCAAAGTTTGGTGAAGATCTGAGTATGTCGTTTTTGACCTTATCTGGAACATCCTTTCTGAAAATTTGAAAATTCTTTAAAAATTCGTCCAAAATCTTGATGTCTCCAATCTCTTGTTTTGTACGTTTTGTCCACGTGTCTTGACATCCAATGTATTTCTGCAAAGTTTGGTGAAGATCTGAGTATGTAGTTTTTGACCTTATATGAAACCTCCTATCTGAAAATTTGAAAATTCTTAAAAAATTTGACCAAAATCTTGATGTCCCCAATCCTATGTTTTGTATGTTTTTTTCCACGTGTCTTGACATCCAATGTATCCCTGCAGAGTTTGGTGAAGATCTGAGTATGTAGTTTTTGACCTTATCTGGAACCTCCTATCTGAAAATTTGAAAAATCTTAAAAAATTCGTCGAAAATCTTGATGTCTCCAATCTCTTGTTTTGTACGTTTTTTCCACGTGTCTTGACATGCAAAGTATCCCTGCAACGTTTGGTGAAGATCTGAGTATGTAGTTTTTGACCTTATATGGAACCTCCTATCTGAAAGTTTGAAAATTCTTAAAAAATCCGTCCAAAATCTTGATGACACCAATCTCTTGTTTTGTACGTTTTTTCCATGTGTCTTGACATCCAATGTATCCATGTAAAGTTTGGTGAAGATCTGAGTATGTAGTTTTTGACCTTATATGGAACCTCCTATCTGAAAATTTGAAAATTCTTAAAAAATTCGTACAAAATCTTGATGTCTCCAATCTCTTGTTTTGTACGTTTTTTCCACGTGTCTTGACATCCAATGTATCCCTGCAAAGTTTGGTGAAGATCTGAGTATGTAGTTTTTGACCTTATCTGGAACCTCTCATCTGAAAATTTGAAAATTCCTAAAAAATCCGTCCAAAATCTTGATGACCTCAATCTCTTGTTTTGTACGTTTTTTCCACGTGTCTTGACATCCATTGTATCCCTGCAAAGTTTGGTGAAGATCTGAGTATGTAGTTTTTGACCTTATATGGAACCTCCTTTCTGTAAATTTGAAAATTCTTAAAAAATTCGTCCAAAATCTTGATGTCCCCAATCCTATGTTTTGTATGTTTTTTCCACGTGTCTTGACATCCAATGTATCCATGCAAAGTTTGGTGAAGATCTGAGTATGTCGTTTTTGACCTTATATGGAACCTCCCATCTGAAAATTTGAAAATTCTTCAAAAATTCGTCGAAAATCTTGATGTCTCCAATCTCTTGTTTTGTACGTTTTTTCCACGTGTCTTGACATGCAAAGTATCCCTGCAACGTTTGGTGAAGATCTGAGTATGTAGTTTTTGACCTTATCTGGAACCTCCTATCTGAAAATTTGAAAATTCTTCAAAAATTCGTCCAAAATCTTGATGTCTCCAATCTCTTGTTTTGTACGTTTTTTCCACGTTTCTTGACATCCAATGTATCCCTGCAATGTTTGGTGAAGATCTGAGTATGTAGTTTTTGACCTTATATGGAACCTCCTTTCTGAAAATTTGAAAATTCTTAAAAAAATCGTCCAAAATCTTGATGTCCCCAATCCTATGTTTTGTATGTTTTTTCCACGTGTCTTGACATCCAATGTATCCATGAAAAGTTTGGTGAAGATCTGAGTATGTCGTTTTTGACCTTATCTGGAACCTCCCATCTGAAAATTTGAAAATTCTTCAAAAATTCGTCGAAAATCTTGATGTCTCCAATCTCTTGTTTTGTACGTTTTTTCCACGTGTCTTGACATGCAAAGTATCCCTGCAACGTTTGGTGAAGATCTGAGTATGTAGTTTTTGACCTTATCTGGAACCTCCTATCTGAAAATTTGAAAATTCTTCAAAAATTCGTCCAAAATCTTGATGTCTCCAATCTCTTGTTTTGTACGTTTTTTCCACGTTTCTTGACATCCAATGTATCCCTGCAATGTTTGGTGAAGATCTGAGTATGTAGTTTTTGACCTTATATGGAACCTCCTATCTGAAAATTTGAAAATTCTTAAAAAATTTGACCAAAATCTTGATATCCCCAATCCTATGTTTTGTATGTTTTTTCCACGTGTCTTGACATCCAATGTATCCCTGCAAAGTTTGGTGAAGATCTGAGTATGTAGTTTTTGACCTTATCTGGAACCTCCTATCTGAAAATTTGAAAATTTTTGAAAAATTCTTCCAAAATCTTGATGTCTCCAATCTCTTGTTTTGTACGTTTTTTCCACGTGTCTTGACCTCCAATGTATCCCTGCAATGTTTGGTGAAGATCTGAGTATGTAGTTTTTGACCTTATCTGGAACCTCCTATCTGAAAATTTGAAAATTCCTAAAAAAATTTGACCAAAATCTTGATGTCCCCAATCCTATGTTTTGTATGTTTTTTCCACGTGTCTTGACATCCAATGTATCCCTGCAAAGTTTGGTGAAGATCTGAGTATGTCGTTTTTGATCTTATCTGGAACATCCTTTCTGAAAATTTGAAAATTCTTAAAAAATTCGTCCAAAATCTTGATGTCTCCAATCTCTTGTTTTGTACGTTTTTTCCACTTGTCTTGACATCCAATGTATCCCTGCAAAGTTTGGTGAAGATCTGAGTATGTAGTTTTTGACCTTATATGGAACCTCCTATCTGAAAATTTGAAAATTCTTAAAAAATTTGACCAAAATCTTGATGTCCCCAATCCTATGTTTTGTATGTTTTTTCCCCGTGTCTTGACATCCGATGTATCCCTGCAGAGTTTGGTGAAGATCTGAGTATGTCGTTTTTGACCTTATCTGCAACATCCTTTCTGAAAATTTGAAAATTCTTAAAAAATTCGTCCAAAATCTTGATGTCTCCAATCTCTTGTTTTGTACGTTTTTTCCACGTGTCTTGACATCCAATGTATCCCTGCAAAGTTTGGTGAAGATCTGAGTATGTAGTTTTTGACCTTATCTGGAACCTCATTTCTGAAAATTTGAAAATTCCTCAAAAATTCGTCCAAAATCTTGATGTCTCCAATCTCTTGTTTTGTACGTTTTTTCCACGTGTCTTGACAACCAATGTATCCCTGCAAAGTTTGGTGAAGATCTGAGTATGTCGTTTTTGACCTTATCTGGTACATCCTTTCTGAAAATTTGAAAATTCTTAAAAAATTCGTCCAAAATCTTGACGTCCCCAATCTCTTGTTTTGTACGTTTTTTCCACGTGTCTTGACATCCAATGTATCCCTGCAAAGTTTGGTCAAGATCTGAGTATGTAGTTTTTGACCTGATATGGAACCTCCTATCTGAAAATTTGAAAATTCTTAAAAAATTCGTCCAAAATCTTGATGTCTCCAATCTCTTGTTTTGTACGTTTTTTCCACGTGTCTTGACATCCAAAGTATCCCTGCAAAGTTTGGTGAAGATCTGAGTATGTCGTTTTTGACCTTATCTGGAACATCCTTTCTGAAAATTTGAAAATTCTTAAAAAATTCCTCCAAAATCTTGACGTTTCCAATCTCTTGTTTTGTACGTTGTTTCCACGTGTCTTGACATCCAATGTATCCCTGTAAAGTTTGGTGAAGATCTGAGTATGTAGTTTTTGACCTTATCTGGAACCTCCCATCTGAAAATTTGAAAATTCCTAAAAAATCCGTCCAAAATCTTGATGACCCCAATCTCTTGTTTTGTACGTTTTTTCCACGTGTCTTGACATCCAATGTATCCCTGCAAAGTTTGGTGAAGATCTGAGTATGTAGTTTTTGACCTTATCTGGAACCTCATTTCTGAAAATTTGAAAATTCCTCAAAAATTCGTCCAAAATCTTGATGTCTCCAATCTCTTGTTTTGTACGTTTTTCCCACGTGTCTTGACATCCAATGTATCCCTGCAAAGTTTGGTGAAGGTCTGAGTATGTAGTTTTTGACCTTATCTGGAACCTCCTATCTGAAAATTTGAAAATTCTTAAAAAATTCGTCCAAAATCTTGATGTCTCCAATCTCTTGTTTTGTACGTTTTTTCCACGTGTCTTGACATCCAATGTATCCCTGCAAAGTTTGGTGAAGATCTGAGTATGTAGTTTTTGACCTTATATGGAACCTCCTATCTGAAAATTTTAAAATTCTTAAAAAATTTGACCAAAATCTTGATGTCCCCAATCCTATGTTTTGTATGTTTTTTCCACGTGTCTTGACATCCAATGTATCCCTGCAAAGTTTGGTGAAGATCTGAGTATGTCGTTTTTGACCTTATCTGGAACATCCTTTCTGAAAATTTGAAAATTCTTAAAAAATTCGTCCAAAATCTTGATGTCTCCAATCTCTTGTTTTGTACGTTTTTTCCACGTGTCTTGACATCCAATGTATTTCTGCAAAGTTTGGTGAAGATCTGAGTATGTAGTTTTTGACCTTATATGAAACCTCCTATCTGAAAATTTGAAAATTCTTAAAAAATTTGACCAAAATCTTGATGTCCCCAATCCTATGTTTTGTATGTTTTTTCCACGTGTCTTGACATCCAATGTATCCCTGCAGAGTTTGGTGAAGATCTGAGTATGTCGTTTTTGACCTTATCTGCAACATCCTTTCTGAAAATTTGAAAATTCTTAAAAAATTCGTCCAAAATCTTCATGTCTCCAATCTCTTGTTTTGTACGTTTTTCCCACGTGTCTTGACATCCAATGTATCCCTGCAAAGTTTGGTGAAGATCTGAGTATGTAGTTTTTGACCTTATCTGGAACCTCATTTCTGAAAATTTGAAAATTCCTCAAAAATTCGTCCAAAATCTTGATGTCTCCAATCTCTTGTTTTGTACGTTTTTTCCACGTGTCTTGACATCCAATGTATCCCTGCAAAGTTTGGTGAAGATCTGAGTATGTCGTTTTTGACCTTATCTGGAACATCATTTCTGAAAATTTGAAAATTCTTAAAAAATTCGTCCAAAATCTTGACGTCTCCAATCTCTTGTTTTGTACGTTTTTTCCACGTGTCTTGACATCCAATGTATCCCTGCAAAGTTTGGTCAAGATCTGAGTATGTAGTTTTTGACCTTACCTGGAACCTCCTATCTGAAAATTTGAAAATTCTTAAAAAATTCGTCCAAAATCTTGATGTCTCCAATCTCTTGTTTTGTACGTTTTTTCCACGTGTCTTGACATCCAATGTATCCCTGCAAAGTTTGGTGAAGATCTGAGTATGTCGTTTTTGACCTTATCTGGAACATCCTTTCTGAAAATTTGAAAATTCTTAAAAAATTCGCCCAAAATCTTGACGTCTCCAATCTCTTGTTTTGTACGTTTTTTCCACGTGTCTTGACATACAATGTATCCCTGTAAAGTTTGGTGAAGATCTGAGTCTGTAGTTTTTGACCTTACCTGGAACCTCCTATCTGAAAATTTGAAAATTCTTAAAAAATTCGTCCAAAATCTTGATGTCTCCAATCTCTTGTTTTGTACGTTTTTTCCACGTGTCTTGACATCCAATGTATCCCTGCAAAGTTTGGTGAAGATCTGAGTATGTCGTTTTTGACCTTATCTGGAACATCCTTTCTGAAAATTTGAAAATTCTTAAAAAATTCGTCCAAAATCTTGATGTCTCCAATCTCTTGTTTTGTACGTTTTGTCCACGTGTCTTGACATCCAATGTATTTCTGCAAAGTTTGGTGAAGATCTGAGTATGTAGTTTTTGACCTTATATGAAACCTCCTATCTGAAAATTTGAAAATTCTTAAAAAATTTGACCAAAATCTTGATGTCCCCAATCCTATGTTTTGTATGTTTTTTTCCACGTGTCTTGACATCCAATGTATCCCTGCAGAGTTTGGTGAAGATCTGAGTATGTAGTTTTTGACCTTATCTGGAACCTCCTATCTGAAAATTTGAAAAATCTTAAAAAATTCGTCGAAAATCTTGATGTCTCCAATCTCTTGTTTTGTACGTTTTTTCCACGTGTCTTGACATGCAAAGTATCCCTGCAACGTTTGGTGAAGATCTGAGTATGTAGTTTTTGACCTTATATGGAACCTCCTATCTGAAAGTTTGAAAATTCTTAAAAAATCCGTCCAAAATCTTGATGACACCAATCTCTTGTTTTGTACGTTTTTTCCATGTGTCTTGACATCCAATGTATCCATGTAAAGTTTGGTGAAGATCTGAGTATGTAGTTTTTGACCTTATATGGAACCTCCTATCTGAAAATTTGAAAATTCTTAAAAAATTCGTACAAAATCTTGATGTCTCCAATCTCTTGTTTTGTACGTTTTTTCCACGTGTCTTGACATCCAATGTATCCCTGCAAAGTTTGGTGAAGATCTGAGTATGTAGTTTTTGACCTTATCTGGAACCTCTCATCTGAAAATTTGAAAATTCCTAAAAAATCCGTCCAAAATCTTGATGACCTCAATCTCTTGTTTTGTACGTTTTTTCCACGTGTCTTGACATCCATTGTATCCCTGCAAAGTTTGGTGAAGATCTGAGTATGTAGTTTTTGACCTTATATGGAACCTCCTTTCTGTAAATTTGAAAATTCTTAAAAAATTCGTCCAAAATCTTGATGTCCCCAATCCTATGTTTTGTATGTTTTTTCCACGTGTCTTGACATCCAATGTATCCATGCAAAGTTTGGTGAAGATCTGAGTATGTCGTTTTTGACCTTATATGGAACCTCCCATCTGAAAATTTGAAAATTCTTCAAAAATTCGTCGAAAATCTTGATGTCTCCAATCTCTTGTTTTGTACGTTTTTTCCACGTGTCTTGACATGCAAAGTATCCCTGCAACGTTTGGTGAAGATCTGAGTATGTAGTTTTTGACCTTATCTGGAACCTCCTATCTGAAAATTTGAAAATTCTTCAAAAATTCGTCCAAAATCTTGATGTCTCCAATCTCTTGTTTTGTACGTTTTTTCCACGTTTCTTGACATCCAATGTATCCCTGCAATGTTTGGTGAAGATCTGAGTATGTAGTTTTTGACCTTATATGGAACCTCCTTTCTGAAAATTTGAAAATTCTTAAAAAAATCGTCCAAAATCTTGATGTCCCCAATCCTATGTTTTGTATGTTTTTTCCACGTGTCTTGACATCCAATGTATCCATGAAAAGTTTGGTGAAGATCTGAGTATGTCGTTTTTGACCTTATCTGGAACCTCCCATCTGAAAATTTGAAAATTCTTCAAAAATTCGTCGAAAACCTTGATGTCTCCAATCTCTTGTTTTGTACGTTTTTTCCACGTGTCTTGACATGCAAAGTATCCCTGCAACGTTTGGTGAAGATCTGAGTATGTAGTTTTTGACCTTATCTGGAACCTCCTATCTGAAAATTTGAAAATTCTTCAAAAATTCGTCCAAAATCTTGATGTCTCCAATCTCTTGTTTTGTACGTTTTTTCCACGTTTCTTGACATCCAATGTATCCCTGCAATGTTTGGTGAAGATCTGAGTATGTAGTTTTTGACCTTATATGGAACCTCCTATCTGAAAATTTGAAAATTCTTAAAAAATTTGACCAAAATCTTGATATCCCCAATCCTATGTTTTGTATGTTTTTTCCACGTGTCTTGACATCCAATGTATCCCTGCAAAGTTTGGTGAAGATCTGAGTATGTAGTTTTTGACCTTATCTGGAACCTCCTATCTGAAAATTTGAAAATTTTTGAAAAATTCTTCCAAAATCTTGATGTCTCCAATCTCTTGTTTTGTACGTTTTTTCCACGTGTCTTGACCTCCAATGTATCCCTGCAATGTTTGGTGAAGATCTGAGTATGTAGTTTTTGACCTTATCTGGAACCTCCTATCTGAAAATTTGAAAATTCCTAAAAAAATTTGACCAAAATCTTGATGTCCCCAATCCTATGTTTTGTATGTTTTTTCCACGTGTCTTGACATCCAATGTATCCCTGCAAAGTTTGGTGAAGATCTGAGTATGTCGTTTTTGATCTTATCTGGAACATCCTTTCTGAAAATTTGAAAATTCTTAAAAAATTCGTCCAAAATCTTGATGTCTCCAATCTCTTGTTTTGTACGTTTTTTCCACTTGTCTTGACATCCAATGTATCCCTGCAAAGTTTGGTGAAGATCTGAGTATGTAGTTTTTGACCTTATATGGAACCTCCTATCTGAAAATTTGAAAATTCTTAAAAAATTTGACCAAAATCTTGATGTCCCCAATCCTATGTTTTGTATGTTTTTTCCCCGTGTCTTGACATCCGATGTATCCCTGCAGAGTTTGGTGAAGATCTGAGTATGTCGTTTTTGACCTTATCTGCAACATCCTTTCTGAAAATTTGAAAATTCTTAAAAAATTCGTCCAAAATCTTGATGTCTCCAATCTCTTGTTTTGTACGTTTTTTCCACGTGTCTTGACATCCAATGTATCCCTGCAAAGTTTGGTGAAGATCTGAGTATGTAGTTTTTGACCTTATCTGGAACCTCATTTCTGAAAATTTGAAAATTCCTCAAAAATTCGTCCAAAATCTTGATGTCTCCAATCTCTTGTTTTGTACGTTTTTTCCACGTGTCTTGACAACCAATGTATCCCTGCAAAGTTTGGTGAAGATCTGAGTATGTCGTTTTTGACCTTATCTGGTACATCCTTTCTGAAAATTTGAAAATTCTTAAAAAATTCGTCCAAAATCTTGACGTCCCCAATCTCTTGTTTTGTACGTTTTTTCCACGTGTCTTGACATCCAATGTATCCCTGCAAAGTTTGGTCAAGATCTGAGTATGTAGTTTTTGACCTGATATGGAACCTCCTATCTGAAAATTTGAAAATTCTTAAAAAATTCGTCCAAAATCTTGATGTCTCCAATCTCTTGTTTTGTACGTTTTTTCCACGTGTCTTGACATCCAAAGTATCCCTGCAAAGTTTGGTGAAGATCTGAGTATGTCGTTTTTGACCTTATCTGGAACATCCTTTCTGAAAATTTGAAAATTCTTAAAAAATTCCTCCAAAATCTTGACGTTTCCAATCTCTTGTTTTGTACGTTGTTTCCACGTGTCTTGACATCCAATGTATCCCTGTAAAGTTTGGTGAAGATCTGAGTATGTAGTTTTTGACCTTATCTGGAACCTCCCATCTGAAAATTTGAAAATTCCTAAAAAATCCGTCCAAAATCTTGATGACCCCAATCTCTTGTTTTGTACGTTTTTTCCACGTGTCTTGACATCCAATGTATCCCTGCAAAGTTTGGTGAAGATCTGAGTATGTAGTTTTTGACCTTATCTGGAACCTCATTTCTGAAAATTTGAAAATTCCTCAAAAATTCGTCCAAAATCTTGATGTCTCCAATCTCTTGTTTTGTACGTTTTTCCCACGTGTCTTGACATCCAATGTATCCCTGCAAAGTTTGGTGAAGGTCTGAGTATGTAGTTTTTGACCTTATCTGGAACCTCCTATCTGAAAATTTGAAAATTCTTAAAAAATTCGTCCAAAATCTTGATGTCTCCAATCTCTTGTTTTGTACGTTTTTTCCACGTGTCTTGACATCCAATGTATCCCTGCAAAGTTTGGTGAAGATCTGAGTATGTAGTTTTTGACCTTATATGGAACCTCCTATCTGAAAATTTTAAAATTCTTAAAAAATTTGACCAAAATCTTGATGTCCCCAATCCTATGTTTTGTATGTTTTTTCCACGTGTCTTGACATCCAATGTATCCCTGCAAAGTTTGGTGAAGATCTGAGTATGTCGTTTTTGACCTTATCTGGAACATCCTTTCTGAAAATTTGAAAATTCTTAAAAAATTCGTCCAAAATCTTGATGTCTCCAATCTCTTGTTTTGTACGTTTTTTCCACGTGTCTTGACATCCAATGTATTTCTGCAAAGTTTGGTGAAGATCTGAGTATGTAGTTTTTGACCTTATATGAAACCTCCTATCTGAAAATTTGAAAATTCTTAAAAAATTTGACCAAAATCTTGATGTCCCCAATCCTATGTTTTGTATGTTTTTTCCACGTGTCTTGACATCCAATGTATCCCTGCAGAGTTTGGTGAAGATCTGAGTATGTCGTTTTTGACCTTATCTGCAACATCCTTTCTGAAAATTTGAAAATTCTTAAAAAATTCGTCCAAAATCTTCATGTCTCCAATCTCTTGTTTTGTACGTTTTTCCCACGTGTCTTGACATCCAATGTATCCCTGCAAAGTTTGGTGAAGATCTGAGTATGTAGTTTTTGACCTTATCTGGAACCTCATTTCTGAAAATTTGAAAATTCCTCAAAAATTCGTCCAAAATCTTGATGTCTCCAATCTCTTGTTTTGTACGTTTTTTCCACGTGTCTTGACATCCAATGTATCCCTGCAAAGTTTGGTGAAGATCTGAGTATGTCGTTTTTGACCTTATCTGGAACATCATTTCTGAAAATTTGAAAATTCTTAAAAAATTCGTCCAAAATCTTGACGTCTCCAATCTCTTGTTTTGTACGTTTTTTCCACGTGTCTTGACATCCAATGTATCCCTGCAAAGTTTGGTCAAGATCTGAGTATGTAGTTTTTGACCTTACCTGGAACCTCCTATCTGAAAATTTGAAAATTCTTAAAAAATTCGTCCAAAATCTTGATGTCTCCAATCTCTTGTTTTGTACGTTTTTTCCACGTGTCTTGACATCCAATGTATCCCTGCAAAGTTTGGTGAAGATCTGAGTATGTCGTTTTTGACCTTATCTGGAACATCCTTTCTGAAAATTTGAAAATTCTTAAAAAATTCGCCCAAAATCTTGACGTCTCCAATCTCTTGTTTTGTACGTTTTTTCCACGTGTCTTGACATACAATGTATCCCTGTAAAGTTTGGTGAAGATCTGAGTCTGTAGTTTTTGACCTTATCTGGAACCTCCCATCTGAAAATTTGAAAATTCCTAAAAAATCCGTCCAAAATCTTGATGACCCCAATCTCTTGTTTTGTACGTTTTTTCCACGTGTCTTGACATCCAATGTATCCCTGCAAAGTTTGGTGAAGATCTGAGTATGTAGTTTTTGACCTTATCTGGAACCTCCTATCTGAAAATTTGAAAATTCTTAAAAAATTCGTCCAAAATCTTGATGTCTCCAATCTCTTGTTCTGTACGTTTTTCCCACGTGTCTTGACATCCAATGTATCCCTGCAAAGTTTGGTGAAGATCTGAGTATGTAGTTTTTGATCTTATCTGGAACCTCCTATCTGAAAATTTGAAAATTCTTAAAAAATTCGTCCAAAATCTTGATGTCTCCAATCTCTTGTTTTGTACGGTTTTTCCACGTGTCTTGACATCCAATGTATCCCTGCAAAGTTTGGTGAAGATCTGAGTATGTCGTTTTTGAACTCATCTGGAACATCCTTTCTGAAAATTTGAAAATTCTTAAAAAATTCGTCCAAAATCTTGACGTCTCCAATCTCTTGTTTTGTACGTTTTTCCCACGTGTCTTGACATCCAATGTATCCCTGCAAAGTTTGGTGAAGATCTGAGTATGTAGTTTTTGACCTTATCTGGAACCTCCCATCTGAAAATTTGAAAATTCCTAAAAAATCCGTCCAAAATCTTGATGGCCCCAATCTCTTGTTTTGTACGATTTTTCCACGTGTCTTGACATCCAATGTATCCCTGCAAAGTTTGGTGAAGATCTGAGTATGTAGTTTTTGACCTTATCTGGAAACTCCTATCTGAAAATTTGAAAATTCTTAAAAAATTCGTCCAAAATCTTGATGTCTCCAATCTCTTGTTTTGTACGTTTTTGCCACGAGTCTTGACATCCAATGTATCCCTGCAAAGTTTGGTGAAGATCTGAGTATGTAGTTTTTGACCTTATCTGGAACCTCATTTCTGAAAATTTGAAAATTCCTCAAAAATTCGTCCAAAATCTTGATATCTCCAATCTCTTGTTTTGTACGTTTTTTCCACGTGTCTTGACATCCAATGTATCCCTGCAAAGTTTGGTGAAGATCTGAGTATGTCGTTTTTGACCTTATCTGGAACATCATTTCTGAAAATTTGAAAATTCTTAAAAAATTCGTCCAAAATCTTGACGTCTCCAATCTCTTGTTTTGTACGTTTTTTCCACGTGTCTTGACATCCAATGTATCCCTGCAAAGTTTGGTCAAGATCTGAGTATGTAGTTTTTGACCTGATATGGAACCTCCTATCTGAAAATTTGAAAATTCTTAAAAAATTCGTCCAAAATCTTGATGTCTCCAATCTCTTGTTTTGTACGTTTTTTCCACGTGTCTTGACATCCAATGTATCCCTGCAAAGTTTGGTGAAGATCTGAGTATGTCGTTTTTGACATTATCTGGAACATCCTTTCTGAAAATTTGAAAATTCTTAAAAAATTCGCCCAAAATCTTGACGTCTCCAATCTCTTGTTTTGTACGTTTTTGCCACGTGTCTTGACATCCAATGTATCCCTGTAAAGTTTGGTGAAGATCTGAGTATGTAATTTTTGACCTTATCTGGAACCTCCCATCTGAAAATTTGAAAATTCCTAAAAAATCCGTCCAAAATCTTGATGACCCCAATCTCTTGTTTTGTACGTTTTTTCCACGTGTCTTGACATCCAATGTATCCCTGCAAAGTTTGGTGAAGATCTGAGTATGTAGTTTTTGACCTTATATGAAACCTCCTATCTGAAAATTTGAAAATTCTTAAAAAATTTGACCAAAATCTTGATGTCCCCAATCCTATGTTTTGTATGTTTTTTCCACGTGTCTTGACATCCAATGTATCCCTGCAGAGTTTGGTGAAGATCTGAGTATGTCGTTTTTGACCTTATCTGCAACATCCTTTCTGAAAATTTGAAAATTCTTAAAAAATTCGTCCAAAATCTTCATGTCTCCAATCTCTTGTTTTGTACGTTTTTCCCACGTGTCTTGACATCCAATGTATCCCTGCAAAGTTTGGTGAAGATCTGAGTATGTAGTTTTTGACCTTATCTGGAACCTCATTTCTGAAAATTTGAAAATTCCTCAAAAATTCGTCCAAAATCTTGATGTCTCCAATCTCTTGTTTTGTACGTTTTTTCCACGTGTCTTGACATCCAATGTATCCCTGCAAAGTTTGGTGAAGATCTGAGTATGTCGTTTTTGACCTTATCTGGAACATCATTTCTGAAAATTTGAAAATTCTTAAAAAATTCGTCCAAAATCTTGACGTCTCCAATCTCTTGTTTTGTACGTTTTTTCCACGTGTCTTGACATCCAATGTATCCCTGCAAAGTTTGGTCAAGATCTGAGTATGTAGTTTTTGACCTTATCTGGAACCTCCTATCTGAAAATTTGAAAATTCTTAAAAAATTCGTCCAAAATCTTGATGTCTCCAATCTCTTGTTTTGTACGTTTTTTCCACGTGTCTTGACATCCAATGTATCCCTGCAAAGTTTGGTGAAGATCTGAGTATGTCGTTTTTGACCTTATCTGCAACATCCTTTCTGAAAATTTGAAAATTCTTAAAAAATTCGTCCAAAATCTTGATGTCTCCAATCTCTTGTTTTGTACGTTTTTTCCACGTGTCTTGACATCCAATGTATCCCTGCAAAGTTTGGTGAAGATCTGAGTATGTAGTTTTTGACCTTATCTGGAACCTCATTTCTGAAAATTTGAAAATTCCTCAAAAATTCGTCCAAAATCTTGATGTCTCCAATCTCTTGTTTTGTACGTTTTTTCCACGTGTCTTGACAACCAATGTATCCCTGCAAAGTTTGGTGAAGATCTGAGTATGTCGTTTTTGACCTTATCTGGTACATCCTTTCTGAAAATTTGAAAATTCTTAAAAAATTCGTCCAAAATCTTGACGTCCCCAATCTCTTGTTTTGTACGTTTTTTCCACGTGTCTTGACATCCAATGTATCCCTGCAAAGTTTGGTCAAGATCTGAGTATGTAGTTTTTGACCTGATATGGAACCTCCTATCTGAAAATTTGAAAATTCTTAAAAAATTCGTCCAAAATCTTGATGTCTCCAATCTCTTGTTTTGTACGTTTTTTCCACGTGTCTTGACATCCAAAGTATCCCTGCAAAGTTTGGTGAAGATCTGAGTATGTCGTTTTTGACCTTATCTGGAACATCCTTTCTGAAAATTTGAAAATTCTTAAAAAATTCCTCCAAAATCTTGACGTTTCCAATCTCTTGTTTTGTACGTTGTTTCCACGTGTCTTGACATCCAATGTATCCCTGTAAAGTTTGGTGAAGATCTGAGTATGTAGTTTTTGACCTTATCTGGAACCTCCCATCTGAAAATTTGAAAATTCCTAAAAAATCCGTCCAAAATCTTGATGACCCCAATCTCTTGTTTTGTACGTTTTTTCCACGTGTCTTGACATCCAATGTATCCCTGCAAAGTTTGGTGAAGATCTGAGTATGTAGTTTTTGACCTTATCTGGAACCTCATTTCTGAAAATTTGAAAATTCCTCAAAAATTCGTCCAAAATCTTGATGTCTCCAATCTCTTGTTTTGTACGTTTTTCCCACGTGTCTTGACATCCAATGTATCCCTGCAAAGTTTGGTGAAGGTCTGAGTATGTAGTTTTTGACCTTATCTGGAACCTCCTATCTGAAAATTTGAAAATTCTTAAAAAATTCGTCCAAAATCTTGATGTCTCCAATCTCTTGTTTTGTACGTTTTTTCCACGTGTCTTGACATCCAATGTATCCCTGCAAAGTTTGGTGAAGATCTGAGTATGTAGTTTTTGACCTTATATGGAACCTCCTATCTGAAAATTTTAAAATTCTTAAAAAATTTGACCAAAATCTTGATGTCCCCAATCCTATGTTTTGTATGTTTTTTCCACGTGTCTTGACATCCAATGTATCCCTGCAAAGTTTGGTGAAGATCTGAGTATGTCGTTTTTGACCTTATCTGGAACATCCTTTCTGAAAATTTGAAAATTCTTAAAAAATTCGTCCAAAATCTTGATGTCTCCAATCTCTTGTTTTGTACGTTTTTTCCACGTGTCTTGACATCCAATGTATTTCTGCAAAGTTTGGTGAAGATCTGAGTATGTAGTTTTTGACCTTATATGAAACCTCCTATCTGAAAATTTGAAAATTCTTAAAAAATTTGACCAAAATCTTGATGTCCCCAATCCTATGTTTTGTATGTTTTTTCCACGTGTCTTGACATCCAATGTATCCCTGCAGAGTTTGGTGAAGATCTGAGTATGTCGTTTTTGACCTTATCTGGAACCTCATTTCTGAAAATTTGAAAATTCCTCAAAAATTCGTCCAAAATCTTGATGTCTCCAATCTCTTGTTTTGTACGTTTTTTCCACGTGTCTTGACATCCAATGTATCCCTGCAAAGTTTGGTGAAGATCTGAGTATGTCGTTTTTGACCTTATCTGGAACATCATTTCTGAAAATTTGAAAATTCTTAAAAAATTCGTCCAAAATCTTGACGTCTCAAATCTCTTGTTTTGTACGTTTTTTCCACGTGTCTTGACATCCAATGTATCCCTGCAAAGTTTGGTCAAGATCTGAGTATGTAGTTTTTGACCTTATCTGGAACCTCCTATCTGAAAATTTGAAAATTCTTAAAAAATTCGTCCAAAATCTTGATGTCTCCAATCTCTTGTTTTGTACGTTTTTTCCACGTGTCTTGACATCCAATGTATCCCTGCAAAGTTTGGTGAAGATCTGAGTATGTCGTTTTTGACCTTATCTGGAACATCCTTTCTGAAAATTTGAAAATTCTTAAAAAATTCGCCCAAAATCTTGACGTCTCCAATCTCTTGTTTTGTACGTTTTTTCCACGTGTCTTGACATACAATGTATCCCTGTAAAGTTTGGTGAAGATCTGAGTCTGTAGTTTTTGACCTTATCTGGAACCTCCCATCTGAAAATTTGAAAATTCCTAAAAAATCCGTCCAAAATCTTGATGACCCCAATCTCTTGTTTTGTACGTTTTTTCCACGTGTCTTGACATCCAATGTATCCCTGCAAAGTTTGGTGAAGATCTGAGTATGTAGTTTTTGACCTTATCTGGAACCTCCTATCTGAAAATTTGAAAATTCTTAAAAAATTCGTCCAAAATCTTGATGTCTCCAATCTCTTGTTCTGTACGTTTTTCCCACGTGTCTTGACATCCAATGTATCCCTGCAAAGTTTGGTGAAGATCTGAGTATGTAGTTTTTGATCTTATCTGGAACCTCCTATCTGAAAATTTGAAAATTCTTAAAAAATTCGTCCAAAATCTTGATGTCTCCAATCTCTTGTTTTGTACGGTTTTTCCACGTGTCTTGACATCCAATGTATCCCTGCAAAGTTTGGTGAAGATCTGAGTATGTCGTTTTTGAACTCATCTGGAACATCCTTTCTGAAAATTTGAAAATTCTTAAAAAATTCGTCCAAAATCTTGACGTCTCCAATCTCTTGTTTTGTACGTTTTTCCCACGTGTCTTGACATCCAATGTATCCCTGCAAAGTTTGGTGAAGATCTGAGTATGTAGTTTTTGACCTTATCTGGAACCTCCCATCTGAAAATTTGAAAATTCCTAAAAAATCCGTCCAAAATCTTGATGGCCCCAATCTCTTGTTTTGTACGATTTTTCCACGTGTCTTGACATCCAATGTATCCCTGCAAAGTTTGGTGAAGATCTGAGTATGTAGTTTTTGACCTTATCTGGAAACTCCTATCTGAAAATTTGAAAATTCTTAAAAAATTCGTCCAAAATCTTGATGTCTCCAATCTCTTGTTTTGTACGTTTTTGCCACGAGTCTTGACATCCAATGTATCCCTGCAAAGTTTGGTGAAGATCTGAGTATGTAGTTTTTGACCTTATCTGGAACCTCATTTCTGAAAATTTGAAAATTCCTCAAAAATTCGTCCAAAATCTTGATATCTCCAATCTCTTGTTTTGTACGTTTTTTCCACGTGTCTTGACATCCAATGTATCCCTGCAAAGTTTGGTGAAGATCTGAGTATGTCGTTTTTGACCTTATCTGGAACATCATTTCTGAAAATTTGAAAATTCTTAAAAAATTCGTCCAAAATCTTGACGTCTCCAATCTCTTGTTTTGTACGTTTTTTCCACGTGTCTTGACATCCAATGTATCCCTGCAAAGTTTGGTCAAGATCTGAGTATGTAGTTTTTGACATTATCTGGAACCTCCTATCTGAAAATTTGAAAATTCTTAAAAAATTCGTCCAAAATCTTGATGTCTCCAATCTCTTGTTTTGTACGTTTTTTCCACGTGTCTTGACATCCAATGTATCCCTGCAAAGTTTGGTGAAGATCTGAGTATGTCGTTTTTGACCTTATCTGGAACATCCTTTCTGAAAATTTGAAAATTCTTAAAAAATTCGCCCAAAATCTTGACGTCTCCAATCTCTTGTTTTGTACGTTTTTGCCACGTGTCTTGACATCCAATGTATCCCTGTAAAGTTTGGTGAAGATCTGAGTATGTAATTTTTGACCTTATCTGGAACCTCCCATCTGAAAATTTGAAAATTCCTAAAAAATCCGTCCAAAATCTTGATGACCCCAATCTCTTGTTTTGTACGTTTTTTCCACGTGTCTTGACATCCAATGTATCCCTGCAAAGTTTGGTGAAGATCTGAGTATGTAGTTTTTGACCTTATATGAAACCTCCAATCTGAAAATTTGAAAATTCTTAAAAAATTTGACCAAAATCTTGATGTCCCCAATCCTATGTTTTGTATGTTTTTTCCACGTGTCTTGACATCCAATGTATCCCTGCAGAGTTTGGTGAAGATCTGAGTATGTCGTTTTTGACCTTATCTGCAACATCCTTTCTGAAAATTTGAAAATTCTTAAAAAATTCGTCCAAAATCTTCATGTCTCCAATCTCTTGTTTTGTACGTTTTTCCCACGTGTCTTGACATCCAATGTATCCCTGCAAAGTTTGGTGAAGATCTGAGTATGTAGTTTTTGACCTTATCTGGAACCTCATTTCTGAAAATTTGAAAATTCCTCAAAAATTCGTCCAAAATCTTGATGTCTCCAATCTCTTGTTTTGTACGTTTTTTCCACGTGTCTTGACATCCAATGTATCCCTGCAAAGTTTGGTGAAGATCTGAGTATGTCGTTTTTGACCTTATCTGGAACATCATTTCTGAAAATTTGAAAATTCTTAAAAAATTCGTCCAAAATCTTGACGTCTCCAATCTCTTGTTTTGTACGTTTTTTCCACGTGTCTTGACATCCAATGTATCCCTGCAAAGTTTGGTCAAGATCTGAGTATGTAGTTTTTGACCTTATCTGGAACCTCCTATCTGAAAATTTGAAAATTCTTAAAAAATTCGTCCAAAATCTTGATGTCTCCAATCTCTTGTTTTGTACGTTTTTTCCACGTGTCTTGACATCCAATGTATCCCTGCAAAGTTTGGTGAAGATCTGAGTATGTCGTTTTTGACCTTATCTGGAACATCCTTTCTGAAAATTTGAAAATTCTTAAAAAATTCGCCCAAAATCTTGACGTCTCCAATCTCTTGTTTTGTACGTTTTTTCCACGTGTCTTGACATACAATGTATCCCTGTAAAGTTTGGTGAAGATCTGAGTCTGTAGTTTTTGACCTTATCTGGAACCTCCCATCTGAAAATTTGAAAATTCCTAAAAAATCCGTCCAAAATCTTGATGACCCCAATCTCTTGTTTTGTACGTTTTTTCCACGTGTCTTGACATCCAATGTATCCCTGCAAAGTTTGGTGAAGATCTGAGTATGTAGTTTTTGACCTTATCTGGAACCTCCTATCTGAAAATTTGAAAATTCTTAAAAAATTCGTCCAAAATCTTGATGTCTCCAATCTCTTGTTCTGTACGTTTTTCCCACGTGTCTTGACATCCAATGTATCCCTGCAAAGTTTGGTGAAGATCTGAGTATGTAGTTTTTGATCTTATCTGGAACCTCCTATCTGAAAATTTGAAAATTCTTAAAAAATTCGTCCAAAATCTTGATGTCTCCAATCTCTTGTTTTGTACGGTTTTTCCACGTGTCTTGACATCCAATGTATCCCTGCAAAGTTTGGTGAAGATCTGAGTATGTCGTTTTTGAACTCATCTGGAACATCCTTTCTGAAAATTTGAAAATTCTTAAAAAATTCGTCCAAAATCTTGACGTCTCCAATCTCTTGTTTTGTACGTTTTTCCCACGTGTCTTGACATCCAATGTATCCCTGCAAAGTTTGGTGAAGATCTGAGTATGTAGTTTTTGACCTTATCTGGAACCTCCCATCTGAAAATTTGAAAATTCCTAAAAAATCCGTCCAAAATCTTGATGGCCCCAATCTCTTGTTTTGTACGATTTTTCCACGTGTCTTGACATCCAATGTATCCCTGCAAAGTTTGGTGAAGATCTGAGTATGTAGTTTTTGACCTTATCTGGAAACTCCTATCTGAAAATTTGAAAATTCTTAAAAAATTCGTCCAAAATCTTGATGTCTCCAATCTCTTGTTTTGTACGTTTTTGCCACGAGTCTTGACATCCAATGTATCCCTGCAAAGTTTGGTGAAGATCTGAGTATGTAGTTTTTGACCTTATCTGGAACCTCATTTCTGAAAATTTGAAAATTCCTCAAAAATTCGTCCA
This sequence comes from Lepisma saccharinum, assembly GCF_977018435.1. Taxonomy (NCBI): domain Eukaryota; kingdom Metazoa; phylum Arthropoda; class Insecta; order Zygentoma; family Lepismatidae; genus Lepisma; species Lepisma saccharinum. The sequence continues at coordinate 83,749,046 of NC_139242.1, read as the reverse complement.
AAATCTTGATATCTCCAATCTCTTGTTTTGTACGTTTTTTCCACGTGTCTTGACATCCAATGTATCCCTGCAAAGTTTGGTGAAGATCTGAGTATGTCGTTTTTGACCTTATCTGGAACATCATTTCTGAAAATTTGAAAATTCTTAAAAAATTCGTCCAAAATCTTGACGTCTCCAATCTCTTGTTTTGTACGTTTTTTCCACGTGTCTTGACATCCAATGTATCCCTGCAAAGTTTGGTCAAGATCTGAGTATGTAGTTTTTGACCTTATCTGGAACCTCCTATCTGAAAATTTGAAAATTCTTAAAAAATTCGTCCAAAATCTTGATGTCTCCAATCTCTTGTTTTGTACGTTTTTTCCACGTGTCTTGACATCCAATGTATCCCTGCAAAGTTTGGTGAAGATCTGAGTATGTCGTTTTTGACCTTATCTGGAACATCCTTTCTGAAAATTTGAAAATTCTTAAAAAATTCGCCCAAAATCTTGACGTCTCCAATCTCTTGTTTTGTACGTTTTTGCCACGTGTCTTGACATCCAATGTATCCCTGTAAAGTTTGGTGAAGATCTGAGTATGTAATTTTTGACCTTATCTGGAACCTCCCATCTGAAAATTTGAAAATTCCTAAAAAATCCGTCCAAAATCTTGATGACCCCAATCTCTTGTTTTGTACGTTTTTTCCACGTGTCTTGACATCCAATGTATCCCTGCAAAGTTTGGTGAAGATCTGAGTATGTAGTTTTTGACCTTATCTGGAACCTCCTATCTGAAAATTTGAAAATTCTTAAAAAATTCGTCCAAAATCTTGATGTCTCCAATCTCTTGTTTTGTACGTTTTTCCCACGTGTCTTGACATCCAATGTATCCCTGCAAAGTTTGGTGAAGATCTGAGTATGTAGTTTTTGACCTTATCTGGAACCTAATATCTGAAAATTTGAAAATTCTTAAAAAATTCGTCCAAAATCTTGATGTCTCCAATCTCTTGTTTTGTACGGTTTTTCCACGTGTCTTGACATCCAATGTATCCCTGCAAAGTTTGGTGAAGATCTGAGTATGTCGTTTTTGAACTCATCTGGAACATCCTTTCTGAAAATTTGAAAATTCTTAAAAAATTCGTCCAAAATCTTGACGTCTCCAATCTCTTGTTTTGTACGTTTTTCCCACGTGTCTTGACATCCAATGTATCCCTGCAAAGTTTGGTGAAGATCTGAGTATGTAGTTTTTGACCTTATCTGGAACCTCCCATCTGAAAATTTGAAAATTCCTAAAAAATCCGTCCAAAATCTTGATGCCCCCAATCTCTTGTTTTGTACGATTTTTCCACGTGTCTTGACATCCAATGTATCCCTGCAAAGTTTGGTGAAGATCTGAGTATGTAGTTTTTGACCTTATCTGGAACATCCTTTCTGAAAATTTGAAAATTCTTAAAAAATTCGCCCAAAATCTTGACGTCTCCAATCTCTTGTTTTGTACGTTTTTTCCACGTGTCTTGACATCCAATGTATCCCTGTAAAGTTTGGTGAAGATCTGAGTATGTAATTTTTGACCTTATCTGGAACCTCCCATCTGAAAATTTGAAAATTCCTAAAAAATCCGTCCAAAATCTTGATGACCCCAATCTCTTGTTTTGTACGTTTTTTCCACGTGTCTTGACATCCAATGTATCCCTGCAAAGTTTGGTGAAGATCTGAGTATGTAGTTTTTGACCTTATCTGGAACCTCCTATCTGAAAATTTGAAAATTCTTAAAAAATTCGTCCAAAATCTTGATGTCTCCAATCTCTTGTTTTGTACGTTTTTCCCACGTGTCTTGACATCCAATGTATCCCTGCAAAGTTTGGTGAAGATCTGAGTATGTAGTTTTTGACCTTATCTGGAACCTCCTATCTGAAAATTTGAAAATTCTTAAAAAATTCGTCCAAAATCTTGTTGTCTCCAATCTCTTGTTTTGTACGGTTTTTCCACGTGTCTTGACATCCAATGTATCCCTGCAAAGTTTGGTGAAGATCTGAGTATGTCGTTTTTGAACTCATCTGGAACATCCTTTCTGAAAATTTGAAAATTCTTAAAAAATTCGTCCAAAATCTTGACGTCTCCAATCTCTTGTTTTGTACGTTTTTCCCACGTGTCTTGACATCCAATGTATCCCTGCAACGTTTGGTGAAGATCTGAGTATGTAGTTTTTGACCTTATCTGGAACCTCCCATCTGAAAATTTGAAAATTCCTAAAAAATCCGTCCAAAATCTTGATGCCCCCAATCTCTTGTTTTGTACGATTTTTCCACGTGTCTTGACATCCAATGTATCCCTGCAAAGTTTGGTGAAGATCTGAGTATGTAGTTTTTGACCTTATCTGGAACCTCCTATCTGAAAATTTGAAAATTCTTAAAAAATTCTTCCAAAATCTTGATGTCTCCAATCTCTTGTTTTGTACGTTTTTGCCACGTGTCTTGACATCCAATGTATCCCTGCAAAGTTTGGTGAAGATCTGAGTATGTAGTTTTTGACCTTTTCTGGAACCTCATTTCTGAAAATTTGAAAATTCCTCAAAAATTCGTCCAAAATCTTGATGTCTCCAATCTCTTGTTTTGTACGTTTTTTCCACGTGTCTTGACATCCAATGTATCCCTGCAAAGTTTGGTGAAGATCTGAGTATGTCGTTTTTGACCTTATCTGGAACATCATTTCTGAAAATTTGAAAATTCTTAAAAAATTCGTCCAAAATCTTGACGTCTCCAATCGCTTGTTTTGTACGTTTTTTCCACGTGTCTTGACATCCAATGTATCCCTGCAAAGTTTGGTCAAGATCTGAGTATGTAGTTTTTGACCTTATCTGGAACCTCCTATCTGAAAATTTGAAAATTCCTCAAAAATTCGTCCAAAATCTTGATGTCTCCAATCTCTTGTTTTGTACGTTTTTTCCACGTGTCTTGACATCCAATGTATCCCTGCAAAGTTTGGTGAAGATCTGAGTATGTCGTTTTTGACCTTATCTGGAACATCATTTCTGAAAATTTGAAAATTCTTAAAAAATTCGTCCAAAATCTTGACGTCTCCAATCTCTTGTTTTGTACGTTTTTTCCACGTGTCTTGACATCCAATGTATCCCTGCAAAGTTTGGTCAAGATCTGAGTATGTAGTTTTTGACCTTATCTGGAACCTCCTATCTGAAAATTTGAAAATTCTTAAAAAATTCGTCCAAAATCTTGATGTCTCCAATCTCTTGTTTTGTACGTTTTTTCCACGTGTCTTGACATCCAATGTATCCCTGCAAAGTTTGGTGAAGATCTGAGTATGTCGTTTTTGACCTTATCTGGAACATCCTTTCTGAAAATTTGAAAATTCTTAAAAAATTCGCCCAAAATCTTGACGTCTCCAATCTCTTGTTTTGTACGTTTTTTCCACGTGTCTTGACATACAATGTATCCCTGTAAAGTTTGGTGAAGATCTGAGTCTGTAGTTTTTGACCTTATCTGGAACCTCCCATCTGAAAATTTGAAAATTCCTAAAAAATCCGTCCAAAATCTTGATGACCCCAATCTCTTGTTTTGTACGTTTTTTCCACGTGTCTTGACATCCAATGTATCCCTGCAAAGTTTGGTGAAGATCTGAGTATGTAGTTTTTGACCTTATCTGGAACCTCCTATCTGAAAATTTGAAAATTCTTAAAAAATTCGTCCAAAATCTTGATGTCTCCAATCTCTTGTTCTGTACGTTTTTCCCACGTGTCTTGACATCCAATGTATCCCTGCAAAGTTTGGTGAAGATCTGAGTATGTAGTTTTTGATCTTATCTGGAACCTCCTATCTGAAAATTTGAAAATTCTTAAAAAATTCGTCCAAAATCTTGATGTCGCCAATCTCTTGTTTTGTACGGTTTTTCCACGTGTCTTGACATCCAATGTATCCCTGCAAAGTTTGGTGAAGATCTGAGTATGTCGTTTTTGAACTCATCTGGAACATCCTTTCTGAAAATTTGAAAATTCTTAAAAAATTCGTCCAAAATCTTGACGTCTCCAATCTCTTGTTTTGTACGTTTTTCCCACGTGTCTTGACATCCAATGTATCCCTGCAAAGTTTGGTGAAGATCTGAGTATGTAGTTTTTGACCTTATCTGGAACCTCCCATCTGAAAATTTGAAAATTCCTAAAAAATCCGTCCAAAATCTTGATGGCCCCAATCTCTTGTTTTGTACGATTTTTCCACGTGTCTTGACATCCAATGTATCCCTGCAAAGTTTGGTGAAGATCTGAGTATGTAGTTTTTGACCTTATCTGGAAACTCCTATCTGAAAATTTGAAAATTCTTAAAAAATTCGTCCAAAATCTTGATGTCTCCAATCTCTTGTTTTGTACGTTTTTGCCACGAGTCTTGACATCCAATGTATCCCTGCAAAGTTTGGTGAAGATCTGAGTATGTAGTTTTTGACCTTATCTGGAACCTCATTTCTGAAAATTTGAAAATTCCTCAAAAATTCGTCCAAAATCTTGATATCTCCAATCTCTTGTTTTGTACGTTTTTTCCACGTGTCTTGACATCCAATGTATCCCTGCAAAGTTTGGTGAAGATCTGAGTATGTCGTTTTTGACCTTATCTGGAACATCATTTCTGAAAATTTGAAAATTCTTAAAAAATTCGTCCAAAATCTTGACGTCTCCAATCTCTTGTTTTGTACGTTTTTTCCACGTGTCTTGACATCCAATGTATCCCTGCAAAGTTTGGTCAAGATCTGAGTATGTAGTTTTTGACCTTATCTGGAACCTCCTATCTGAAAATTTGAAAATTCTTAAAAAATTCGTCCAAAATCTTGATGTCTCCAATCTCTTGTTTTGTACGTTTTTTCCACGTGTCTTGACATCCAATGTATCCCTGCAAAGTTTGGTGAAGATCTGAGTATGTCGTTTTTGACCTTATCTGGAACATCCTTTCTGAAAATTTGAAAATTCTTAAAAAATTCGCCCAAAATCTTGACGTCTCCAATCTCTTGTTTTGTACGTTTTTGCCACGTGTCTTGACATCCAATGTATCCCTGTAAAGTTTGGTGAAGATCTGAGTATGTAATTTTTGACCTTATCTGGAACCTCCCATCTGAAAATTTGAAAATTCCTAAAAAATCCGTCCAAAATCTTGATGACCCCAATCTCTTGTTTTGTACGTTTTTTCCACGTGTCTTGACATCCAATGTATCCCTGCAAAGTTTGGTGAAGATCTGAGTATGAAGTTTTTGACCTTATCTGGAACCTCCTATCTGAAAATTTGAAAATTCTTAAAAAATTCGTCCAAAATCTTGATGTCTCCAATCTCTTGTTTTGTACGTTTTTCCCACGTGTCTTGACATCCAATGTATCCCTGCAAAGTTTGGTGAAGATCTGAGTATGTAGTTTTTGACCTTATCTGGAACCTCCTATCTGAAAATTTGAAAATTCTTAAAAAATTCGTCCAAAGTCTTGATGTCTCCAATCTCTTGTTTTGTACGGTTTTTCCACGTGTCTTGACATCCAATGTATCCCTGCAAAGTTTGGTGAAGATCTGAGTATGTCGTTTTTGAACTCATCTGGAACATCCTTTCTGAAAATTTGAAAATTCTTAAAAAATTCGTCCAAAATCTTGACGTCTCCAATCTCTTGTTTTGTACGTTTTTCCCACGTGTCTTGACATCCAATGTATCCCTGCAAAGTTTGGTGAAGATCTGAGTATGTAGTTTTTGACCTTATCTGGAACCTCCCATCTGAAAATTTGAAAATTCCTAAAAAATCCGTCCAAAATCTTGATGCCCCCAATCTCTTGTTTTGTACGATTTTTCCACGTGTCTTGACATCCAATGTATCCCTGCAAAGTTTGGTGAAGATCTGAGTATGTAGTTTTTGACCTTATCTGGAACATCCTTTCTGAAAATTTGAAAATTCTTAAAAAATTCGCCCAAAATCTTGACGTCTCCAATCTCTTGTTTTGTACGTTTTTTCCACGTGTCTTGACATCCAATGTATCCCTGTAAAGTTTGGTGAAGATCTGAGTATGTAATTTTTGACCTTATCTGGAACCTCCCATCTGAAAATTTGAAAATTCCTAAAAAATCCGTCCAAAATCTTGATGACCCCAATCTCTTGTTTTGTACGTTTTTTCCACGTGTCTTGACATCCAATGTATCCCTGCAAAGTTTGGTGAAGATCTGAGTATGTAGTTTTTGACCTTATCTGGAACCTCCTATCTGAAAATTTGAAAATTCTTAAAAAATTCGTCCAAAATCTTGATGTCTCCAATCTCTTGTTTTGTACGTTTTTCCCACGTGTCTTGACATCCAATGTATCCCTGCAAAGTTTGGTGAAGATCTGAGTATGTAGTTTTTGACCTTATCTGGAACCTCCTATCTGAAAATTTGAAAATTCTTAAAAAATTCGTCCAAAATCTTGATGTCTCCAATCTCTTGTTTTGTACGGTTTTTCCACGTGTCTTGACATCCAATGTATCCCTGCAAAGTTTGGTGAAGATCTGAGTATGTCGTTTTTGAACTCATCTGGAACATCCTTTCTGAAAATTTGAAAATTCTTAAAAAATTCGTCCAAAATCTTGACGTCTCCAATCTCTTGTTTTGTACGTTTTTCCCACGTGTCTTGACATCCAATGTATCCCTGCAAAGTTTGGTGAAGATCTGAGTATGTAGTTTTTGACCTTATCTGGAACCTCCCATCTGAAAATTTGAAAATTCCTAAAAAATCCGTCCAAAATCTTGATGCCCCCAATCTCTTGTTTTGTACGATTTTTCCACGTGTCTTGACATCCAATGTATCCCTGCAAAGTTTGGTGAAGATCTGAGTATGTAGTTTTTGACCTTATCTGGAACCTCCTATCTGAAAATTTGAAAATTCTTAAAAAATTCTTCCAAAATCTTGATGTCTCCAATCTCTTGTTTTGTACGTTTTTGCCACGTGTCTTGACATCCAATGTATCCCTGCAAAGTTTGGTGAAGATCTGAGTATGTAGTTTTTGACCTTTTCTGGAACCTCATTTCTGAAAATTTGAAAATTCCTCAAAAATTCGTCCAAAATCTTGATGTCTCCAATCTCTTGTTTTGTACGTTTTTTCCACGTGTCTTGACATCCAATGTATCCCTGCAAAGTTTGGTGAAGATCTGAGTATGTCGTTTTTGACCTTATCTGGAACATCATTTCTGAAAATTTGAAAATTCTTAAAAAATTCGTCCAAAATCTTGACGTCTCCAATCGCTTGTTTTGTACGTTTTTTCCACGTGTCTTGACATCCAATGTATCCCTGCAAAGTTTGGTCAAGATCTGAGTATGTAGTTTTTGACCTTATCTGGAACCTCCTATCTGAAAATTTGAAAATTCTTAAAAAATTCGTCCAAAATCTTGATGTCTCCAATCTCTTGTTTTGTACGTTTTTTCCACGTGTCTTGACATCCAATGTATCCCTGCAAAGTTTGGTGAAGATCTGAGTATGTCGTTTTTGACCTTATCTGGAACATCCTTTCTGAAAATTTGAAAATTCTAAAAAAATTCGCCCAAAATCTTGACGTCTCCAATCTCTTGTTTTGTACGTTTTTTCCACGTGTCTTGACATCCAATGTATCCCTGTAAAGTTTGGTGAAGATCTGAGTATGTAGTTTTTGAACTTATCTGGAACCTCCCATCTGAAAATTTGAAAATTCCTAAAAAATCCGTCCAAAATCTTGATGACCCCAATCTCTTGTTTTGTACGTTTTTCCCACGTGTCTTGACATCCAATGTATCCCTGCAAAGTTTGGTGAAGATCTGAGTATGTAGTTTTTGACCTTATCTGGAACCTCCTATCTGAAAATTTGAAAATTCTTAAAAAATTCGTCCAAAATCTTGATGTCTCCAATCTCTTGTTTTGAACGTTTTTCCCACGTGTCTTGACATCCAATGTATCCCTGCAAAGTTTGGTGAAGATCTGAGTATGTAGTTTTTGACCTTATCTGGAACCTCCTATCTGAAAATTTGAAAATTCTTAAAAAATTCGTCCAAAATCTTGATGTCTCCAATCTCTTGTTTTGTACGGTTTTTCCACGTGTCTTGACATCCAATGTATCCCTGCAAAGTTTGGTGAAGATCTGAGTATGTCGTTTTTGAACTCATCTGGAACATCCTTTCTGAAAATTTGAAAATTCTTAAAAAATTCGTCCAAAATCTTGACGTCTCCAATCTCTTGTTTTGTACGTTTTTTCCACGTGTCTTGACATCCAATGTATCCCTGCAAAGTTTGGTGAAGATCTGAGTATGTAGTTTTTGACCTTATATGGAACCTCCCATCTGAAAATTTGAAAATTCCTAAAAAATCCGTCCAAAATCTTGATGCCCCCAATCTCTTGTTTTGTACGATTTTTCCACGTGTCTTGACATCCAATGTATCCCTGCAAAGTTTGGTGAAGATCTGAGTATGTAGTTTTTGACCTTATCTGGAACCTCCTATCTGAAAATTTGAAAATTCTTAAAAAATTCGTCCAAAATCTTGATGTCTCCAATCTCTTGTTTTGTACGTTTTTGCCACGTGTCTTGACATCCAATGTATCCCTGCAAAGTTTGGTGAAGATCTGAGTATGTAGTTTTTGACCTTATCTGGAACCTCATTTCTGAAAATTTGAAAATTCCTCAAAAATTCGTCCAAAATCTTGATGTCTCCAATCTCTTGTTTTGTACGTTTTTTCCACGTGTCTTGACATCCAATGTATCCCTGCAAAGTTTGGTGAAGATCTGAGTATGTAGTTTTTGACCTTATCTGGAACCTCCTATCTGAAAATTTGAAAATTCTTAAAAAATTCGTCGAAAATCTTGATGTCTCCAATCTCTTGTTTTGTACGTTTTTTCCACGTGTCTTGACATGCAAAGTATCCCTGCAACGTTTGGTGAAGATCTGAGTATGTAGTTTTTGACCTTATCTGGAACCTCCTATCTGAAAATTTGAAAATCCTTCAAAAATTCGTCCAAAATCTTGATGACACCAATCTCTTGTTTTGTACGTTTTTTCCACTTGTCTTGACATCCAATGTATCCATGCAAAGTTTGGTGAAGATCTGAGTATGTAGTTTTTGACCTTATATGGAACCTCCTATCTGAAAATTTGAAAATTCTTAAAAAATTCGTCCAAAATCTTGATGTCTCCAATCTCTTGTTTTGTACGTTTTTTCCACGTGTCTTGACATCCAATGTATCCCTGCAAAGTTTGGTGAAGATCTGAGTATGTAGTTTTTGACCTTATCTGGAACCTCATTTCTGAAAATTTGAAAATTCCTCAAAAATTCGTCCAAAATCTTGATGTCTCCAATCTCTTGTTTTGTACGTTTTTTCCACGTGTCTTGACATCCAATGTATCCCTGCAAAGTTTGGTGAAGATCTGAGTATGTAGTTTTTGACCTTATCTGGAACCTCCTATCTGAAAATTTGAAAATTCTTAAAAAATTCGTCGAAAATCTTGATGTCTCCAATGTCTTGTTTTGTACGTTTTTTCCACGTGTCTTGACATGCAAAGTATCCCTGCAACGTTTGGTGAAGATCTGAGTATGTTGTTTTTGACCTTATCTGGAACCTCCTATCTGAAAATTTGAAAATCCTTCAAAAATTCGTCCAAAATCTTGATGACACCAATCTCTTGTTTTGTACGTTTTTTCCACTTGTCTTGACATCCATTGTATCCATGCAAAGTTTGGTGAAGATCTGAGTATGTAGTTTTTGACCTTATATGGAACCTCCTATCTGAAAATTTGAAAATTCTTAAAAAATTCGTCCAAAATCTTGATGTCTCCAATCTCTTGTTTTGTACGTTTTTTCCACGTGTCTTGACATCCAATGTATCCCTGCAAAGTTTGGTGAAGATCTGAGTATGTAGTTTTTGACCTTATCTGGAACCTCCCATCTGAAAATTTGAAAATTCCTAAAAAATCCGTCCAAAATCTTGATGACCTCAATCTCTTGTTTTGTACGTTTTTTCCACGTGTCTTGACATCCATTGTATCCCTGCAAAGTTTGGTGAAGATCTGAGTATGTAGTTTTTGACCTTATATGGAACCTCCTTTCTGAAAATTTGAAAATTCTTAAAAAATTCGTCCAAAATCTTGATGTCCCCAATCCTATGTTTTGTATGTTTTTTCCACGTGTCTTGACATCCAATGTATCCATGCAAAGTTTGGTGAAGATCTGAGTATGTCGTTTTTGACCTTATCTGGAACCTCGCATCTGAAAATTTGAAAATTCTTCAAAAATTCGTCCAAAATCTTGATGTCTCCAATCTCTTGTTTTGTATATTTTTTCCACGTGTCTTGACATCCAATGTATCCCTGCAAAGTTTGGTGAAGATCTGAGTATGTCGTTTTTGAACTCATCTGGAACATCCTTTCTGAAAATTTGAAAATTCTTAAAAAATTCGTCCAAAATCTTGACGTCTCCAATCTCTTGTTTTGTACGTTTTTTCCACGTGTCTTGACATCCAATGTATCCCTGCAAAGTTTGGTGAAGATCTGAGTATGTAGTTTTTGACCTTATCTGGAACCTCCCATCTGAAAATTTGAAAATTCCTAAAAAATCCGTCCAAAATCTTGATGCCCCCAATCTCTTGTTTTGTACGATTTTTCCACGTGTCTTGACATCCAATGTATCCCTGCAAAGTTTGGTGAAGATCTGAGTATGTAGTTAGTAGTAGTATTTGTACCGGCATAAACCACGAAAGGAAGAGCTTCTCTCAAGCAGTAAAACAAGCTCAACATGCCCATATGAGGTTTTTGCTCCAGTGTGGAACCCCCTCTAATCCAAGATTTTTGTAAACAATGCCTCCCACTTGGGAATTTTTCAGAAAGGAAGAATTCCTCTCAGATTGATACTTACAAAAGGCACTTCTGTGTGGACACACTTAAAATTAAGCCCCACACACACACACACACACACACACACACACACACACACACACACACACACGCACACACACACGCACACACACACACACACACACACACACACACATATTTACTTCCTAATAGGGCAAGCATACAATGATATGGGGATATGTGAATTGCTGGTTTCTTCGATTCAGATAAATGGATTGAATTGAAACTGGGATATTTTGCATCCAGTTTGTTTGTTCTAATCTATTCATATTTAGAGTCAGGCATATATCAATACACATGGCATTAGGTCAGTGCCTTCTGGGACATGCATGTCTGTACAGGTATTTGTGCTAGGCCAGTTTCTCAGATTCCCGCGCCACGGAGTTGTGGGATCAATATTCGGGGCAATTTCTCGGCGCGGCAGGCAACAGGTGGGATCGGATCGATATTTCGAGCAGAACAAGTTCTATTGCCTGCATGTACTCTTATTGACAAAGCTCGTGCAGTTCTATTGACTGATTGGAGTAGTTCCAGACAATTCCGCTCCCCTAAGCGTGGAGGCGCTACGGTCTCGATTGCATGTACGCTCAGCAGAAAAATGGGATGTACGCTCAGGAGACAAAAATATAAGAAAAGGTCTCATGTTTCTGAATGCACCCCCAACCCACCCCCACACACCCCCAACCCACCCCCACACACCCCCAACTCACCCCTACACACCCATATACACACCTACCCACCCCTAACCCACCTGTACCCGCACCTACCCACATCTATACATATTTACTCCCCAGTCACTTCTATTGCATCATGTTGTAACTATTTAATCAATTAATATTGTACGACATAATGCGATGTGTGGTGTTTTCTGATTGGCTCTGCAAATCTATATAAGCCAGGGCACAGTGCCGATTCTTTACCACTGCTGGATCGGTAGTGGAACCCACAAGCGGGGGATAGAACCTGAACAGGCTCCACCAAAGTATAGGAGACTTGAAGCATATAATTTGGCGGAATAACCCAAGTAAGGTCATAGAGACAATATACATTGATACAATAAAAGCCAATTTTTGGCAGGGGGGCCAAAGTGGTTCCTAAATACAATATCTCAAGAACTAATTGACATAGAGCTATGCAGTTTTTTTTGTCTGCACTGAACCCAACTGATCCAGTATAGAGTTTTGATTTGAACCCCAGGAAATTTTATATAAATACCAAAGCCAAAAATATTCACACACATACACACATACACACATATATACATACACACACACAAAGCACAGTGCTGAACCCAACTGATCCAGCATAGAATTTTGATTTGAATCCCCGGAAATTGTATATAATAAACAACAAAAAAAATGCCAAAACAAAAATATTGCGACCAATGCAATAAAAATATATTAAGCTCTAATTGGGCCAGACACCAAAAGATTTGCAACCCAGACAAATACAGAACTCCCAGAATAATATGCCCTAAATGCCATGGAGAATATAGCATGCCATACTTCATAAATATACATAAAAATACTTGTTCTGCACAGTCATCAACACAACCATCCACATCTGCTCCGAAAAGGAAGCACGAAGCACCTGTTAATGCTGGACCTGCAAAGCAGCCACGCAATGCACCACCCATCCGTAGCAGTTTTAATGGCCAATTAAGAGATTACCCGTTTGTATCAGAGCCAAGATGTGGCATTGAGAATTTTTTGAACAGTGTAAATCCTGATCTGCAGGCAATTCTTAATGCACAAAATGGCTCTTATAAGCTGTCCCTCAAATTGTTTACACAATATAAGAAACCAAACGGCACAAAATTTACACAGCCCCACATAACAGAAACTGTACCGGTACATTCAAATGCAAATTCAGACACAGTAATAAGCAGTTTGATAGATCAATTGAACATCAAACACTCTGAATTTGCTGCAAAAGAGAGTGGCTGGACTCTATGCGGTTCTCCACACAAGTTATATGTTAACATTTCCGAATTCAGCCCATTGCAAGGATCTACATATCTTCCATTACCTGACAATATCAAATACAAAAGAGCCGTGGTCAACATAGAAAATAGTGATGAGAAATGCTTTCTGTGGTGTATATTAGCTGCTTTGTATCCAGTTTTAGATCATCCTGGGAGAATAAATTATTACAAACAACATGAACATCAATTTGACGATGCAATGGAGGGTTTGGAATATCCAATGTTAATTCAGAATATCGATAAATTTGAAAAAAGAGCCAGGCATATCAATGGCAAACAATTATCTATTAACGTTTTTATTTGTTCCACTGATCGTGACAATTGCCCGATAGCACCTCTCAGAATCAGTACACTTGATGATGAATCTGCTATTCCGATTGATCTGCTCATAATTGAAGGGGACGGCAAATATCATTACACTCTGATACATAATCTTCAAGCTTTAGTGAGAACACAACTAGACAAATCCAATACAATATTCAAGTTGTGCAGAAGATGTTTAAGTGTATTTGATGGCAGGAAAATGGTGAATGGGGTTTGTCAAAAGAGTGCAGAAATTGCAAAAAACAAGTTAATTGAGCATCTGAAATATTGTGGCAACCATAAACCCGTTCATATGGTGATGCCCAATCCAAGTGAAAAAGCAAAATTCAATAAGTTTGAAGCCGTGTTGGAACACCCTGCATATATTGTCTGTGATTTTGAATCGAACCTCAAACCTCTTGCATTTTGTAGCCCATATCCCGAAGATTCTTCAATTACACCATACCAGCTACATGAAACTTCCAGTTTTTGTTATACAGTTATACGGGACGGTGTAGCTAGTGAGCCACGCTCATACTTGGGACCAAATGCCATCAAAATATTTGCACATAGAATAGAAAATGAGTGCCGTGACATAGCATCTAACATCTTATTAAAATCAACACCCATGTTGCCTTTAACAGAGAAACAGATTGAAGATTTCAACAATGCAGAAAAATGCCCGGTATGTGATTCTGAATTTTCAGATACAAATATCAAGGTGAAACACCATTCTCATACAGATGGTAAATTCTTAAAGGCCCTGTGCAAAAGCTGTAATATTAAGATCAAGAGACCAAAATTTATCCCCATATTTTGCCATGGAGCATCCAATTATGATTTCCATCATCTGATCAGGTACGAGGGGTTTGACAAGCAGAATTTAAATATTTTAGCTGAAAATGATGAGAAATATATATCTATTAGCAAAATAATTAAAGTTAAAAATGATGATGATAAAGATGTTCCTATTCACATAAGATTTCTTGATTCTTACAGAATTTTACCTGCTAGCCTGGCTACACTGGCCTCTCAATTATCTGATGAACAATTCAAAATCACACGTGCCATGTTTCCAAATCAGGATCTGAAATTAATTAGGCGGAAGGGTGTATATCCATATGACTATGTTACAGATTTTTCTAAATTTGATGAGTGTTCCCTGCCACCACAAGAAGCATTTTACAGCAAAATCAGAGGATCTGGAATCACTGATGAAGATTATCACCATGCCCAATTGATGTGGAACAGTTTAAAATGCAAGACATTTGGTGATTATCACATGGCTTATTTGAAACTTGATGTGGCCCTCTCAGCTGATATAATGCAGGCATTCAGAAAATCTTCCATGGAAAATTATGGGTTGGACCCAGTGTATTTTTACAGTGCCCCGGGCCTAGCATGGGCTGCAATGTTTTTAAACACCAAAAAGCAATTAGATCTAATCCAAGATCAAGATATGTATTTGTTTATGGAGAAATGTATAAGAGGAGGGATGGTGCAATGTTCCCAGAGATATGCCAGAGCAAATAACAAATATATGCCTGATTATGATCCAGCACGGCCATCAAATTATATAGTGTATGTAGATGCAAACAGCCTCTATAGTAGTGTGTTTGATACTACGGACAGTGCCGGAAAGGAAGAGTTTCTCTCCAGCAGCTTTGCTACACTTAAAACTTGCTTAACATGAGCATATGAGTTTTTTGCTCAAGTGTGGAGCTCTTCCTAATCCAAGATTTTTGTAAAAATTCCCGAGGGCATTTTTCAGAAAGGAAGAGCTCTTCAGATTGATTTGTGCATACTTAAAACTTGCTCAACATGTCCATTTGTTCAAGTGTAGTACCTGCCTAACCCAAGAGTTTTGTAATCGGAAAGTATCAACCCCCATCAAGCAGATTTTTGTCTATAAACTTGTATCCATACCCACCTATACATATTTACTTCAGGTTTAAGTTCAATTGGATACCATTCAATTTGCTTATCCAATATTAAAACAATACAATATGCAGAGCCTACCTCTAGAATTGCTTCGTGTTTGCATGTTTCTCCTCTGTGTCAGTGTGTGGAATTCCCGAGACGGTAGTATTGATTTTTGCTTTACCCTCAGCGCCAGTATTTACAGAAATTCCCGAGTATTGCATCATTCAGTATTGTGAGACTGACTGAGGAGAATAGATGTGTTGATACAGTACTTCTCATACTTACAGGTTTAAATTCATATTGAACAATATAAAATCTGTTATTTGTTGTAATCCACTCATATTTAGAGTCAAGCTTATATTTGTCCCAGCCTGTTATACATAACAAGGTCATTGCTATTCAAGATATGCATGTTTGTGCAGGCATTTGCGCTGGGTCAATGTGAATGATTTTCCACTTGTGGGCTATTGGCTTTACAACCTGTCATAAGATTAATATTAATCCATAGAGATTAGATTTAAAACCCAGGAAATTTTATATAAATACCAAAGCCAAAATATTAAGTGTATACACACCTACACACATACACACACACACACAAAGCACACAGCTGAACCCAACTGATATTTTTTATTCAGTATAAAGTTTTGAATTGAATCCCAGGAAATTGTATATAATAAACAACAGCAAAAATGCCGAATCAAAAATATTGCAATCAGTGCAATAAAAATATATTTAGCTCTAATTGGGCCAGACACCAAAAAATTTGTAACCCAGATAAATACAGAACTCCCACACAAATTTGCCCCAAATGCAATAGAAAATACAGCATGCAATACTTCACATATACACATAAAGATACTTGCTCTGCTTTGCCCTCTCAACCATCCACATCTGCTCTGAAAAGAAGGCACGAAGTACGTCTTAATGCCAGAGCAGCAAAACAGCCACGCTATGAACCTATCCGTAGCAGTTTTAACGGCCAATTAAGGGATCACCGTTTTGTATCAGAGCCAAGATGTGGCATTGAGAATTTCTTGAACAGTGTAAATCCTAATGTGCAGGCAATTCTAAATGCACAAAATGGCTCTTATAAGCTCTCCCTCAAATTGTTTGTACAATATAAGAAACCAAATGACACAAAATTTACACACCCCCACGTAACAGAAACTGTACCGGTATATTCAAACGCAAATTCAGACACAATAATAAGCAGGTTGATAGATCAATTGAATATTAAACACTCTGAATTTGCGGCAAAAGAGTCAGGATGGTGCCTATGCGGTTCATCACACAAGTTATATGTTAATATTTCTGAATTCAGCCCATTGCAAGGATCTACATATGTGCCATTACCTGCCAATATCAAAAACAAAAGAGCCGTGGTCAATATAAAAAATAATGACGCGAAATGCTTTTTGTGGTGTATATTAGCTGCTTTGTATCCAGTTTCAAGGAATCCTGAGAGAATAACTTATTACAAACAGCATGAGCACGATTTTGACGATGCAATGGAGGGTTTGGAATATCCAATGTCTGTTCAGAATATTGACAAATTTGAAAAAAAGGCCAGGCACATCAATGGCAAACAATTATCTATTAATGTATTTATTTGTTCCACTGGCAATTGCCCGATAGCACCTCTCAGAATCAGTACAATTGATGATGAAGCTGCAATTCCGATTGATCTGCTCTTAATTGAAGGGGATGATACATACCATTATACTCTGATACATAATCTTGAAGCTATAGTGAGAACACAACTAGACAAAACTCATACAATATTCAAGTTGTGCAGAAGATGTTTAACTGTATTTGATGGTCAAAAAATGGTAAATGGGGTTCGTGAAAAAAATGCAGAAATTGCCAAAAACAAGTTAATTGAGCATCTGAAATACTGTGGCAACCATAAACCTGTTCATATGGTGATGCCCAATCCAAGTGAAAATTGCAAATTCAAAAAGTATGAAGCCTCGTTGGAACACCCAGCATATATTGTCTGGGATTCCGAATCAAATCTCAAATCTCTTGCATTCTGTAGCCCAGATCCCGAAGAATCTTCAAGTACACCATACCAGCAACATGAACCTTCCAGCTTTTGTTATATGGTTATACGGGATGGTGTTGTTATTAAATAATATTCATACAAGGGACCAGATGCCATCAAAATATTTGCACATAGAATAGAAAATGAGTGCCGTGACATAGCATCTAACATCTTATTAATATCAAAACCCATGTTGCCTTTAACAGAGAAACAGATTGAAGATTTCAACAATACAGAAAAATGTCCGGTATGTGATTCTGAATTTTCAGATACAAATATCAAGGTACATCACCATTCTCATACAGATGGTCGATTTAAACAGGCCCTGTGTAATAGCTGCAATATTAAGATCAAGAGACCAAAATTTATCCCCGTATTTTGCCACGGAGCATCCAATTATGATTTCCATCATCTGATCAGGTACGAGGGGTTTGAGAAGCAGAATTTAAATATTTTAGCTGAAAATGATGAGAAATATATATCTATTAGCAAGATAATTAAAGTTGATGGTGTTCCTATTCACATAAGATTTCTTGATTCTTACAGATTTTTATCTGCTAGCCTGGATACACTGGCCACTCAATTACCTGATGATCAATTCAAAATCACACGTGCATTGTTTCCAAATCAGGACCTGAAATTAATTAGGCGAAAGGGTGTATATCCATATGACTATGTTACAGATTTTTCTAAATTTGATGAGTGTTCCCTGCCACCACAAGAAGAGTTCTACAGCAAAATCAGAGGATCTGGAATCACTGATGATGATTATCACCATGCTCAGTTGATGTGGAACAATTTAAAATGCAAGACATTTGGTGATTATCACATGGCATATTTAAAACTTGATGTCACCCTCTTAGCTGATATATTGCAGGCATTCAGAAAATCTTCCATGCAAAATTATGGACTGGACCCAGTGTATTTTTACAGTGCCCCGGGCCTAGCATGGTCTGCAATGTTTTTCAACACCAAAAAGCAATTGGATCTGATCCACGATCAAGATATGTATCTGTTTATGGAGAAATGTATAAGAGGTGGGATGGTGCAATGTTCCCAGAGATATGCCAGAGCAAATAACAAGTATATGCCTGATTATGATCCAGCACGGCCATCAAATTATATAACGTATGTAGATGCAAACAGCCTCTATGGTCATGCCATGATGAAAAAACTGCCATATGCAGGGCTTGAATGGGTTGAAGATTTCAATATTGAAGATCTTCAGGATTTTGATGACAGTGAATATGGCCTCATCTTAGAGGTTGATCTGACAATTCCTGATGATTTGCACAATAAATTTTCTGATCTGCCCCCAATTCCTGAGGTTCAGTGCTCACCTGGCTCTAAACAGAAGAAGCTCATGATGACCCTGGAGCCAAAACAGGATTATGTCATATATTACAAAAACCTCCAGTTCCTGATGAAACATGGTGTCCAAGTGACCAAACTTGGCAAAGTCTTGAGGTTCAGGCACTCAGAATGGTTGAAACCATACATTGATACAAACACGGAACTTCGAACATCTGCAAAGAGCCAATTTGATAAGGCCTTGTTTAAATTGATGGTGAATTCAGTGTATGGCAAAACAATTGAAAATGTCAGAAAACATACCGATGTTAAAATAATTACTGACCCCAGCCTGAGCAAAAAATTGGTTGCAAAGCCCAACTTCAATTACAGAAGAATTTATGATGAGCACATGGCACTTTTCAACATGATGAAAACAAAGATCAAGTTTGATAAACCTATTTACGTAGGGGCTGTGATATTGGAATTGTCCAAATTACATATGTTAACATTGTATTATGATGTGTTGAAACCTTTTTATGGTGATCGTGTAAAATTATTGTACATGGACACGGATAGTTTTATTCTTGATATTCAAACAGAAGATGTTTATCAAGATATGTCACAACCTGAATTGTTTCAATACTTTGATACCAGTGAACATACAAGGATTCAACCCCACAACAAAAAGGTGCCTGGCAAGTTAAAAGATGAGACGCTTGGTGATGTTATTGTGGAATTTGCTGGGTTAAGAGCCAAGATGTACACTTTTGAGACATGTACTGGTGCTGTTGCCAAAAAGGCCAAGGGCATTGGCAAAGTAACTGTGGAAAAAGATCTCCAATTTGAAGATTATAAAAATTGCCTCAAATCCCAGAGTTCAATCAGAACATCAGAAAATAGAATTCAGAGTGAGGATCACTTGCTGACTTCAAATATTGTAAGAAAAGTGGCTCTGGACCCACATGATGATAAGAGATGCATTTTATCATGTGACATACATACTTTACCTTGGGGGCATTGTGATTTGAAAAATGGCAAACAATGCCCAATTACAGAGCATGATTTGAAATAAATAAACATGCCTATGTACTTATTTGGGTTCAAAAAACAGGCTATTATGGAGCTGCCGACACCACAACCCTCTTCTGATATGATATCTAAACTGAGTGGCTTGTTAATTATTCATCTGAACAGCATACTTACAGATAATGATGATGAAACAGGCAAAATATTGTACATATTTAACAATAATTTAAATCATTACCAATTACCTGTAGGTGGTCAATTGCAATTTATTACAACTCCTGAGGGTGATGTCAAGATTTCAGTAGGGAGAAATATTTATAGAATCAAGCACTCAAACATGGTTTCTGGCACTGTATATACTGTTTCTGCTGGTGACTGCTTATATATTGAGGTCCCTGGATCTTATGACAAGCTTATACCTTTTTTTATAGAATTAAGAATCAGATACTCTATAATAAATAACCATTAAAACAAAAATGCCTAATGATATATTTGGCCATACAAGACATGAAGATCACAGTGATGAGATTCTGATGCTTGATGTCAGAGTCAAGAAATTAAGAAGTGATTTACAAGCTTTACAAACCACACTCAATGCCAGTCTTCAATTAGAAATTACAAATTTACAATCACAATGCATGGACCCTCTTCTTAAAATTGATTCTGAACTCAAAGTGCTGCTTCAGAAATATACTGATCTGGCAACATTGGATAATTTTCAAAGTTTAGAAGAAGCTGTAGCAGCTCTTCAAGCCAAATTTAAGACCCAGGCCACCAACTCCGAGCAATTGAAACAGCAATTGGAAGAGCAGATAAATAATGTCCAGACACAGCTCCAAACAATTGTCAAAAGCATAAAATCACAAGAAGATTTTGATCTAGTGATTTCCACTCTAAAGGAACAGATTCAGTCACTCCAGATTCCTAATCTGGACCCTCTGAACAATGCCATAGCCGAGGTTAAAGAAAAAATTGAGACACTTGAAAATTTTATGAACAATTTGCCATCTTCTGATGCTTTGAATGCAATAACTCGGAGTGTTGCCAACATCAAGCTGCAACTTGAAACATATGAAGATTTTGGAAAAATTCAAAGTTCCATAACCCATCTTGAAGGTACAATAGCAGCAGTGCAAAGTGATTTGGCAAATGTACTAGAATCCAGATTGCCTAGGATTGTAGACACACTTGTCAGTATCCAGCAACAAATCACAAAGCTTGAAAACCTCAATACTGAATCTGAACTATCTTATTTTCATCACTTGATCGATGATATCCAAACAAAGCTTGAAATTTTACAACAATCAACACCCTCTCAGGCAGATATAGCCCTGCTCCAAAATGCTATGCAAAATGTGGCTGATGCTTCTGAATTAAACAATGTGAAATTGGCACTTGAATTTTTGCAAAATACAGTATCAAATCTTCCTACATCACAGGAACTTAAAAATATTAAGAGGGCAGTGAATAGGATATTGAAATCAGAAGATATCAAGAATATCCAAGCAGAGATCAAACAACTCACACAGACAGTGGCCACTCTTCCAACCAATCAACATATTAATGAACTGCATGCCCTGTTTGAGGATATCAGAAGACAGGTCCATGATCTTACTGCTCAAAATTCAAAATTGGCAGTTGTTGAAAATTTGCAACAAATTGTAGCTAATATCAAGCAACAGCTAGGAACCATGGAATCCAATCAAGCAAATGCTCTGTCTGTTTTTGCCACCCACCTACAAGAAATTGTGCAACAATACAAGAGACTTGCTGTGGACATAAAAATCAAGCCAGGCCATGATGATGTTGTTAGGACCATCAATGAGCACCTTGAATCTGTAACAAGCAGATTGCTTACAGCAGAAAAAGAAATAACAGGCATAATCGAGAATCCTAAACATACAGTAATTCTTGAATTGTACAGCATCCCCAACAAAGAATATGATTCACCATTTACACCAGGTGGCAAAATATATATGCTGTCCCCTGCACAATTTTATTACCAGTTTTTTGTTGGGGGCACATTGAGACCAATCAAGATCAAATATTGGCATCAGCCACAGGCACACCACTACCCTACCTTATCAATAACAAATGCTGACAACAAACCAAAAATCACCAGTGTAGAGTTAGAGGATTTTACAGACCCCAATACATTAGAAACAGCCTATGTTGAAGATGATGGCACTTTGGAATTTAAAATACAAATAGGGGACAAATTATATTTAGAAAATCCTGCAGTCTCAGCTGCTGAACACCCCATAGTTGCAATATTCTTGTTTACATATTATGTCTAGACAAATTATTGTTGATGAATTACACAGACAAGCCCGACATAATTATAAGAGACTTCCAGTAGTCACAAAGGGCATAGATGATTTATGGCAGAGCGACTTGATTGAAATGGCAAGTGGGCAGTTGAAAAACTTAGACAAAATCAACAAGGGCTACAAGTATCTACTCACTGTAATAGACACATTTTCAAAATTTGCCTGGGCTGTGCCACTCAAATCCAAGACTGGAAAATGTGTTACAGAAGCCCTCAGGACAATCATCAATCATTCAGGAAGATCACCGCGCTATTTGCAAACAGATAATGGCAAAGAATTTTATAATTCAGTGTTTCAACAATTTATTAAAAGCCAGGCAATAAAACATTATTCGAGTTACAGTGACCTCAAAGCCTCAATTGTAGAGAGATTCAACAGAACCTTAAAAAATCTTATGTATAAACAATTTACCCTCCAAGGTAATTATAAATGGCTTAATATTCTTCCAGAACTTCTACATAAATATAACAACTCGGTCCATTCTACAATCAACATGAAACCCTCTGAAGTAACTCCATCTGATGAGCAAAAATTGATCAGGACTGTTTATTATCCTAGATACCAGCCAACAACAAGAAGAGCCAAATACAAGGTGGGGGATCAAGTAAGAATAAGCAAATATAAGCACTTATTCAAAAGAGGCTTTACGAGAAACTGGAGCACCGAATTATTTACAGTGGTTCAAGTTAAACCCGGGACCCTTAACACATATATAATAAAAGATCACCGAGGAGAAATTCTCAAAGGCAGGTTCTATGAACAAGAGCTCAGCAAAACTAAACAGCCCGACACATATTTCATAGAAAAAATCATCCGCAGAAAAGGCAACAAGTTATTTGTCAAATGGCTGGGTCATCCGGAAAACAGCTGGATCGATGCAAACAAAATAATAATATGAGCACCTGGGATGTTATAAAAAGGCTGCCAGAACCTGAACAGCAGAATAAGAGAAATGGCAACTTGCTGCCTGATAATATTAGGTGTCTTATTGTTGGGCCATCTGCTTGTGGTAAAACTACACTAATGGTTGATAATTTTTTATTGGCACCCAACTGGTTAGACTGGAAAAACAGGCACTTGTATGTTTTCTCTAAGAGCTTGGAACAATTAAAATATCAGCAGCTAATGAAGCTATATGATGGATTGGATATTGCCACTTTTGAACCAGATGTTAAGCCATTAGATGAATGTCTCGATAATTCTGTTGTTGTGTTTGATGACATTATACTGGATAATCAAAACAAGGTTAGAAATTTCTTTACACAGGGCCGACACAAAAACATTGATTGCTTCTACCTGGCACAGACTTTTTCTAAAATACCGAAGCAACTGATCCGAGACAACAGCAATTTTATATGTGTGTTTCATCAAGACCATACCAACCTCAAACACATACATGATGAATATGTAGGTGGGGACTTGAGCTACAATGATTTTTCCAAGTTTTGCAGCAAGTGCTGGAACCAGGACAGTTATGGGTTTGTCACAATTGATATGACAAGAACACCCAATAGTGGCAAATACAGAAATAAAATCAATGATTTTCTAGACGTTGAAACATAAATAAATAACCATGAAACGACCAGTCATTGATGATCTTAAGTTAAGAGATTATCTTGTAAAAAGATTTAAGGGATGGAAATCAGAGAACCGTGGAATTTATGAAAAACACAAACAAACAGAACAGCCTGTCATTGATGCTATTAATAATTTAGGTAAGAATATCAAAACTGTTACAGAGCAAAATCAAGATTTGATCACAGAGCTTGTGCCTGTAGCTGCAAGGAACATATTAGATTATCCATTCACCCCACTTTCCAGTATTCATACACCTAGTCCTATTGCTCCTAGAAGAATTGAGGCTAGTCAGGATCCTATTGAATTGGGTCTTCTTGCTCAAAAATATTTAACCACACCTAAAGACAATAAAGATGAGGTTTTTGGCTTATATGCCGACACAGAGCTTGATGGCAGCATTATTCATAGAATCGGTAATTTCAGAGTAACTTTTATGGGGGATGATATCATTGTTTATTCAGAATCTCGTCTCGGAGAAAAAGGTGCTTTTGTTAAGTACCCCGGCACACCTGGATTGTGGGAACTGATGACTAGGAAAAGGCCTGGCAGCTATACAGATCAAGATTATGAACATTACAAAGAAATATTAATAAAATCAGATGCTCTGTACCAGAACAATGATCCCACACAAAAAAGAGTCAAGTCGAGCAGTGGAGCAAAATACAATAATTTAATCAAGCCCATATGGTCTCAGATCAAGACAGGTAGTGGGATCAAACAATACAACACCCTGCCTAAAGAATTTGTGTGGGTTGATGATGTCAGGAAACTTGTAGATAGGTTATTGGTGATAGCTGGGGAGGAAAATGCTGGCAACCACAATTTTTACAATGAAAAGGTTGGAATTATGGACATGATAAGCACAAAATTATCTAATTTTATAGTGAATGACCCTAAGGGCATTGGATATCTTATAAAAATTATTAATACTCTACCCCCCAAATTTTGGAATGTTTCTGAGGGTCGGGGCCTGGTTAATGACATTATAAACAAGCTGCCATTTGAACTACACATTAAAGGCTATCAATATTGTGGTCCAGGCACAAAATTGGACCATAGATTAAACAGAGGGGACCCTGGTGTTAATCCTTTAGATGCTGCTTGTAGAGACCATGACATAGCATACAACACACATTCCGATCTTGACAAGAGACATGTTGCAGACAAGAAATTAGAAGAGGCTGCATTTGGCAGATTTGTAAGCAAAGATGCTTCTTTAAGTGAAAAAATAGCAGCATTGGGAACCACCATAGCTATGAGCACCAAACAAAAACTGGGGTGGGGGCTGTGAATATGTATATAATAAACCTACAATGAAGGCCAAGGGTGTTATGTATCAAATACCTTATGCATGTCTCAAATCTCTTAAAACTATTGACAGTCTTTTAACCAAAAAGCAGCGCAAGAAAAAAAGCTCTTGTCTTGCAAAGGGACATGGTATGAAATTGTTGCTTAGTACCCCCCAATTAAAAAAATTACAGCAATCCAGGAAAAAATCACATGTGGGGGGTTTCATATTTACCATCCCTGCCATCTTAGCTGCTCTCGGGGCTGTTGGGAGCTTGGCTGGGGGATCAGCTGCCATAGCAAAAACAGTAATAGATGCCAAGAAAAATAGGGCAGAATTAGATGAGCAGAAGCGCCATAACCTGGCAATGGAGAAAAAAGGCAAAGGTGTTAAGAGAGCCATGAATAAGTTTAAAAAAAACAGGAGCCGCTTACAAACCAAGATATTGAAGCTTTAATCAAGCCATTGGGCATCAAACATTTTAGAGGTGTGTACATGTCTGATTCTTTACCGGAACAACCACTCAACAAAGAGTGTGGCATTGTTAATTTGGATGAGTACAAAAATCAGGGCACTCACTGGATCTGTTATCTTAAATATTTAAACGATGAGGCATTTGTGTTTGATTCATTTGGAGGTGTTCCACCTGAAAATTTAATAAAATATTTAAAATCAGCTAATCTTTATTACAATAATGCCCGTGTTCAAAACTTCAAAGATGTTAATTGGGGACATTTGTGTTTATCTGTTCTCAGATACATGTCTCAAATAAATAAACCAACAATTGAAAATTTTCAAAAAGCCTTGTGGTATCTGAAACATCATGGGGGTATTCCATCTCACCAGCCAAAATTCAATATTGAAACTCAAATTGCATGATGACATAGTATATCCCAAAACAATAGCTCTCAGAGCATTTTACGGCATGTACCTGATCCCAAATATTACACACCACACCAACACAATTGCAGTAGGGGATCAAAAAATTGTCATCACTCCAGGGCAATATAATCTATCCACTCTAAATGCTCAATTACCCAGAGGTATAGTGTTAACTCAAAATTCTGTCACTCACAGAGTAGAGATTGTATCTGCTACGGAGACAGTACATCTGGGTACTATAGGAGAGCTGTTGGGATTTGAGAACAACACAAAACTTGAAGCAGGCATCAAACACACTGCTATGAATATACCTAAATTCTTAGCCATAGAGACTCTAAATATTCACTGTAATGTGGCCGAGGGTATGATCACCAAATCAAATGGCATAGGCACTCACAAACAAACCGGCATCATTGCAACATTCAAACCTAATTCCGAATTCATGGAGCCAATCATCTACAATCCATCCCCAACATTATATTTTCCTGTATGCCATAATAGAATAGATTATATTGAATTGATGGTCACTAATGAAAAAGAAGAATTAGTTGATTTTGCTGGAGCCACAACAACTGCAATCATAGAGATTAACATTTAAATAAAAATACATACAATGGAAAATATTGAGAGTTATGAGCTACAATCATTCCCCCCAAACAGGAGGACATTTGCAAATTTAAATCAACCCAACACACAGATTGAGGTTGATCTTGATGTAGGGGACGGCTTTATACACCCCCACAGAGCAGATCTATACATCAAATTTGATGTTGTAAAGCTCGATGGAACAGATTATCCGGCAAATACAAATATAAGACTGGTGGACAATTTTGTGCCGCATCTGTTCTCTGAAATTGAGATCAGAAAGCATGGCGTTGTTATAAACAGAGTGGATTATCCAGGCATTACCTCCACAGCTTTGGCTACATTAAAATTATCCAAAACCGAGGCTTCATACTACAGAATCGGTGGATTTGAAGCTGGTGATAAGATATTAACCAAGAGCCACACAGTGCTGTTCCCCATGCGCCTGTTGCCAGGATTCTTCTCGGATTACAAAGAAATTATGTGGAAGGGGGGGTTAAGAATTACATTTAGAAGAGCTGCCAATGATGATAATGCTTTGATGAGGTACAGTGCAATAAACCCTACAGGGGAAGCTCTGCCTAATACCCTACCTGATGCAGGCAAATGCATTATTCAGACTATGGAGTTAAGAATCCCGGTTGTTGAATATGAGGCCGGCTATGCTCTTAAATACAAAGCTGATATCCTAAAAAATCCGCAAATTCCTCTGCAATTTTACACATATCAATGCGTACAGAAGGTTGCCACTGGTACCTATTATGAGTTTGATGCTACAAATTCATTCTCCAGTATTCAATTTGACATGCCTGATTTTGTGGTGGTATTGTTTCAGACTGGAAGACACAATAATCAGGAAAAAAATTCAAGCAAATTTGATAGCTGCAACATCAAGAACATATATCTTAAAAATGGCAGAAATGAGGTTTTTCCTAGAGAAAATTACAATTTAGACATTTCCAAGGATGATTTTCTTAAATTATATGAAGCTTTTTCGGCTTTCAAGCGTGTCACTACTGGCAATACTGACATGTACTACACTCCAGATGAATTCAAGACACAGAGACCCATGTTTGTAATTAACACTTCGAAAAGGAAACAGGTTGTGGTGAATGACAGAACAAACATTAAAATTATCTGTGAATTCCACGAGGCATTACCAGATGACACCATATGCAGTGTCATTCTCATAGGTGAAAAATCATATGTTTATGATGTAAGAAATGAGCGGGTCACAGAGCAGTTCTAGAAGCACGATTCAAACACAGAAGCCCTTTGGATATAAAACAATACTTTACCGTCAGTTACCTACCCATTTTATAGCACCTCTGCTCGTGGCAAAAAAGCTTTTACCTACCCAGCACATTTGCCAAAAACTGAAATACAGAAATATTGTAATAATTATTCTGTAAGTTACAGACTTGTGTACAACAAGACCAAACCTTTGCATGACAATATCCATGAAGAAATTTCCTCAATATGATGGAATGGTCCCTGAAAGGGGGGGCACAGTACAGATAAGAATTTCTCTTTGAGTTCCATGACAAATGACATGTAATTCCCCTCGGAAAAGGCACAGTGTAGATAAGAATTTCTCTTTGAGTTCCATGACAAATGACATGTAATTTCCCTCGGAAAAAGGCACAGTGTAGGTAATATCAACAGATATAATCACTCAGGCATTTACTAATGTCTCTTTGATGATGAATAACTCTCTGAAAAGACACAATAAAGATTATATCTATTGGCATTAATTTCCCGGGCAAGCATGATTAATTGTTGGCAGAAACATGGGACTGATCAAAAGATTGGAAAGAACATGGAATATTTACTTGACCTCCATTCTATTGTATTGATCAGGCAGTTTTGCCCGTATTGTTGAGCTGATATTTTACCCAGATAACAAAACTCTGGTGATTCTTAATAGAGAATAATTTTGCTCTGTTGTATAACATTTTTTACCAAATTTAAGATCTTAGAGCTATCAACTAGCAGTATTTATTCTCAAAATCTCACATATGGAATGCCACATCTATCAGGACTCGAACCCAGAGCCCCTTGTTTACAAAACTACAATATTAACATTTTGCCATCAGATTTTATGAGGACTCAAACCCGAACCTTTTGATTACAAGGCAATAAAAACCATGCACCACACTCCACTCGGTCTCAGAACCCAATAGATATCAATTCAAGATTCCTGGGATTTTGACAGAAAAACATACTATAAGCTTAATTTCTGGTGTGGCCAAAAATTGACAAGTTTATAGACAAAAATCTGGCTGATGCAACTTTTGTAAGTATGCACAAATCAATCTGAAGAGCTCTTCCTTTCTGAAAAATGCCCTCGGGAATTTTTACAAAAATCTTGGATTAGGAAGAGCTCCACACTTGAGCAAAAAACTCATATGCTCATGTTAAGCAAGTTTTAAGTGTAACAAAGCTGCTGGAGAGAAACTCTTCCTTTCCGGCACTGTCAGTAGTATCAAACACACTACTCTCTATGTTTACGCTATGATGCAAAAACTGCCATATGCAGGGCTTGAATGGGTCGAAGATTTTGATATTGAAGATCTTAAGGACTTTGATGACAGTCATGAAGGCCTCTTCTTAGAGGTTGATCTGACAATTCCCGATGATTTGCACAACAAATTTCCTGATCTGCCCCCAATTTCCGAGGTTCAGTGCCCACCTGGCTCTGAACAGAAGAAGCTCATGATGACACTGGAGCCGAAACAAGGTCATGTCATATATTACAAAAACCTCCAGTTCCTGATGAAACATGGTGTTCAAGTGACCAAAGTTGGCAAAGTTTTGAGGTTCAGGCACTCACGATGGTTGAAGCCATACATTGATA
The DNA here is from genome assembly GCF_977018435.1 of Lepisma saccharinum. NCBI lineage: Eukaryota > Metazoa > Arthropoda > Insecta > Zygentoma > Lepismatidae > Lepisma > Lepisma saccharinum. Next base: position 83,720,100 of record NC_139242.1, on the reverse strand, counting down.
CAAACACGGAGCTTCGAACATCTGCAAAGAGCCAATTTGATAAGACCTTGTTTAAATTGATGGTTAATTCTGTGTATGGCAAAACTATTGAAAATGTCAGAAAACATACCGATGTTAAAATAATTACTGACCCCAGCCTGAGCAAAAAATTGGTTGCAAAGCCCAACTTCAATTACAGAAGAATTTATGATGAGCACATGGCACTTTTCAACATGAAAAAAACAAAGATTAAGTTTGATAAGCCTATTTATGAAGGGGCTGTGATATTGGATTTGGCCAAATTACACATGTTAACATTGTATTATGATGTGTTGAAACCTTTTTATGGTGATCGTGTAAAACTGCTGTACATGGACACGGATAGTTTTATCCTTGATATTCAGACAGAAAATGTTTATCAAGATATGGCACAGCCTGAATTGTTGAAATATTTTGACACCAGTGAGCATTCAAAAATTGAACACCACCACAACAAAAAAGTACCCGGCATGTTAAAAGATGAGACACTTGGTGATGTTATTGTGAAATTTGCTGGGTTAAGTGCCAAGATGTACACTTTTGAAACATGTAGTGGTGCTGTTGTCAAAAAAGCCAAGGGCATTGGCAAAGTAACTGTTGAAAAAGATCTCCAAATTGAAGATTATGAAAATTGCATCAAATCCCAGAGTTCAATCAAAACATCAGAATGCAGAATTCAGAGTGTGGATCACTCAGTGACTTCAAATGTTGTAAGAAAAGTGGCTCTGGACCCACATGACGATAAGAGATGCATTTTATCATGTGGCATACATACTTTACCATGGGGTCATTGTGATTTGAAAAATGGGAATCAATGCCCAATTACAGAGCATGATTTGAAATAAATAAACATGCCTATGAACTTATTTGGGTTCAAAAAACAGGCTATTATGGACCTGCCAACACCACAACCCTCTCCTGATATGCTGTCTAAACTGAGTGGCTTGTTAATTATTCATCTGAACAGCATACTTACAGATATTGAAGATGAAACAGGCAAAATATTGTACATATTTAACAATAATTTAAATCATTACCAATTACCTGTAGGTGGGCAATTGCAATTTATTACAACCCCTGAGGGTGATGTCAAGATTTCAGTAGGGAGAAATATTTACAGAATTAAGCACTCAAACATGATTTCTGGCACTGTATATACTGTTTCTGCCGGTGACTGCTTATATATTGAGGTCCCTGGATCTTATGACAAGCTTATACCCTTTTTTATAGAATTAAGAATCAGATACTCAATAATAAATAACCAATAAATCAAAATGCCTAATGATATATTTGGCCATACAAGGCATGAAGATCACAGTGATGAGATTTTGATGCTTGATGTCAGAGTCAAGAAATTAAGAAGTGATTTACAAGCTTTACAAACTACACTCAATGCCAGTCTTCAATTAGAAATTACAAATTTACAATCACAATGCATGGACCCTCTTCTTAAAATTGACTCAGAACTCAAATTGCTGCTTCAGAAATATACTGACCTGGCCACATTGGATAATTTTCAAAGTTTAGAAGAAGCTGTAGCAGCTCTTCAAGCCAAATTTAAGACCCAGGCCACCAACTCTGAGCAATTGAAACAGCAATTGGAAGAGCAGATTAATAATGTCCAGACACAGCTACAAACAATTGTCAAAAGCATAAAATCACAAGAAGATTTTGATCTAGTGATTTCCACTCTAAAAGAACAGATTCAATCACTCCAAATACCTAATCTGGACCCTCTGCACAATGCCATAGCCGAGGTTAAAGAAAAAATTGAGACACTTGAAAATTTTATGAACAACTTGCCATCTTCTGATGCTTTGAATGCAATAACTCGGAGTGTAGCAAATATTAAGCTGCAACTTGAAACATATGAAGATTTTGGAAAAATTCAAAGTTCCATAACCCATCTTGAAGGTACAATAGCAGCAGTGCAAAGTGATTTGGCAAATGTACTAGAATCCCGATTGCCTGGGATTGTAGATACACTTGTTAGTGTCCAGCAACATATCACAAAGCTTGAAAACCTCAACACTGAATCTGAATTATCTCATTTCCATCACTTGATCGATGATATCCAAACAAAGCTTGAAATTTTACAACATTCAACACCCTCTCAGGCAGATATAGCCCTGCTCCAAAATGCTATGCAAAATGTGGCTGATGCTTCTGAATTAAACAATGTAAAATTGGCACTTGAATTTTTGCAAAATACAGTATCAAATCTGCCCACATCACAGGAACTTAAAAATATTAAGAGGGCAGTGAATCGCATATTGAAATCAGAAGATATCAAGAATATCCAGGCAGAGATCAAACAACTCACTCAGACAGTGGCCACTCTACCAACCAATCAACATATTAATGAACTGCATGCCCTGTTTGAGGATATCAGAAGACAGGTCCATGATCTTACTGCTCAAAATTCAAAATTGGCAATTGTTGAAAATTTGCAACAAATTGTATCTAATATCAAGCAACAGCTAGGGACCATGGAATCCAATCAAGCAAATGCTCTGTCTGTTTTTGCCACCCAGCTACAAGATATTGTGCAACAATACAAAAAACTTGCTATAGACATAAAAATCAAGCCAGGCCATGATGATGTTGTTAGGACCATCAATGAGCATCTTGAATCTGTAACAAGCAGATTGCTCACAGCAGAAAAGGAAATAACTGGCATAATCGAGAATCCAAAACATTCAGTAATTCTTGAATTGTACAGCATCCCCAACAAAGAATATGATTCACCCTTTACACCAGGTGGCAAAATATATATGCTATCCCCTGCACAATTTTATTACCAGTTTTTTGTTGGGGGCACATTGAGACCAATCAAGATCAAATATTGGCATCAGCCACAGGCACACCACTACCCCACCTTATCAATAACAAATGCTGAGAACAAAGTAAAAATCACCAGTGTAGAATTGGAGGATTTTACAGATCCCAATACATTAGAAACAGCCTATACTGAAGATGATGGCTCTCTGGAATTTAAAATACATATTGGGGACAAATTATATTTAGAAAATCCTGCAGTCTCAGCTGCTGAACACCCTATAGTTGCAATATTCTTGTTTACATATTATGTCTAGACAAATTATTGTTGATGAATTACACAGACAGGCCAGACATAATTTTAAGAGACTCCCAGTAGTCACAAAAGGCATAGATGATTTATGGCAAAGCGACTTGATTGAGTTGTCAAGTGGACAGTTGAAAAACTTAGACAAAATCAACAAGGGCTACAAGTATCTACTCACTGTAATAGACACATTTTCAAAATTTGCCTGGGCTGTGGCACTTAAATCCAAGACAGGAAAATGTGTTACAGAAGCTTTTAGAACAATTATCAATCAGAGTGGAAGATCCCCGCGCTATTTGCAAACAGATAATGGCAAAGAATTTTATAATTCAGTGTTTCAACAATTTATTAAAAGCCAGGCAATAAAACATTACTCGAGTTACAGTGACCTCAAGGCCTCAATTGTAGAGAGATTCAACAGAACCTTAAAAAATCTTATGTATAAACAATTTACACTGCAAGGTAATTATAAATGGATGAATATTCTTCCGGAACTTCTACATAAATATAACAACTCGGTCCATTCCACAATCAACATGAAACCCTCTGAAGTAACTTCATCTGATGAGCAAAAATTGATCAGCACTGTTTATTATCCTAGATACCAGCCAACAACAAGAAAGGCCAAATACAGGGTGGGTGATCAAGTAAGAATAAGCAAATATAAGCACTTATTCAAGAGAGGCTTTACGAGAAACTGGAGCACTGAATTATTTACAGTGGCTCAAATTAAACCCGGGAGCCTTAACACATATATAATAAAGGATCACCGAGGAGAAATTCTCAAAGGCAGGTTCTATGAACAAGAGCTCAGCAAAACTAAACAGCCTGACACATATCTCATAGAAAAAATTATCCGCAGAAAAGGCAACAAGTTACTTGTCAAATGGCTGGGTCATCCGGAAAACAGCTGGATCGATGCAGACAAAATAATAATATGAGCACCTGGGATGTTATAAAGAGGCTGCCAGAGCCTGAACAGCAGAATAAGATAAATGGCGACCTGCTACCTGATAATATTAGGTGTCTTATTGTTGGGCCATCTGCTTGTGGTAAAACTACACTAATGGTTGATAATTTTTTATTGGCACCCAACTGGTTAGACTGGAAAAACAGGCACTTGTATATCTTCTCTAAGAGCTTGGAACAATTAAAATATCAGCAGTTGATGAAGCTATATGATGGATTGGATATAGCCACTTTTGAACCAGATGTTAAGCCACTTAATGAATGTCTCGATAATTCTGTTGTTGTGTTTGATGACATTATACTGGATAATCAAAACAAGGTTAGAAATTTCTTCACACAGGGCCGGCACAAAAAGATTGATTGCTTCTACCTGGCACAGACTTTTTCTAAAATACCGAAGCAACTGATCCGGGACAACAGCAATTTTATATGTGTGTTTCATCAAGACCATACGAACCTCAAGCACATACATGATGAGTATGTAGGTGGGGACTTGAGCTACAATGATTTTTCTAAATTTTGCAGCAAGTGCTGGAACCAGGACAGTTATGGGTTTGTCACAATTGATATGACAAGAACACCTAATAGTGGCAAATACAGAAATAAAATCAACGATTTTCTAGACGTTGAGACGTATATAAACAACCATGAAAAGGCCAATTATTGATGATCTTAAGTTAAGAGATTATCTTGTAAAAAGATTTAAGGGATGGAAATCAGAGAACCGTGGAATTTATGAAAAACACAAACAAGCAGAACAGCCTGTAATTGACGCTATTAATAATTTAGGTAAGAATATCAAAACTGTTACAGAGCAAAATCAAAATTTGATCACAGAGCTTGTACCTGTAGCTGCAAGAAACATATTAGATTATCCATTCACCCCACTTTCCAGTATTCATACACCTAGTCCTATTGCTCCTCGAAGAATTAAAGCTACTCAGGACCCTGTTGAATTGGGTCTTCTAGCTCAAAAATATTTAACCACACCTAAAGACAATAAAGATGAGGTGTTTGGCTTATATGCTGATACAGAGCGTGATGGGAGCATCATTCATAGAATTGGCAATTTCAGAGTAACATTTATGGGAGATGATATAATTGTATATTCAGAATCTCGTCTCGGAGAAAAAGGTGCTTTTGTTAAGTACCCCGGCACACCTGGATTGTGGGAATTGATGACTCGGAAAAGGCCTGGCAGCTATACAGATCAAGATTATGATTATTACAAAGAAATATTAATAAAATCAGATGCCCTATACCAGAACAATGATCCCACACAAAAAAGAGTCAAGTCTAGCAGTGGGGCAAAATACAATAATTTAATCAAGCCCATATGGTCACAGATCAAGACTGGCAGTGGAATCAAACAATACAACACCCTGCCCAAAGAATTTGTGTGGGTTGATGATGTCAGGAAACTTATAGATAGGCTATTGGTGATAGCTGGGGAGGAAAATGCTGGGAACCACAATTTTTACAATGAAAAGGTTGGAATTATGGACATGATAAGCACAAAATTGTCTAATTTTATAGTGAATGACCCTAAGGGGATTGGATATCTTATAAAAATTATTAATACTCTACCCCCTAAATTTTGGAATGTCTCTGAGGGTCGGGGCCTTGTTAATGACATTATAAACAAGCTGCCATTTGAACTACAAATTCCAGGCTATCAGTATTGTGGTCCAGGCACAAAATTGGATCATAGATTAAACAGAGGTGATCCTGGTGTTAATCCCCTAGATGCTGCTTGCAGAGACCATGACATAGCATACAACACACATTCTGATCTTGACAAGAGACATGTTGCAGACAAGAAATTAGAAGAGGCTGCATTTGGCAGATTTGTAAGCAAAGATGCTTCTTTGAGTGAGAGAATATCAGCATTGGGAACCACCATAGCTATGAGCACCAAACAAAAACTGGGGTGGGGGTTGTGAATATGTATATAATAAACCTACAATGAAGGCCAAGGGTGTTATGTATCAAATACCTTATGCAGGTCTCAAATCTCTTGGGCCTATTGATAGCCTTTTGACCAAAAAGCAGCGCAAGAAAAAAAGCTCTTGTATTGCCAAGGGACATGGTATGAAATTGTTGCTTAGTACCCCCCAATTAAAAAAATTACAGCAATCAAGAAAAAAATCACATGTGGGGGGATTCATATTCACCATCCCTGCCATCTTAGCTGCACTGGGGGCTGTTGGGAGCTTGGCTGGGGGATCAGCCGCCATAGCAAAAACAGTAATAGATGCCAAGAAAAATAAGGCAGAATTAGATGAGCAGAGGCGCCATAACCTGGCAATGGAGAAACAAGGCAAAGGTGTTAAGAGAGCCTTGAATAAGTTTAAAAAAAACAAGAAGCGCTTACAAACCAAGATATTGAAGCTTTAATCAAGCCACTGGGCATCAAACATTTTAGAGGTGTGTACATGTCTGATTCTTTACCGGAACGACCACTCAACAAAGAGTGTGGCATTGTTAATTTGGATGAGTACAAAAATCAGGGCACTCACTGGATCTGTTATCTCAAATATTTAAAAAATGAGGCATTTGTGTTTGATTCATTTGGAGGTGTTCCACCTGAAAATTTAATAAAATATCTAAAATCACCTAATCTTTATTACAATAATGCCCGTGTTCAAAACTTCAAAGATGTTAATTGCGGACATTTGTGTTTATCTGTTCTTAGATATATGTCTCAAATAAATAAACCATCAATTGAAAATTTTCAAAAGGCCCTGTGGTATCTGAAACATCATGGGGGTATTCCATCTCACCAACCAAAATTCAATATTGAAACTTAGATTGCATGATGATATAGTGTATCCCAAAACAATAGCTCTCAGAGCATTTTACGGCATGTACTTGATCCCTAATATTACACACCACAACAATACAATTGCAGTAGGGGATGAAAAAATTGTCATCACTCCAGGGCAGTATAATCTGTCCACTCTAAATGCTCAGTTACCCAGAGGTGTGGTGTTAAGTCAAAATTCTGTCACTCACAGAGTAGAGATTGTGTCTGCAACAGAGACAGTGGATCTGGGTACTATAGGAGAGCTGTTAGGCTTTGAGAACAACACAAAACTTGAACCGGCCATCAAACACACTGCTATGAATATACCCAAATTCTTGGCCATAGAGACTCTGAATATTCACTGTAATGTGGCCGAGGGTATGATCACCAAATCAAATGGCATAGGCACTCACAAACAAACTGGCATCATTGCAACATTCAAACCTAATTCTGAATTCATGGAGCCCATCATCTACAATCCATCCCCAACATTATATTTTCCTGTGTGTCATAATAGAATAGACAATATTGAATTGATGGTCACCAATGAAAAAGAAGAATTAGTTGATTTTGCTGGAGCCACAACAACTGCTATCATAGAGATTAACATTTAAATAAAAATACATACAATGGAAAATATTGAGAGTTATGAGCTGCAATCATTCCCCCCAAACAGGAGGACATTTGCAAATTTAAATCAACCCAACACAGAGATTGAGGTTGATCTGGACGTGGGGGACGGATTTATACACAATCACAGAGCAGATCTATACATCAAATTTGATGTTGTAAAGCTCGATGGTACAGATTATCCGGCAAATTCAAATATAAGACTTGTAGATAATTTTGTGCCGCATTTGTTCTCTGAAATTGAGATCAGAAAGCACGGCGTTGTTATAAACAGAGTGGATTATCCCGGCATTACCTCTACTGCTATGGCCACATTAAAATTATCCAAAACCGAGGCTTCTTACTACAAAATAGGCGGATTTGAGGCTGGCGAGAAAATATTAACCAAGAGCCACACAGTGCTGTTCCCCATGCGCCTGTTGCCGGGATTCTTCTCGGATTACAAAGAAATTATGTGGAAGGGTGGGTTAAGAATTACATTTAGAAGAGCTGCCAATGATAATAATGCTTTGATGAGGTATAGCACATTAAACCCTACAGGAGAAGCTCTGCCTAATACCTTACCTGATGAGGGCAAATGCATTATTCAGACTATGGAGTTAAGAATCCCTGTTGTTGAATATGAGGCCAGTTATGCTCTTAAACACAAAGCTGATATAGTAAAAAATCGACAGGTTCCTCTTCAATTTTATACATATCAATGCGTACAGAGGCCCGACGCTGGTACATATTATGAGTTTGATGCTACAAATTCATTCTCCAGTATTCAATATGACATGCCTGATTTTGTAGTGGTACTGTTTCAGACTGGGAGACACAATAATCAGGAAAAAAATTCAAGCAAATTTGATAGCTGCAACATCAAGAACATATATCTTAAAAATGGCAGAAATGAGGTATTTCCTAGAGAAAATTACAATTTAGACATGTCCAAGGATGATTTCCTCAAATTATATGAGGCTTTTTCGGCGTTCAAACGTGTCACTACTGGCAATACTGAGATGTATTACACTCCAGATGAATTCAAAGCACGGAGACCCATGTTTGTAATTAACACTTCAAAAAGGAAACAAGTTGTGGTTAATGACAGGACAAACATTAAAATTGTCTGTGAATTCCACGAGGCATTACCTGATGACACCATATGTAGTGTTATTCTCATAGGAGAAAAATCATATGTTTATGATGTAAGAAATGAGAGGGTCACGGAGCAATTCTAGAAGGTCTCTGCATATTGAATTGTGTTTAGTATTAGATAAGCAAGTTGGGCCTGGTACCCAATTGAACTCAAACCAGAAGTGAACCGGAAGTGGACCGGAAGTGGACCGGAAGTGGACCGGAAGTAAATATGTGTGTGTGTGTGTGTGTGTGTGTGTGTGGGGCTTAATTTTAAGTGTGTCCACACAGAAGTGCCTTTTGTAAGTATCAATCTGAGAGGAATTCTTCCTTTCTGAAAAATTCCCAAGTGGGGGGCATTGTTTACAAAAATCTTGGATTAGAGGGGGTTCCACACTGGAGCAAAAACCTCATATGGGCATGTTGAGCTTGTTTTACTGCTTGAGAGAAGCTCTTCCTTTCGTGGTTTATGCCGGTACAAATACTACTACTGTAGTTTTTGACCTTATCTGGAACCTCCTATCTGAAAATTTGAAAATTCTTAAAAAATTCGTCCAAAATCTTGATGTCTCCAATCTCTTGTTTTGTACGTTTTTGCCACGTGTCTTGACATCCAATGTATCCCTGCAAAGTTTGGTGAAGATCTGAGTATGTAGTTTTTGACCTTATCTGGAACCTCATTTCTGAAAATTTGAAAATTCCTCAAAAATTCGTCCAAAATCTTGATGTCTCCAATCTCTTGTTTTGTACGTTTTTTCCACGTGTCTTGACATCCAATGTATCCCTGCAAAGTTTGGTGAAGATCTGAGTATGTAGTTTTTGACCTTATCTGGAACCTCCTATCTGAAAATTTGAAAATTCTTAAAAAATTCGTCGAAAATCTTGATGTCTCCAATCTCTTGTTTTGTACGTTTTTTCCACGTGTCCTGACATGCAAAGTATCCCTGCAACGTTTGGTGAAGATCTGAGTATGTAGTTTTTGACCTTATCTGGAACCTCCTATCTGAAAATTTGAAAATTCTTCAAAAATTCGTCCAAAATCTTGATGACACCAATCTCTTGTTTTGTACGTTTTTTCCAGGTGTCTTGACATCCAATGTATCCATGCAAAGTTTGGTGAAGATCTGAGTATGTAGTTTTTGACCTTATATGGAACCTCCTATCTGAAAATTTGAAAATTCTTAAAAAATTCGTCCAAAATCTTGATGTCTCCAATCTCTTGTTTTGTACGTTTTTTCCACGTGTCTTGACATCCAATGTATCCCTGCAAAGTTTGGTGAAGATCTGAGTATGTAGTTTTTGACCTTATCTGGAACCTCCCATCTGAAAATTTGAAAATTCCTAAAAAATCAGCCCAAAATCTTGATGACCTCAATCTCTTGTTTTGTACGTTTTTTCCACGTGTCTTGACATCCATTGTATCCCTGCAAAGTTTGGTGAAGATCTGAGTATGTAGTTTTTGACCTTATATGGAACCTCCTTTCTGAAAATTTGAAAATTCTTAAAAAAATTCGTCCAAAATCTTGATGTCCCCAATCCTATGTTTTGTATGTTTTTTCCATGTGTCTTGACATCCAATGTATCCATGCAAAGTTTGGTGAAGATCTGAGTATGTCGTTTTTGACCTTATCTGGAACCTCCCATCTGAAAATTTGAAAATTCTTAAAAAATACGTCGAAAATCTTGATGTCTCCAATCTCTTGTTTTGTACGTTTTTTCTTCGTGTCTTGACATGCAAAGTATCCCTGCAACGTTTGGTGAAGATCTGAGTATGTAGTTTTTGACCTTATCTGGAACCTCCTATCTGAAAATTTGAAAATTCTTCAAAAATTCCTCCAAAATCTTGATGTCTCCAATCTCTTGTTTTGTACGTTTTTTCCACGTTTCTTGACATCCAATGTATCCCTGCAATGTTTGGTGAAGATCTGAGTATGTAGTTTTTGACCTTATATGGAACCTCCTTTCTGAAAATTTGAAAATTCTTAAAAAATTCGTCCAAAATCTTGATGTCCCCAATCCTATGTTTTGTATGTTTTTTCCACGTGACTTGACATCCAATGTATCCATGCAAAGTTTGGTGAAGGTCTGAGTATGTCGTTTTTGACCTTATCTGGAACCTCCCATCTGAAAATTTGAAAATTCTTCAAAAATTCGTCCAAAATCTTGATGACACCAATCTCTTGTTTTGTACGTTTTTTCCAGGTGTCTTGACATCCAATGTATCCATGCAAAGTTTGGTGAAGATCTGAGTATGTAGTTTTTGACCTTATATGGAACCTCCTATCTGAAAATTTGAAAATTCTTAAAAAATTCGTCCAAAATCTTGATGTCTCCAATCTCTTGTTTTGTACGTTTTTTCCACGTGTCTTGACATCCAATGTATCCCTGCAAAGTTTGGTGAAGATCTGAGTATGTAGTTTTTGACCTTATCTGGAACCTCCCATCTGAAAATTTGAAAATTCCTAAAAAATCCGTCCAAAATCTTGATGACCTCAATCTCTTGTTTTGTACGTTTTTTCCACGTGTCTTGACATCCATTGTATCCCTGCAAAGTTTGGTGAAGATCTGAGTATGTAGTTTTTGACCTTATATGGAACCTCCTTTCTGAAAATTTGAAAATTCTTAAAAAAATTCGTCCAAAATCTTGATGTCCCCAATCCTATGTTTTGTATGTTTTTTCCACGTGTCTTGACATCCAATGTATCCATGCAAAGTTTGGTGAAGATCTGAGTATGTCGTTTTTGACCTTATCTGGAACCTCCCATCTGAAAATTTGAAAATTCTTAAAAAATACGTCGAAAATCTTGATGTCTCCAATCTCTTGTTTTGTACGTTTTTTCTTCGTGTCTTGACATGCAAAGTATCCCTGCAACGTTTGGTGAAGATCTGAGTATGTAGTTTTTGACCTTATCTGGAACCTCCTATCTGAAAATTTGAAAATTCTTCAAAAATTCCTCCAAAATCTTGATGTCTCCAATCTCTTGTTTTGTACGTTTTTTCCACGTTTCTTGACATCCAATGTATCCCTGCAATGTTTGGTGAAGATCTGAGTATGTAGTTTTTGACCTTATATGGAACCTCCTTTCTGAAAATTTGAAAATTCTTAAAAAATTCGTCCAAAATCTTGATGTCCCCAATCCTATGTTTTGTATGTTTTTTCCACGTGTCTTGACATCCAATGTATCCATGCAAAGTTTGGTGAAGGTCTGAGTATGTCGTTTTTGATCTTATCTGGAACCTCCCATCTGAAAATTTGAAAATTCTTCAAAAATTCGTCGAAAATCTTGATGTCTCCAATCTCTTGTTTTGTACGTTTTTTCCACGTGTCTTGACATGCAAAGTATCCCTGCAACGTTTGGTGAAGATCTGAGTATGTAGTTTTTGACCTTATCTGGAACCTCCTATCTGAAAATTTGAAAATTCTTCAAAAATTCGTCCAAAATCTTGATGACACCAATCTCTTGTTTTGTACGTTTTTTCCACGTGTCTTGACATCCAATGTATCCATGCAAAGTTTGGTGAAGATCTGAGTATGTAGTTTTTGACCTTATCTGGAACCTCCTATCTGAAAATTTGAAAATTCTTAAAAAATTTGACCAAAATCTTGATATCCCCAATCCTATGTTTTGTATGTTTTTTCCACGTGTCTTGACATCCAATGTATCCCTGCAAAGTTTGGTGAAGATCTGAGTATGTAGTTTTTGACCTTATCTGGAACCTCCTATCTGAAAATTTGAAAATTTTTGAAAAATTCGTCCAAAATCTTGATGTCTCCAATCTCTTGTTTTGTACGTTTTTTCCACGTGTCTTGACCTCCAATGTATCCCTGCAATGTTTGGTGAAGATCTGAGTATGTAGTTTTTGACCTTATATGGAACCTCCTATCTGAAAATTTGAAAATTCTTAAAAAATTTGACCAAAATCTTGATGTCCCCAATCCTATGTTTTGTATGTTTTTTCCACGTGTCTTGACATCCAATGTATCCCTGCAAAGTTTGGTGAAGATCTGAGTATGTCGTTTTTGACCTTATCTGGAACATCCTTTCTGAAAATTTGAAAATTCTTAAAAAATTCGTCCAAAATCTTGATGTCTCCAATCTCTTGTTTTGTACGTTTTTTCCACGTGTCTTGACATCCAATGTATCCCTGCAAAGTTTGGTGAAGATCTGAGTATGTAGTTTTTGACCTTATATGGAACCTCCTATCTGAAAATTTGAAAATTCTTAAAAAATTTGACCAAAATCTTGATGTCCCCAATCCTATGTTTTGTATGTTTTTTCCCCGTGTCTTGACATCCAATGTATCCCTGCAGAGTTTGGTGAAGATCTGAGTATGTCCTTTTTGACCTTATCTGCAACATCCTTTCTGAAAATTTGAAAATTCTTAAAAAATTCGTCCAAAATCTTGATGTCTCCAATCTCTTGTTTTGTACGTTTTTTCCACGTGTCTTGACATCCAATGTATCCCTGCAAAGTTTGGTGAAGATCTGAGTATGTAGTTTTTGACCTTATCTGGAACCTCATTTCTGAAAATTTGAAAATTCCTCAAAAATTCGTCCAAAATCTTGATGTCTCCAATCTCTTGTTTTGTACGTTTTTTCCACGTGTCTTGACATCCAATGTATCCCTGCAAAGTTTGGTGAAGATCTGAGTATGTCGTTTTTGACCTTATCTGAAACATCCTTTCTGAAAATTTCAAAATTCTTAAAAAATTCGTCCAAAATCTTGACGTCCCCAATCTCTTGTTTTGTACGTTTTTTCCACGTGTCTTGACATCCAATGTATCCCTGCAAAGTTTGGTCAAGATCTGAGTATGTAGTTTTTGACCTTATATGGAACCTCCTATCTGAAAATTTGAAAATTCTTAAAAAATTCGTCCAAAATCTTGATGTCTCCAATCTCTTGTTTTGTACGTTTTTTCCACGTGTCTTGACATCCAAAGTATCCCTGCAAAGTTTGGTGAAGATCTGAGTATGTAGTTTTTGACCTTATCTGGAACATCCTTTCTGAAAATTTGAAAATTCTTAAAAAATTCGTCCAAAATCTTGACGTTTCCAATCTCTTGTTTTGTACGTTGTTTCCACGTGTCTTGACATCCAATGTATCCCTGTAAAGTTTGGTGAAGATCTGAGTATGTAGTTTTTGACCTTATCTGGAACCTCCCATCTGAAAATTTGAAAATTCCTAAAAAATCCGTCCAAAATCTTGATGACCCCAATCTCTTGTTTTGTACGTTTTTTCCACGTGTCTTGACATCCAATGTATCCCTGCAAAGTTTGGTGAAGATCTGAGTATGTAGTTTTTGACCTTATCTGGAACCTCCCATCTGAAAATTTGAAAATTCCTAAAAAATCCGTCCAAAATCTTGACGCCCCCAATCTCTGGTTTTGTACGATTTTTCCACGTGTCTTGACATCCATTGTATCCCTGCAAAGTTTGGTGAAGATCTGAGTATGTAGTTTTTGACCTTATCTGGAACCTCCTATCTGAAAATTTGAAAATTCTTAAAAAATTCGTCCTAAATCTTGATGTCTCCAATCTCTTGTTTTGTACGTTTTTTCCACGTTTCTTGACATCCAATGTATCCCTGCAATGTTTGGTGAAGATCTGAGTATGTAGTTTTTGACCTTATATGGAACCTCCTATCTGAAAATTTGAAAATTCTTAAAAAATTTGACCAAAATCTTGATATCCCCAATCCTATGTTTTGTACGTTTTTTCCACGTGTCTTGACCTCCAATGTATCCCTGCAATGTTTGGTGAAGATCTGAGTATGTAGTTTTGGCCTTATATGGAACCTCCTATCTGAAAATTTGAAAATTCTTAAAAAATTTGACCAAAATCTTGATGTCCCCAATCCTATGTTTTGTATGTTTTTTCCACGTGTCTTGACATCCAATGTATCCCTGCAAAGTTTGGTGAAGATCTGAGTATGTCGTTTTTGACCTTATCTGGAACATCCTTTCTGAAAATTTGAAAATTCTTAAAAAATTCGTCCAAAATCTTGATGTCTCCAATCTCTTGTTTTGTACGTTTTTTCCACGTGTCTTGACATCCAATGTATCCCTGCAAAGTTTGGTGAAGATCTGAGTATGTAGTTTTTGACCTTATATGGAACCTCCTATCTGAAAATTTGAAAATTCTTAAAAAATTTGACCAAAATCTTGATGTCCCCAATCCTATGTTTTGTATGTTTTTTCCCCGTGTCTTGACATCCAATGTATCCCTGCAGAGTTTGGTGAAGATCTGAGTATGTCGTTTTTGACCTTATCTGCAACATCCTTTCTGAAAATTTGAAAATTCTTAAAAAATTCGTCCAAAATCTTGATGTCTCCAATCTCTTGTTTTGTACGTTTTTTCCACGTGTCTTGACATCCAATGTATCCCTGCAAAGTTTGGTGAAGATCTGAGTATGTAGTTTTTGACCTTATCTGGAACCTCATTTCTGAAAATTTGAAAATTCCTCAAAACTTCGTCCAAAATCTTGATGTCTCCAATCTCTTGTTTTGTACGTTTTTCCACGTGTCTTGACATCCAATGTATCCCTGCAAAGTTTGGTGAAGATCTGAGTATGTCGTTTTTGACCTTATCTGAAACATCCTTTCTGAAAATTTGAAAATTCTTAAAAAATTCGTCCAAAATCTTGACGTCCCCAATCTCTTGTTTTGTACGTTTTTTCCACGTGTCTTGACATCCAATGTATCCCTGCAAAGTTTGGTCAAGATCTGAGTATGTAGTTTTTGACCTTATCTGGAACCTCCTATCTGAAAATTTGAAAATTCTTAAAAAATTCGTCCAAAATCTTGATGTCTCCAATCTCTTGTTTTGTACGTTTTTTCCACGTGTCTTGACATCCAAAGTATCCCTGCAAAGTTTGGTGAAGATCTGAGTATGTAGTTTTTGACCTTATCTGGAACATCCTTTCTGAAAATTTGAAAATTCTTAAAAAATTCGTCCAAAATCTTGACGTTTCCAATCTCTTCTTTTGTACGTTGTTTCCACGTGTCTTGACATCCAATGTATCCCTGTAAAGTTTGGTGAAGATCTGAGTATGTAGTTTTTGACCTTATCTGGAACCTCCCATCTGAAAATTTGAAAATTCCTAAAAAATCCGTCCAAAATCTTGATGACCCCAATCTCTTGTTTTGTACGTTTTTTCCACGTGTCTTGACATCCAATGTATCCCTGCAAAGTTTGGTGAAGATCTGAGTATGTAGTTTTTGACCTTATCTGGAACCTCCCATCTGAAAATTTGAAAATTCCTAAAAAATCCATCCAAAATCTTGATGCCCCCAATCTCTTGTTTTGTACGATTTTTCCACGTGTCTTGACATCCAATGTATCCCTGCAAAGTTTGGTGAAGATCTGAGTATGTAGTTTTTGACCTTATCTGGAACCTCCTATCTGAAAATTTGAAAATTCTTAAAAAATTCGTCCTAAATCTTGATGTCTCCAATCTCTTGTTTTGTACGTTTTTTCGATGTGTCTTGACATCCAATGTATCCCTGCAAAGTTTGGTGAAGATCTGAGTATGTAGTTTTTGACCTTATCTGGAACCTCATTTCTGAAAATTTGAAAATTCCTCAAAAATTCGTCCAAAATCTTGATGTCTCCAATCTCTTGTTTTGTACGTTTTTTCCACGTGTCTTGACATCCAATGTATCCCTGCAAAGTTTGGTGAAGATCTGAGTATGTCGTTTTTGACCTTATCTGGAACATCCTTTCTGAAAATTTGAAAATTCTTAAAAAATTCGTCCAAAATCTTGACGTCCCCAATCTCTGGTTTTGTACGTTTTTTCCACGTGTCTTGACATCCAATGTATCCCTGCAAAGTTTGGTCAAGATCTGAGTATGTAGTTTTTGACCTTATCTGGAACCTCCTATCTGAAAATTTGAAAATTCTTAAAAAATTCGTCCAAAATCTTGTCGTTTCCAATCTCTTGATTTGTACGTTGTTTCCACGTGTCTTGACATCCAATGTATCCCTGTAAAGTTTGGTGAAGATCTGAGTATGTAGTTTTTGACCTTATCTGGAACCTCCCATCTGAAAATTTGAAAATTCCTAAAAAATCCGTCCAAAATCTTGATGACTCCAATCTCTTGTTTTGTACGTTTTTTCCACGTGTCTTGACATCCAATGTATCCCTGCAAAGTTTGGTGAAGATCTGAGTATGTAGTTTTTGACCTTATCTGGAACCTCCCATCTGAAAATTTGAAAATTCCTAAAAAATCCGTCCAAAATCTTGATGCCCCCAATCTCTTGTTTTGTACGATTTTTCCACGTGTCTTGACATCCAATGTATCCCTGCAAAGTTTGGTGAAGATCTGAGTATGTAGTTTTTGACCTTATCTGGAACCTCCTATCTGAAAATTTGAAAATTCTTAAAAAATTCGTCGAAAATCTTGATGTCTCCAATCTCTTGTTTTGTACGTTTTTTCCACGTGTCTTGACATGCAAAGTATCCCTGCAACGTTTGGTGAAGATCTGAGTATGTAGTTTTTGACCTTATCTGGAACCTCCTATCTGAAAATTTGAAAATTCTTCAAAAATTCGTCCAAAATCTTGATGTCTCCAATCTCTTGTTTTGTACGTTTTTTCCACGTGTCTTGACATCCAATGTATCCCTGCAAAGTTTGGTGAAGATCTGAGTATGTAGTTTTTGACCTTATCTGGAACCTCCCATCTGAAAATTTGAAAATTCCTAAAAAATCCTTCCAAAATCTTGATGACCTCAATCTCTTGTTTTGTACGTTTTCTCCACGTGTCTTGACATCCATTGTATCCCTGCAAAGTTTGGTGAAGATCTGAGTATGTAGTTTTTGACCTTATATGGAACCTCCTTTCTGAAAATTTGAAAATTCTTAAAAAATTCGTCCAAAATCTTGATGTCCCCAATCCTATGTTTTGTATGTTTTTTCCACGTGTCTTGACATCCAATGTATCCATGCAAAGTTTGGTGAAGATCTGAGTATGTCGTTTTTGACCTTATCTGGAACCTCCCATCTGAAAATTTGAAAATTCTTCAAAAATTGGTCCAAAATCTTGATGTCTCCAATCTCTTGTTTTGTACGTTTTTTCCACGTGTCTTGACATCCAATGTATCCCTGCAAAGTTTGGTGAAGATCTGAGTATGTCGTTTTTGAACTCATCTGGAACATCCTATCTGAAAATTTGAAAATTCTTAAAAAATTCGTCCAAAATCTTGACGTCTCCAATCTCTTGTTTTGTACGTTTTTTCCACGTGTCTTGACATCCAATGTATCCCTGCAAAGTTTGGTGAAGATCTGAGTATGTAGTTTTTGACCTTATCTGGAACCTCCCATCTGAAAATTTGAATTCCTAAAAAACCTGTCCAAAATCTTGATGCCCCCAATCTCTTGTTTTGTACGATTTTTCCACGTGTCTTGACATCCAATGTATCCCTGCAAAGTTTGGTGAAGATCTGAATATGTAGTTTTTGACCTTATCTGGAACCTCCTATCTGAAAATTTGAAAATTCTTAAAAAATTCGTCCAAAATCTTGATGTCTCCAATCTCTTGTTTTGTACGTTTTTGCCACGTGTCTTGACATCCAATGTATACCTGCAAAGTTTGGTGAAGATCTGAGTATGTAGTTTTTGACCTTATCTGGAACCTCATTTCTGAAAATTTGAAAATTCTTAAAAAATTCGTCCAAAATCTTGATGTCTCCAATCTCTTGTTTTGTACGTTTTTTCCACGTGTCTTGACATCCAATGTATCCCTGCAAAGTTTGGTGAAGATCTGAGTATGTAGTTTTTGACCTTATCTGGAACCTCCTATCTGAAAATTTGAAAATTCTTAAAAAATTAGTCGAAAATCTTGATGTCTCCAATCTCTTGTTTTGTACGTTTTTTCCACGTGTCTTGACATGCAAAGTATCCCTGCAACGTTTGGTGAAGATCTGAGTATGTAGTTTTTGACCTTATCTGGAACCTCCTATCTGACAATTTGAAAATTCTTCAAAAATTCGTCCAAAATCTTGATGACACCAATCTCTTGTTTTGTACGTTTTTCCACGTATCTTGACATCCAATGTATCCATGCAAAGTTTGGTGAAGATCTGAGTATGTAGTTTTTGACCTTATATGGAACCTCCTATCTGAAAATTTGAAAATTCTTAAAAAATTCGTCCAAAATCTTGATGTTTCCAATCTCTTGTTTTGTACGTTTTTTCCACGTGTCTTGACATCCAATGTATCCCTGCAAAGTTTGGTGAAGATATGAGTATGTAGTTTTTGACCTTATCTGGAACCTCCCATCTGAAAATTTGAAAATTCCTAAAAAATCCGTCCAAAATCTTGATGACCTCAATATCTTGTTTTGTACGTTTTTTCCACGTGTCTTGACATCCATTGTATCCCTGCAAAGTTTGGTGAAGATCTGAGTATGTAGTTTTTGACCTTATATGGAACCTCCTTTCTGAAAATTTGAAAATTCTTAAAAAATTCGTCCAAAATCTTGATGTCCCCAATCCTATGTTTTGTATGTTTTTTCCACGTGTCTTGACATCCAATGTATCCATGCAAAGTTTGGTGAAGATCTGAGTATGTCGTTTTTGACCTTATCTGGAACCTCCCATCTGAAAATTTGAAAATTCTTCAAAAATTCGTCGAAAATCTTGATGTCTCCAATCTCTTGTTTTGTACGTTTTTTCCACGTGTCTTGACATCCAATGTATCCCTGTAAAGTTTGGTGAAGATCTGAGTATGTAGTTTTTGACCTTATCTGGAACCTCCCATCTGAAAATTTGAAAATTCCTAAAAAATCCGTCCAAAATCTTGATGACCCCAATCTCTTGTTTTGTACGTTTTTTCCACGTGTCTTGACATCCAATGTATCCCTGCAAAGTTTGGTGAAGATCTGAGTATGTAGTTTTTGACCTTATCTGGAACCTCCTATCTGAAAATTTGAAAATTCTTCAAAAATTCGTCCAAAATCTTGATGACACCAATCTCTTGTTTTGTACGTTTTTCCACGTGTCTTGACATCCAATGTATCCATGCAAAGTTTGGTGAAGATCTGAGTATGTAGTTTTTGACCTTATATGGAACCTCCTATCTGAAAATTTGAAAATTCTTAAAAAATTCGTCCAAAATCTTGATGTTTCCAATCTCTTGTTTTGTACGTTTTTTCCACGTGTCTTGACATCCAATGTATCCCTGCAAAGTTTGGTGAAGATATGAGTATGTAGTTTTTGACCTTATCTGGAACCTCCCATCTGAAAATTTGAAAATTCCTAAAAAATCCGTCCAAAATCTTGATGACCTCAATCTCTTGTTTTGTACGTTTTTTCCACGTGTCTTGACATCCATTGTATCCCTGCAAAGTTTGGTGAAGATCTGAGTATGTAGTTTTTGACCTTATATGGAACCTCCTTTCTGAAAATTTGAAAATTCTTAAAAAATTCGTCCAAAATCTTGATGTCTCCAATCTCTTGTTTTGTACGTTTTTTCCACGTGTCTTGACATCCAAAGTATCCCTGCAAAGTTTGGTGAAGATCTGAGTATGTAGTTTTTGACCTTATCTGGAACATCCTTTCTGAAAATTTGAAAATTCTTAAAAAATTCGTCCAAAATCTTGACGTTTCCAATCTCTTCTTTTGTACGTTGTTTCCACGTGTCTTGACATCCAATGTATCCCTGTAAAGTTTGGTGAAGATCTGAGTATGTAGTTTTTGACCTTATCTGGAACCTCCCATCTGAAAATTTGAAAATTCCTAAAAAATCCGTCCAAAATCTTGATGACCCCAATCTCTTGTTTTGTACGTTTTTTCCACGTGTCTTGACATCCAATGTATCCCTGCAAAGTTTGGTGAAGATCTGAGTATGTAGTTTTTGACCTTATCTGGAACCTCCCATCTGAAAATTTGAAAATTCCTAAAAAATCCATCCAAAATCTTGATGCCCCCAATCTCTTGTTTTGTACGATTTTTCCACGTGTCTTGACATCCAATGTATCCCTGCAAAGTTTGGTGAAGATCTGAGTATGTAGTTTTTGACCTTATCTGGAACCTCCTATCTGAAAATTTGAAAATTCTTAAAAAATTCGTCCTAAATCTTGATGTCTCCAATCTCTTGTTTTGTACGTTTTTTCGACGTGTCTTGACATCCAATGTATCCCTGCAAAGTTTGGTGAAGATCTGAGTATGTAGTTTTTGACCTTATCTGGAACCTCATTTCTGAAAATTTGAAAATTCCTCAAAAATTCGTCCAAAATCTTGATGTCTCCAATCTCTTGTTTTGTACGTTTTTTCCACGTGTCTTGACATCCAATGTATCCCTGCAAAGTTTGGTGAAGATCTGAGTATGTCGTTTTTGACCTTATCTGGAACATCCTTTCTGAAAATTTGAAAATTCTTAAAAAATTCGTCCAAAATCTTGACGTCCCCAATCTCTGGTTTTGTACGTTTTTTCCACGTGTCTTGACATCCAATGTATCCCTGCAAAGTTTGGTCAAGATCTGAGTATGTAGTTTTTGACCTTATCTGGAACCTCCTATCTGAAAATTTGAAAATTCTTAAAAAATTCGTCCAAAATCTTGTCGTTTCCAATCTCTTGATTTGTACGTTGTTTCCACGTGTCTTGACATCCAATGTATCCCTGTAAAGTTTGGTGAAGATCTGAGTATGTAGTTTTTGACCTTATCTGGAAC
Source organism: Lepisma saccharinum (assembly GCF_977018435.1). NCBI lineage: Eukaryota > Metazoa > Arthropoda > Insecta > Zygentoma > Lepismatidae > Lepisma > Lepisma saccharinum. The sequence continues at coordinate 83,698,804 of NC_139242.1, read as the reverse complement.
CTCCCATCTGAAAATTTGAAAATTCCTAAAAAATCCGTCCAAAATCTTGATGACTCCAATCTCTTGTTTTGTACGTTTTTTCCACGTGTCTTGACATCCAATGTATCCCTGCAAAGTTTGGTGAAGATCTGAGTATGTAGTTTTTGACCTTATCTGGAACCTCCCATCTGAAAATTTGAAAATTCCTAAAAAATCCGTCCAAAATCTTGATGCCCCCAATCTCTTGTTTTGTACGATTTTTCCACGTGTCTTGACATCCAATGTATCCCTGCAAAGTTTGGTGAAGATCTGAGTATGTAGTTTTTGACCTTATCTGGAACCTCCTATCTGAAAATTTGAAAATTCTTAAAAAATTCGTCGAAAATCTTGATGTCTCCAATCTCTTGTTTTGTACGTTTTTTCCACGTGTCTTGACATGCAAAGTATCCCTGCAACGTTTGGTGAAGATCTGAGTATGTAGTTTTTGACCTTATCTGGAACCTCCTATCTGAAAATTTGAAAATTCTTCAAAAATTCGTCCAAAATCTTGATGTCTCCAATCTCTTGTTTTGTACGTTTTTTCCACGTGTCTTGACATCCAATGTATCCCTGCAAAGTTTGGTGAAGATCTGAGTATGTAGTTTTTGACCTTATCTGGAACCTCCCATCTGAAAATTTGAAAATTCCTAAAAAATCCTTCCAAAATCTTGATGACCTCAATCTCTTGTTTTGTACGTTTTCTCCACGTGTCTTGACATCCATTGTATCCCTGCAAAGTTTGGTGAAGATCTGAGTTTGTAGTTTTTGACCTTATATGGAACCTCCTTTCTGAAAATTTGAAAATTCTTAAAAAATTCGTCCAAAATCTTGATGTCCCCAATCCTATGTTTTGTATGTTTTTTCCACGTGTCTTGACATCCAATGTATCCATGCAAAGTTTGGTGAAGATCTGAGTATGTCGTTTTTGACCTTATCTGGAACCTCCCATCTGAAAATTTGAAAATTCTTCAAAAATTGGTCCAAAATCTTGATGTCTCCAATCTCTTGTTTTGTACGTTTTTTCCACGTGTCTTGACATCCAATGTATCCCTGCAAAGTTTGGTGAAGATCTGAGTATGTCGTTTTTGAACTCATCTGGAACATCCTATCTGAAAATTTGAAAATTCTTAAAAAATTCGTCCAAAATCTTGACGTCTCCAATCTCTTGTTTTGTACGTTTTTTCCACGTGTCTTGACATCCAATGTATCCCTGCAAAGTTTGGTGAAGATCTGAGTATGTAGTTTTTGACCTTATCTGGAACCTCCCATCTGAAAATTTGAAAATTCCTAAAAAATCTGTCCAAAATCTTGATGCCCCCAATCTCTTGTTTTGTACGATTTTTCCACGTGTCTTGACATCCAATGTATCCCTGCAAAGTTTGGTGAAGATCTGAATATGTAGTTTTTGACCTTATCTGGAACCTCCTATCTGAAAATTTGAAAATTCTTAAAAAATTCGTCCAAAATCTTGATGTCTCCAATCTCTTGTTTTGTACGTTTTTGCCACGTGTCTTGACATCCAATGTATACCTGCAAAGTTTGGTGAAGATCTGAGTATGTAGTTTTTGACCTTATCTGGAACCTCATTTCTGAAAATTTGAAAATTCTTAAAAAATTCGTCCAAAATCTTGATGTCTCCAATCTCTTGTTTTGTACGTTTTTTCCACGTGTCTTGACATCCAATGTATCCCTGCAAAGTTTGGTGAAGATCTGAGTATGTAGTTTTTGACCTTATCTGGAACCTCCTATCTGAAAATTTGAAAATTCTTAAAAAATTAGTCGAAAATCTTGATGTCTCCAATCTCTTGTTTTGTACGTTTTTTCCACGTGTCTTGACATGCAAAGTATCACTGCAACGTTTGGTGAAGATCTGAGTATGTAGTTTTTGACCTTATCTGGAACCTCCTATCTGAAAATTTGAAAATTCTTCAAAAATTCGTCCAAAATCTTGATGACACCAATCTCTTGTTTTGTACGTTTTTCCACGTATCTTGACATCCAATGTATCCATGCAAAGTTTGGTGAAGATCTGAGTATGTAGTTTTTGACCTTATATGGAACCTCCTATCTGAAAATTTGAAAATTCTTAAAAAATTCGTCCAAAATCTTGATGTTTCCAATCTCTTGTTTTGTACGTTTTTTCCACGTGTCTTGACATCCAATGTATCCCTGCAAAGTTTGGTGAAGATATGAGTATGTAGTTTTTGACCTTATCTGGAACCTCCCATCTGAAAATTTGAAAATTCCTAAAAAATCCGTCCAAAATCTTGATGACCTCAATATCTTGTTTTGTACGTTTTTTCCACGTGTCTTGACATCCATTGTATCCCTGCAAAGTTTGGTGAAGATCTGAGTATGTAGTTTTTGACCTTATATGGAACCTCCTTTCTGAAAATTTGAAAATTCTTAAAAAATTCGTCCAAAATCTTGATGTCCCCAATCCTATGTTTTGTATGTTTTTTCCACGTGTCTTGACATCCAATGTATCCATGCAAAGTTTGGTGAAGATCTGAGTATGTCGTTTTTGACCTTATCTGGAACCTCCCATCTGAAAATTTGAAAATTCTTCAAAAATTCGTCGAAAATCTTGATGTCTCCAATCTCTTGTTTTGTACGTTTTTTCCACGTGTCTTGACATCCAATGTATCCCTGTAAAGTTTGGTGAAGATCTGAGTATGTAGTTTTTGACCTTATCTGGAACCTCCCATCTGAAAATTTGAAAATTCCTAAAAAATCCGTCCAAAATCTTGATGACCCCAATCTCTTGTTTTGTACGTTTTTTCCACGTGTCTTGACATCCAATGTATCCCTGCAAAGTTTGGTGAAGATCTGAGTATGTAGTTTTTGACCTTATATGGAACCTCCTTTCTGAAAATTTGAAAATTCTTAAAAAATTCGTCCAAAATCTTGATGTTTCCAATCTCTTGTTTTGTACGTTTTTTCCACGTGTCTTGACATCCAATGTATCCCTGCAAAGTTTGGTGAAGATATGAGTATGTAGTTTTTGACCTTATCTGGAACCTCCCATCTGAAAATTTGAAAATTCCTAAAAAATCCGTCCAAAATCTTGATGACCTCAATCTCTTGTTTTGTACGTTTTTTCCACGTGTCTTGACATCCATTGTATCCCTGCAAAGTTTGGTGAAGATCTGAGTATGTAGTTTTTGACCTTATATGGAACCTCCTTTCTGAAAATTTGAAAATTCTTAAAAAATTCGTCCAAAATCATGATGTCTCCAATCTCTTGTTTTGTACGTTTTTTCCACGTGTCTTGACATCCAAAGTATCCCTGCAAAGTTTGGTGAAGATCTGAGTATGTAGTTTTTGACCTTATCTGGAACATCCTTTCTGAAAATTTGAAAATTCTTAAAAAATTCGTCCAAAATCTTGACGTTTCCAATCTCTTCTTTTGTACGTTGTTTCCACGTGTCTTGACATCCAATGTATCCCTGTAAACTTTGGTGAAGATCTGAGTATGTAGTTTTTGACCTTATCTGGAACCTCCCATCTGAAAATTTGAAAATTCCTAAAAAATCCGTCCAAAATCTTGATGACCCCAATCTCTTGTTTTGTACGTTTTTTCCACGTGTCTTGACATCCAATGTATAACTGCAAAGTTTGGTGAAGATCTGAGTATGTAGTTTTTGACCTTATCTGGAACCTCCCATCTGAAAATTTGAAAATTCCTAAAAAATCCATCCAAAATCTTGATGCCCCCAATCTCTTGTTTTGTACGATTTTTCCACGTGTCTTGACATCCAATGTATCCCTGCAAAGTTTGGTGAAGATCTGAGTATGTAGTTTTTGACCTTATCTGGAACCTCCTATCTGAAAATTTGAAAATTCTTAAAAAATTCGTCCTAAATCTTGATGTCTCCAATCTCTTGTTTTGTACGTTTTTTCCACGTGTCTTGACATCCAATGTATCCCTGCAAAGTTTGGTGAAGATCTGAGTATGTAGTTTTTGACCTTATCTGGAACCTCATTTCTGAAAATTTGAAAATTCCTCAAAAATTCGTCCAAAATCTTGATGTCTCCAATCTCTTGTTTTGTACGTTTTTTCCACGTGTCTTGACATCCAATGTATCCCTGCAAAGTTTGGTGAAGATCTGAGTATGTCGTTTTTGACCTTATCTGGAACATCCTTTCTGAAAATTTGAAAATTCTTAAAAAATTCGTCCAAAATCTTGACGTCCCCAATCTCTGGTTTTGTACGTTTTTTCCACGTGTCTTGACATCCAATGTATCCCTGCAAAGTTTGGTCAAGATCTGAGTATGTAGTTTTTGACCTTATCTGGAACCTCCCATCTGAAAATTTGAAAATTCCTAAAAAATCCGTCCAAAATCTTGATGACCCCAATCTCTTGTTTTGTACATTTTTTCCACGTGTCTTGACATCCAATGTATCCCTGCAAAGTTTGGTGAAGATCTGAGTATGTAGTTTTTGACCTTATCTGGAACCTCCTTTCTGAAAATTTGAAAATTCCTAAAAAATCCATCCAAAATCTTGATGCCCCCAATCTCTTGTTTTGTACGATTTTTCCACGTGTCTTGACATCCAATGTATCCCTGCAAAGTTTGGTGAAGATCTGAGTATGTAGTTTTTGACCTTATCTGGAACCTCCTATCTGAAAATTTGAAAATTCTTAAAAAATTCGTCCTAAATCTTGATGTCTCCAATCTCTTGTTTTGTACGTTTTTTCCACGTGTCTTGACATCCAATGTATCCCTGCAAAGTTTGGTGAAGATCTGAGTATGTAGTTTTTGACCTTATCTGGAACCTCATTTCTGAAAATTTGAAAATTCCTCAAAAATTCGTCCAAAATCTTGATGTCTCCAATCTCTTGTTTTGTACGTTTTTTCCACGTGTCTTGACATCCAATGTATCCCTGCAAAGTTTGGTGAAGATCTGAATATGTAGTTTTTGACCTTATCTGGAACCTCCTATCTGAAAATTTGAAAATTCTTAAAAAATTCGTCCAAAATCTTGATGTCTCCAATCTCTTGTTTTGTACGTTGTTTCCACGTGTCTTGACATCCAATGTATCCCTGTAAAGTTTGGTGAAGATCTGAGTATGTAGTTTTTGACCTTATCTGGAACCTCCCATCTGAAAATTTGAAAATTCCTAAAAAATCCGTCCAAAATCTTGATGACCCCAATCTCTTGTTTTGTACGTTTTTTCCACGTGTCTTGACATCCAATGTATCCCTGCAAAGTTTGGTGAAGATCTGAGTATGTAGTTTTTGACCTTATCTGGAACCTCCCATCTGAAAATTTGAAAATTCCTAAAAAATCCGTCCAAAATCTTGATGCCCCCAATCTCTTGTTTTGTACGATTTTTCCACGTGTCTTGACATCCAATGTATCCCTGCAAAGTTTGGTGAAGATCTGAGTATGTAGTTTTTGACCTTATCTGGAACCTCCTATCTGAAAATTTGAAAATTCTTAAAAAATTCGTCGAAAATCTTGATGTCTCCAATCTCTTGTTTTGTACGTTTTTTCCACGTGTCTTGACATGCAAAGTATCCCTGCAACGTTTGGTGAAGCTCTGAGTATGTAGTTTTTGACCTTATCTGGAACCTCCTATCTGAAAATTTGAAAATTCTTCAAAAATTCGTCCAAAATCTTGATGACACCAATCTCTTGTTTTGTACGTTTTTCCACGTGTCTTGACATCCAATGTATCCATGCAAAGTTTGGTGAAGATCTGAGTATGTAGTTTTTGACCTTATATGGAACCTCCTATCTGAAAATTTGAAAATTCTTAAAAAATTCGTCCAAAATCTTGATGTTTCCAATCTCTTGTTTTGTACGTTTTTTCCACGTGTCTTGACATCCAATGTATCCCTGCAAAGTTTGGTGAAGATATGAGTATGTAGTTTTTGACCTTATCTGGAACCTCCCATCTGAAAATTTGAAAATTCCTAAAAAATCCGTCCAAAATCTTGATCACCTCGATCTCTTGTTTTGTACGTTTTTTCCACGTGTCTTGACATCCATTGTATCCCTGCAAAGTTTGGTGAAGATCTGAGTATGTAGTTTTTGACCTTATATGAAACCTCCTTTCTGAAAATTTGAAAATTCTTAAAAAATTCGTCCAAAATCTTGATGTCCCCAATCCTATGTTTTGTATGTTTTTTCCACGTGTCTTGACATCCAATGTATCCATGCAAAGTTTGGTGAAGATCTGAGTATGTCGTTTTTGACCTTATCTGGAACCTCCCATCTGAAAATTTGAAAATTCTTCAAAAATTCGTCGAAAACCTTGATGTCTCCAATCTCTTGTTTTGTACGTTTTTTCCACGTGTCTTGACATGCAAAGTATCCCTGCAACGTTTGGTGAAGATCTGAGTATGTAGTTTTTGACCTTATCTGGAACCTCCTATCTGAAAATTTGAAAATTCTTCAAAAATTCGTCCAAAATCTTGATGTCTCCAATCTCTTGTTTTGTACGTTTTTTCCACGTTTCTTGACATCCAATGTATCGCTGCAATGTTTGGTGAAGATCTGAGTATGTAGTTTTTGACCTTATATGGAACCTCCTTTCTGAAAATTTGAAAATTCTTAAAAAATTCGTCCAAAATCTTGATGTCCCCAATCCTATGTTTTGTACGTTTTTTCCACGTGTCTTGACATCCAATGTATCCATGCAAAGTTTGGTGAAGATCTGAGTATGTCGTTTTTGACCTTATCTGGAACCTCCCATCTGAAAATTTGAAAATTCTTCAAAAATTCGTCGAAAATCTTGATGTCTCCAATCTCTTGTTTTGTACGTTTTTTCCACGTGTCTTGACATGCAAAGTATCCCTGCAACGTTTGGTGAAGATCTGAGTATGTAGTTTTTGACCTTATCTGGAACATCCTTTCTGAAAATTTGAAAATTCTTAAAAAATTCGTCCAAAATCTTGATGACCTCAATCTCTTGTTTTGTACGTTTTTTCCACGTGTCTTGACATCCATTGTATCCCTGCAAAGTTTGGTGAAGATCTGAGTATGTAGTTTTTGACCTTATATGGAACCTCCTTTCTGAAAATTTGAAAATTCTTAAAAAATTCGTCCAAAATCTTGACGTCCCCAATCCTATGTTTTGTATGTTTTTTCCACGTGTCTTGACATCCAATGTATCCATGCAAAGTTTGGTGAAGATCTGAGTATGTCGTTTTTGACCTTATCTGGAACCTCCTATCTGAAAATTTGAAAATTCTTCAAAAATTCGTCGAAAATCTTGATGTCTACAATCTCTTGTTTTGTACGTTTTTTCCACGTGTCTTGACATCCAATGTATCCCTGTAAAGTTTGGTGAAGATCTGAGTATGTAGTTTTTGACCTTATCTGGAACCTCCCATCTGAAAATTTGAAAATTCCTAAAAAATCCGTCCAAAATCTTGATGACCCCAATCTCTTGTTTTGTACGTTTTTTCCACGTGTCTTGACATCCAATGTATCCCTGCAAAGTTTGGTGAAGATCTGAGTATGTAGTTTTTGACCTTATCTGGAACCTCCTATCTGAAAATTTGAAAATTCTTCAAAAATTCGTCCAAAATCTTGATGACACCAATCTCTTGTTTTGTACGTTTTTCCACGTGTCTTGACATCCAATGTATCCATGCAAAGTTTGGTGAAGATCTGAGTATGTAGTTTTTGACCTTATATGGAACCTCCTATCTGAAAATTTGAAAATTCTTAAAAAATTCGTCCAAAATCTTGATGTTTCCAATCTCTTGTTTTGTACGTTTTTTCCACGTGTCTTGACATCCAATGTATCCCTGCAAAGTTTGGTGAAGATATGAGTATGTAGTTTTTGACCTTATCTGGAACCTCCCATCTGAAAATTTGAAAATTCCTAAAAAATCCGTCCAAAATCTTGATGACCTCAATCTCTTGTTTTGTACGTTTTTTCCACGTGTCTTGACATCCATTGTATCCCTGCAAAGTTTGGTGAAGATCTGAGTATGTAGTTTTTGACCTTATATGGAACCTCCTTTCTGAAAATTTGAAAATTCTTAAAAAATTCGTCCAAAATCTTGATGTCTCCAATCTCTTGTTTTGTACGTTTTTTCCACGTGTCTTGACATCCAAAGTATCCCTGCAAAGTTTGGTGAAGATCTGAGTATGTAGTTTTTGACCTTATCTGGAACATCCTTTCTGAAAATTTGAAAATTCTTAAAAAATTCGTCCAAAATCTTGACGTTTCCAATCTCTTCTTTTGTACGTTGTTTCCACGTGTCTTGACATCCAATGTATCCCTGTAAAGTTTGGTGAAGATCTGAGTATGTAGTTTTTGACCTTATCTGGAACCTCCCATCTGAAAATTTGAAAATTCCTAAAAAATCCTTCCAAAATCTTGATGACCCCAATCTCTTGTTTTGTACGTTTTTTCCACGTGTCTTGACATCCAATGTATCCCTGCAAAGTTTGGTGAAGATCTGAGTATGTAGTTTTTGACCTTATCTGGAACCTCCCATCTGAAAATTTGAAAATTCCTAAAAAATCCATCCAAAATCTTGATGCCCCCAATCTCTTGTTTTGTACGATTTTTCCACGTGTCTTGACATCCAATGTATCCCTGCAAAGTTTGGTGAAGATCTGAGTATGTAGTTTTTGACCTTATCTGGAACCTCCTATCTGAAAATTTGAAAATTCTTAAAAAATTCGTCCTCAATCTTGATGTCTCCAATCTCTTGTTTTGTACGTTTTTTCCACGTGTCTTGACATCCAATGTATCCCTGCAAAGTTTGGTGAAGATCTGAGTATGTAGTTTTTGACCTTATCTGGAACCTCATTTCTGAAAATTTGAAAATTCCTCAAAAATTCGTCCAAAATCTTGATGTCTCCAATCTCTTGTTTTGTACGTTTTTTCCACGTGTCTTGACATCCAATGTATCCCTGCAAAGTTTGGTGAAGATCTGAGTATGTCGTTTTTGACCTTATCTGGAACATCCTTTCTGAAAATTTGAAAATTCTTAAAAAATTCGTCCAAAATCTTGATGTTTCCAATCTCTTGTTTTGTACGTTTTTTCCACGTGTCTTGACATCCAATGTATCCCTGCAAAGTTTGGTGAAGATATGAGTATGTAGTTTTTGACCTTATCTGGAACCTCCCATCTGAAAATTTGAAAATTCCTAAAAAATCCGTCCAAAATCTTGATGACCTCAATCTCTTGTTTTGTACGTTTTTTCCACGTGTCTTGACATCCATTGTATCCCTGCAAAGTTTGGTGAAGATCTGAGTATGTAGTTTTTGACCTTATATGGAACCTCCTTTCTGAAAATTTGAAAATTCTTAAAAAATTCGTCCAAAATCTTGATGTCTCCAATGTCTTGTTTTGTACGTTTTTTCCACGTGTCTTGACATCCAAAGTATCCCTGCAAAGTTTGGTGAAGATCTGAGTATGTAGTTTTTGACCTTATCTGGAACATCCTTTCTGAAAATTTGAAAATTCTTAAAAAATTCGTCCAAAATCTTGACGTTTCCAATCTCTTCTTTTGTACGTTGTTTCCACGTGTCTTGACATCCAATGTATCCCTGTAAAGTTTGGTGAAGATCTGAGTATGTAGTTTTTGACCTTATCTGGAACCTCCCATCTGAAAATTTGAAAATTCCTAAAAAATCAGTCCCAAATCTTGATGACCCCAATCTCTTGTTTTGTACGTTTTTTCCACGTGTCTTGACATCCAATGTATCCCTGCAAAGTTTGGTGAAGATCTGAGTATGTAGTTTTTGACCTTATCTGGAACCTCCCATCTGAAAATTTGAAAATTCCTAAAAAATCCATCCAAAATCTTGATGCCCCCAATCTCTTGTTTTGTACGATTTTTCCACGTGTCTTGACATCCAATGTATCCCTGCAAAGTTTGGTGAAGATCTGAGTATGTAGTTTTTGACCTTATCTGGAACCTCCTATCTGAAAATTTGAAAATTCTTAAAAAATTCGTCCTAAATCTTGATGTCTCCAATCTCTTGTTTTGTACGTTTTTTCCACGTGTCTTGACATCCAATGTATCCATGCAAAGTTTGGTGAAGATCTGAGTATGTCGTTTTTGACCTTATCTGGAACCTCCCATCTGAAAATTTGAAAATTCTTCAAAAATTCGTCGAAAATCTTGATGTCTCCAATCTCTTGTTTTGTACGTTTTTTCCACGTGTCTTGACATCCAATGTATCCCTGTAAAGTTTGGTGAAGATCTGAGTATGTAGTTTTTGACCTTATCTGGAACCTCCCATCTGAAAATTTGAAAATTCCTAAAAAATCCGTCCAAAATCTTGATGACCCCAATCTCTTGTTTTGTACGTTTTTTCCACGTGTCTTGACATCCAATGTATCCCTGCAAAGTTTGGTGAAGATCTGAGTATGTAGTTTTTGACCTTATCTGGAACCTCCTATCTGAAAATTTGAAAATTCTTCAAAAATTCGTCCAAAATCTTGATGACACCAATCTCTTGTTTTGTACGTTTTTCCACGTGTCTTGACATCCAATGTATCCATGCAAAGTTTGGTGAAGATCTGAGTATGTAGTTTTTGACCTTATATGGAACCTCCTATCTGAAAATTTGAAAATTCTTAAAAAATTCGTCCAAAATCTTGATGTTTCCAATCTCTTGTTTTGTACGTTTTTTCCACGTGTCTTGACATCCAATGTATCCCTGCAAAGTTTGGTGAAGATATGAGTATGTAGTTTTTGACCTTATCTGGAACCTCCCATCTGAAAATTTGAAAATTCCTAAAAAATCCGTCCAAAATCTTGATGACCTCAATCTCTTGTTTTGTACGTTTTTTCCACGTGTCTTGACATCCATTGTATCCCTGCAAAGTTTGGTGAAGATCTGAGTATGTAGTTTTTGACCTTATATGGAACCTCCTTTCTGAAAATTTGAAAATTCTTAAAAAATTCGTCCAAAATCATGATGTCTCCAATCTCTTGTTTTGTACGTTTTTTCCACGTGTCTTGACATCCAAAGTATCCCTGCAAAGTTTGGTGAAGATCTGAGTATGTAGTTTTTGACCTTATCTGGAACATCCTTTCTGAAAATTTGAAAATTCTTAAAAAATTCGTCCAAAATCTTGACGTTTCCAATCTCTTCTTTTGTACGTTGTTTCCACGTGTCTTGACATCCAATGTATCCCTGTAAAGTTTGGTGAAGATCTGAGTATGTAGTTTTTGACCTTATCTGGAACCTCCCATCTGAAAATTTGAAAATTCCTAAAAAATCCGTCCAAAATCTTGATGACCCCAATCTCTTGTTTTGTACGTTTTTTCCACGTGTCTTGACATCCAATGTATAACTGCAAAGTTTGGTGAAGATCTGAGTATGTAGTTTTTGACCTTATCTGGAACCTCCCATCTGAAAATTTGAAAATTCCTAAAAAATCCATCCAAAATCTTGATGCCCCCAATCTCTTGTTTTGTACGATTTTTCCACGTGTCTTGACATCCAATGTATCCCTGCAAAGTTTGGTGAAGATCTGAGTATGTAGTTTTTGACCTTATCTGGAACCTCCTATCTGAAAATTTGAAAATTCTTAAAAAATTCGTCCTAAATCTTGATGTCTCCAATCTCTTGTTTTGTACGTTTTTTCCACGTGTCTTGACATCCAATGTATCCCTGCAAAGTTTGGTGAAGATCTGAGTATGTAGTTTTTGACCTTATCTGGAACCTCATTTCTGAAAATTTGAAAATTCCTCAAAAATTCGTCCAAAATCTTGATGTCTCCAATCTCTTGTTTTGTACGTTTTTTCCACGTGTCTTGACATCCAATGTATCCCTGCAAAGTTTGGTGAAGATCTGAGTATGTCGTTTTTGACCTTATCTGGAACATCCTTTCTGAAAATTTGAAAATTCTTAAAAAATTCGTCCAAAATCTTGACGTCCCCAATCTCTGGTTTTGTACGTTTTTTCCACGTGTCTTGACATCCAATGTATCCCTGCAAAGTTTGGTCAAGATCTGAGTATGTAGTTTTTGACCTTATCTGGAACCTCCCATCTGAAAATTTGAAAATTCCTAAAAAATCCGTCCAAAATCTTGATGACCCCAATCTCTTGTTTTGTACGTTTTTTCCACGTGTCTTGACATCCAATGTATCCCTGCAAAGTTTGGTGAAGATCTGAGTATGTAGTTTTTGACCTTATCTGGAACCTCCTTTCTGAAAATTTGAAAATTCCTAAAAAATCCATCCAAAATCTTGATGCCCCCAATCTCTTGTTTTGTACGATTTTTCCACGTGTCTTGACATCCAATGTATCCCTGCAAAGTTTGGTGAAGATCTGAGTATGTAGTTTTTGACCTTATCTGGAACCTCCTATCTGAAAATTTGAAAATTCTTAAAAAATTCGTCCTAAATCTTGATGTCTCCAATCTCTTGTTTTGTACGTTTTTTCCACGTGTCTTGACATCCAATGTATCCCTGCAAAGTTTGGTGAAGATCTGAGTATGTAGTTTTTGACCTTATCTGGAACCTCATTTCTGAAAATTTGAAAATTCCTCAAAAATTCGTCCAAAATCTTGATGTCTCCAATCTCTTGTTTTGTACGTTTTTTCCACGTGTCTTGACATCCAATGTATCCCTGCAAAGTTTGGTGAAGATCTGAATATGTAGTTTTTGACCTTATCTGGAACCTCCTATCTGAAAATTTGAAAATTCTTAAAAAATTCGTCCAAAATCTTGATGTCTCCAATCTCTTGTTTTGTACGTTGTTTCCACGTGTCTTGACATCCAATGTATCCCTGTAAAGTTTGGTGAAGATCTGAGTATGTAGTTTTTGACCTTATCTGGAACCTCCCATCTGAAAATTTGAAAATTCCTAAAAAATCCGTCCAAAATCTTGATGACCCCAATCTCTTGTTTTGTACGTTTTTTCCACGTGTCTTGACATCCAATGTATCCCTGCAAAGTTTGGTGAAGATCTGAGTATGTAGTTTTTGACCTTATCTGGAACCTCCCATCTGAAAATTTGAAAATTCCTAAAAAATCCGTCCAAAATCTTGATGCCCCCAATCTCTTGTTTTGTACGATTTTTCCACGTGTCTTGACATCCAATGTATCCCTGCAAAGTTTGGTGAAGATCTGAGTATGTAGTTTTTGACCTTATCTGGAACCTCCTATCTGAAAATTTGAAAATTCTTAAAAAATTCGTCGAAAATCTTGATGTCTCCAATCTCTTGTTTTGTACGTTTTTTCCACGTGTCTTGACATGCAAAGTATCCCTGCAACGTTTGGTGAAGATCTGAGTATGTAGTTTTTGACCTTATCTGGAACCTCCTATCTGAAAATTTGAAAATTCTTCAAAAATTCGTCCAAAATCTTGATGACACCAATCTCTTGTTTTGTACGTTTTTCCACGTGTCTTGACATCCAATGTATCCATGCAAAGTTTGGTGAAGATCTGAGTATGTAGTTTTTGACCTTATATGGAACCTCCTATCTGAAAATTTGAAAATTCTTAAAAAATTCTTCCAAAATCTTGATGTTTCCAATCTCTTGTTTTGTACGTTTTTTCCACGTGTCTTGACATCCAATGTATCCCTGCAAAGTTTGGTGAAGATATGAGTATGTAGTTTTTGACCTTATCTGGAACCTCCCATCTGAAAATTTGAAAATTCCTAAAAAATCCGTCCAAAATCTTGATCACCTCAATCTCTTGTTTTGTACGTTTTTTCCACGTGTCTTGACATCCATTGTATCCCTGCAAAGTTTGGTGAAGATCTGAGTATGTAGTTTTTGACCTTATATGAAACCTCCTTTCTGAAAATTTGAAAATTCTTAAAAAATTCGTCCAAAATCTTGATGTCCCCAATCCTATGTTTTGTATGTTTTTTCCACGTGTCTTGACATCCAATGTATCCATGCAAAGTTTGGTGAAGATCTGAGTATGTCGTTTTTGACCTTATCTGGAACCTCCCATCTGAAAATTTGAAAATTCTTCAAAAATTCGTCGAAAACCTTGATGTCTCCAATCTCTTGTTTTGTACGTTTTTTCCACGTGTCTTGACATGCAAAGTATCCCTGCAACGTTTGGTGAAGATCTGAGTATGTAGTTTTTGACCTTATCTGGAACCTCCTATCTGAAAATTTGAAAATTCTTCAAAAATTCGTCCAAAATCTTGATGTCTCCAATCTCTTGTTTTGTACGTTTTTTCCACGTTTCTTGACATCCAATGTATCGCTGCAATGTTTGGTGAAGATCTGAGTATGTAGTTTTTGACCTTATATGGAACCTCCTTTCTGAAAATTTGAAAATTCTTAAAAAATTCGTCCAAAATCTTGATGTCCCCAATACTATGTTTTGTACGTTTTTTCCACGTGTCTTGACATCCAATGTATCCATGCAAAGTTTGGTGAAGATCTGAGTATGTCGTTTTTGACCTTATCTGGAACCTCCCATCTGAAAATTTGAAAATTCTTCAAAAATTCGTCGAAAATCTTGATGTCTCCAATCTCTTGTTTTGTACGTTTTTTCCACGTGTCTTGACATGCAAAGTATCCCTGCAACGTTTGGTGAAGATCTGAGTATGTAGTTTTTGACCTTATCTGGAACATCCTTTCTGAAAATTTGAAAATTCTTAAAAAATTCGTCCAAAATCTTGATGACCTCAATCTCTTGTTTTGTACGTTTTTTCCACGTGTCTTGACATCCATTGTATCCCTGCAAAGTTTGGTGAAGATCTGAGTATGTAGTTTTTGACCTTATATGGAACCTCCTTTCTGAAAATTTGAAAATTCTTAAAAAATTCGTCCAAAATCTTGACGTCCCCAATCCTATGTTTTGTATGTTTTTTCCACGTGTCTTGACATCCAATGTATCCATGCAAAGTTTGGTGAAGATCTGAGTATGTCGTTTTTGACCTTATCTGGAACCTCCCATCTGAAAATTTGAAAATTCTTCAAAAATTCGTCGAAAATCTTGATGTCTACAATCTCTTGTTTTGTACGTTTTTTCCACGTGTCTTGACATCCAATGTATCCCTGTAAAGTTTGGTGAAGATCTGAGTATGTAGTTTTTGACCTTATCTGGAACCTCCCATCTGAAAATTTGAAAATTCCTAAAAAATCCGTCCAAAATCTTGATGACCCCAATCTCTTGTTTTGTACGTTTTTTCCACGTGTCTTGACATCCAATGTATCCCTGCAAAGTTTGGTGAAGATCTGAGTATGTAGTTTTTGACCTTATCTGGAACCTCCTATCTGAAAATTTGAAAATTCTTCAAAAATTCGTCCAAAATCTTGATGACACCAATCTCTTGTTTTGTACGTTTTTCCACGTGTCTTGACATCCAATGTATCCATGCAAAGTTTGGTGAAGATCTGAGTATGTAGTTTTTGACCTTATATGGAACCTCCTATCTGAAAATTTGAAAATTCTTAAAAAATTCGTCCAAAATCTTGATGTTTCCAATCTCTTGTTTTGTACGTTTTTTCCACGTGTCTTGACATCCAATGTATCCCTGCAAAGTTTGGTGAAGATATGAGTATGTAGTTTTTGACCTTATCTGGAACCTCCCATCTGAAAATTTGAAAATTCCTAAAAAATCCGTCCAAAATCTTGATGACCTCAATCTCTTGTTTTGTACGTTTTTTCCACGTGTCTTGACATCCATTGTATCCCTGCAAAGTTTGGTGAAGATCTGAGTATGTAGTTTTTGACCTTATATGGAACCTCCTTTCTGAAAATTTGAAAATTCTTAAAAAATTCGTCCAAAATCTTGATGTCTCCAATGTCTTGTTTTGTACGTTTTTTCCACGTGTCTTGACATCCAAAGTATCCCTGCAAAGTTTGGTGAAGATCTGAGTATGTAGTTTTTGACCTTATCTGGAACATCCTTTCTGAAAATTTGAAAATTCTTAAAAAATTCGTCCAAAATCTTGACGTTTCCAATCTCTTCTTTTGTACGTTGTTTCCACGTGTCTTGACATCCAATGTATCCCTGTAAAGTTTGGTGAAGATCTGAGTATGTAGTTTTTGACCTTATCTGGAACCTCCCATCTGAAAATTTGAAAATTCCTAAAAAATCCTTCCAAAATCTTGATGACCCCAATCTCTTGTTTTGTACGTTTTTTCCACGTGTCTTGACATCCAATGTATCCCTGCAAAGTTTGGTGAAGATCTGAGTATGTAGTTTTTGACCTTATCTGGAACCTCCCATCTGAAAATTTGAAAATTCCGAAAAAATCCATCCAAAATCTTGATGCCCCCAATCTCTTGTTTTGTACGATTTTTCCACGTGTCTTGACATCCAATGTATCCCTGCAAAGTTTGGTGAAGATCTGAGTATGTAGTTTTTGACCTTATCTGGAACCTCCTATCTGAAAATTTGAAAATTCTTAAAAAATTCGTCCTCAATCTTGATGTCTCCAATCTCTTGTTTTGTACGTTTTTTCCACGTGTCTTGACATCCAATGTATCCCTGCAAAGTTTGGTGAAGATCTGAGTATGTAGTTTTTGACCTTATCTGGAACCTCATTTCTGAAAATTTGAAAATTCCTCAAAAATTCGTCCAAAATCTTGATGTCTCCAATCTCTTGTTTTGTACGTTTTTTCCACGTGTCTTGACATCCAATGTATCCCTGCAAAGTTTGGTGAAGATCTGAGTATGTCGTTTTTGACCTTATCTGGAACATCCTTTCTGAAAATTTGAAAATTCTTAAAAAATTCGTCCAAAATCTTGATGTTTCCAATCTCTTGTTTTGTACGTTTTTTCCACGTGTCTTGACATCCAATGTATCCCTGCAAAGTTTGGTGAAGATATGAGTATGTAGTTTTTGACCTTATCTGGAACCTCCCATCTGAAAATTTGAAAATTCCTAAAAAATCCGTCCAAAATCTTGATGACCTCAATCTCTTGTTTTGTACGTTTTTTCCACGTGTCTTGACATCCATTGTATCCCTGCAAAGTTTGGTGAAGATCTGAGTATGTAGTTTTTGACCTTATATGGAACCTCCTTTCTGAAAATTTGAAAATTCTTAAAAAATTCGTCCAAAATCTTGATGTCTCCAATGTCTTGTTTTGTACGTTTTTTCCACGTGTCTTGACATCCAAAGTATCCCTGCAAAGTTTGGTGAAGATCTGAGTATGTAGTTTTTGACCTTATCTGGAACATCCTTTCTGAAAATTTGAAAATTCTTAAAAAATTCGTCCAAAATCTTGACGTTTCCAATCTCTTCTTTTGTACGTTGTTTCCACGTGTCTTGACATCCAATGTATCCCTGTAAAGTTTGGTGAAGATCTGAGTATGTAGTTTTTGACCTTATCTGGAACCTCCCATCTGAAAATTTGAAAATTCCTAAAAAATCCGTCCAAAATCTTGATGACCCCAATCTCTTGTTTTGTACGTTTTTTCCACGTGTCTTGACATCCAATGTATCCCTGCAAAGTTTGGTGAAGATCTGAGTATGTAGTTTTTGACCTTATCTGGAACCTCCCATCTGAAAATTTGAAAATTCCTAAAAAATCCATCCAAAATCTTGATGCCCCCAATCTCTTGTTTTGTACGATTTTTCCACGTGGCTTGACATCCAATGTATCCCTGCAAAGTTTGGTGAAGATCTGAGTATGTAGTTTTTGACCTTATCTGGAACCTCCTATCTGAAAATTTGAAAATTCTTAAAAAATTCGTCCTAAATCTTGATGTCTCCAATCTCTTGTTTTGTACGTTTTTTCCACGTGTCTTGACATCCAATGTATCCCTGCAAAGTTTGGTGAAGATCTGAGTATGTAGTTTTTGACCTTATCTGGAACCTCATTTCTGAAAATTTGAAAATTCCTCAAAAATTCGTCCAAAATCTTGATGTCTCCCATCTCTTGTTTTGTACGTTTTTTCCACGTGTCTTGACATCCAATGTATCCCTGCAAAGTTTGGTGAAGATCTGAGTATGTCGTTTTTGACCTTATCTGGAACATCCTTTCTGAAAATTTGAAAATTCTTAAAAAATTCGTCCAAAATCTTGACGTCCCCAATCTCTGGTTTTGTACGTTTTTTCCACGTGTCTTGACATCCAATGTATCCCTGCAAAGTTTGGTCAAGATCTGAGTATGTAGTTTTTGACCTTATCTGGAACCTCCCATCTGAAAATTTGAAAATTCCTAAAAAATCCGTCCAAAATCTTGATGACCCCAATCTCTTGTTTTGTACGTTTTTTCCACGTGTCTTGACATCCAATGTATCCCTGCAAAGTTTGGTGAAGATCTGAGTATGTAGTTTTTGACCTTATCTGGAACCTCCTTTCTGAAAATTTGAAAATTCCTAAAAAATCCATCCAAAATCTTGATGCCCCCAATCTCTTGTTTTGTACGATTTTTCCACGTGTCTTGACATCCAATGTATCCCTGCAAAGTTTGGTGAAGATCTGAGTATGTAGTTTTTGACCTTATCTGGAACCTCCTATCTGAAAATTTGAAAATTCTTAAAAAATTCGTCCTAAATCTTGATGTCTCCAATCTCTTGTTTTGTACGTTTTTTCCACGTGTCTTGACATCCAATGTATCCCTGCAAAGTTTGGTGAAGATCTGAGTATGTAGTTTTTGACCTTATCTGGAACCTCATTTCTGAAAATTTGAAAATTCCTCAAAAATTCGTCCAAAATCTTGATGACCCCAATCTCTTGTTTTGTACGTTTTTTCCACGTGTCTTGACATCCAATGTATCCCTGCAAAGTTTGGTGAAGATCTGAGTATGTAGTTTTTGACCTTATCTGGAACCTCCTTTCTGAAAATTTGAAAATTCCTAAAAAATCCGTCCAAAATCTTGATGACCCCAATCTCTTGTTTTGTACGTTTTTTCCACGTGTCTTGACATCCAATGTATCCCTGCAAAGTTTGGTGAAGATCTGAGTATGTAGTTTTTGACCTTATCTGGAACCTCCCATCTGAAAATTTGAAAATTCCTAAAAAATCCGTCCAAAATCTTGATGACCTCAATCTCTTGTTTTGTACGTTTTTTCCACGTGTCTTGACATCCATTGTATCCCTGCAAAGTTTGGTGAAGATCTGAGTATGTAGTTTTTGACCTTATATGGAACCTCCTTTCTGAAAATTTGAAAATTCTTAAAAAATTCGTCCAAAATCTTGATGTCTCCAATGTCTTGTTTTGTACGTTTTTTCCACGTGTCTTGACATCCAAAGTATCCCTGCAAAGTTTGGTGAAGATCTGAGTATGTAGTTTTTGACCTTATCTGGAACATCCTTTCTGAAAATTTGAAAATTCTTAAAAAATTCGTCCAAAATCTTGACGTTTCCAATCTCTTCTTTTGTACGTTGTTTCCACGTGTCTTGACATCCAATGTATCCCTGTAAAGTTTGGTGAAGATCTGAGTATGTAGTTTTTGACCTTATCTGGAACCTCCCATCTGAAAATTTGAAAATTCCTAAAAAATCCGTCCAAAATCTTGATGACCCCAATCTCTTGTTTTGTACGTTTTTTCCACGTGTCTTGACATCCAATGTATCCCTGCAAAGTTTGGTGAAGATCTGAGTATGTAGTTTTTGACCTTATCTGGAACCTCCCATCTGAAAATTTGAAAATTCCTAAAAAATCCATCCAAAATCTTGATGCCCCCAATCTCTTGTTTTGTACGATTTTTCCACGTGGCTTGACATCCAATGTATCCCTGCAAAGTTTGGTGAAGATCTGAGTATGTAGTTTTTGACCTTATCTGGAACCTCCTATCTGAAAATTTGAAAATTCTTAAAAAATTCGTCCTAAATCTTGATGTCTCCAATCTCTTGTTTTGTACGTTTTTTCCACGTGTCTTGACATCCAATGTATCCCTGCAAAGTTTGGTGAAGATCTGAGTATGTAGTTTTTGACCTTATCTGGAACCTCATTTCTGAAAATTTGAAAATTCCTCAAAAATTCGTCCAAAATCTTGATGTCTCCCATCTCTTGTTTTGTACGTTTTTTCCACGTGTCTTGACATCCAATGTATCCCTGCAAAGTTTGGTGAAGATCTGAGTATGTCGTTTTTGACCTTATCTGGAACATCCTTTCTGAAAATTTGAAAATTCTTAAAAAATTCGTCCAAAATCTTGACGTCCCCAATCTCTGGTTTTGTACGTTTTTTCCACGTGTCTTGACATCCAATGTATCCCTGCAAAGTTTGGTCAAGATCTGAGTATGTAGTTTTTGACCTTATCTGGAACCTCCCATCTGAAAATTTGAAAATTCCTAAAAAATCCGTCCAAAATCTTGATGACCCCAATCTCTTGTTTTGTACGTTTTTTCCACGTGTCTTGACATCCAATGTATCCCTGCAAAGTTTGGTGAAGATCTGAGTATGTAGTTTTTGACCTTATCTGGAACCTCCTTTCTGAAAATTTGAAAATTCCTAAAAAATCCATCCAAAATCTTGATGCCCCCAATCTCTTGTTTTGTACGATTTTTCCACGTGTCTTGACATCCAATGTATCCCTGCAAAGTTTGGTGAAGATCTGAGTATGTAGTTTTTGACCTTATCTGGAACCTCCTATCTGAAAATTTGAAAATTCTTAAAAAATTCGTCCTAAATCTTGATGTCTCCAATCTCTTGTTTTGTACGTTTTTTCCACGTGTCTTGACATCCAATGTATCCCTGCAAAGTTTGGTGAAGATCTGAGTATGTAGTTTTTGACCTTATCTGGAACCTCATTTCTGAAAATTTGAAAATTCCTCAAAAATTCGTCCAAAATCTTGATGTCTCCAATCTCTTGTTTTGTACGTTTTTTCCACGTGTCTTGACATCCAATGTATCCCTGCAAAGTTTGGTGAAGATCTGAATATGTAGTTTTTGACCTTATCTGGAACCTCCTATCTGAAAATTTGAAAATTCTTAAAAAATTCGTCCAAAATCTTGATGTCTCCAATCTCTTGTTTTGTACGTTGTTTCCACGTGTCTTGACATCCAATGTATCCCTGTAAAGTTTGGTGAAGATCTGAGTATGTAGTTTTTGACCTTATCTGGAACCTCCCATCTGAAAATTTGAAAATTCCTAAAAAATCCGTCCAAAATCTTGATGACCCCAATCTCTTGTTTTGTACGTTTTTTCCACGTGTCTTGACATCCAATGTATCCCTGCAAAGTTTGGTGAAGATCTGAGTATGTAGTTTTTGACCTTATCTGGAACCTCCCATCTGAAAATTTGAAAATTCCTAAAAAATCCGTCCAAAATCTTGATGCCCCCAATCTCTTGTTTTGTACGATTTTTCCACGTGTCTTGACATCCAATGTATCCCTGCAAAGTTTGGTGAAGATCTGAGTATGTAGTTTTTGACCTTATCTGGAACCTCCTATCTGAAAATTTGAAAATTCTTAAAAAATTCGTCGAAAATCTTGATGTCTCCAATCTCTTGTTTTGTACGTTTTTTCCACGTGTCTTGACATGCAAAGTATCCCTGCAACGTTTGGTGAAGATCTGAGTATGTAGTTTTTGACCTTATCTGGAACCTCCTATCTGAAAATTTGAAAATTCTTCAAAAATTCGTCCAAAATCTTGATGACACCAATCTCTTGTTTTGTACGTTTTTCCACGAGTCTTGACATCCAATGTATCCATGCAAAGTTTGGTGAAGATCTGAGTATGTAGTTTTTGACCTTATATGGAACCTCCTATCTGAAAATTTGAAAATTCTTAAAAAATTCGTCCAAAATCTTGATGTTTCCAATCTCTTGTTTTGTACGTTTTTTCCACGTGTCTTGACATCCAATGTATCCCTGCAAAGTTTGGTGAAGATATGAGTATGTAGTTTTTGACCTTATCTGGAACCTCCCATCTGAAAATTTGAAAATTCCTAAAAAATCCGTCCAAAATCTTGATCACCTCAATCTCTTGTTTTGTACGTTTTTTCCACGTGTCTTGACATCCATTGTATCCCTGCAAAGTTTGGTGAAGATCTGAGTATGTAGTTTTTGACCTTATATGAAACCTCCTTTCTGAAAATTTGAAAATTCTTAAAAAATTCGTCCAAAATCTTGATGTCCCCAATCCTATGTTTTGTATGTTTTTTCCACGTGTCTTGACATCCAATGTATCCATGCAAAGTTTGGTGAAGATCTGAGTATGTCGTTTTTGACCTTATCTGGAACCTCCCATCTGAAAATTTGAAAATTCTTCAAAAATTCGTCGAAAACCTTGATGTCTCCAATCTCTTGTTTTGTACGTTTTTTCCACGTGTCTTGACATGCAAAGTATCCCTGCAACGTTTGGTGAAGATCTGAGTATGTAGTTTTTGACCTTATCTGGAACCTCCTATCTGAAAATTTGAAAATTCTTCAAAAATTCGTCCAAAATCTTGATGTCTCCAATCTCTTGTTTTGTACGTTTTTTCCACGTTTCTTGACATCCAATGTATCGCTGCAATGTTTGGTGAAGATCTGAGTATGTAGTTTTTGACCTTATATGGAACCTCCTTTCTGAAAATTTGAAAATTCTTAAAAAATTCGTCCAAAATCTTGATGTCCCCAATCCTATGTTTTGTACGTTTTTTCCACGTGTCTTGACATCCAATGTATCCATGCAAAGTTTGGTGAAGATCTGAGTATGTCGTTTTTGACCTTATCTGGAACCTCCCATCTGAAAATTTGAAAATTCTTCAAAAATTCGTCGAAAATCTTGATGTCTCCAATCTCTTGTTTTGTACGTTTTTTCCACGTGTCTTGACATGCAAAGTATCCCTGCAACGTTTGGTGAAGATCTGAGTATGTAGTTTTTGACCTTATCTGGAACATCCTTTCTGAAAATTTGAAAATTCTTAAAAAATTCGTCCAAAATCTTGATGACCTCAATCTCTTGTTTTGTACGTTTTTTCCACGTGTCTTGACATCCATTGTATCCCTGCAAAGTTTGGTGAAGATCTGAGTATGTAGTTTTTGACCTTATATGGAACCTCCTTTCTGAAAATTTGAAAATTCTTAAAAAATTCGTCCAAAATCTTGACGTCCCCAATCCTATGTTTTGTATGTTTTTTCCACGTGTCTTGACATCCAATGTATCCATGCAAAGTTTGGTGAAGATCTGAGTATGTCGTTTTTGACCTTATCTGGAACCTCCCATCTGAAAATTTGAAAATTCTTCAAAAATTCGGCGAAAATCTTGATGTCTACAATCTCTTGTTTTGTACGTTTTTTCCACGTGTCTTGACATCCAATGTATCCCTGTAAAGTTTGGTGAAGATCTGAGTATGTAGTTTTTGACCTTATCTGGAACCTCCCATCTGAAAATTTGAAAATTCCTAAAAAATCCGTCCAAAATCTTGATGACCCCAATCTCTTGTTTTGTACGTTTTTTCCACGTGTCTTGACATCCAATGTATCCCTGCAAAGTTTGGTGAAGATCTGAGTATGTAGTTTTTGACCTTATCTGGAACCTCCTATCTGAAAATTTGAAAATTCTTCAAAAATTCGTCCAAAATCTTGATGACACCAATCTCTTGTTTTGTACGTTTTTCCACGTGTCTTGACATCCAATGTATCCATGCAAAGTTTGGTGAAGATCTGAGTATGTAGTTTTTGACCTTATATGGAACCTCCTATCTGAAAATTTGAAAATTCTTAAAAAATTCGTCCAAAATCTTGATGTTTCCAATCTCTTGTTTTGTACGTTTTTTCCACGTGTCTTGACATCCAATGTATCCCTGCAAAGTTTGGTGAAGATATGAGTATGTAGTTTTTGACCTTATCTGGAACCTCCCATCTGAAAATTTGAAAATTCCTAAAAAATCCGTCCAAAATCTTGATGACCTCAATCTCTTGTTTTGTACGTTTTTTCCACGTGTCTTGACATCCATTGTATCCCTGCAAAGTTTGGTGAAGATCTGAGTATGTAGTTTTTGACCTTATATGGAACCTCCTTTCTGAAAATTTGAAAATTCTTAAAAAATTCGTCCAAAATCTTGATGTCTCCAATCTCTTGTTTTGTACGTTTTTTCCACGTGTCTTGACATCCAAAGTATCCCTGCAAAGTTTGGTGAAGATCTGAGTATGTAGTTTTTGACCTTATCTGGAACATCCTTTCTGAAAATTTGAAAATTCTTAAAAAATTCGTCCAAAATCTTGACGTTTCCAATCTCTTCTTTTGTACGTTGTTTCCACGTGTCTTGACATCCAATGTATCCCTGTAAAGTTTGGTGAAGATCTGAGTATGTAGTTTTTGACCTTATCTGGAACCTCCCATCTGAAAATTTGAAAATTCCTAAAAAATCCTTCCAAAATCTTGATGTCTCCAATCTCTTGTTTTGTACGTTTTTTCCACGTGTCTTGACATCCAATGTATCCCTGCAAAGTTTGGTGAAGATCTGAGTATGTAGTTTTTGACCTTATCTGGAACCTCCCATCTGAAAATTTGAAAATTCCTAAAAAATCCATCCAAAATCTTGATGCCCCCAATCTCTTGTTTTGTACGATTTTTCCACGTGTCTTGACATCCAATGTATCCCTGCAAAGTTTGGTGAAGATCTGAGTATGTAGTTTTTGACCTTATCTGGAACCTCCTATCTGAAAATTTGAAAATTCTTAAAAAATTCGTCCTCAATCTTGATGTCTCCAATCTCTTGTTTTGTACGTTTTTTCCACGTGTCTTGACATCCAATGTATCCCTGCAAAGTTTGGTGAAGATCTGAGTATGTAGTTTTTGACCTTATCTGGAACCTCATTTCTGAAAATTTGAAAATTCCTCAAAAATTCGTCCAAAATCTTGATGTCTCCAATCTCTTGTTTTGTACGTTTTTTCCACGTGTCTTGACATCCAATGTATCCCTGCAAAGTTTGGTGAAGATCTGAGTATGTCGTTTTTGACCTTATCTGGAACATCCTTTCTGAAAATTTGAAAATTCTTAAAAAATTCGTCCAAAATCTTGATGTTTCCAATCTCTTGTTTTGTACGTTTTTTCCACGTGTCTTGACATCCAATGTATCCCTGCAAAGTTTGGTGAAGATATGAGTATGTAGTTTTTGACCTTATCTGGAACCTCCCATCTGAAAATTTGAAAATTCCTAAAAAATCCGTCCAAAATCTTGATGACCTCAATCTCTTGTTTTGTACGTTTTTTCCACGTGTCTTGACATCCATTGTATCCCTGCAAAGTTTGGTGAAGATCTGAGTATGTAGTTTTTGACCTTATATGGAACCTCCTTTCTGAAAATTTGAAAATTCTTAAAAAATTCGTCCAAAATCTTGATGTCTCCAATGTCTTGTTTTGTACGTTTTTTCCACGTGTCTTGACATCCAAAGTATCCCTGCAAAGTTTGGTGAAGATCTGAGTATGTAGTTTTTGACCTTATCTGGAACATCCTTTCTGAAAATTTGAAAATTCTTAAAAAATTCGTCCAAAATCTTGACGTTTCCAATCTCTTCTTTTGTACGTTGTTTCCACGTGTCTTGACATCCAATGTATCCCTGTAAAGTTTGGTGAAGATCTGAGTATGTAGTTTTTGACCTTATCTGGAACCTCCCATCTGAAAATTTGAAAATTCCTAAAAAATCCGTCCAAAATCTTGATGACCCCAATCTCTTGTTTTGTACGTTTTTTCCACGTGTCTTGACATCCAATGTATCCCTGCAAAGTTTGGTGAAGATCTGAGTATGTAGTTTTTGACCTTATCTGGAACCTCCCATCTGAAAATTTGAAAATTCCTAAAAAATCCATCCAAAATCTTGATGCCCCCAATCTCTTGTTTTGTACGATTTTTCCACGTGTCTTGACATCCAATGTATCCCTGCAAAGTTTGGTGAAGATCTGAGTATGTAGTTTTTGACCTTATCTGGAACCTCCTATCTGAAAATTTGAAAATTCTTAAAAAATTCGTCCTAAATCTTGATGTCTCCAATCTCTTGTTTTGTACGTTTTTTCCACGTGTCTTGACATCCAATGTATCCCTGCAAAGTTTGGTGAAGATCTGAGTATGTAGTTTTTGACCTTATCTGGAACCTCATTTCTGAAAATTTGAAAATTCCTCAAAAATTCGTCCAAAATCTTGATGTCTCCAATCTCTTGTTTTGTACGTTTTTTCCACGTGTCTTGACATCCAATGTATCCCTGCAAAGTTTGGTGAAGATCTGAGTATGTCGTTTTTGACCTTATCTGGAACATCCTTTCTGAAAATTTGAAAATTCTTAAAAAATTCGTCCAAAATCTTGACGTCCCCAATCTCTGGTTTTGTACGTTTTTTCCACGTGTCTTGACATCCAATGTATCCCTGCAAAGTTTGGTCAAGATCTGAGTATGTAGTTTTTGACCTTATCTGGAACCTCCCATCTGAAAATTTGAAAATTCCTAAAAAATCCGTCCAAAATCTTGATGACCCCAATCTCTTGTTTTGTACGTTTTTTCCACGTGTCTTGACATCCAATGTATCCCTGCAAAGTTTGGTGAAGATCTGAGTATGTAGTTTTTGACCTTATCTGGAACCTCCTTTCTGAAAATTTGAAAATTCCTAAAAAATCCATCCAAAATCTTGATGCCCCCAATCTCTTGTTTTGTACGATTTTTCCACGTGTCTTGACATCCAATGTATCCCTGCAAAGTTTGGTGAAGATCTGAGTATGTAGTTTTTGACCTTATCTGGAACCTCCTATCTGAAAATTTGAAAATTCTTAAAAAATTCGTCCTAAATCTTGATGTCTCCAATCTCTTGTTTTGTACGTTTTTTCCACGTGTCTTGACATCCAATGTATCCCTGCAAAGTTTGGTGAAGATCTGAGTATGTAGTTTTTGACCTTATCTGGAACCTCATTTCTGAAAATTTGAAAATTCCTCAAAAATTCGTCCAAAATCTTGATGTCTCCAATCTCTTGTTTTGTACGTTTTTTCCACGTGTCTTGACATCCAATGTATCCCTGCAAAGTTTGGTGAAGATCTGAATATGTAGTTTTTGACTTTATCTGGAACCTCCTATCTGAAAATTTGAAAATTCTTAAAAAATTCGTCCAAAATCTTGATGTCTCCAATCTCTTGTTTTGTACGTTGTTTCCACGTGTCTTGACAACCAATGTATCCCTGTAAAGTTTGGTGAAGATCTGAGTATGTAGTTTTTGACCTTATCTGGAACCTCCCATCTGAAAATTTGAAAATTCCTAAAAAATCCGTCCAAAATCTTGATGACCCCAATCTCTTGTTTTGTACGTTTTTTCCACGTGTCTTGACATCCAATGTATCCCTGCAAAGTTTGGTGAAGATCTGAGTATGTAGTTTTTGACCTTATCTGGAACCTCCCATCTGAAAATTTGAAAATTCCTAAAAAATCCGTCCAAAATCTTGATGCCCCCAATCTCTTGTTTTGTACGATTTTTCCACGTGTCCTGACATCCAATGTATCCCTGCAAAGTTTGGTGAAGATCTGAGTATGTAGTTTTTGACCTTATCTGGAACCTCCTATCTGAAAATTTGAAAATTCTTAAAAAATTCGTCGAAAATCTTGATGTCTCCAATCTCTTGTTTTGTACGTTTTTTCCACGTGTCTTGACATGCAAAGTATCCCTGCAACGTTTGGTGAAGATCTGAGTATGTAGTTTTTGACCTTATCTGGAACCTCCTATCTGAAAATTTGAAAATTCTTCAAAAATTCGTCCAAAATCTTGATGACACCAATCTCTTGTTTTGTACGTTTTTCCACGTGTCTTGACATCCAATGTATCCATGCAAAGTTTGGTGAAGATCTGAGTATGTAGTTTTTGACCTTATATGGAACCTCCTATCTGAAAATTTGAAAATTCTTAAAAAATTCGTCCAAAATCTTGATGTTTCCAATCTCTTGTTTTGTACGTTTTTTCCACGTGTCTTGACATCCAATGTATCCCTGCAAAGTTTGGTGAAGATATGAGTATGTAGTTTTTGACCTTATCTGGAACCTCCCATCTGAAAATTTGAAAATTCCTAAAAAATCCGTCCAAAATCTTGATCACCTCAATCTCTTGTTTTGTACGTTTTTTCCACGTGTCTTGACATCCATTGTATCCCTGCAAAGTTTGGTGAAGATCTGAGTATGTAGTTTTTGACCTTATATGAAACCTCCTTTCTGAAAATTTGAAAATTCTTAAAAAATTCGTCCAAAATCTTGATGTCCCCAATCCTATGTTTTGTATGTTTTTTCCACGTGTCTTGACATCCAATGTATCCATGCAAAGTTTGGTGAAGATCTGAGTATGTCGTTTTTGACCTTATCTGGAACCTCCCATCTGAAAATTTGAAAATTCTTCAAAAATTCGTCGAAAACCTTGATGTCTCCAATCTCTTGTTTTGTACGTTTTTTCCACGTGTCTTGACATGCAAAGTATCCCTGCAACGTTTGGTGAAGATCTGAGTATGTAGTTTTTGACCTTATCTGGAACCTCCTATCTGAAAATTTGAAAATTCTTCAAAAATTCGTCCAAAATCTTGATGTCTCCAATCTCTTGTTTTGTACGTTTTTTCCACGTTTCTTGACATCCAATGTATCGCTGCAATGTTTGGTGAAGATCTGAGTATGTAGTTTTTGACCTTATATGGAACCTCCTTTCTGAAAATTTGAAAATTCTTAAAAAATTCGTCCAAAATCTTGATGTCCCCAATCCTATGTTTTGTATGTTTTTTCCACGTGTCTTGACATCCAATGTATCCATGCAAAGTTTGGTGAAGATCTGAGTATGTCGTTTTTGACCTTATCTGGAACCTCCCATCTGAAAATTTGAAAATTCTTCAAAAATTCGTCGAAAATCTTGATGTCTCCAATCTCTTCTTTTGTACGTTTTTTCCACGTGTCTTGACATGCAAAGTATCCCTGCAACGTTTGGTGAAGATCTGAGTATGTAGTTTTTGACCTTATCTGGAACATCCTTTCTGAAAATTTGAAAATTCTTAAAAAATTCGTCCAAAATCTTGATGACCTCAATCTCTTGTTTTGTACGTTTTTTCCACGTGTCTTGACATCCATTGTATCCCTGCAAAGTTTGGTGAAGATCTGAGTATGTAGTTTTTGACCTTATATGGAACCTCCTTTCTGAAAATTTGAAAATTCTTAAAAAATTCGTCCAAAATCTTGATGTCCCCAATCCTATGTTTTGTATGTTTTTTCCACGTGTCTTGACATCCAATGTATCCATGCAAAGTTTGGTGAAGATCTGAGTATGTCGTTTTTGACCTTATCTGGAACCTCCCATCTGAAAATTTGAAAATTCTTCAAAAATTCGTCGAAAATCTTGATGTCTCCAATCTCTTGTTTTGTACGTTTTTTCCACGTGTCTTGACATCCAATGTATCCCTGTAAAGTTTGGTGAAGATCTGAGTATGTAGTTTTTGACCTTATCTGGAACCTCCCATCTGAAAATTTGAAAATTCCTAAAAAATCCGTCCAAAATCTTGATGACCCCAATCTCTTGTTTTGTACGTTTTTTCCACGTGTCTTGACATCCAATGTATCCCTGCAAAGTTTGGTGAAGATCTGAGTATGTAGTTTTTGACCTTATCTGGAACCTCCTATCTGAAAATTTGAAAATTCTTCAAAAATTCGTCCAAAATCTTGATGACACCAATCTCTTGTTTTGTACGTTTTTCCACGTGTCTTGACATCCAATGTATCCATGCAAAGTTTGGTGAAGATCTGAGTATGTAGTTTTTGACCTTATATGGAACCTCCTATCTGAAAATTTGAAAATTCTTAAAAAATTCGTCCAAAATCTTGATGTTTCCAATCTCTTGTTTTGTACGTTTTTTCCACGTGTCTTGACATTCAATGTATCCCTGCAAAGTTTGGTGAAGATATGAGTATGTAGTTTTTGACATTATCTGGAACCTCCCATCTGAAAATTTGAAAATTCCTAAAAGATCCGTCCAAAATCTTGATGACCTCAATCTCTTGTTTTGTACGTTTTTTCCACGTGTCTTGACATCCATTGTATCCCTGCAAAGTTTGGTGAAGATCTGAGTATGTAGTTTTTGACCTTATATGGAACCTCCTTTCTGAAAATTTGAAAATTCTTAAAAAATTCGTCCAAAATCTTGATGTCTCCAATCTCTTGTTTTGTACGTTTTTTCCACGTGTCTTGACATCCAAAGTATCCCTGCAAAGTTTGGTGAAGATCTGAGTATGTAGTTTTTGACCTTATCTGGAACATCCTTTCTGAAAATTTGAAAATTCTTAAAAAATTCGTCCAAAATCTTGACGTTTCCAATCTCTTCTTTTGTACGTTGTTTCCACGTGTCTTGACATCCAATGTATCCCTGTAAAGTTTGGTGAAGATCTGAGTATGTAGTTTTTGACCTTATCTGGAACCTCCCATCTGAAAATTTGAAAATTCCTAAAAAATCCTTCCAAAATCTTGATGACCCCAATCTCTTGTTTTGTACGTTTTTTCCACGTGTCTTGACATCCAATGTATCCCTGCAAAGTTTGGTGAAGATCTGAGTATGTAGTTGTTGACCTTATCTGGAACCTCCCATCTGAAAATTTGAAAATTCCTAAAAAATCCATCCAAAATCTTGATGCCCCCAATCTCTTGTTTTGTACGATTTTTCCACGTGTCTTGACATCCAATGTATCCCTGCAAAGTTTGGTGAAGATCTGAGTATGTAGTTTTTGACCTTATCTGGAACCTCCTATCTGAAAATTTGAAAATTCTTAAAAAATTCGTCCTCAATCTTGATGTCTCCAATCTCTTGTTTTGTACGTTTTTTCCACGTGTCTTGACATCCAATGTATCCCTGCAAAGTTTGGTGAAGATCTGAGTATGTAGTTTTTGACCTTAT
The DNA here is from genome assembly GCF_977018435.1 of Lepisma saccharinum. Classification (NCBI taxonomy): domain Eukaryota; kingdom Metazoa; phylum Arthropoda; class Insecta; order Zygentoma; family Lepismatidae; genus Lepisma; species Lepisma saccharinum. Next base: position 83,668,101 of record NC_139242.1, on the reverse strand, counting down.
CTGGAACCTCATTTCTGAAAATTTGAAAATTCCTCAAAAATTCGTCCAAAATCTTGATGTCTCCAATCTCTTGTTTTGTACGTTTGTTCCACGTGTCTTGACATCCAATGTATCCCTGCAAAGTTTGGTGAAGATCTGAGTATGTCGTTTTTGACCTTATCTGGAACATCCTTTCTGAAAATTTGAAAATTCTTAAAAAATTCGTCCAAAATCTTGACGTCCCCAATCTCTGGTTTTGTACGTTTTTTCCACGTGTCTTGACATCCAATGTATCCCTGCAAAGTTTGGTCAAGATCTGAGTATGTAGTTTTTGACCTTATCTGGAACCTCCCATCTGAAAATTTGAAAATTCCTAAAAAATCCGTCCAAAATCTTGATGACCCCAATCTCTTGTTTTGTACGTTTTTTCCACGTGTCTTGACATCCAATGTATCCCTGCAAAGTTTGGTGAAGATCTGAGTATGTAGTTTTTGACCTTATCTGGAACCTCCTTTCTGAAAATTTGAAAATTCCTAAAAAATCCATCCAAAATCTTGATGCCCCCAATCTCTTGTTTTGTACGATTTTTCCACGTGTCTTGACATCCAATGTATCCCTGCAAAGTTTGGTGAAGATCTGAGTATGTAGTTTTTGACCTTATCTGGAACCTCCTATCTGAAAATTTGAAAATTCTTAAAAAATTCGTCCTAAATCTTGATGTCTCCAATCTCTTGTTTTGTACGTTTTTTCCACGTGTCTTGACATCCAATGTATCCCTGCAAAGTTTGGTGAAGATCTGAGTATGTAGTTTTTGACCTTATCTGGAACCTCATTTCTGAAAATTTGAAAATTCCTCAAAAATTCGTCCAAAATCTTGATGTCTCCAATCTCTTGTTTTGTACGTTTTTTCCACGTGTCTTGACATCCAATGTATCCCTGCAAAGTTTGGTGAAGATCTGAATATGTAGTTTTTGACCTTATCTGGAACCTCCTATCTGAAAATTTGAAAATTCTTAAAAAATTCGTCCAAAATCTTGATGTCTCCAATCTCTTGTTTTGTACGTTGTTTCCACGTGTCTTGACATCCAATGTATCCCTGTAAAGTTTGGTGAAGATCTGAGTATGTAGTTTTTGACCTTATCTGGAACCTCCCATCTGAAAATTTGAAAATTCCTAAAAAATCCGTCCAAAATCTTGATGACCCCAATCTCTTGTTTTGTACGTTTTTTCCACGTGTCTTGACATCCAATGTATCCCTGCAACGTTTGGTGAAGATCTGAGTATGTAGTTTTTGACCTTATCTGGAACCTCCCATCTGAAAATTTGAAAATTCCTAAAAAATCCGTCCAAAATCTTGATGCCCCCAATCTCTTGTTTTGTACGATTTTTCCACGTGTCTTGACATCCAATGTATCCCTGCAAAGTTTGGTGAAGATCTGAGTATGTAGTTTTTGACCTTATCTGGAACCTCCTATCTGAAAATTTGAAAATTCTTAAAAAATTCGTCGAAAATCTTGATGTCTCCAATCTCTTGTTTTGTACGTTTTTTCCACGTGTCTTGACATGCAAAGTATCCCTGCAACGTTTGGTGAAGATCTGAGTATGTAGTTTTTGACCTTATCTGGAACCTCCTATCTGAAAATTTGAAAATTCTTCAAAAATTCGTCCAAAATCTTGATGACACCAATCTCTTGTTTTGTACGTTTTTCCACGTGTCTTGACATCCAATGTATCCATGCAAAGTTTGGTGAAGATCTGAGTATGTAGTTTTTGACCTTATATGGAACCTCCTATCTGAAAATTTGAAAATTCTTAAAAAATTCGTCCAAAATCTTGATGTTTCCAATCTCTTGTTTTGTACGTTTTTTCCACGTGTCTTGACATCCAATGTATCCCTGCAAAGTTTGGTGAAGATATGAGTATGTAGTTTTTGACCTTATCTGGAACCTCCCATCTGAAAATTTGAAAATTCCTAAAAAATCCGTCCAAAATCTTGATCACCTCAATCTCTTGTTTTGTACGTTTTTTCCACGTGTCTTGACATCCATTGTATCCCTGCAAAGTTTGGTGAAGATCTGAGTATGTAGTTTTTGACCTTATATGAAACCTCCTTTCTGAAAATTTGAAAATTCTTAAAAAATTCGTCCAAAATCTTGATGTCCCCAATCCTATGTTTTGTATGTTTTTTCCACGTGTCTTGACATCCAATGTATCCATGCAAAGTTTGGTGAAGATCTGAGTATGTCGTTTTTGACCTTATCTGGAACCTCCCATCTGAAAATTTGAAAATTCTTCAAAAATTCGTCGAAAACCTTGATGTCTCCAATCTCTTGTTTTGTACGTTTTTTCCACGTGTGTTGACATGCAAAGTATCCCTGCAACGTTTGGTGAAGATCTGAGTATGTAGTTTTTGACCTTATCTGGAACCTCCTATCTGAAAATTTGAAAATTCTTCAAAAATTCGTCCAAAATCTTGATGTCTCCAATCTCTTGTTTTGTACGTTTTTTCCACGTTTCTTGACATCCAATGTATCGCTGCAATGTTTGGTGAAGATCTGAGTATGTAGTTTTTGACCTTATATGGAACCTCCTTTCTGAAAATTTGAAAATTCTTAAAAAATTCGTCCAAAATCTTGATGTCCCCAATCCTATGTTTTGTATGTTTTTTCCACGTGTCTTGACATCCAATGTATCCATGCAAAGTTTGGTGAAGATCTGAGTATGTCGTTTTTGACCTTATCTGGAACCTCCCATCTGAAAATTTGAAAATTCTTCAAAAATTCGTCGAAAATCTTGATGTCTCCAATCTCTTGTTTTGTACGTTTTTTCCACGTGTCTTGACATGCAAAGTATCCCTGCAACGTTTGGTGAAGATCTGAGTATGTAGTTTTTGACCTTATCTGGAACATCCTTTCTGAAAATTTGAAAATTCTTAAAAAATTCGTCCAAAATCTTGACGTTTCCAATCTCTTGTTTTGTACGTGGTTTCCACGTGTCTTGACATCCAATGTATCCCTGTAAAGTTTGGTGAAGATCTGAGTATGTAGTTTTTGACCTTATCTGGAACCTCCCATCTGAAAATTTGAAAATTCCTAAAAAATCCGTCCAAAATCTTGATGACTCCAATCTCTTGTTTTGTACGTTTTTTCCACGTGTCTTGACATCCAATGTATCCCTGCAAAGTTTGGTGAAGATCTGAGTATGTAGTTTTTGACCTTATCTGGAACCTCCCATCTGAAAATTTGAAAATTCCTAAAAAATCCGTCCAAAATCTTGATGCCCCCAATCTCTTGTTTTGTACGATTTTTCCACATGTCTTGACATCCAATGTATCCCTGCAAAGTTTGGTGAAGATCTGAGTATGTAGTTTTTGACCTTATCTGGAACCTCCTATCTGAAAATTTGAAAATTCTTAAAAAATTCGTCGAAAATCTTGATGTCTCCAATCTCTTGTTTTGTACGTTTTTTCCACGTGTCTTGACATGCAAAGTATCCCTGCAACGTTTGGTGAAGATCTGAGTATGTAGTTTTTGACCTTATCTGGAACCTCCTATCTGAAAATTTGAAAATTCTTCAAAAATTCGTCCAAAATCTTGATGTCTCCAATCTCTTGTTTTGTACGTTTTTTCCACGTGTCTTGACATCCAATGTATCCCTGCAAAGTTTGGTGAAGATCTGAGTATGTAGTTTTTGACCTTATCTGGAACCTCCCATCTGAAAATTTGAAAAATCCTAAAAAATCCTTCCAAAATCTTGATGACCTCAATCTCTTGTTTTGTACGTTTTCTCCACGTGTCTTGACATCCATTGTATCCCTGCAAAGTTTGGTGAAGATCTGAGTATGTAGTTTTTGACCTTATATGGAACCTCCTTTCTGAAAATTTGAAAATTCTTAAAAAATTCGTCCAAAATCTTGATGTCCCCAATCCTATGTTTTGTATGTTTTTTCCACGTGTCTTGACATCCAATGTATCCATGCAAAGTTTGGTGAAGATCTGAGTATGTCGTTTTTGACCTTATCTGGAACCTCCCATCTGAAAATTTGAAAATTCTTCAAAAATTCGTCCAAAATCTTGATGTCTCCAATCTCTTGTTTTGTACGTTTTTTCCACGTGTCTTGACATCCAATGTATCCCTGCAAAGTTTGGTGAAGATCTGAGTATGTAGTTTTTGACCTTATCTGGAACCTCATTTCTGAAAATTTGAAAATTCATCAAAAATTTGTCCAAAATCTTGATGTCTCCAATCTCTTGTTTTGTACGTTTTTTCCACGTGTCTTGACATCCAATGTATCCCTGCAAAGTTTGGTGAAGATCTGAGTATGTAGTTTTTGACCTTATCTGGAACCTCCTATCTGAAAATTTGAAAATTCTTAAAAAATTAGTCGAAAATCTTGATGTCTCCAATCTCTTGTTTTGTACGTTTTTTCCACGTGTCTTGACATGCAAAGTATCCCTTATACGTTTGGTGAAGATCTGAGTATGTAGTTTTTGACCTTATCTGGAACCTCCTATCTGAAAATTTGAAAATTCTTCAAAAATTCGTCCAAAATCTTGATGACACCAATCTCTTGTTTTGTACGTTTTTCCACGTGTCTTGACATCCAATGTATCCATGCAAAGTTTGGTGAAGATCTGAGTATGTAGTTTTTGACCTTATATGGAACCTCCTATCTGAAAATTTGAAAATTCTTAAAAAATTCGTCCAAAATCTTGATGTTTCCAATCTCTTGTTTTGTACGTTTTTTCCACGTGTCTTGACATCCAATGTATCCCTGCAAAGTTTGGTGAAGATATGAGTATGTAGTTTTTGACCTTATCTGGAACCTCCCATCTGAAAATTTGAAAATTCCTAAAAAATCCGTCCAAAATCTTGATGACCTCAATCTCTTGTTTTGTACGTTTTTTCCACGTGTCTTGACATCCATTGTATCCCTGCAAAGTTTGGTGAAGATCTGAGTATGTAGTTTTTGACCTTATATGGAACCTCCTTTCTGAAAATTTGAAAATTCTTAAAAAAATTCGTCCAAAATCTTGATGTCCCCAATCCTATGTTTTGTATGTTTTTTCCACGTGTCTTGACATCCAATGTATCCATGCAAAGTTTGGTGAAGATCTGAGTATGTCGTTTTTGACCTTATCTGGAACCTCCCATCTGAAAATTTGAAAATTCTTCAAAAATTCGTCGAAAATCTTGATGTCTCCAATCTCTTGTTTTGTACGTTTTTTCCACGTGTCTTGACATCCAATGTATCCCTGTAAAGTTTGGTGAAGATCTGAGTATGTAGTTTTTGACCTTATCTGGAACCTCCCATCTGAAAATTTGAAAATTCCTAAAAAATCCGTCCAAAATCTTGATGACCCCAATCTCTTGTTTTGTACGTTTTTTCCACGTGTCTTGACATCCAATGTATCCCTGCAAAGTTTGGTGAAGATCTGAGTATGTAGTTTTTGACATTATCTGGAACCTCCTATCTGAAAATTTGAAAATTCTTCAAAAATTCGTCCAAAATCTTGATGACACCAATCTCTTGTTTTGTACGTTTTTCCACGTGTCTTGACATCCAATGTATCCATGCAAAGTTTGGTGAAGATCTGAGTATGTAGTTTTTGACCTTATATGGAACCTCCTATCTGAAAATTTGAAAATTCTTAAAAAATTTGACCAAAATCTTGATGTTTCCAATCTCTTGTTTTGTACGTTTTTTCCACGTGTCTTGACATCCAATGTATCCCTGCAAAGTTTGGTGAAGATATGAGTATGTAGTTTTTGACCTTATCTGGAACCTCCCATCTGAAAATTTGAAAATTCCTAAAAAATCCGTCCAAAATCTTGATCACCTCAATCTCTTGTTTTGTACGTTTTTTCCACGTGTCTTGACATCCATTGTATCCCTGCAAAGTTTGGTGAAGATCTGAGTATGTAGTTTTTGACCTTATATGAAACCTCCTTTCTGAAAATTTGAAAATTCTTAAAAAATTCGTCCAAAATCTTGATGTCCCCAATCCTATGTTTTGTATGTTTTTTCCACGTGTCTTGACATCCAATGTATCCATGCAAAGTTTGGTGAAGATCTGAGTATGTCGTTTTTGACCTTATCTGGAACCTCCCATCTGAAAATTTGAAAATTCTTCAAAAATTCGTCGAAAACCTTGATGTCTCCAATCTCTTGTTTTGTACGTTTTTTCCACGTGTCTTGACATGCAAAGTATCCCTGCAACGTTTGGTGAAGATCTGAGTATGTAGTTTTTGACCTTATCTGGAACCTCCTATCTGAAAATTTGAAAATTCTTCAAAAATTCGTCCAAAATCTTGATGTCTCCAATCTCTTGTTTTGTACGTTTTTTCCACGTTTCTTGACATCCAATGTATCGCTGCAATGTTTGGTGAAGATCTGAGTATGTAGTTTTTGACCTTATATGGAACCTCCTTTCTGAAAATTTGAAAATTCTTAAAAAATTCGTCCAAAATCTTGATGTCCCCAATCCTATGTTTTGTATGTTTTTTCCACGTGTCTTGACATCCAATGTATCCATGCAAAGTTTGGTGAAGATCTGAGTATGTCGTTTTTGACCTTATCTGGAACCTCCCATCTGAAAATTTGAAAATTCTTCAAAAATTCGTCGAAAATCTTGATGTCTCCAATCTCTTGTTTTGTACGTTTTTTCCACGTGTCTTGACATGCAAAGTATCCCTGCAACGTTTGGTGAAGATCTGAGTATGTAGTTTTTGACCTTATCTGGAACATCCTTTCTGAAAATTTGAAAATTCTTAAAAAATTCGTCCAAAATCTTGACGTTTCCAATCTCTTGTTTTGTACGTGGTTTCCACGTGTCTTGACATCCAATGTATCCCTGTAAAGTTTGGTGAAGATCTGAGTATGTAGTTTTTGACCTTATCTGGAACCTCCCATCTGAAAATTTGAAAATTCCTAAAAAATCCGTCCAAAATCTTGATGACTCCAATCTCTTGTTTTGTACGTTTTTTCCACGTGTCTTGACATCCAATGTATCCCTGCAAAGTTTGGTGAAGATCTGAGTATGTAGTTTTTGACCTTATCTGGAACCTCCCATCTGAAAATTTGAAAATTCCTAAAAAATCCGTCCAAAATCTTGATGCCCCCAATCTCTTGTTTTGTACGATTTTTCCACATGTCTTGACATCCAATGTATCCCTGCAAAGTTTGGTGAAGATCTGAGTATGTAGTTTTTGACCTTATCTGGAACCTCCTATCTGAAAATTTGAAAATTCTTAAAAAATTCGTCGAAAATCTTGATGTCTCCAATCTCTTGTTTTGTACGTTTTTTCCACGTGTCTTGACATGCAAAGTATCCCTGCAACGTTTGGTGAAGATCTGAGTATGTAGTTTTTGACCTTATCTGGAACCTCCTATCTGAAAATTTGAAAATTCTTCAAAAATTCGTCCAAAATCTTGATGTCTCCAATCTCTTGTTTTGTACGTTTTTTCCACGTGTCTTGACATCCAATGTATCCCTGCAAAGTTTGGTGAAGATCTGAGTATGTAGTTTTTGACCTTATCTGGAACCTCCCATCTGAAAATTTGAAAATTCCTAAAAAATCCTTCCAAAATCTTGATGACCTCAATCTCTTGTTTTGTACGTTTTCTCCACGTGTCTTGACATCCATTGTATCCCTGCAAAGTTTGGTGAAGATCTGAGTATGTAGTTTTTGACCTTATATGGAACCTCCTTTCTGAAAATTTGAAAATTCTTAAAAAATTCGTCCAAAATCTTGATGTCCCCAATCCTATGTTTTGTATGTTTTTTCCACGTGTCTTGACATCCAATGTATCCATGCAAAGTTTGGTGAAGATCTGAGTATGTCGTTTTTGACCTTATCTGGAACCTCCCATCTGAAAATTTGAAAATTCTTCAAAAATTCGTCCAAAATCTTGATATCTCCAATCTCTTGTTTTGTACGTTTTTTCCACGTGTCTTGACATCCAATGTATCCCTGCAAAGTTTGGTGAAGATCTGAGTATGTCGTTTTTGAACTCATCTGGAACATCCTATCTGAAAATTTGAAAATTCTTAAAAAATTCGTCCAAAATCTTGACGTCTCCAATCTCTTGTTTTGTACGTTTTTTCCACGTGTCTTGACATCCAATGTATCCCTGCAAAGTTTGGTGAAGATCTGAGTATGTAGTTTTTGACCTTATCTGGAACCTCCCATCTGAAAATTTGAAAATTCCTAAAAAATCTGTCCAAAATCTTGATGCCCCCAATCTCTTGTTTTGTACGATTTTTCCACGTGTCTTGACATCCAATGTATCCCTGCAAAGTTTGGTGAAGATCTGAATATGTAGTTTTTGACCTTATCTGGAACCTCCTATCTGAAAATTTGAAAATTCTTAAAAAATTCGTCCAAAATCTTGATGTCTCCAATCTCTTGTTTTGTACGTTTTTGCCACGTGTCTTGACATCCAATGTATACCTGCAAAGTTTGGTGAAGATCTGAGTATGTAGTTTTTGACCTTATCTGGAACCTCATTTCTGAAAATTTGAAAATTCATCAAAAATTCGTCCAAAATCTTGATGTCTCCAATCTCTTGTTTTGTACGTTTTTTCCACGTGTCTTGACATCCAATGTATCCCTGCAAAGTTTGGTGAAGATCTGAGTATGTAGTTTTTGACCTTATCTGGAACCTCCTATCTGAAAATTTGAAAATTCTTAAAAAATTAGTCGAAAATCTTGATGTCTCCAATCTCTTGTTTTGTACGTTTTTTCCACGTGTCTTGACATGCAAAGTATCCCTTATACGTTTGGTGAAGATCTGAGTATGTAGTTTTTGACCTTATCTGGAACCTCCTATCTGAAAATTTGAAAATTCTTCAAAAATTCGTCCAAAATCTTGATGACACCAATCTCTTGTTTTGTACGTTTTTCCACGTGTCTTGACATCCAATGTATCCATGCAAAGTTTGGTGAAGATCTGAGTATGTAGTTTTTGACCTTATATGGAACCTCCTATCTGAAAATTTGAAAATTCTTAAAAAATTCGTCCAAAATCTTGATGTTTCCAATCTCTTGTTTTGTACGTTTTTTCCACGTGTCTTGACATCCAATGTATCCCTGCAAAGTTTGGTGAAGATATGAGTATGTAGTTTTTGACCTTATCTGGAACCTCCCATCTGAAAATTTGAAAATTCCTAAAAAATCCGTCCAAAATCTTGATGACCTCAATCTCTTGTTTTGTACGTTTTTTCCACGTGTCTTGACATCCATTGTATCCCTGCAAAGTTTGGTGAAGATCTGAGTATGTAGTTTTTGACCTTATATGGAACCTCCTTTCTGAAAATTTGAAAATTCTTAAAAAATTCGTCCAAAATCTTGATGTCTCCAATCTCTTGTTTTGTACGTTTTTTCCACGTGTATTGACATCCAAAGTATCCCTGCAAAGTTTGGTGAAGATCTGAGTATGTAGTTTTTGACCTTATCTGGAACATCCTTTCTGAAAATTTGAAAATTCTTAAAAAATTCGTCCAAAATCTTGACGTTTCCAATCTCTTCTTTTGTACGTTGTTTCCACGTGTCTTGACATCCAATGTATCCCTGTAAAGTTTGGTGAAGATCTGAGTATGTAGTTTTTGACCTTATCTGGAACCTCCCATCTGAAAATTTGAAAATTCCTAAAAAATCCGTCCAAAATCTTGATGACCCCAATCTCTTGTTTTGTACGTTTTTTCCACGTGTCTTGACATCCAATGTATCCCTGCAAAGTTTGGTGAAGATCTGAGTATGTAGTTTTTGACCTTATCTGGAACCTCCCATCTGAAAATTTGAAAATTCCTAAAAAATCCATCCAAAATCTTGATGCCCCCAATCTCTTGTTTTGTACGATTTTTCCACGTGTCTTGACATCCAATGTATCCCTGCAAAGTTTGGTGAAGATCTGAGTATGTAGTTTTTGACCTTATCTGGAACCTCCTATCTGAAAATTTGAAAATTCTTAAAAAATTCGTCCTAAATCTTGATGTCTCCAATCTCTTGTTTTGTACGTTTTTTCCACGTGTCTTGACATCCAATGTATCCCTGCAAAGTTTGGTGAAGATCTGAGTATGTAGTTTTTGACCTTATCTGGAACCTCATTTCTGAAAATTTGAAAATTCCTCAAAAATTCGTCCAAAATCTTGATGTCTCCAATCTCTTGTTTTGTACGTTTTTTCCACGTGTCTTGACATCCAATGTATCCCTGCAAAGTTTGGTGAAGATCTGAGTATGTCGTTTTTGACCTTATCTGGAACATCCTTTCTGAAAATTTGAAAATTCTTAAAAAATTCGTCCAAAATCTTGACGTCCCCAATCTCTGGTTTTGTACGTTTTTTCCACGTGTCTTGACATCCAATGTATCCCTGCAAAGTTTGGTCAAGATCTGAGTATGTAGTTTTTGACCTTATCTGGAACCTCCCATCTGAAAATTTGAAAATTCCTAAAAAATCCGTCCAAAATCCTGATGACCCCAATCTCTTGTTTTGTACGTTTTTTCCACGTGTCTTGACATCCAATGTATCCCTGCAAAGTTTGGTGAAGATCTGAGTATGTAGTTTTTGACCTTATCTGGAACCTCCTTTCTGAAAATTTGAAAATTCCTAAAAAATCCATCCAAAATCTTGATGCCCCCAATCTCTTGTTTTGTACGATTTTTCCACGTGTCTTGACATCCAATGTATCCCTGCAAAGTTTGGTGAAGATCTGAGTATGTAGTTTTTGACCTTATCTGGAACCTCCTATCTGAAAATTTGAAAATTCTTAAAAAATTCGTCCTAAATCTTGATGTCTCCAATCTCTTGTTTTGTACGTTTTTTCCACGTGTCTTGACATCCAATGTATCCCTGCAAAGTTTGGTGAAGATCTGAGTATGTAGTTTTTGACCTTATCTGGAACCTCATTTCTGAAAATTTGAAAATTCCTCAAAAATTCGTCCAAAATCTTGATGTCTCCAATCTCTTGTTTTGTACGTTTTTTCCACGTGTCTTGACATCCAATGTATCCCTGCAAAGTTTGGTGAAGATCTGAATATGTAGTTTTTGACCTTATCTGGAACCTCCTATCTGAAAATTTGAAAATTCTTAAAAAATTCGTCCAAAATCTTGATGTCTCCAATCTCTTGTTTTGTACGTTGTTTCCACGTGTCTTGACATCCAATGTATCCCTGTAAAGTTTGGTGAAGATCTGAGTATGTAGTTTTTGACCTTATCTGGAACCTCCCATCTGAAAATTTGAAAATTCCTAAAAAATCCGTCCAAAATCTTGATGACCCCAATCTCTTGTTTTGTACGTTTTTTCCACGTGTCTTGACATCCAATGTATCCCTGCAAAGTTTGGTGAAGATCTGAGTATGTAGTTTTTGACCTTATCTGGAACCTCCCATCTGAAAATTTGAAAATTCCTAAAAAATCCGTCCAAAATCTTGATGCCCCCAATCTCTTGTTTTGTACGATTTTTCCACGTGTCTTGACATCCAATGTATCCCTGCAAAGTTTGGTGAAGATCTGAGTATGTAGTTTTTGACCTTATCTGGAACCTCCTATCTGAAAATTTGAAAATTCTTAAAAAATTCGTCGAAAATCTTGATGTCTCCAATCTCTTGTTTTGTACGTTTTTTCCACGTGTCTTGACATGCAAAGTATCCCTGCAACGTTTGGTGAAGATCTGAGTATGTAGTTTTTGACCTTATCTGGAACCTCCTATCTGAAAATTTGAAAATTCTTCAAAAATTCGTCCAAAATCTTGATGACACCAATCTCTTGTTTTGTACGTTTTTCCACGTGTCTTGACATCCAATGTATCCATGCAAAGTTTGGTGAAGATCTGAGTATGTAGTTTTTGACCTTATATGGAACCTCCTATCTGAAAATTTGAAAATTCTTAAAAAATTCGTCCAAAATCTTGATGTTTCCAATCTCTTGTTTTGTACGTTTTTTCCACGTGTCTTGACATCCAATGTATCCCTGCAAAGTTTGGTGAAGATATGAGTATGTAGTTTTTGACCTTATCTGGAACCTCCCATCTGAAAATTTGAAAATTCCTAAAAAATCCGTCCAAAATCTTGATCACCTCAATCTCTTGTTTTGTACGTTTTTTCCACGTGTCTTGACATCCATTGTATCCCTGCAAAGTTTGGTGAAGATCTGAGTATGTAGTTTTTGACCTTATATGAAACCTCCTTTCTGAAAATTTGAAAATTCTTAAAAAATTCGTCCAAAATCTTGATGTCCCCAATCCTATGTTTTGTATGTTTTTTCCACGTGTCTTGACATCCAATGTATCCATGCAAAGTTTGGTGAAGATCTGAGTATGTCGTTTTTGACCTTATCTGGAACCTCCCATCTGAAAATTTGAAAATTCTTCAAAAATTCGTCGAAAACCTTGATGTCTCCAATCTCTTGTTTTGTACGTTTTTTCCACGTGTCTTGACATGCAAAGTATCCCTGCAACGTTTGGTGAAGATCTGAGTATGTAGTTTTTGACCTTATCTGGAACCTCCTATCTGAAAATTTGAAAATTCTTAAAAAATTCGTCCAAAATCTTGACGTCTCCAATCTATTGTTTTGTACGTTTTTCCCACGTGTCTTGACATCCAATGTATCCCTGCAAAGTTTGGTGAAGATCTGAGTATGTAGTTTTTGACCTTATCTGGAACCTCATTTCTGAAAATTTGAAAATTCCTCAAAAATTCGTCCAAAATCTTGATGTCTCCAATCTCTTGTTTTGTACGTTTTTTCCACTTGTCTTGACATCCAATGTATCCCTGCAAAGTTTGGTGAAGATCTGAGTATGTAGTTTTTGACCTTCTCTGGAACCTCCTATCTGAAAATTTGAAAATTCTTAAAAAATTCGTCCAAAATCTTGACGTCTCCAATCTCTTGTTTTGTACGTTTTTCCCACGTGTCTTGACATCCAATGTATCCCTGCAAAGTTTGGTGAAGATCTGAGTATGTAGTTTTTGACCTTATCTGGAACCTCATTTCTGAAAATTTGAAAATTCCTCAAAAATTCGTCCAAAATCTTGATGTCTCCAATCTCTTGTCTTGTACATTTTTTCCACGTGTCTTGACATCCAATGTATCCCTGCAAAGTTTGGTGAAGATCTGAGTATGTTGTTTTTGACCTTATCTGGAACCTCCTATCTGAAAATTTGAAAATACTTAAAAAATTCGTCCAAAATCTTGATGTCTCCAATCTCTTGTTTTGTACGTTTTTTCCACGTGTCTTGACATCCAATGTATCCCTGCATAGTTTGGTGAAGATCTGAGTATGTAGTTTTTGACCTTATATGGAACCTCCTATCTGAAAATTTGAAAATTCTTAAAAAATTCGTCCAAAATCTTGATGTCTCCAATCTCTTATTTTGTACGTTTTTTTCACGTGTCTTGACATCCAATGTTCCCTGCAATGTTTGGTGAAGATCTGAGTATGTAGTTTTTGACCTCATATGGAACCTCCTATCTGAAAATTTGAAAATTCTTAAAAAATTTGACCAAAATCTTGATGTCCCCAATCCTATGTTTTGTATGTTTTTCCCACGTGTCTTGACATCCAATGTATCCCTGCAAAGTTTGGTGAAGATCTGAGTATGTAGTTTTTGACCTTATCTGGAACCTCCTATCTGAAAATTTGAAAATTCTTAAAAAATTCGTCCAAAATCTTGATGTCCCCAATCTCTTGTTTTGTACGTTTTTTCCACGTGTCTTGACATCCAATGTATCCCTGCAAAGTTTGGTGAAGATCTGAGTATGTCGTTTTTGACCTTATCTGGAACATCCTTTCTGGAAATTTGAAAATTCTTAAAAAATTCGTCCAAAATCTTGACGTCTCCAATCTCTTGTTTTGTACGTTTTTTCCACGTGTCTTGACATCCAATGTATCCCTGTAAAGTTTGGTGAAGATCTGAGTATGTAGTTTTTGACCTTATCTGGAACCTCCCATCTGAAAATTTGAAAATTCCTAAAAAATCCGTCCAAAATCTTGATGACCCCAATCTCTTGTTTTGTACGTTTTTTCCACGTGTCTTGACATCCAATGTATCCCTGCAAAGTTTGGTGAAGATCTGAGTATGTAGTTTTTGACCTTATCTGGAACCTCCTATCTGAAAATTTGAAAATTGTTAAAAAATTCGTCCAAAATCTTGATGTCTCCAATCTCTTGTTTTGTACGTTTTTCCCACGTGTCTTGACATCCAATGTATCCCTGCAAAGTTTGGTGAAGATCTGAGTATGTAGTTTTTGACCTTATCTGGAAAATCATTTCTGAAAATTTGAAAATTCCTCAAAAATTCGTCCAAAATCTTGATGTCTCCAATCTCTTGTTTTGTACGTTTTTTCCACGTGTCTTGACATTCAATGTATCCCTGCAAAGTTTGGTGAAGATCTGAGTATGTAGTTTTTGACCTTATCTGGAACCTCCTATCTGAAAATTTGAAAATTCTTAAAAAATTCGTCCAAAATCTTGATGTCTCCAATCTCTTGTTTTGTACGTTTTTTCCACGTGTCTTGACATCCAATGGATCCCTGGAAAGTTTGGTGAAGATCTGAGTATGTAGTTTTTGACCTTATATGGAACCTCCTATCTGAAAATTTGAAAATTCTTAAAAAATTTGACTAAAATCTTGATATCCCCAATCCTATGTTTTGTATGTTTTTTCCACCTGTCTTGACATCCAATGTTTCCCTGCAAAGTTTGGTGAAGATCTGAGTATGTAGTTTTTGACCTTATCTGGAACCTCCCATCTGAAAATTTGAAAATTCTTCAAAAATTCGTCGAAAATCTTGATGTCTCCAATCTCTTGTTTTGTACGTTTTTTCCACGTGTCTTGACATGCAAAGTATCCCTGCAACGTTTGGTGAAGATCTGAGTATGTAGTTTTTGACCTTATCTGGAACATCCTTTCTGAAAATTTGAAAATTCTTAAAAAATTCGTCCAAAATCTTGACGTTTCCAATCTCTTGTTTTGTACGTGGTTTCCACGTGTCTTGACATCCAATGTATCCCTGTAAAGTTTGGTGAAGATCTGAGTATGTAGTTTTTGACCTTATCTGGAACCTCCCATCTGAAAATTTGAAAATTCCTAAAAAATCCGTCCAAAATCTTGATGACCCCAATCTCTTGTTTTGTACGTTTTTTCCACGTGTCTTGACATCCAATGTATCCCTGCAAAGTTTGGTGAAGATCTGAGTATGTAGTTTTTGACCTTATCTGGAACCTCCCATCTGAAAATTTGAAAATTCCTAAAAAATCCATCCAAAATCTTGATGCCCCCAATCTCTTGTTTTGTACGATTTTTCCACGTGTCTTGACATCCAATGTATCCCTGCAAAGTTTGGTGAAGATCTGAGTATGTAGTTTTTGACCTTATCTGGAACCTCCTATCTGAAAATTTGAAAATTCTTAAAAAATTCGTCCTAAATCTTGATGTCTCCAATCTCTTGTTTTGTACGTTTTTGCCACGTGTCTTGACATCCAATGTATCCCTGCAAAGTTTGGTGAAGATCTGAGTATGTAGTTTTTGACCTTATCTGGAACCTCATTTCTGAAAATTTGAAAATTCCTCAAAAATTCGTCCAAAATCTTGATGTCTCCAATCTCTTGTTTTGTACGTTTTTTCCACGTGTCTTGACATCCAATGTATCCCTGCAAAGTTTGGTGAAGATCTGAGTATGTCGTTTTTGACCTTATCTGGAACATCCTTTCTGAAAATTTGAAAATTCTTAAAAAATTCGTCCAAAATCTTGACGTCCCCAATCTCTTGTTTTGTACGTTTTTTCCACGTGTCTTGACATCCAATGTATCCCTGCAAAGTTTGGTCAAGATCTGAGTATGTAGTTTTTGACCTTATCTGGAACCTCCTATCTGAAAATTTGAAAATTCTTAAAAAATTCGTCCAAAATCTTGACGTTTCCAATCTCTTGTTTTGTACGTTGTTTCCACGTGTCTTGACATCCAATGTATCCCTGTAAAGTTTGGTGAAGATCTGAGTATGTAGTTTTTGACCTTATCTGGAACCTCCCATCTGAAAATTTGAAAATTCCTAAAAAATCCGTCCAAAATCTTGATGACCCCAATCTCTTGTTTTGTACGTTTTTTCCACGTGTCTTGACATCCAATGTATCCCTGCAAAGTTTGGTGAAGATCTGAGTATGTAGTTTTTGACCTTATCTGGAACCTCCCATCTGAAAATTTGAAAATTCCTAAAAAATCCGTCCAAAATCTTGATGCCCCCAATCTCTTGTTTTGTACGATTTTTCCACGTGTCTTGACATCCAATGTATCCCTGCAAAGTTTGGTGAAGATCTGAGTATGTAGTTTTTGACCTTATCTGGAACCTCCTATCTGAAAATTTGAAAATTCTTAAAAAATTCGTCGAAAATCTTGATGTCTCCAATCTCTTGTTTTGTACGTTTTTTCCACGTGTCTTGACATGCAAAGTATCCCTGCAACGTTTGGTGAAGATCTGAGTATGTAGTTTTTGACCTTATCTGGAACCTCCTATCTGAAAATTTGAAAATTCTTCAAAAATTCGTCCAAAATCTTGATGACACCAATCTCTTGTTTTGTACGTTTTTTCCACGTGTCTTGACATCCAATGTATCCATGCAAAGTTTGGTGAAGATCTGAGTATGTAGTTTTTGACCTTATATGGAACCTCCTATCTGAAAATTTGAAAATTCTTAAAAAATTCGTCCAAAATCTTGATGTCTCCAATCTCTTGTTTTGTACGTTTTTTTCACGTGTCTTGACATCCAATGTATCCCTGCAAAGTTTGGTGAAGATCTGAGTATGAAGTTTTTGACCTTATCTGGAACCTCCCATCTGAAAATTTGAAAATTCCTAAAAAATCCTTCCAAAATCTTGATGACCTCAATCTCTTGTTTTGTACGTTTTCTCCACGTGTCTTGACATCCATTGTATCCCTGCAAAGTTTGGTGAAGATCTGAGTATGTAGTTTTTGACCTTATCTGGAACCTCCTTTCTGAAAATTTGAAAATTCTTAAAAAATTCGTCCAAAATCTTGATGTCCCCAATCCTATGTTTTGTATGTTTTTTCCACGTGTCTTGACATCCAATGTATCCATGCAAAGTTTGGTGAAGATCTGAGTATGTCGTTTTTGACCTTATCTGGAACCTCCCATCTGAAAATTTGAAAATTCTTCAAAAATTCGTCCAAAATCTTGATGTCTCCAATCTCTTGTTTTGTACGTTTTTTCCACGTGTCTTGACATCCAATGTATCCCTGCAAAGTTTGGTGAAGATCTGAGTATGTCGTTTTTGAACTCATCTGGAACATCCTTTCTGAAAATTTGAAAATTCTTAAAAAATTCGTCCAAAATCTTGACGTCTCCAATCTCTTGTTTTGTACGTTTTTTCCACGTGTCTTGACATCCAATGTATCCCTGCAAAGTTTGGTGAAGATCTGAGTATGTAGTTTTTGACCTTATCTGGAACCTCCCATCTGAAAATTTGAAAATTCCTAAAAAATCTGTCCAAAATCTTGATGCCCCCAATCTCTTGTTTTGTTCGATTTTTCCACGTGTCTTGACATCCAATGTATCCCTGCAAAGTTTGGTGAAGATCTGAATATGTAGTTTTTGACCTTATCTGGAACCTCCTATCTGAAAATTTGAAAATTCTTAAAAAATTCGTCCAAAATCTTGATGTCTCCAATCTCTTGTTTTGTACGTTTTTGCCACGTGTCTTGACATCCAATGTATACCTGCAAAGTTTGGTGAAGATCTGAGTATGTAGTTTTTGACCTTATCTGGAACATCATTTCTGAAAATTTGAAAATTCCTCAAAAATTCGTCCAAAATCTTGATGTCTCCAATCTCTTGTTTTGTACGTTTTTTCCACGTGTCTTGACATCCAATGTATCCCTGCAAAGTTTGGTGAAGATCTGAGTATGTAGTTTTTGACCTTATCTGGAACCTCCTATCTGAAAATTTGAAAATTCTTAAAAAATTCGTCGAAAATCTTGATGTCTCCAATCTCTTGTTTTGTACGTTTTTTCCACGTGTCTTGACATGCAAAGTATCCCTGCAACGTTTGGTGAAGATCTGAGTATGTAGTTTTTGACCTTATCTGGAACCTCCTATCTGAAAATTTGAAAATTCTTCAAAAATTCGTCCAAAATCTTGATGACACCAATCTCTTGTTTTGTACGTTTTTCCACGTGTCTTGACATCCAATGTATCCATGCAAAGTTTGGTGAAGATCTGAGTATGTAGTTTTTGACCTTATATGGAACCTCCTATCTGAAAATTTGAAAATTCTTAAAAAATTCGTCCAAAATCTTGATGTTTCCAATCTCTTGTTTTGTACGTTTTTTCCACGTGTCTTGACATCCAATGTATCCCTGCAAAGTTTGGTGAAGATATGAGTATGTAGTTTTTGACCTTATCTGGAACCTCCCATCTGAAAATTTGAAAATTCCTAAAAAATCCGTCCAAAATCTTGATGACCTCAATCTCTTGTTTTGTACGTTTTTTCCACGTGTCTTGACATCCATTGTATCCCTGCAAAGTTTGGTGAAGATCTGAGTATGTAGTTTTTGACCTTATATGGAACCTCCTTTCTGAAAATTTGAAAATTCTTAAAAAATTCGTCCAAAATCTTGATGTCCCCAATCCTATGTTTTGTATGTTTTTTCCACGTGTCTTGACATCCAATGTATCCATGCAAAGTTTGGTGAAGATCTGAGTATGTCGTTTTTGACCTTATCTGGAACCTCCCATCTGAAAATTTAAAAATTCTTCAAAAATTCGTCGAAAATCTTGATGTCTCCAATCTCTTCTTTTGTACGTTTTTTCCACGTGTCTTGACATGCAAAGTATCCCTGCAACGTTTGGTGAAGATCTGAGTATGTAGTTTTAGACCTTATCTGGAACCTCCTATCTGAAAATTTGAAAATTCTTCAAAAATTCGTCCAAAATCTTGATGTCTCCAATCTCTTGTTTTGTACGTTTTTTCCACGTTTCTTGACATCCAATGTATCGCTGCAATGTTTGGTGAAGATCTGAGTATGTAGTTTTTGACCTTATATGGAACCTCCTTTCTGAAAATTTGAAAATTCTTAAAAAATTCGTCCAAAATCTTGATGTCCCCAATCCTATGTTTTGTATGTTTTTTCCACGTGTCTTGACATCCAATGTATCCATGCAAAGTTTGGTGAAGATCTGAGTATGTCGTTTTTGACCTTATCTGGAACCTCCCATCTGAAAATTTGAAAATTCTTCAAAAATTCGTCGAAAATCTTGATGTCTCCAATCTCTTGTTTTGTACGTTTTTTCCACGTGTCTTGACATGCAAAGTATCCCTGCAACGTTTGGTGAAGATCTGAGTATGTAGTTTTTGACCTTATCTGGAACATCCTTTCTGAAAATTTGAAAATTCTTAAAAAATTCGTCCAAAATCTTGACGTTTCCAATCTCTTGTTTTGTACGTTGTTTCCACGTGTCTTGACATCCAATGTATCCCTGTAAAGTTTGGTGAAGATCTGAGTATGTAGTTTTTGACCTTATCTGGAACCTCCCATCTGAAAATTTGAAAATTCCTAAAAAATCCGTCCAAAATCTTGATGACCCCAATCTCTTGTTTTGTACGTTTTTTCCACGTGTCTTGACATCCAATGTATCCCTGCAAAGTTTGGTGAAGATCTGAGTATGTAGTTTTTGACCTTATCTGAAACCTCCCATCTGAAAATTTGAAAATTCCTAAAAAATCCATCCAAAATCTTGATGCCCCAAATCTCTTGTTTTGTACGATTTTTCCACGTGTCTTGACATCCAATGTATCCCTGCAAAGTTTGGTGAAGATCTGAGTATGTAGTTTTTGACCTTATCTGGAACCTCCTATCTGAAAATTTGAAAATTCTTAAAAAATTCGTCGAAAATCTTGATGTCTCCAATCTCTTGTTTTGTACGTTTTTTCCACGTGTCTTGACATGCAAAGTATCCCTGCAACGTTTGGTGAAGATCTGAGTATGTAGTTTTTGACCTTATCTGGAACCTCCTATCTGAAAATTTGAAAATTCTTCAAAAATTCGTCCAAAATCTTGATGACACCAATCTCTTGTTTTGTACGTTTTTCCACGTGTCTTGACATCCAATGTATCCATGCAAAGTTTGGTGAAGATCTGAGTATGTAGTTTTTGACCTTATATGGAACCTCCTATCTGAAAATTTGAAAATTCTTAAAAAATTCGTCCAAAATCTTGATGTTTCCAATCTCTTGTTTTGTACGTTTTTTCCACGTGTCTTGACATCCAATGTATCCCTGCAAAGTTTGGTGAAGATCTGAGTATGTCGTTTTTGACCTTATCTGGAACCTCCCATCTGAAAATTTGAAAATTCTTCAAAAATTCGTCGAAAATCTTGATGTCTCCAATCTCTTGTTTTGTACGTTTTTTCCACGTGTCTTGACATGCAAAGTATCCCTGCAACGTTTGGTGAAGATCTGAGTATGTAGTTTTTGACCTTATCTGGAACCTCCTATCTGAAAATTTGAAAATTCTTAAAAAATTCGTCCAAAATCTTGATGTCCCCAATCCTATGTTTTGTATGTTTTTTCCACGTGTCTTGACATCCAATGTATCCATGCAAAGTTTGGTGAAGATCTGAGTATGTCGTTTTTGACCTTATCTGGAACCTCCCATCTGAAAATTTGAAAATTCTTCAAAAATTCGTCGAAAATCTTGATGTCTCCAATCTCTTGTTTTGTACGTTTTTTCCACGTGTGTTGACATGCAAAGTATCCCTGCAACGTTTGGTGAAGATCTGAGTATGTAGTTTTTGACCTTATCTGGATCATCCTTTCTGAAAATTTGAAAATTCTTAAAAAATTCGTCCAAAATCTTGACGTTTCCAATCTCTTGTTTTGTACGTTGTTTCCACGTGTCTTGACATCCAATGTATCCCTGTAAAGTTTGGTGAAGATCTGAGTATGTAGTTTTTGACCTTATCTGGAACCTCCCATCTGAAAATTTGAAAATTCCTAAAAAATCCGTCCAAAATCTTGATGACCCCAATCTCTTGTTTTGTACGTTTTTTCCACGTGTCTTGACATCCAATGTATCCCTGCAAAGTTTGGTGAAGATCTGAGTATGTAGTTTTTGACCTTATCTGGAACCTCCCATCTGAAAATTTGAAAATTCCTAAAAAATCCATCCAAAATCTTGATGCCCCCAATCTCTTGTTTTGTACGATTTTTCCACGTGTCTTGACATCCAATGTATCCCTGCAAAGTTTGGTGAAGATCTGAGTATGTAGTTTTTGACCTTATCTGGAACCTCCTATCTGAAAATTTGAAAATTCTTAAAAAATTCGTCCTAAATCTTGATGTCTCCAATCTCTTGTTTTGTACGTTTTTTCCACGTGTCTTGACATCCAATGTATCCCTGCAAAGTTTGGTGAAGATCTGAGTATGTAGTTTTTGACCTTATCTGGAACCTCATTTCTGAAAATTTGAAAATTCCTCAAAAATTCGTCCAAAATCTTGATGTCTCCAATCTCTTGTTTTGTACGTTTTTTCCACGTGTCTTGACATCCAATGTATCCCTGCAAAGTTTGGTGAAGATCTGAGTATGTCGTTTTTGACCTTATCTGGAACATCCTTTCTGAAAATTTGAAAATTCTTAAAAAATTCGTCCAAAATCTTGACGTCCCCAATCTCTTGTTTTGTACGTTTTTTCCACGTGTCTTGACATCCAATGTATCCCTGCAAAGTTTGGTCAAGATCTGAGTATGTAGTTTTTGACCTTATCTGGAACCTCCTATCTGAAAATTTGAAAATTCTTAAAAAATTCGTCCAAAATCTTGACGTTTCCAATCTCTTGTTTTGTACGTTTTTCCACGTGTGTTGACATGCAAAGTATCCCTGCAACGTTTGGTGAAGATCTGAGTATGTAGTTTTTGACCTTATCTGGAACCTCCTATCTGAAAATTTGAAAATTCTTCAAAAATTCGTCCAAAATCTTGATGACACCAATCTCTTGTTTTGTACGTTTTTTCCACGTGTCTTGACATCCAATGTATCCATGCAAAGTTTGGTGAAGATCTGAGTATGTAGTTTTTGACCTTATATGGAACCTCCTATCTGAAAATTTGAAAATTCTTAAAAAATTCGTCCAAAATCTTGATGTCTCCAATCTCTTGTTTTGTACGTTTTTTCCACGTGTCTTGACATCCAATGTATCCCTGCAAAGTTTGGTGAAGATCTGAGTATGTAGTTTTTGACCTTATCTGGAACCTCCCAAGTAGTTGTATTTACGGGGGGATAAACTCGAGAAAGTACGAACCCCCCTCCAGCAGCTTTGGCCATACTTAAAACTTGCTCAACATGCCCATATGAGTTTTTTGCTCAAGTGTGGAGCTCTTATAATTCAAGATTTTTGTAAAAAATGCCCTCGGGAATTTTTCAGAAAGTACGAGCTTTCTCAGATTGATTTGTGCATAATTACAAAAGTTGCATCAGCCAGATTTTTGTCAAAAAGTGATATATTTTTGGCTACACCAGAAATTAAGCACATACACATACATACACACACATATTTACTTCCGGTTTAAGTTTAATTGGATACTAGGTTCAATTTGCTTGCTCCGTGACACTCTATTTCTTATATTATATGTTTGCATGTTTCTCCTCTGTGTCAGTGTGTGGAATTCCCGAGACGGTAGTATTGATTTTTGCCTTGCCCTCAGCGCCAGTATTTACAGAAATTCCCGAGTATTGCATCATTCAGTATTGTGAGACTGACTGAGGAGAACAGATGTATTGATACAGTACTTCTTATACTTACAGGTTTAAATTCATATTGAACAATATAAAATCTGTTATTTGTTGTAATCCACTCATATTTAGAGTCAAGCTTATATTTGTCCCAGCCTGTTATACATAACAAGGTCATTGCTATTCAAGATATGCATGTTTGTGCAGGCATTTGCGCTGGGTCAGTGTGAATGATTTTTACACTTGTGGGCTATTGGCTTTACAACCTGTCATAAGATTAATATTAATAATATTAATCCATAGAGATTAGATTTAAAACCCAGGAAATTTTATATAAATACCAAAGCCAAAAATATTAACACACATACACACATATACACCTACACACACACAAAGCACACAGCTGAACCCATCTGATATTTTTTGTTCAGTATAAAGTTTTGAATTGAATCCCAGGAAATTGTATATAATAAACAACAACAAAAATGCCTAATCAAAAATATTGTAATCAGTGCAATAAGAATATATCCAGCTCTAATTGGGCCAAACATCAAAAAATTTGTAATCCAGACAAATACAGAACTCCCACAAAAATTTGCCCCAAATGCAATAGAAAATATAACATGGAATATTTCACATATACACATAAAAATACTTGCTCTGCACAACCATCCACTTCTGGTCTGAAAAGAAAGTACGAAGCACCTGTTAATGCCAGAGCAGCAAAACAGCCACGCTATGAACCCATCCGTAGCAGTTTTAACGGCCAATTAAGGGATCACCGGTTTGTATCAGAGCCAAGATGCGGCATTGAGAATTTCTTGAACAGTGTAAATCCTAAAGTGCAGGCAATTCTAAATGCACAAAATGGCTCTTATAAGCTCTCCCTCAAATTGTTTGTACAATATAAGAAACCAAATGATACAAAATTTACACACCCCCACGTAACAGAAACTGTACCGGTATATTCAAATGCAAATTTAGACACAATAATAAGCAGCTTGATAAATCAACTGAATATCAAACACTCTGAATTTGCGGCAAAAGAATCAGGATGGAGCCTATGTGGTTCATCACACAAGTTATATGTTAATATTTCTGAATTCAACCCATTACAAGGATCTACATATCTGCCATTACCTGCCAATATCAAAAACAAAAGAGCCGTGGTCAATATTGAAAATACCGACCAGAAATGCTTTTTGTGGTGTATATTAGCTGTTTTGTATCCAGTTTCAAGGAATCCTCAGAGAATAAGTTATTACAAACAGCATGAACATATTTTTGACGATGCAATGGAGGGTTTGGAATATCCAATGTCAGTTCAGAATATTGATAAATTTGAAAAAAAGGCCAGGCACATCGATGGCAAACAATTATCTATTAATGTATTTACTTGTTCCACTGGCAATTGCTTGATAGATCCTCTCAGAATCAGTACACTTGATGATGAATCTGCAGTTCCGATTGATCTGCTCTTAATTGAAAAGGATGGTACATATCATTATACTCTGATACATAATCTTGAAGCTTTAGTGAGAACACAACTAGACAAATATAAAAAAATATTCAAGTTGTGCAGAAGATGCTTAACTGTATTTTATGGTCAAAAAATGGTAAATGGGGTTCGGGAAGAGAGTGCAGAAATTGCTAAAAACAAGCTAATTGAGCATCTGAAATACTGTGGCAATCATAAACCTGTTCATATGGTGATGCCCAATCCAAGTGAAAATTGCAAATTCAAAAAGTTTGAAGCCTTGTTGGAACACCCAGTATATATTGTCTGGGATTCTGAATCGAATCTCAAATCTCTTGCATTCTGCAATCCAGATCCTGAAGAATCTTCAAGTACACCATACCAGCAACATGAACCTTCCAGCTTTTGTTTTATGGTTATACGGGATGGTGTTGTTATTAAAAAATATTCATACAAGGGACCAAATGCCATCAAAATATTTGCACATAGAATAGAAAATGTGTGCCGTGACATAGCATCTAACATCTTATTAATATCAAAGCCTATGTTGCCTTTAACAGAGGAACAGATTGAAGATTTCAACAATGCAGAAAAATGCCCGGTATGTGATTGTGAATTTTCAGATACAAATATCAAGGTTCATCACCATTCTCATACAGATGGTAAATTCTTAATGGCCCTGTGTAATAGCTGTAATATTAAGATCAAGAGACCAAGATTTATCCCCATATTTTGCCATGGAGCATCCAATTATGATTTCCATCATCTGATCAGGTACGAGGGGCTTGAGAAGCAGAATTTAAATATTTTAGCTGAAAATGATGAGAAATATATATCTATTAGCAAGATAATTAAAGTTGATGGTGTTCCTATTCACATAAGATTTCTTGATTCTTACAGATTTTTATCTGCTAGCCTGGATACACTGGCCACTCAATTACCTGATGATCAATTCAAAATCACACGTGCATTGTTTCCAAATCAGGACCTGAAATTAATTAGGCGGAAGGGTGTATATCCATATGACTATGTCACAGATTTTTCTAAATTTGATGAGTGTTCCCCGCCACCACAAGAAGAGTTTTACAGCAAAATCAGAGGATCTGGAATCAGTGATGATGATTATCACCATGCTCAGTTGATGTGGAACGATTTAAAATGCAAGACATTTGGTGATTATCACATGGCATATTTGAAACTTGATGTGACCCTCTTAGCTGATATATTGCAGGCATTCAGAAAATCTTCCATGCAAAATTATGGACTGGACCCAGTGTATTTTTACAGTGCCCCGGGCATAGCATGGGCCGCAACGTTTTTGAACACCAAAAAGCAATTGGATCTGATCCACGATCAAGATATGTATCTGTTTATGGAGAAATGTATAAGAGGTGGGATGGTGCAATGTTCCCAGAGATATGCCAGAGCAAATAACAAGTATATGCCTGATTATGATCCAGCACGGCCATCAAATTATATAACGTATGTAGATGCAAACAACCTCTATGGTCACGCTATGATGGATAAATTGCCATATGCAGGGCTTGAATGGGTTGAAGATTTCAATATTGAAGATCTTCAGGACTTTGATGACAGTGACTATGGCCTCTTCTTAGAGGTTGATCTGACAATTCCTGATGATTTACACAATAAATTTTCTGATCTGCCCCCAATTCCCGAGGTTCAGTGCTCACCTGGCTCTAAACAGAAGAAACTCATGATGACTCTGGAGCCGAAACAAGGCTATGTCATATATTACAAAAAACCTCCAGTTCCTGATGAAACATGGTGTTCAAGTGACCAAAGTTGGCAAAGTCTTAAGGTTCAGGCACTCAGAATGGTTGAAATCATACATTGATACAAATACAGAGCTTCGAACATCTGCAAAGAGCCAATTTGATAAGGGCTTGTTTAAATTGATGGTGAATTCAGTGTATGGCAAAACAATTGAAAATGTCAGAAAACATACCGATGTTAAAATAATTACTGACCCCAGCCTGAGCAAAAAATTGGTTGCAAAGCCCAACTTCAATTACAGAAGAATTTATGATGAGCACATGGCACTTTTCAACATGATGAAAACAAAGATCAAATTTGATAAACCTATTTATGTAGGGGCTGTGATATTGGAATTGTCCAAATTACATATGTTAACATTGTATTATGATGTGCTGAAACCTTTTTATGGTGATCGTGTAAAATTATTGTACATGGACACGGATAGTTTTATTCTTGATATTCAAACAGAAGATGTTTATCAAGATATGTCACAGCCTGAATTGTTTCAATACTTTGATACCAGTGAACATACAATAATTCAACATCACCACAACAAAACGGTGCCTGGCAAGTTAAAAGATGAGACATGTGGTGATGTTATTGTGGAATTTGCTGGGTTAAGTGCCAAGGTGTACAGTTTTAAAACATGTAGTGCTGTTGTCAAAAAGGCCAAGGGTATTGGCAGAGTTACTGTGGAAAAAGATCTTGTATTTGAAGATTATAAAAATTGCATCAAATCCCAGAGTTCAATCAGAACATCAGAAAATAGAATTCAGAGTGAGGATCACTTGTTGACTAGCAATATTGTAAGAAAAGTGGCCCTGGACCCACATGATGATAAGAGATGCATTTTATCATGTGACATACATACTTTACCTTGGGGGCATTGTGATTTGAAAAATGGCAAACAATGCCCAATTACAGAGCATGATTTGAAATAAATAAACATGCCTATGAACTTATTTGGGTTCAAAAAACAGGCTATTATGGAGCTGCCAACACCACAACCCTCTTCTGATATGCTGTCTAAACTGAGTGGCTTGTTAATTATTCATCTGAACAGCATACTTACAGATAATGATGATGAAACAGGCAAAATATTGTACATATTTAACAATAATTTAAATCATTACCAATTACCTGTAGGTGGTCAATTGCAATTTATTACAACCCCTGAGGGTGATGTCAAAATTTCAGTAGGGAGAAATATTTATAGAATTAAGCACTCAAACATGGTTTCTGGCACTGTATATACTGTTTCTGCTGGTGACTGCTTATATATTGAGGTCCCTGGGTCACATGACAAGCTTATACCTTTTTTTATAGAATTAAGAATCAGATACTCTATAATAAATAACCAGTAAAACAAAAATGCCTAATGATATATTTGGCCATACAAGACATGAAGATCACAGTGATGAGATTCTGATGCTTGATGTCAGAGTCAAGAAATTAAGAAGTGATTTACAAGCTTTACAGACCACACTCAATGCCAGTCTTCAATTAGAAATTACAAATTTGCAATCACAATGCATGGACCCTCTTCTTAAAATTGATTCTGAACTTAAATTATTGCTTCAGAAATATACTGATCTGGCCACATTAGATAATTTTCAAAGTTTGGAAGAAGCTGTAGCAGCTCTTCAAGCCAAATTTAAGACCCAGGCTAACAACTCTGAGCAATTGAAACAACAATTGGAAGAGCAGATAAATAATGTCCAGACACAGCTCCAAACAATT
Source organism: Lepisma saccharinum (assembly GCF_977018435.1). Classification (NCBI taxonomy): domain Eukaryota; kingdom Metazoa; phylum Arthropoda; class Insecta; order Zygentoma; family Lepismatidae; genus Lepisma; species Lepisma saccharinum. The sequence continues at coordinate 83,640,386 of NC_139242.1, read as the reverse complement.
GTCAAAAGCATAAAATCACAAGAAGATTTTGATCTAGTGATTTCCACTCTAAAGGAACAGATTCAGTCACTCCAAATACCTAATCTGGATCCCCTGAACAATGCCATAGCCGAGGTTAAAGAAAAAATTGAGACACTTGAAAATTTTATGAACAACTTGCCATCTTCTGATGCTTTGAATGCAATAACTCGGAGTGTTGCAAATATCAAGCTGCAACTTGAAACATATGAAGATTTTGGAAAAATTCAAAGTTCCATAACCCATCTTGAGGGTACAATAGCAGCAGTGCAAAGTGATTTGGCAAATGTACTAGAATCCCGATTGCCTGGTATTGTAGACACACTTGTCAGTGTCCAACAACAGATCACAAAGCTTGAAAACCTCAACACTGAATCTGAACTATCTCATTTTCATCACTTGATAGATGATATCCAAACAAAACTTGAAATTTTACAACAATCAACACCCTCTCAGGCAGATATAGCCCTGCTCCAAAATGCTATGCAAAATGTGGCTGATGCTTCTGAATTAAACAATGTGAAATTGGCACTTGAATTTTTGCAAAATACAGTATCAAATTTGCCCACATCACAGGAACTTAAAAATATTAAGAGGGCAGTGAATCGCATATTGAAATCAGAAGATATCAAGAATATCCAGACAGAGATCAAACATCTCACACAGACAGTGGCCACTCTTCCAACCAATCAACATATTAATGAACTGCATGCCCTGTTTGAGGATATCAGAAGACAGTTCCATGATCTTACTGCTCAAAATTCAAAATTGGCAGTTGTTGAAAATTTGCAACAAATTGTAGCTAATATCAAGCAACAGCTAGGGACCATGGAATCCAATCAAGCAAATGCCCTGTCTGTTTTTGCCACCCAGCTACAAGAAATTGTGCAACAATACAAGAAACTTGTTGTGGACATAAAGATCAAGCCAGGCCATGATGATGTTGTTAGGACCATCAATGAGCACCTTGAATCTGTAACAAGCAGATTGCTTACAGCAGAAAAAGAAATAACGGGCATAATCGAGAATCCAAAACATACAGTAATTCTTGAATTGTACAGCATCCCCAACAAAGAATATGATTCACCATTTACACCAGGTGGCAAAATATATATGCTGTCCCCTGCACAATTTTATTACCAGTTTTTTGTTGGGGGCACATTGAGACCAATCAAGATCAAATATTGGCATCAGCCACAGGCACACCACTACCCTACCTTATCAATAACAAATGCTGACAACAAACCAAAAATCACCAGTGTAGAGTTAGAGGATTTTACAGACCCCAATACATTAGAAACAGCCTATGTTGAAGATGATGGCACTTTGGAATTTAAAATACAAATAGGGGACAAATTATATTTAGAAAATCCTGTAGTATCAGCTGCTGAACACCCCATAGTTGCAATATTCTTGTTTTCATATTATGTCTAGACAAATTATTGTTGATGAATTACACAGACAAGCCCGACATAATTATAAGAGACTGCCAGTAGTCACAAAGGGCATAGATGATGTATGGCAGAGCGACTTGATTGAGATGGCAAGTGGACAGCTAAAAAACTTAGACAAAATCAACAAGGGCTACAAGTATCTACTCACTGTCATAGACACATTTTCAAAATTTGCCTGGGCTGTGCCACTCAAATCCAAGACTGGAAAATGTGTTACAGAAGCCCTCAGGACAATCATCAATTATTCAGGAAGATCACCGCGCTATTTGCAAACAGATAATGGCAAAGAATTTTATAATTCAGTGTTCCAACAATTTATTAAAAGCCAGGCAATAAAACATTATTCGAGTTACAGTGATCTCAAGGCCTCAATTGTAGAGAGATTCAACAGAACCTTAAAAAATCTTATGTATAAACAATTTACCCTGCAAGGTAATTATAAATGGATTAATATTCTTCCCGAACTTCTACATAAATACAACAACTCGGTCCATTCCACAATCAACATGAAGCCCTCTGAAGTAACTTCAATTGATGAGCAAAAATTGATCAGGACTGTTTATTATCCTAGATACCAGCCAACAACAAGAAAAGCCAAATACAGGGTGGGTGAACAAGTAAGAATCAGCAAATATAAGCACTTATTCAAAAGAGGCTTTACGAGAAACTGGAGCACCGAATTATTTACAGTGGTTCAAGTTAAACCCGGGACCCTTAACACATATATAATAAAAGATCACCGAGGAGAAATTCTCAAAGGCCGATTCTATGAACAAGAACTCAGCAAAACTAAACAGCCTGACACATATCTCATAGAAAAAATCATCCGCAGAAAAGGCAACAAGTTATTTGTCAAATGGCTAGGTCATCCGGAAAACAGCTGGATCGATGCAGACAAAGTGATAATATGAGCACCTGGGATGTTATAAAAAGGCTGCCAGAACCTGAACAGCAGAATAAGAGAAATGGCAACTTGCTGCCTGATAATATTAGGTGTCTTATTGTTGGGCCATCTGCTTGTGGTAAAACTACACTAATGGTTGATAATTTTTTATTGGCACCCAACTGGTTAGACTGGAAAAACAGGCACTTGTATGTTTTCTCAAAGAGCTTGGAACAATTAAAATATCAGCAGCTGATGAAGCTATATGATGGATTGGATATTGCCACTTTTGAACCAGATGTTAAGCCATTAGATGAATGTCTCGATAATTCTGTTGTTGTGTTTGATGACATTATACTGGATAATCAAAACAAGGTTAGAAATTTCTTTACACAGGGCCGGCACAAAAACATTGACTGCTTCTACCTGGCACAGACTTTTTCTAAAATTCCGAAGCAACTGATCCGAGACAACAGCAATTTTATATGTATGTTTCATCAAGATCATACCAACCTCAAACACATACACGATGAATATGTAGGTGGGGACTTGAGCTACAATGATTTTTCCAAGTTTTGCAGCAAGTGCTGGAACCAGGACAGTTATGGGTTTGTCACAATTGATATGACAAGAACACCTAATACTGGCAAATACAGAAATAAAATCAACGATTTTCTAGACGTTGAGACATAAATAAACAACCATGAAACGACCAGTCATTGATGATCTTAAGTTAAGAGATTATCTTGTAAAAAGATTTAAGGGATGGAAATCAGAGAACCGTGGAATTATGAAAAACACAAACAAACAGAACAGCCTGTCATTGATGCTATTAATAATTTAGGTAAGAATATCAAAACTGTTACAGAGCAAAATCAAGATTTGATCACAGAGCTTGTGCCTGTAGCTGCAAGGAACATATTAGATTATCCATTCACCCCACTTTCCAGTATTCATACACCTAGTCCTGTTGCTCCTAGAAGAATTGAGGCTAGTCAGGATCCTATTGAATTGGGTCTTCTTGCTCAAAAATATTTAACCACACCTAAAGACAACAAAGATGAGGTTTTTGGCTTATATGCCGACACAGAGCTTGATGCCAGCATTATTCATAGAATCGGTAATTTCAGAGTAACTTTTATGGGGGATGATCTGATTGTTTATTCAGAATCTCGTCTCGGAGAAAAAGGTGCTTTTGTTAAGTACCCCGGCACACCTGGATTGTGGGAACTGATGACTAGGAAGAGGCCTGGCAGCTATACAGATCAAGATTATGAACATTACAAAGAAATATTAATAAAATCAGATGCTCTGTACCAGAACAATGATCCCACACAAAAAAGAGTCAAGTCGAGCAGTGGGGCAAAATACAATAATTTAATCAAGCCCATATGGTCACAGATTAAGACAGGCAGTGGAATCAAACAATACAACACCCTGCCTAAAGAATTTGTGTGGGTTGATGATGTCAGGAAACTTGTAGATAGGTTGCTGGTGATAGCTGGGGAGGAAAATGCTGGCAACCACAATTTTTACAATGAAAAGGTTGGAATTATGGACATGATAAGCACCAAATTATCTAATTTTATAGTGAATGACCCTAAGGGGATTGGATATCTCATAAAAATTATTAATACTCTACCACCTAAATTTTGGAATGTTTCTGAGGGTCGGGGGTTGGTTAATGACATTATAAACAAGCTGCCATTTGAACTACACATTCCAGGCTATCAGTATTGTGGTCCAGGCACAAAATTGGACCATAGATTAAACAGAGGGGACCCTGGTGTTAATCCTTTAGATGCTGCTTGTAGAGACCATGACATTGCATACAACACAGATTCTGATCTTGACAAGAGACATGTTGCAGACAAGAAATTAGAAGAGGCTGCATTTGGTAGATTTGTAAGCAAAGATGCTTCTTTGAGTGAAAAAATAGCAGGATTGGGAACCACCATAGCTATGAGCACCAAACAAAAACTGGGGTGGGGGTTGTGAATATGTATATAATAAACATAGGATGAAGGCCAAGGGTGTTATGTATCAAATACCTTATGCAGGTCTTAAATCTCTTAAAACTATTGACAGTCTTTTAACCAAAAAGCAGCGCAAGAAAAAAAGCTCTTGTATTGCCAAGGGCCATGGTATGAAATTGTTGCTTAGTACCCCCCAATTAAAAAAATTACAGCAATCAAGAAAAAAATCACATGTGGGGGGATTCATATTTACCATCCCTGCCATCTTAGCAGCACTCGGGGCTGTTGGGAGCTTGGCTGGGGGATCAGCTGCCATAGCAAAAACAGTAATAGATGCCAAGAAAAATAGGGCAGAATTAGATGAGCAGAAGCGCCATAACCTGGCCATGGAGAAAAAAGGCAAAGGTGTTAAGAGAGCCATGAATAAGTTTAAAAAAACAAGAGCCGCTTACAAACCAAGATATTGAAGCTTTAATCAAGCCACTGGGCATCAAACATTTTAGAGGTGTGTACATGTCTGATTCTTTACCGGAACAACCACTCAACAAAGAGTGTGGCATTGTTAATTTGGATGAGTACAAAAATCAGGGCACTCACTGGATCTGTTATCTTAAATATTTAAAAGATGAGGCATTTGTGTTTGATTCATTTGGAGGTGTTCCACCTGAAAATTTAATAAAATATTTAAAATCAGCTAATTTTTATTACAATAATGCCCGTGTTCAAAACTTCAAAGATGTTAATTGTGGACATCTGTGTTTATCTGTTCTCAGATACATGTCTCAAATAAATAAACCATCAATTGAAAATTTTCAAAAAGCCTTGTGGTATCTGAAACATCATGGGGGTATTCCATCTCACCAGCCAAAATTCAATATTGAAACTCAAATTGCATGATGACATAGTGTATCCCAAAACAATAGCTCTCAGAGCATTTTACGGCATGTACTTGATCCCTAATATTACTCACCACAACAACACAATTGCAGTAGGGGATCAAAAAATTGTCATCACTCCAGGGCAATATAATCTGTCCACTCTAAATGCTCAATTACCCAGAGGTGTAGTTTTAAGTCAAAATTCTGTCACTCACAGAGTAGAGATTGTATCTGCTACGGAAACAGTGCATCTGGGTACTATAGGAGAGCTGTTAGGATTTGAGAACAACACAAAACTCGAACCGGCCATCAAACACACTGCTATGAATATACCTAAATTCTTAGCCATAGAGACTCTGAATATTCACTGTAATGTGGCTGAGGGTATGATTACCAAATCAAATGGCATAGGCACTCACAAACAAACCGGCATCATTGCAACATTCAAACCTAATTCCGAATTCATGGAGCCCATCATCTACAATCCATCCCCAACATTATATTTTCCTGTGTGTCATAACAGAATAGATAACATTGAATTGATGGTCACTAATGAAAAAGAAGAATTAGTTGATTTTGCTGGAGCCACAACAACTGCAATCGTAGAGATTAACATTTAAATAAAAATACATACAATGGAAAATATTGAGAGTTATGAGCTACAATCATTCCCCCCAAACAGGAGGACATTTGCAAATTTAAATCAACCCAACACACAGATCGAGGTTGATCTTGATGTAGGGGACGGCTTTATACACCCCCACAGAGCAGATCTATACATCAAATTTGATGTTGTAAAGCTCGATGGAACAGATTATCCGGCAAATACAAATATAAGACTGGTGGACAATTTTGTGCCGCATCTGTTCTCTGAAATTGAGATCAGAAAGCATGGCGTTGTTATAAAGAGAGTGGATTATCCAGGCATTACCTCCACAGCTTTGGCTACATTAAAATTATCCAAAACCGAGGCTTCATACTACAGAATCGGTGGATTTGAAGCTGGTGATAAGATATTATCCAAGAGCCACACTGTGCTGTTCCCCATGCGCCTGTTGCCAGGATTCTTCTCGGATTACAAAGAAATTATGTGGAAGGGGGGGTTAAGAATTACATTTAGAAGAGCTGCAAATGATGATAATGCTTTGATGAGGTACAGTGCAATAAACCCTACAGGGGAAGCTCTGCCTAATACCCTACCTGATGCAGGCAAATGCATTATTCAGACTATGGAGTTAAGAATCCCGGTTGTTGAATATGAGGCCGGCTATGCTCTTAAATACAAAGCTGATATCCTAAAAAATCCGCAAATTCCTCTGCAATTTTACACATATCAATGCGTACAGAAGGTTGCCACTGGTACTTATTATGAATTTGATGCCACAAATTCATTCTCCAGTATTCAATTTGACATGCCTGATTTTGTGGTGGTACTGTTTCAGACTGGGAGACACAATAATCAGGAAAAAAATTCAAGCAAATTTGATAACTGCAACATCAAGAACATATATCTTAAAAATGGCAGAAATGAGGTTTTTCCTAGAGAAAATTATAATTTAGACATGTCCAAGGGTGATTTTCTCAAATTATATGAAGCTTTTTCGGCTTTCAAGCGTGTCTCTACTGGCAATACTGACATGTACTACACTCCAGATGAATTCAAGACACAGAGACCCATGTTTGTAATTAACACTTCGAAAAGGAAACAGGTTGTGGTGAATGACAGAACAAACATTAAAATTATCTGTGAATTCCACGAGGCTTTACCAGATGACACCATATGTAGCGTCATTCTCATAGGTGAAAAATCATATGTTTATGATGTAAGAAATGAGCGAGTCACAGAGCAGTTCTAGAAGCACGATTCAAACACAGAAGCCCTTTGGATATAAAACAATACTTTACCGTCAGTTACCTACCCATTTTATAGCACCTCTGCTCGTGGCAAAAAAGCTTTTACCTACCCAGCACATTTGCCAAAAACTGAAATACAGAAATATTGTAATAATTATTCTGTAAGTTACAGACTTGTGTACAACAAGACCAAACCTTTGCATGACAATATCCAGGAATTTCCTCAATATGATGGAATGGTCCCTGAAAGGGGGGCACAGTACAGATAAGAATTTCTCTTTGAGTTCCATGACAAATGACATGTAATTTTCCTCGGAAAAGGCACAGTGTAGGTAATATCAACAGATATAATCACTCATGCATTTACTAATGTCTCTTTGATGATGAATAACTCTCTGAAAAAACACAATAAAGATTAAATCTATTGGCATTAATTTCCCGGGCAAGCATGATTAATTGTTGGCAGAAACATGGGACTGATCAAAAGATTGGAAAGAACATGGAATGTTTACTTGACCTCCATTCTATTGTATCGATCAGGCAGTTTTGCCCGTATTGTTGAGCTGATATTTTACCCAGATAACAAAACTCTGGTGATTCTTAATAGAGAATAATTTTGCTCTGTTATACAACATTTTTACTAAATTTAAGATCTGGGGGCTATCAACAAAACAAAATTATTCTCAAAATCTCACATATGGAATGCCACATCTATCAGGACTCGAACCCAGAGCCCCTTGTTTACAAAACTACAATATTAACATTTTGCCATCAGATTTTATGAGGACTCAAACCCGAACCTTTTGATTACAAGACAATAAAAACTATGCACCACACTCCACTCGGTCTCAGAACCCAATAGATATCAATTCAAGATTCCTGGGATTTTGACAGAAAAACATACTATAAGCTTAATTTCTGGTGTAGCCAAAAATATATCACTTTTTGACAAAAATCTGGCTGATGCAACTTTTGTAAGTATGCACAAATCAATCTGAGAAAGCTCGTACTTTCTGAAAAATTCCCGAGGGCATTTTTTACAAAAATCTTGAATTATAAGAGCTCCACACTTGAGCAAAAAACTCATATGGGCATGTTGAGCAAGTTTTAAGTATGTCCAAAGCTGCTGGAGGGGGGTTCGTACTTTCTCGAGTTTATCCCCCCGTAAATACAACTACTCTCCCATCTGAAAATTTGAAAATTCCTAAAAAATCCTTCCAAAATCTTGATGACCTCAATCTCTTGTTTTGTACGTTTTCTCCACGTGTCTTGACATCCATTGTATCCCTGCAAAGTTTGGTGAAGATCTGAGTATGTAGTTTTTGACCTTATATGGAACCTCCTTTCTGAAAATTTGAAAATTCTTAAAAAATTCGTCCAAAATCTTGATGTCCCCAATCCTATGTTTTGTATGTTTTTTCCACGTGTCTTGACATCCAATGTATCCATGCAAAGTTTGGTGAAGATCTGAGTATGTCGTTTTTGACCTTATCTGGAACCTCCCATCTGAAAATTTGAAAATTCTTCAAAAATTCGTCCAAAATCTTGATGTCTCCAATCTCTTGTTTTGTACGTTTTTTCCACGTGTCTTGACATCCAATGTATCCCTGCAAAGTTTGGTGAAGATCTGAGTATGTCGTTTTTGAACTCATCTGGAACATCCTTTCTGAAAATTTGAAAATTCTTAAAAAAATCGTCCAAAATCTTGACGTCTCCAATCTCTTGTTTTGTACGTTTTTTCCACGTGTCTTGACATCCAATGTATCCCTGCAAAGTTTGGTGAAGATCTGAGTATGTAGTTTTTGACCTTATCTGGAACCTCCCATCTGAAAATTTGAAAATCCCTAAAAAATCTGTCCAAAATCTTGATGCCCCCAATCTCTTGTTTTGTACGATTTTTCCACGTGTCTTGACATCCAATGTATCCCTGCAAAGTTTGGTGAAGATCTGAATATGTAGTTTTTGACTTCATCTGGAACCTCCTATCTGAAAATTTGAAAATTCTTAAAAAATTCGTCCAAAATCTTGATGTCTCCAATCTCTTGTTTTGTACGTTTTTGCCACGTGTCTTGACATCCAATGTATACCTGCAAAGTTTGGTGAAGATCTGAGTATGTAGTTTTTGACCTTATCTGGAACCTCATTTCTGAAAATTTGAAAATTCCTCAAAAATTCGTCCAAAATCTTGATGTCTCCAATCTCTTGTTTTGTACGTTTTTTCCACGTGTCTTGACATCCAATGTATCCCTGCAAAGTTTGGTGAAGATCTGAGTATGTAGTTTTTGACCTTATCTGGAACCTCCTATCTGAAAATTTGAAAATTCTTAAAAAATTCGTCGAAAATCTTGATGTCTCCAATCTCTTGTTTTGTACGTTTTTTCCACGTGTCTTGACATGCAAAGTATCCCTGCAACGTTTGGTGAAGATCTGAGTATGTAGTTTTTGACCTTATCTGGAACCTCCTATCTGAAAATTTGAAAATTCTTCAAAAATTCGTCCAAAATCTTGATGACACCAATCTCTTGTTTTGTACGTTTTTCCACGTGTCTTTATATCCAATGTATCCATGCAAAGTTTGGTGAAGATCTGAGTATGTAGTTTTTGACCTTATATGGAACCTCCTATCTGAAAATTTGAAAATTCTTAAAAAATTCGTCCAAAATCTTGATGTTTCCAATCTCTTGTTTTGTACGTTTTTTCCACGTGTCTTGACATCCAATGTATCCCTGCAAAGTTTGGTGAAGATATGAGTATGTAGTTTTTGACCTTATCTGGAACCTCCCATCTGAAAATTTGAAAATTCCTAAAAAATCCGTCCAAAATCTTGATGACCTTAATCTCTTGTTTTGTACGTTTTTTCCACGTGTCTTGACATCCATTGTATCCCTGCAAAGTTTGGTGAAGATCTGAGTATGTAGTTTTTGACTTTATATGGAACCTCCTTTCTGAAAATTTGAAAATTCTTAAAAAATTCGTCCAAAATCTTGATGTCCCCAATCCTATGTTTTGTATGTTTTTTCCACGTGTCTTGACATCCAATGTATCCATGCAAAGTTTGGTGAAGATCTGAGTATGTCGTTTTTGACCTTATCTGGAACCTCCCATCTGAAAATTTGAAAATTCTTCAAAAATTCGTCGAAAATCTTGATGTCTCCAATCTCTTGTTTTGTACGTTTTTTCCACGTGTCTTGACATGCAAAGTATCCCTGCAACGTTTGGTGAAGATCTGAGTATGTAGTTTTTGACCTTATCTGGAACCTCCTATCTGAAAATTTGAAAATTCTTCAAAAATTCGTCCAAAATCTTGATGTCTCCAATCTCTTGTTTTGTACGTTTTTTCCACGTTTCTTGACATCCAATGTATCGCTGCAATGTTTGGTGAAGATCTGAGTATGTAGTTTTTGACCTTATATGGAACCTCCTTTCTGAAAATTTGAAAATTCTTAAAAAATTCGTCCAAAGTCTTGATGTCCCCAATCCTTATGTTTTGTACGTTTTTTCCACGTGTCTTGACATCCAATGTATCCATGCAAAGTTTGGTGGAAATCTGAGTATGTCGTTTTTGACCTTATCTGGAACCTCCCATCTGAAAATTTGAAAATTCTTCAAAAATTCGTCGAAAATCTTGATGTCTCCAATCTCTTGTTTTGTACGTTTTTTCCACGTGTCTTGACATGCAAAGTATTCCTGCAACGTTTGGTGAAGATCTGAGTATGTAGTTTTTGACCTTATCTGGAACCTCCTATCTGAAAATTTGAAAATTCTTCAAAAATTCGTCCAAAATCTTGATGTCTCCAATCTCTTGTTTTGTACGTTTTTTCCACGTTTCTTGACATCCAATGTATCCCTGCAATGATTGGTGAAGATCTGAGTATGTAGTTTTTGACCTTATATGGAACCTCCTATCTGAAAATTTGAAAATTCTTAAAAAATTTGACCAAAATCTTGATATCCCCAATCCTATGTTTTGTATGTTTTTTCCACGTGTCTTGACATCCAATGTTTCCCTGCAAAGTTTGGTGAAGATCTGAGTATGTAGTTTTTGACCTTATCTGGAACCTCCTATCTGAAAATTTGAAAATTTTTGAAAAATTCGTCCAAAATCTTGATGTCTCCAATCTCTTGTTTTGTACGTTTTTTCCACGTGTCTTGACCTCCAATGTATCCCTGCAATCTTTGGTGAAGATCTGAGTATGTAGTTTTTGACATTATATGGAACCTCCTATCTGAAAATTTGAAAATTCTTAAAAAATTCGTCCAAAATCTTGATGTCTCCAATCTCTTGTTTTGTACGTTTTTTCCACGTGTCTTGACATCCAATGTATCCCTGCAAAGTTTGGTGAAGATCTGAGTATGTAGTTTTTGACCTTATATGGAACCTCCTATCTGAAAATTTGAAAATTCTTAAAAAATTTTACCAAAATCTTGATATCCCCAATCCTATGTTTTGTATGTTTTTTCCCCGTGTCTTGACATCCAATGTATCCCTGCAAAGTTTGGTGAAGATCTGAGTATGTCGTTTTTGATCTTATCTGGAACATCCTTTCTGAAAATTTGAAAATTCTTAAAAAATTCGTCCAAAATCTTGACGTCCCCAATCTCTTGTTTTGTACGTTTTTTCCACGTGTCTTGGCATCCAATGTATCCCTGCAAAGTTTGGTCAAGATCTGAGTATGTAGTTTTTGACCTTATCTGGAACCTCCTATCTGAAAATTTGAAAATTCTTAAAAAATTCGTCCAAAATCTTGATGTCTCCAATCTCTTGTTTTGTACGTTTTTTCCACGTGTCTTGACATCCAATGTATCCCTGCAAAGTTTGGTGAAGATCTGAGTATGTCGTTTTTGACCTTATCTGGAACCTCATTTCTGAAAATTTGAAAATTCCTCAAAAATTCGTCCAAAATCTTGATGTCTCCAATCTCTTGTTTTGTACGTTTTTTCCAAGTGTCTTGACATCCAATGTATCCCTGCAAAGTTTGGTGAAGATCTGAGTATGTCGTTTTTGACCTTATCTGGAACATCCTTTCTGAAAATTTGAAAATTCTTAAAAAATTCGTCCAAAATCTTGACGTCCCCAATCTCTTGTTTTGTACGTTTTTTCCACGTGTCTTGGCATCCAATGTATCCCTGCAAAGTTTGGTCAAGATCTGAGTATGTAGTTTTTGACCTTATCTGGAACCTCCTATCTGAAAATTTGAAAATTCTTAAAAAATTCGTCCAAAATCTTGATGTCTCCAATCTCTTGTTTTGTACGTTTTTTCCACGTGTCTTGACATCCAAAGTATCCCTGCAAAGTTTGGTGAAGATCTGAGTATGTCGTTTTTGACCTTATCTGGAACATCCTTTCTGAAAATTTGAAAATTCTTAAAAAATTCGTCCAAAATCTTGACGTCTCCAATCTCTTGTTTTGTACGTTTTTTCCACGTGTCTTGACATCCAATGTATCCCTGCAAAGTTTGGTGAAGATCTGAGTATGTAGTTTTTGACCTTATCTGGAACCTCCCATCTGAAAATTTGAAAATTCCTAAAAAATCTGTCCAAAATCTTGATGCCCCCAATCTCTTGTTTTGTACGATTTTTCCACGTGTCTTGACATCCAATGTATCCCTGCAAAGTTTGGTGAAGATCTGAGTATGTAGTTTTTGACCTTATCTGGAACCTCCTATCTGAAAATTTGAAAATTCTTAAAAAATTCGTCCAAAATCTTGATGTCTCCAATCTCTTGTTTTGTACGTTTTTGCCACGTGTCTTGACATCCAATGTATCCCTGCAAAGTTTGGTGAAGATCTGAGTATGTAGTTTTTGACCTTATCTGGAACCTCATTTCTGAAAATTTGAAAATTCCTCAAAAATTCGTCCAAAATCTTGATGTCTCCAATCTCTTGTTTTGTACGTTTTTTCCACGTGTCTTGACATCCAATGTATCCCTGCAAAGTTTGGTGAAGATCTGAGTATGTAGTTTTTGACCTTATCTGGAACCTCCTATCTGAAAATTTGAAAATTCTTAAAAAATTCGTCGAAAATCTTGATGTCTCCAATCTCTTGTTTTGTACGTTTTTTCCACGTGTCTTGACATGCAAAGTATCCCTGCAACGTTTGGTGAAGATCTGAGTATGTAGTTTTTGACCTTATCTGGAACCTCCTATCTGAAAATTTGAAAATTCTTCAAAAATTCGTCCAAAATCTTGATGACACCAATCTCTTGTTTTGTACGTTTTTCCACGTGTCTTGACATCCAATGTATCCATGCAAAGTTTGGTGAAGATCTGAGTATGTAGTTTTTGACTTTATATGGAACCTCCTATCTGAAAATTTGAAAATTCTTAAAAAATTCGTCCAAAATCTTGATGTTTCCAATCTCTTGTTTTGTACGTTTTTTCCACGTGTCTTGACATCCAATGTATCCCTGCAAAGTTTGGTGAAGATATGAGTATGTAGTTTTTGACCTTATCTGGAACCTCCCATCTGAAAATTTGAAAATTCCTAAAAAATCCGTCCAAAATCTTGATGACCTCAATCTCTTGTTTTGTACGTTTTTTCCACGTGTCTTGACATCCATTGTATCCCTGCAAAGTTTGGTGAAGATCTGAGTATGTAGTTTTTGACCTTATATGGAACATCCTTTCTGAAAATTTGAAAATTCTTAAAAAATTCGTCCAAAATCTTGATGTCTCCAATCTCTTGTTTTGTACGTTTTTGCCACGTGTCTTGACATCCAATGTATACCTGCAAAGTTTGGTGAAGATCTGAGTATGTAGTTTTTGACCTTATCTGGAACCTCATTTCTGAAAATTTGAAAATTCCTCAAAAATTCGTCCAAAATCTTGATGTCTCCAATCTCTTGTTTTGTACGTTTTTTCCACGTGTCTTGACATCCAATGTATCCCTGCAAAGTTTGGTGAAGATCTGAGTATGTAGTTTTTGACCTTATCTGGAACCTCATATCTGAAAATTTGAAAATTCTTAAAAAATTCGTCCAAAATCTTGACGTCCCCAATCTCTTGTTTTGTACGTTTTTTCCACGTGTCTTGACATCCAATGTATCCCTGCAAAGTTTGGTCAAGATCTGAGTATGTAGTTTTTGACCTTATCTGGAACCTCCTATCTGAAAATTTGAAAATTCTTAAAAAATTCGTCCAAAATCTTGACGTTTCCAATCTCTTGTTTTGTACGTTGTTTCCACGTGTCTTGACATCCAATGTATCCCTGTAAAGTTTGGTGAAGATCTGAGTATGTAGTTTTTGACCTTATCTGGAACCTCCCATCTGAAAATTTGAAAATTCCTAAAAAATCCGTCCAAAATCTTGATGACCCCAATCTCTTGTTTTGTACGTTTTTTCCACGTGTCTTGACATCCAATGTATCCCTGCAAAGTTTGGTGAAGATCTGAGTATGTAGTTTTTGACCTTATCTGGAACCTCCCATCTGAAAATTTGAAAATTCCTAAAAAATCCGTCCAAAATCTTGATGCCCCCAATCTCTTGTTTTGTACGATTTTTCCACGTGTCTTGACATCCAATGTATCCCTGCAAAGTTTGGTGAAGATCTGAGTATGTAGTTTTTGACCTTATCTGGAACCTCCTATCTGAAAATTTGAAAATTCTTAAAAAATTCGTCGAAAATCTTGATGTCTCCAATCTCTTGTTTTGTACGTTTTTTCCACGTGTCTTGACATGCAAAGTATCCCTGCAACGTTTGGTGAAGATCTGAGTATGTAGTTTTTGACCTTATCTGGAACCTCCTATCTGAAAATTTGAAAATTCTTCAAAAATTCGTCCAAAATCTTGATGACACCAATCTCTTGTTTTGTACGTTTTTTCCACGTGTCTTGACATCCAATGTATCCATGCAAAGTTTGGTGAAGATCTGAGTATGTAGTTTTTGACCTTATATGGAACCTCCTATCTGAAAATTTGAAAATTCTTAAAAAATTCGTCCAAAATCTTGATGTCTCCAATCTCTTGTTTTGTACGTTTTTTCCACGTGTCTTGACATCCAATGTATCCCTGCAAAGTTTGGTGAAGATCTGAGTATGAAGTTTTTGACCTTATCTGGAACCTCCCATCTGAAAATTTGAAAATTCCTAAAAAATCCTTCCAAAATCTTGATGACCTCAATCTCTTGTTTTGTACGTTTTCTCCACGTGTCTTGACATCCATTGTATCCCTGCAAAGTTTGGTGAAGATCTGAGTATGTAGTTTTTGACCTTATCTGGAACCTCCTTTCTGAAAATTTGAAAATTCTTAAAAAATTCGTCCAAAATCTTGATGTCCCCAATCCTATGTTTTGTATGTTTTTTCCACGTGTCTTGACATCCAATGTATCCATGCAAAGTTTGGTGAAGATCTGAGTATGTCGTTTTTGACCTTATCTGGAACCTCCCATCTGAAAATTTGAAAATTCTTCAAAAATTCGTCCAAAATCTTGATGTCTCCAATCTCTTGTTTTGTACGTTTTTTCCACGTGTCTTGACATCCAATGTATCCCTGCAAAGTTTGGTGAAGATCTGAGTATGTCGTTTTTGAACTCATCTGGAACATCCTTTCTGAAAATTTGAAAATTCTTAAAAAATTCGTCCAAAATCTTGACGTCTCCAATCTCTTGTTTTGTACGTTTTTTCCACGTGTCTTGACATCCAATGTATCCCTGCAAAGTTTGGTGAAGATCTGAGTATGTAGTTTTTGACCTTATCTGGAACCTCCCATCTGAAAATTTGAAAATTCCTAAAAAATCTGTCCAAAATCTTGATGCCCCCAATCTCTTGTTTTGTTCGATTTTTCCACGTGTCTTGACATCCAATGTATCCCTGCAAAGTTTGGTGAAGATCTGAATATGTAGTTTTTGACCTTATCTGGAACCTCCTATCTGAAAATTTGAAAATTCTTAAAAAATTCGTCCAAAATCTTGATGTCTCCAATCTCTTGTTTTGTACGTTTTTGCCACGTGTCTTGACATCCAATGTATACCTGCAAAGTTTGGTGAAGATCTGAGTATGTAGTTTTTGACCTTATCTGGAACCTCATTTCTGAAAATTTGAAAATTCCTCAAAAATTCGTCCAAAATCTTGATGTCTCCAATCTCTTGTTTTGTACGTTTTTTCCACGTGTCTTGACATCCAATGTATCCCTGCAAAGTTTGGTGAAGATCTGAGTATGTAGTTTTTGACCTTATCTGGAACCTCCTATCTGAAAATTTGAAAATTCTTAAAAAATTCGTCGAAAATCTTGATGTCTCCAATCTCTTGTTTTGTACGTTTTTTCCACGTGTCTTGACATGCAAAGTATCCCTGCAACGTTTGGTGAAGATCTGAGTATGTAGTTTTTGACCTTATCTGGAACCTCCTATCTGAAAATTTGAAAATTCTTCAAAAATTCGTCCAAAATCTTGATGACACCAATCTCTTGTTTTGTACGTTTTTCCACGTGTCTTGACATGCAATGTATCCATGCAAAGTTTGGTGAAGATCTGAGTATGTAGTTTTTGACCTTATATGGAACCTCCTATCTGAAAATTTGAAAATTCTTAAAAAATTCGTCCAAAATCTTGATGTTTCCAATCTCTTGTTTTGTACGTTTTTTCCACGTGTCTTGACATCCAATGTATCCCTGCAAAGTTTGGTGAAGATATGAGTATGTAGTTTTTGACCTTATCTGGAACCTCCCATCTGAAAATTTGAAAATTCCTAAAAAATCCGTCCAAAATCTTGATGACCTCAATCTCTTGTTTTGTACGTTTTTTCCACGTGTCTTGACATCCATTGTATCCCTGCAAAGTTTGGTGAAGATCTGAGTATGTAGTTTTTGACCTTATATGGAACCTCCTTTCTGAAAATTTGAAAATTCTTAAAAAATTCGTCCAAAATCTTGATGTCCCCAATCCTATGTTTTGTATGTTTTTTCCACGTGTCTTGACATCCAATGTATCCATGCAAAGTTTGGTGAAGATCTGAGTATGTCGTTTTTGACCTTATCTGGAACCTCCCATCTGAAAATTTAAAAATTCTTCAAAAATTCGTCGAAAATCTTGATGTCTCCAATCTCTTCTTTTGTACGTTTTTTCCACGTGTCTTGACATGCAAGGTATCCCTGCAACGTTTGGTGAAGATCTGAGTATGTAGTTTTAGACCTTATCTGGAACCTCCTATCTGAAAATTTGAAAATTCTTCAAAAATTCGTCCAAAATCTTGATGTCTCCAATCTCTTGTTTTGTACGTTTTTTCCACGTTTCTTGACATCCAATGTATCGCTGCAATGTTTGGTGAAGATCTGAGTATGTAGTTTTTGACCTTATATGGAACCTCCTTTCTGAAAATTTGAAAATTCTTAAAAAATTCGTCCAAAATCTTGATGTCCCCAATCCTATGTTTTGTATGTTTTTTCCACGTGTCTTGACATCCAATGTATCCATGCAAAGTTTGGTGAAGATCTGAGTATGTCGTTTTTGACCTTATCTGGAACCTCCCATCTGAAAATTTGAAAATTCTTCAAAAATTCGTCGAAAATCTTGATGTCTCCAATCTCTTGTTTTGTACGTTTTTTCCACGTGTCTTGACATGCAAAGTATCCCTGCAACGTTTGGTGAAGATCTGAGTATGTAGTTTTTGACCTTATCTGGAACATCCTTTCTGAAAATTTGAAAATTCTTAAAAAATTCGTCCAAAATCTTGACGTTTCCAATCTCTTGTTTTGTACGTTGTTTCCACGTGTCTTGACATCCAATGTATCCCTGTAAAGTTTGGTGAAGATCTGAGTATGTAGTTTTTGACCTTATCTGGAACCTCCCATCTGAAAATTTGAAAATTCCTAAAAAATCCGTCCAAAATCTTGATGACCCCAATCTCTTGTTTTGTACGTTTTTTCCACGTGTCTTGACATCCAATGTATCCCTGCAAAGTTTGGTGAAGATCTGAGTATGTAGTTTTTGACCTTATCTGAAACCTCCCATCTGAAAATTTGAAAATTCCTAAAAAATCCATCCAAAATCTTGATGCCCCCAATCTCTTGTTTTGTACGATTTTTCCACGTGTCTTGACATCCAATGTATCCCTGCAAAGTTTGGTGAAGATCTGAGTATGTAGTTTTTGACCTTATCTGGAACCTCCTATCTGAAAATTTGAAAATTCTTAAAAAATTCGTCGAAAATCTTGATGTCTCCAATCTCTTGTTTTGTACGTTTTTTCCACGTGTCTTGACATGCAAAGTATCCCTGCAACGTTTGGTGAAGATCTGAGTATGTAGTTTTTGACCTTATCTGGAACCTCCTATCTGAAAATTTGAAAATTCTTCAAAAATTCGTCCAAAATCTTGATGACACCAATCTCTTGTTTTGTACGTTTTTCCACGTGTCTTGACATCCAATGTATCCATGCAAAGTTTGGTGAAGATCTGAGTATGTAGTTTTTGACCTTATATGGAACCTCCTATCTGAAAATTTGAAAATTCTTAAAAAATTCGTCCAAAATCTTGATGTTTCCAATCTCTTGTTTTGTACGTTTTTTCCACGTGTCTTGACATCCAATGTATCCCTGCAAAGTTTGGTGAAGATCTGAGTATGTCGTTTTTGACCTTATCTGGAACCTCCCATCTGAAAATTTGAAAATTCTTCAAAAATTCGTCGAAAATCTTGATGTCTCCAATCTCTTGTTTTGTACGTTTTTTCCACGTGTCTTGACATGCAAAGTATCCCTGCAACGTTTGGTGAAGATCTGAGTATGTAGTTTTTGACCTTATATGGAACCTCCTTTCTGAAAATTTGAAAATTCTTAAAAAATTCGTCCAAAATCTTGATGTCCCCAATCCTATGTTTTGTATGTTTTTTCCACGTGTCTTGACATCCAATGTATCCATGCAAAGTTTGGTGAAGATCTGAGTATGTCGTTTTTGACCTTATCTGGAACCTCCCATCTGAAAATTTAAAAATTCTTCAAAAATTCGTCGAAAATCTTGATGTCTCCAATCTCTTCTTTTGTACGTTTTTTCCACGTGTCTTGACATGCAAGGTATCCCTGCAACGTTTGGTGAAGATCTGAGTATGTAGTTTTAGACCTTATCTGGAACCTCCTATCTGAAAATTTGAAAATTCTTCAAAAATTCGTCCAAAATCTTGATGTCTCCAATCTCTTGTTTTGTACGTTTTTTCCACGTTTCTTGACATCCAATGTATCGCTGCAATGTTTGGTGAAGATCTGAGTATGTAGTTTTTGACCTTATATGGAACCTCCTTTCTGAAAATTTGAAAATTCTTAAAAAATTCGTCCAAAATCTTGATGTCCCCAATCCTATGTTTTGTATGTTTTTTCCACGTGTCTTGACATCCAATGTATCCATGCAAAGTTTGGTGAAGATCTGAGTATGTCGTTTTTGACCTTATCTGGAACCTCCCATCTGAAAATTTGAAAATTCTTCAAAAATTCGTCGAAAATCTTGATGTCTCCAATCTCTTGTTTTGTACGTTTTTTCCACGTGTCTTGACATGCAAAGTATCCCTGCAACGTTTGGTGAAGATCTGAGTATGTAGTTTTTGACCTTATCTGGAACATCCTTTCTGAAAATTTGAAAATTCTTAAAAAATTCGTCCAAAATCTTGACGTTTCCAATCTCTTGTTTTGTACGTTGTTTCCACGTGTCTTGACATCCAATGTATCCCTGTAAAGTTTGGTGAAGATCTGAGTATGTAGTTTTTGACCTTATCTGGAACCTCCCATCTGAAAATTTGAAAATTCCTAAAAAATCCGTCCAAAATCTTGATGACCCCAATCTCTTGTTTTGTACGTTTTTTCCACGTGTCTTGACATCCAATGTATCCCTGCAAAGTTTGGTGAAGATCTGAGTATGTAGTTTTTGACCTTATCTGAAACCTCCCATCTGAAAATTTGAAAATTCCTAAAAAATCCATCCAAAATCTTGATGCCCCCAATCTCTTGTTTTGTACGATTTTTCCACGTGTCTTGACATCCAATGTATCCCTGCAAAGTTTGGTGAAGATCTGAGTATGTAGTTTTTGACCTTATCTGGAACCTCCTATCTGAAAATTTGAAAATTCTTAAAAAATTCGTCGAAAATCTTGATGTCTCCAATCTCTTGTTTTGTACGTTTTTTCCACGTGTCTTGACATGCAAAGTATCCCTGCAACGTTTGGTGAAGATCTGAGTATGTAGTTTTTGACCTTATCTGGAACCTCCTATCTGAAAATTTGAAAATTCTTCAAAAATTCGTCCAAAATCTTGATGACACCAATCTCTTGTTTTGTACGTTTTTCCACGTGTCTTGACATCCAATGTATCCATGCAAAGTTTGGTGACGATCTGAGTATGTAGTTTTTGACCTTATATGGAACCTCCTATCTGAAAATTTGAAAATTCTTAAAAAATTCGTCCAAAATCTTGATGTTTCCAATCTCTTGTTTTGTACGTTTTTTCCACGTGTCTTGACATCCAATGTATCCCTGCAAAGTTTGGTGAAGATCTGAGTATGTCGTTTTTGACCTTATCTGGAACCTCCCATCTGAAAATTTGAAAATTCTTCAAAAATTCGTCGAAAATCTTGATGTCTCCAATCTCTTGTTTTGTACGTTTTTTCCACGTGTCTTGACATGCAAAGTATCCCTGCAACGTTTGGTGAAGATCTGAGTATGTAGTTTTTGACCTTATCTGGAACCTCCTATCTGAAAATTTGAAAATTCTTAAAAAATTCGTCCAAAATCTTGATGTCCCCAATCCTATGTTTTGTATGTTTTTTCCACGTGTCTTGACATCCAATGTATCCATGCAAAGTTTGGTGAAGATCTGAGTATGTCGTTTTTGACCTTATCTGGAACCTCCCATCTGAAAATTTGAAAATTCTTCAAAAATTCGTCGAAAATCTTGATGTCTCCAATCTCTTGTTTTGTACGTTTTTTCCACGTGTGTTGACATGCAAAGTATCCCTGCAACGTTTGGTGAAGATCTGAGTATGTAGTTTTTGACCTTATCTGGATCATCCTTTCTGAAAATTTGAAAATTCTTAAAAAATTCGTCCAAAATCTTGACGTTTCCAATCTCTTGTTTTGTACGTTGTTTCCACGTGTCTTGACATCCAATGTATCCCTGTAAAGTTTGGTGAAGATCTGAGTATGTAGTTTTTGACCTTATCTGGAACCTCCCATCTGAAAATTTGAAAATTCCTAAAAAATCCGTCCAAAATCTTGATGACCCCAATCTCTTGTTTTGTACGTTTTTTCCACGTGTCTTGACATCCAATGTATCCCTGCAAAGTTTGGTGAAGATCTGAGTATGTAGTTTTTGACCTTATCTGGAACCTCCGATCTGAAAATTTGAAAATTCCTAAAAAATCCATCCAAAATCTTGATGCCCCCAATCTCTTGTTTTGTACGATTTTTCCACGTGTCTTGACATCCAATGTATCCCTGCAAAGTTTGGTGAAGATCTGAGTATGTAGTTTTTGACCTTATCTGGAACCTCCTATCTGAAAATTTGAAAATTCTTAAAAAATTCGTCCTAAATCTTGATGTCTCCAATCTCTTGTTTTGTACGTTTTTTCCACGTGTCTTGACATCCAATGTATCCCTGCAAAGTTTGGTGAAGATCTGAGTATGTAGTTTTTGACCTTATCTGGAACCTCATTTCTGAAAATTTGAAAATTCCTCAAAAATTCGTCCAAAATCTTGATGTCTCCAATCTCTTGTTTTGTACGTTTTTTCCACGTGTCTTGACATCCAATGTATCCCTGCAAAGTTTGGTGAAGATCTGAGTATGTCGTTTTTGACCTTATCTGGAACATCCCATCTGAAAATTTGAAAATTCTTAAAAAATTCGTCCAAAATCTTGACGTCCCCAATCTCTTGTTTTGTACGTTTTTTCCACGTGTCTTGACATCCAATGTATCCCTGCAAAGTTTGGTCAAGATCTGAGTATGTAGTTTTTGACCTTATCTGGAACCTCCTATCTGAAAATTTGAAAATTCTTAAAAAATTCGTCCAAAATCTTGACGTTTCCAATCTCTTGTTTTGTACGTTTTTCCACGTGTGTTGACATGCAAAGTATCCCTGCAACGTTTGGTGAAGATCTGAGTATGTAGTTTTTGACCTTATCTGGAACCTCCTATCTGAAAATTTGAAAATTCTTCAAAAATTCGTCCAAAATCTTGATGACACCAATCTCTTGTTTTGTACGTTTTTTCCACGTGTCTTGACATCCAATGTATCCATGCAAAGTTTGGTGAAGATCTGAGTATGTAGTTTTTGACCTTATCTGGAACCTCCCAAGTAGTTGTATTTACGGGGGGATAAACTCGAGAAAGTACGAACCCCCCTCCAGCAGCTTTGGCCATACTTAAAACTTGCTCAACATGCCCATATGAGTTTTTTGCTCAAGTGTGGAGCTCTTATAATTCAAGATTTTTGTAAAAAATGCCCTCGGGAATTTTTCAGAAAGTACGAGCTTTCTCAGATTGATTTGTGCATAATTACAAAAGTTGCATCAGCCAGATTTTTGTCAAAAAGTGATATATTTTTGGCTACACCAGAAATTAAGCACATACACATACATACACACACATATTTACTTCCGGTTTAAGTTTAATTGGATACTAGGTTCAATTTGCTTGCTCCGTGACACTCTATTTCTTATATTATATGTTTGCATGTTTCTCCTCTGTGTCAGTGTGTGGAATTCCCGAGACGGTAGTATTGATTTTTGCCTTGCCCTCAGCGCCAGTATTTACAGAAATTCCCGAGTATTGCATCATTCAGTATTGTGAGACTGACTGAGGAGAACAGATGTATTGATACAGTACTTCTTATACTTACAGGTTTAAATTCATATTGAACAATATAAAATCTGTTATTTGTTGTAATCCACTCATATTTAGAGTCAAGCTTATATTTGTCCCAGCCTGTTATACATAACAAGGTCATTGCTATTCAAGATATGCATGTTTGTGCAGGCATTTGCGCTGGGTCAGTGTGAATGATTTTTACACTTGTGGGCTATTGGCTTTACAACCTGTCATAAGATTAATATTAATAATATTAATCCATAGAGATTAGATTTAAAACCCAGGAAATTTTATATAAATACCAAAGCCAAAAATATTAACACACATACACACATATACACCTACACACACACAAAGCACACAGCTGAACCCATCTGATATTTTTTGTTCAGTATAAAGTTTTGAATTGAATCCCAGGAAATTGTATATAATAAACAACAACAAAAATGCCTAATCAAAAATATTGTAATCAGTGCAATAAGAATATATCCAGCTCTAATTGGGCCAAACATCAAAAAATTTGTAATCCAGACAAATACAGAACTCCCACAAAAATTTGCCCCAAATGCAATAGAAAATATAACATGGAATATTTCACATATACACATAAAAATACTTGCTCTGCACAACCATCCACTTCTGGTCTGAAAAGAAAGTACGAAGCACCTGTTAATGCCAGAGCAGCAAAACAGCCACGCTATGAACCCATCCGTAGCAGTTTTAACGGCCAATTAAGGGATCACCGGTTTGTATCAGAGCCAAGATGCGGCATTGAGAATTTCTTGAACAGTGTAAATCCTAAAGTGCAGGCAATTCTAAATGCACAAAATGGCTCTTATAAGCTCTCCCTCAAATTGTTTGTACAATATAAGAAACCAAATGATACAAAATTTACACACCCCCACGTAACAGAAACTGTACCGGTATATTCAAATGCAAATTTAGACACAATAATAAGCAGCTTGATAAATCAACTGAATATCAAACACTCTGAATTTGCGGCAAAAGAATCAGGATGGAGCCTATGTGGTTCATCACACAAGTTATATGTTAATATTTCTGAATTCAACCCATTACAAGGATCTACATATCTGCCATTACCTGCCAATATCAAAAACAAAAGAGCCGTGGTCAATATTGAAAATACCGACCAGAAATGCTTTTTGTGGTGTATATTAGCTGTTTTGTATCCAGTTTCAAGGAATCCTCAGAGAATAAGTTATTACAAACAGCATGAACATATTTTTGACGATGCAATGGAGGGTTTGGAATATCCAATGTCAGTTCAGAATATTGATAAATTTGAAAAAAAGGCCAGGCACATCGATGGCAAACAATTATCTATTAATGTATTTACTTGTTCCACTGGCAATTGCTTGATAGATCCTCTCAGAATCAGTACACTTGATGATGAATCTGCAGTTCCGATTGATCTGCTCTTAATTGAAAAGGATGGTACATATCATTATACTCTGATACATAATCTTGAAGCTTTAGTGAGAACACAACTAGACAAATATAAAAAAATATTCAAGTTGTGCAGAAGATGCTTAACTGTATTTTATGGTCAAAAAATGGTAAATGGGGTTCGGGAAGAGAGTGCAGAAATTGCTAAAAACAAGCTAATTGAGCATCTGAAATACTGTGGCAATCATAAACCTGTTCATATGGTGATGCCCAATCCAAGTGAAAATTGCAAATTCAAAAAGTTTGAAGCCTTGTTGGAACACCCAGTATATATTGTCTGGGATTCTGAATCGAATCTCAAATCTCTTGCATTCTGCAATCCAGATCCTGAAGAATCTTCAAGTACACCATACCAGCAACATGAACCTTCCAGCTTTTGTTTTATGGTTATACGGGATGGTGTTGTTATTAAAAAATATTCATACAAGGGACCAAATGCCATCAAAATATTTGCACATAGAATAGAAAATGTGTGCCGTGACATAGCATCTAACATCTTATTAATATCAAAGCCTATGTTGCCTTTAACAGAGGAACAGATTGAAGATTTCAACAATGCAGAAAAATGCCCGGTATGTGATTGTGAATTTTCAGATACAAATATCAAGGTTCATCACCATTCTCATACAGATGGTAAATTCTTAATGGCCCTGTGTAATAGCTGTAATATTAAGATCAAGAGACCAAGATTTATCCCCATATTTTGCCATGGAGCATCCAATTATGATTTCCATCATCTGATCAGGTACGAGGGGCTTGAGAAGCAGAATTTAAATATTTTAGCTGAAAATGATGAGAAATATATATCTATTAGCAAGATAATTAAAGTTGATGGTGTTCCTATTCACATAAGATTTCTTGATTCTTACAGATTTTTATCTGCTAGCCTGGATACACTGGCCACTCAATTACCTGATGATCAATTCAAAATCACACGTGCATTGTTTC
Organism: Lepisma saccharinum; assembly: GCF_977018435.1. Classification (NCBI taxonomy): domain Eukaryota; kingdom Metazoa; phylum Arthropoda; class Insecta; order Zygentoma; family Lepismatidae; genus Lepisma; species Lepisma saccharinum. The sequence goes on along the minus strand of NC_139242.1, from coordinate 83,615,135 downwards.
CAAATCAGGACCTGAAATTAATTAGGCGGAAGGGTGTATATCCATATGACTATGTCACAGATTTTTCTAAATTTGATGAGTGTTCCCCGCCACCACAAGAAGAGTTTTACAGCAAAATCAGAGGATCTGGAATCAGTGATGATGATTATCACCATGCTCAGTTGATGTGGAACGATTTAAAATGCAAGACATTTGGTGATTATCACATGGCATATTTGAAACTTGATGTGACCCTCTTAGCTGATATATTGCAGGCATTCAGAAAATCTTCCATGCAAAATTATGGACTGGACCCAGTGTATTTTTACAGTGCCCCGGGCCTAGCATGGGCCGCAACGTTTTTGAACACCAAAAAGCAATTGGATCTGATCCACGATCAAGATATGTATCTGTTTATGGAGAAATGTATAAGAGGTGGGATGGTGCAATGTTCCCAGAGATATGCCAGAGCAAATAACAAGTATATGCCTGATTATGATCCAGCACGGCCATCAAATTATATAACGTATGTAGATGCAAACAACCTCTATGGTCACGCTATGATGGATAAATTGCCATATGCAGGGCTTGAATGGGTTGAAGATTTCAATATTGAAGATCTTCAGGACTTTGATGACAGTGACTATGGCCTCTTCTTAGAGGTTGATCTGACAATTCCTGATGATTTACACAATAAATTTTCTGATCTGCCCCCAATTCCCGAGGTTCAGTGCTCACCTGGCTCTAAACAGAAGAAACTCATGATGACTCTGGAGCCGAAACAAGGCTATGTCATATATTACAAAAAACCTCCAGTTCCTGATGAAACATGGTGTTCAAGTGACCAAAGTTGGCAAAGTCTTAAGGTTCAGGCACTCAGAATGGTTGAAATCATACATTGATACAAATACAGAGCTTCGAACATCTGCAAAGAGCCAATTTGATAAGGGCTTGTTTAAATTGATGGTGAATTCAGTGTATGGCAAAACAATTGAAAATGTCAGAAAACATACCGATGTTAAAATAATTACTGACCCCAGCCTGAGCAAAAAATTGGTTGCAAAGCCCAACTTCAATTACAGAAGAATTTATGATGAGCACATGGCACTTTTCAACATGATGAAAACAAAGATCAAATTTGATAAACCTATTTATGTAGGGGCTGTGATATTGGAATTGTCCAAATTACATATGTTAACATTGTATTATGATGTGCTGAAACCTTTTTATGGTGATCGTGTAAAATTATTGTACATGGACACGGATAGTTTTATTCTTGATATTCAAACAGAAGATGTTTATCAAGATATGTCACAGCCTGAATTGTTTCAATACTTTGATACCAGTGAACATACAATAATTCAACATCACCACAACAAAACGGTGCCTGGCAAGTTAAAAGATGAGACATGTGGTGATGTTATTGTGGAATTTGCTGGGTTAAGTGCCAAGGTGTACAGTTTTAAAACATGTAGTGCTGTTGTCAAAAAGGCCAAGGGTATTGGCAGAGTTACTGTGGAAAAAGATCTTGTATTTGAAGATTATAAAAATTGCATCAAATCCCAGAGTTCAATCAGAACATCAGAAAATAGAATTCAGAGTGAGGATCACTTGTTGACTAGCAATATTGTAAGAAAAGTGGCCCTGGACCCACATGATGATAAGAGATGCATTTTATCATGTGACATACATACTTTACCTTGGGGGCATTGTGATTTGAAAAATGGCAAACAATGCCCAATTACAGAGCATGATTTGAAATAAATAAACATGCCTATGAACTTATTTGGGTTCAAAAAACAGGCTATTATGGAGCTGCCAACACCACAACCCTCTTCTGATATGCTGTCTAAACTGAGTGGCTTGTTAATTATTCATCTGAACAGCATACTTACAGATAATGATGATGAAACAGGCAAAATATTGTACATATTTAACAATAATTTAAATCATTACCAATTACCTGTAGGTGGTCAATTGCAATTTATTACAACCCCTGAGGGTGATGTCAAAATTTCAGTAGGGAGAAATATTTATAGAATTAAGCACTCAAACATGGTTTCTGGCACTGTATATACTGTTTCTGCTGGTGACTGCTTATATATTGAGGTCCCTGGGTCACATGACAAGCTTATACCTTTTTTTATAGAATTAAGAATCAGATACTCTATAATAAATAACCAGTAAAACAAAAATGCCTAATGATATATTTGGCCATACAAGACATGAAGATCACAGTGATGAGATTCTGATGCTTGATGTCAGAGTCAAGAAATTAAGAAGTGATTTACAAGCTTTACAGACCACACTCAATGCCAGTCTTCAATTAGAAATTACAAATTTGCAATCACAATGCATGGACCCTCTTCTTAAAATTGATTCTGAACTTAAATTATTGCTTCAGAAATATACTGATCTGGCCACATTAGATAATTTTCAAAGTTTGGAAGAAGCTGTAGCAGCTCTTCAAGCCAAATTTAAGACCCAGGCTAACAACTCTGAGCAATTGAAACAACAATTGGAAGAGCAGATAAATAATGTCCAGACACAGCTCCAAACAATTGTCAAAAGCATAAAATCACAAGAAGATTTTGATCTAGTGATTTCCACTCTAAAGGAACAGATTCAGTCACTCCAAATACCTAATCTGGATCCCCTGAACAATGCCATAGCCGAGGTTAAAGAAAAAATTGAGACACTTGAAAATTTTATGAACAACTTGCCATCTTCTGATGCTTTGAATGCAATAACTCGGAGTGTTGCAAATATCAAGCTGCAACTTGAAACATATGAAGATTTTGGAAAAATTCAAAGTTCCATAACCCATCTTGAGGGTACAATAGCAGCAGTGCAAAGTGATTTGGCAAATGTACTAGAATCCCGATTGCCTGGTATTGTAGACACACTTGTCAGTGTCCAACAACAGATCACAAAGCTTGAAAACCTCAACACTGAATCTGAACTATCTCATTTTCATCACTTGATAGATGATATCCAAACAAAACTTGAAATTTTACAACAATCAACACCCTCTCAGGCAGATATAGCCCTGCTCCAAAATGCTATGCAAAATGTGGCTGATGCTTCTGAATTAAACAATGTGAAATTGGCACTTGAATTTTTGCAAAATACAGTATCAAATTTGCCCACATCACAGGAACTTAAAAATATTAAGAGGGCAGTGAATCGCATATTGAAATCAGAAGATATCAAGAATATCCAGACAGAGATCAAACATCTCACACAGACAGTGGCCACTCTTCCAACCAATCAACATATTAATGAACTGCATGCCCTGTTTGAGGATATCAGAAGACAGTTCCATGATCTTACTGCTCAAAATTCAAAATTGGCAGTTGTTGAAAATTTGCAACAAATTGTAGCTAATATCAAGCAACAGCTAGGGACCATGGAATCCAATCAAGCAAATGCCCTGTCTGTTTTTGCCACCCAGCTACAAGAAATTGTGCAACAATACAAGAAACTTGTTGTGGACATAAAGATCAAGCCAGGCCATGATGATGTTGTTAGGACCATCAATGAGCACCTTGAATCTGTAACAAGCAGATTGCTTACAGCAGAAAAAGAAATAACGGGCATAATCGAGAATCCAAAACATACAGTAATTCTTGAATTGTACAGCATCCCCAACAAAGAATATGATTCACCATTTACACCAGGTGGCAAAATATATATGCTGTCCCCTGCACAATTTTATTACCAGTTTTTTGTTGGGGGCACATTGAGACCAATCAAGATCAAATATTGGCATCAGCCACAGGCACACCACTACCCTACCTTATCAATAACAAATGCTGACAACAAACCAAAAATCACCAGTGTAGAGTTAGAGGATTTTACAGACCCCAATACATTAGAAACAGCCTATGTTGAAGATGATGGCACTTTGGAATTTAAAATACAAATAGGGGACAAATTATATTTAGAAAATCCTGTAGTATCAGCTGCTGAACACCCCATAGTTGCAATATTCTTGTTTTCATATTATGTCTAGACAAATTATTGTTGATGAATTACACAGACAAGCCCGACATAATTATAAGAGACTGCCAGTAGTCACAAAGGGCATAGATGATGTATGGCAGAGCGACTTGATTGAGATGGCAAGTGGACAGCTAAAAAACTTAGACAAAATCAACAAGGGCTACAAGTATCTACTCACTGTCATAGACACATTTTCAAAATTTGCCTGGGCTGTGCCACTCAAATCCAAGACTGGAAAATGTGTTACAGAAGCCCTCAGGACAATCATCAATTATTCAGGAAGATCACCGCGCTATTTGCAAACAGATAATGGCAAAGAATTTTATAATTCAGTGTTCCAACAATTTATTAAAAGCCAGGCAATAAAACATTATTCGAGTTACAGTGATCTCAAGGCCTCAATTGTAGAGAGATTCAACAGAACCTTAAAAAATCTTATGTATAAACAATTTACCCTGCAAGGTAATTATAAATGGATTAATATTCTTCCCGAACTTCTACATAAATACAACAACTCGGTCCATTCCACAATCAACATGAAGCCCTCTGAAGTAACTTCAATTGATGAGCAAAAATTGATCAGGACTGTTTATTATCCTAGATACCAGCCAACAACAAGAAAAGCCAAATACAGGGTGGGTGAACAAGTAAGAATCAGCAAATATAAGCACTTATTCAAAAGAGGCTTTACGAGAAACTGGAGCACCGAATTATTTACAGTGGTTCAAGTTAAACCCGGGACCCTTAACACATATATAATAAAAGATCACCGAGGAGAAATTCTCAAAGGCCGATTCTATGAACAAGAACTCAGCAAAACTAAACAGCCTGACACATATCTCATAGAAAAAATCATCCGCAGAAAAGGCAACAAGTTATTTGTCAAATGGCTAGGTCATCCGGAAAACAGCTGGATCGATGCAGACAAAGTGATAATATGAGCACCTGGGATGTTATAAAAAGGCTGCCAGAACCTGAACAGCAGAATAAGAGAAATGGCAACTTGCTGCCTGATAATATTAGGTGTCTTATTGTTGGGCCATCTGCTTGTGGTAAAACTACACTAATGGTTGATAATTTTTTATTGGCACCCAACTGGTTAGACTGGAAAAACAGGCACTTGTATGTTTTCTCAAAGAGCTTGGAACAATTAAAATATCAGCAGCTGATGAAGCTATATGATGGATTGGATATTGCCACTTTTGAACCAGATGTTAAGCCATTAGATGAATGTCTCGATAATTCTGTTGTTGTGTTTGATGACATTATACTGGATAATCAAAACAAGGTTAGAAATTTCTTTACACAGGGCCGGCACAAAAACATTGACTGCTTCTACCTGGCACAGACTTTTTCTAAAATTCCGAAGCAACTGATCCGAGACAACAGCAATTTTATATGTATGTTTCATCAAGATCATACCAACCTCAAACACATACACGATGAATATGTAGGTGGGGACTTGAGCTACAATGATTTTTCCAAGTTTTGCAGCAAGTGCTGGAACCAGGACAGTTATGGGTTTGTCACAATTGATATGACAAGAACACCTAATACTGGCAAATACAGAAATAAAATCAACGATTTTCTAGACGTTGAGACATAAATAAACAACCATGAAACGACCAGTCATTGATGATCTTAAGTTAAGAGATTATCTTGTAAAAAGATTTAAGGGATGGAAATCAGAGAACCGTGGAATTATGAAAAACACAAACAAACAGAACAGCCTGTCATTGATGCTATTAATAATTTAGGTAAGAATATCAAAACTGTTACAGAGCAAAATCAAGATTTGATCACAGAGCTTGTGCCTGTAGCTGCAAGGAACATATTAGATTATCCATTCACCCCACTTTCCAGTATTCATACACCTAGTCCTGTTGCTCCTAGAAGAATTGAGGCTAGTCAGGATCCTATTGAATTGGGTCTTCTTGCTCAAAAATATTTAACCACACCTAAAGACAACAAAGATGAGGTTTTTGGCTTATATGCCGACACAGAGCTTGATGCCAGCATTATTCATAGAATCGGTAATTTCAGAGTAACTTTTATGGGGGATGATCTGATTGTTTATTCAGAATCTCGTCTCGGAGAAAAAGGTGCTTTTGTTAAGTACCCCGGCACACCTGGATTGTGGGAACTGATGACTAGGAAGAGGCCTGGCAGCTATACAGATCAAGATTATGAACATTACAAAGAAATATTAATAAAATCAGATGCTCTGTACCAGAACAATGATCCCACACAAAAAAGAGTCAAGTCGAGCAGTGGGGCAAAATACAATAATTTAATCAAGCCCATATGGTCACAGATTAAGACAGGCAGTGGAATCAAACAATACAACACCCTGCCTAAAGAATTTGTGTGGGTTGATGATGTCAGGAAACTTGTAGATAGGTTGCTGGTGATAGCTGGGGAGGAAAATGCTGGCAACCACAATTTTTACAATGAAAAGGTTGGAATTATGGACATGATAAGCACCAAATTATCTAATTTTATAGTGAATGACCCTAAGGGGATTGGATATCTCATAAAAATTATTAATACTCTACCACCTAAATTTTGGAATGTTTCTGAGGGTCGGGGGTTGGTTAATGACATTATAAACAAGCTGCCATTTGAACTACACATTCCAGGCTATCAGTATTGTGGTCCAGGCACAAAATTGGACCATAGATTAAACAGAGGGGACCCTGGTGTTAATCCTTTAGATGCTGCTTGTAGAGACCATGACATTGCATACAACACAGATTCTGATCTTGACAAGAGACATGTTGCAGACAAGAAATTAGAAGAGGCTGCATTTGGTAGATTTGTAAGCAAAGATGCTTCTTTGAGTGAAAAAATAGCAGGATTGGGAACCACCATAGCTATGAGCACCAAACAAAAACTGGGGTGGGGGTTGTGAATATGTATATAATAAACATAGGATGAAGGCCAAGGGTGTTATGTATCAAATACCTTATGCAGGTCTTAAATCTCTTAAAACTATTGACAGTCTTTTAACCAAAAAGCAGCGCAAGAAAAAAAGCTCTTGTATTGCCAAGGGCCATGGTATGAAATTGTTGCTTAGTACCCCCCAATTAAAAAAATTACAGCAATCAAGAAAAAAATCACATGTGGGGGGATTCATATTTACCATCCCTGCCATCTTAGCAGCACTCGGGGCTGTTGGGAGCTTGGCTGGGGGATCAGCTGCCATAGCAAAAACAGTAATAGATGCCAAGAAAAATAGGGCAGAATTAGATGAGCAGAAGCGCCATAACCTGGCCATGGAGAAAAAAGGCAAAGGTGTTAAGAGAGCCATGAATAAGTTTAAAAAAACAAGAGCCGCTTACAAACCAAGATATTGAAGCTTTAATCAAGCCACTGGGCATCAAACATTTTAGAGGTGTGTACATGTCTGATTCTTTACCGGAACAACCACTCAACAAAGAGTGTGGCATTGTTAATTTGGATGAGTACAAAAATCAGGGCACTCACTGGATCTGTTATCTTAAATATTTAAAAGATGAGGCATTTGTGTTTGATTCATTTGGAGGTGTTCCACCTGAAAATTTAATAAAATATTTAAAATCAGCTAATTTTTATTACAATAATGCCCGTGTTCAAAACTTCAAAGATGTTAATTGTGGACATCTGTGTTTATCTGTTCTCAGATACATGTCTCAAATAAATAAACCATCAATTGAAAATTTTCAAAAAGCCTTGTGGTATCTGAAACATCATGGGGGTATTCCATCTCACCAGCCAAAATTCAATATTGAAACTCAAATTGCATGATGACATAGTGTATCCCAAAACAATAGCTCTCAGAGCATTTTACGGCATGTACTTGATCCCTAATATTACTCACCACAACAACACAATTGCAGTAGGGGATCAAAAAATTGTCATCACTCCAGGGCAATATAATCTGTCCACTCTAAATGCTCAATTACCCAGAGGTGTAGTTTTAAGTCAAAATTCTGTCACTCACAGAGTAGAGATTGTATCTGCTACGGAAACAGTGCATCTGGGTACTATAGGAGAGCTGTTAGGATTTGAGAACAACACAAAACTCGAACCGGCCATCAAACACACTGCTATGAATATACCTAAATTCTTAGCCATAGAGACTCTGAATATTCACTGTAATGTGGCTGAGGGTATGATTACCAAATCAAATGGCATAGGCACTCACAAACAAACCGGCATCATTGCAACATTCAAACCTAATTCCGAATTCATGGAGCCCATCATCTACAATCCATCCCCAACATTATATTTTCCTGTGTGTCATAACAGAATAGATAACATTGAATTGATGGTCACTAATGAAAAAGAAGAATTAGTTGATTTTGCTGGAGCCACAACAACTGCAATCGTAGAGATTAACATTTAAATAAAAATACATACAATGGAAAATATTGAGAGTTATGAGCTACAATCATTCCCCCCAAACAGGAGGACATTTGCAAATTTAAATCAACCCAACACACAGATCGAGGTTGATCTTGATGTAGGGGACGGCTTTATACACCCCCACAGAGCAGATCTATACATCAAATTTGATGTTGTAAAGCTCGATGGAACAGATTATCCGGCAAATACAAATATAAGACTGGTGGACAATTTTGTGCCGCATCTGTTCTCTGAAATTGAGATCAGAAAGCATGGCGTTGTTATAAAGAGAGTGGATTATCCAGGCATTACCTCCACAGCTTTGGCTACATTAAAATTATCCAAAACCGAGGCTTCATACTACAGAATCGGTGGATTTGAAGCTGGTGATAAGATATTATCCAAGAGCCACACTGTGCTGTTCCCCATGCGCCTGTTGCCAGGATTCTTCTCGGATTACAAAGAAATTATGTGGAAGGGGGGGTTAAGAATTACATTTAGAAGAGCTGCAAATGATGATAATGCTTTGATGAGGTACAGTGCAATAAACCCTACAGGGGAAGCTCTGCCTAATACCCTACCTGATGCAGGCAAATGCATTATTCAGACTATGGAGTTAAGAATCCCGGTTGTTGAATATGAGGCCGGCTATGCTCTTAAATACAAAGCTGATATCCTAAAAAATCCGCAAATTCCTCTGCAATTTTACACATATCAATGCGTACAGAAGGTTGCCACTGGTACTTATTATGAATTTGATGCCACAAATTCATTCTCCAGTATTCAATTTGACATGCCTGATTTTGTGGTGGTACTGTTTCAGACTGGGAGACACAATAATCAGGAAAAAAATTCAAGCAAATTTGATAACTGCAACATCAAGAACATATATCTTAAAAATGGCAGAAATGAGGTTTTTCCTAGAGAAAATTATAATTTAGACATGTCCAAGGGTGATTTTCTCAAATTATATGAAGCTTTTTCGGCTTTCAAGCGTGTCTCTACTGGCAATACTGACATGTACTACACTCCAGATGAATTCAAGACACAGAGACCCATGTTTGTAATTAACACTTCGAAAAGGAAACAGGTTGTGGTGAATGACAGAACAAACATTAAAATTATCTGTGAATTCCACGAGGCTTTACCAGATGACACCATATGTAGCGTCATTCTCATAGGTGAAAAATCATATGTTTATGATGTAAGAAATGAGCGAGTCACAGAGCAGTTCTAGAAGCACGATTCAAACACAGAAGCCCTTTGGATATAAAACAATACTTTACCGTCAGTTACCTACCCATTTTATAGCACCTCTGCTCGTGGCAAAAAAGCTTTTACCTACCCAGCACATTTGCCAAAAACTGAAATACAGAAATATTGTAATAATTATTCTGTAAGTTACAGACTTGTGTACAACAAGACCAAACCTTTGCATGACAATATCCAGGAATTTCCTCAATATGATGGAATGGTCCCTGAAAGGGGGGCACAGTACAGATAAGAATTTCTCTTTGAGTTCCATGACAAATGACATGTAATTTTCCTCGGAAAAGGCACAGTGTAGGTAATATCAACAGATATAATCACTCATGCATTTACTAATGTCTCTTTGATGATGAATAACTCTCTGAAAAAACACAATAAAGATTAAATCTATTGGCATTAATTTCCCGGGCAAGCATGATTAATTGTTGGCAGAAACATGGGACTGATCAAAAGATTGGAAAGAACATGGAATGTTTACTTGACCTCCATTCTATTGTATCGATCAGGCAGTTTTGCCCGTATTGTTGAGCTGATATTTTACCCAGATAACAAAACTCTGGTGATTCTTAATAGAGAATAATTTTGCTCTGTTATACAACATTTTTACTAAATTTAAGATCTGGGGGCTATCAACAAAACAAAATTATTCTCAAAATCTCACATATGGAATGCCACATCTATCAGGACTCGAACCCAGAGCCCCTTGTTTACAAAACTACAATATTAACATTTTGCCATCAGATTTTATGAGGACTCAAACCCGAACCTTTTGATTACAAGACAATAAAAACTATGCACCACACTCCACTCGGTCTCAGAACCCAATAGATATCAATTCAAGATTCCTGGGATTTTGACAGAAAAACATACTATAAGCTTAATTTCTGGTGTAGCCAAAAATATATCACTTTTTGACAAAAATCTGGCTGATGCAACTTTTGTAAGAATGCACAAATCAATCTGAGAAAGCTCGTACTTTCTGAAAAATTCCCGAGGGCATTTTTTACAAAAATCTTGAATTATAAGAGCTCCACACTTGAGCAAAAAACTCATATGGGCATGTTGAGCAAGTTTTAAGTATGTCCAAAGCTGCTGGAGGGGGGTTCGTACTTTCTCGAGTTTATCCCCCCGTAAATACAACTACTCTCCCATCTGAAAATTTGAAAATTCCTAAAAAATCCTTCCAAAATCTTGATGACCTCAATCTCTTGTTTTGTACGTTTTCTCCACGTGTCTTGACATCCATTGTATCCCTGCAAAGTTTGGTGAAGATCTGAGTATGTAGTTTTTGACCTTATATGGAACCTCCTTTCTGAAAATTTGAAAATTCTTAAAAAATTCGTCCAAAATCTTGATGTCCCCAATCCTATGTTTTGTATGTTTTTTCCACGTGTCTTGACATCCAATGTATCCATGCAAAGTTTGGTGAAGATCTGAGTATGTCGTTTTTGACCTTATCTGGAACCTCCCATCTGAAAATTTGAAAATTCTTCAAAAATTCGTCCAAAATCTTGATGTCTCCAATCTCTTGTTTTGTACGTTTTTTCCACGTGTCTTGACATCCAATGTATCCCTGCAAAGTTTGGTGAAGATCTGAGTATGTCGTTTTTGAACTCATCTGGAACATCCTTTCTGAAAATTTGAAAATTCTTAAAAAAATCGTCCAAAATCTTGACGTCTCCAATCTCTTGTTTTGTACGTTTTTTCCACGTGTCTTGACATCCAATGTATCCCTGCAAAGTTTGGTGAAGATCTGAGTATGTAGTTTTTGACCTTATCTGGAACCTCCCATCTGAAAATTTGAAAATCCCTAAAAAATCTGTCCAAAATCTTGATGCCCCCAATCTCTTGTTTTGTACGATTTTTCCACGTGTCTTGACATCCAATGTATCCCTGCAAAGTTTGGTGAAGATCTGAATATGTAGTTTTTGACTTCATCTGGAACCTCCTATCTGAAAATTTGAAAATTCTTAAAAAATTCGTCCAAAATCTTGATGTCTCCAATCTCTTGTTTTGTACGTTTTTGCCACGTGTCTAGACATCCAATGTATACCTGCAAAGTTTGGTGAAGATCTGAGTATGTAGTTTTTGACCTTATCTGGAACCTCATTTCTGAAAATTTGAAAATTCCTCAAAAATTCGTCCAAAATCTTGATGTCTCCAATCTCTTGTTTTGTACGTTTTTTCCACGTGTCTTGACATCCAATGTATCCCTGCAAAGTTTGGTGAAGATCTGAGTATGTAGTTTTTGACCTTATCTGGAACCTCCTATCTGAAAATTTGAAAATTCTTAAAAAATTCGTCGAAAATCTTGATGTCTCCAATCTCTTGTTTTGTACGTTTTTTCCACGTGTCTTGACATGCAAAGTATCCCTGCAACGTTTGGTGAAGATCTGAGTATGTAGTTTTTGACCTTATCTGGAACCTCCTATCTGAAAATTTGAAAATTCTTCAAAAATTCGTCCAAAATCTTGATGACACCAATCTCTTGTTTTGTACGTTTTTCCACGTGTCTTTATATCCAATGTATCCATGCAAAGTTTGGTGAAGATCTGAGTATGTAGTTTTTGACCTTATATGGAACCTCCTATCTGAAAATTTGAAAATTCTTAAAAAATTCGTCCAAAATCTTGATGTTTCCAATCTCTTGTTTTGTACGTTTTTTCCACGTGTCTTGACATCCAATGTATCCCTGCAAAGTTTGGTGAAGATATGAGTATGTAGTTTTTGACCTTATCTGGAACCTCCCATCTGAAAATTTGAAAATTCCTAAAAAATCCGTCCAAAATCTTGATGACCTTAATCTCTTGTTTTGTACGTTTTTTCCACGTGTCTTGACATCCATTGTATCCCTGCAAAGTTTGGTGAAGATCTGAGTATGTAGTTTTTGACTTTATATGGAACCTCCTTTCTGAAAATTTGAAAATTCTTAAAAAATTCGTCCAAAATCTTGATGTCCCCAATCCTATGTTTTGTATGTTTTTTCCACGTGTCTTGACATCCAATGTATCCATGCAAAGTTTGGTGAAGATCTGAGTATGTCGTTTTTGACCTTATCTGGAACCTCCCATCTGAAAATTTGAAAATTCTTCAAAAATTCGTCGAAAATCTTGATGTCTCCAATCTCTTGTTTTGTACGTTTTTTCCACGTGTCTTGACATGCAAAGTATCCCTGCAACGTTTGGTGAAGATCTGAGTATGTAGTTTTTGACCTTATCTGGAACCTCCTATCTGAAAATTTGAAAATTCTTCAAAAATTCGTCCAAAATCTTGATGTCTCCAATCTCTTGTTTTGTACGTTTTTTCCACGTTTCTTGACATCCAATGTATCGCTGCAATGTTTGGTGAAGATCTGAGTATGTAGTTTTTGACCTTATATGGAACCTCCTTTCTGAAAATTTGAAAATTCTTAAAAAATTCGTCCAAAGTCTTGATGTCCCCAATCCTTATGTTTTGTATGTTTTTTCCACGTGTCTTGACATCCAATGTATCCATGCAAAGTTTGGTGGAAATCTGAGTATGTCGTTTTTGACCTTATCTGGAACCTCCCATCTGAAAATTTGAAAATTCTTCAAAAATTCGTCGAAAATCTTGATGTCTCCAATCTCTTGTTTTGTACGTTTTTTCCACGTGTCTTGACATGCAAAGTATTCCTGCAACGTTTTGTGAAGATCTGAGTATGTAGTTTTTGACCTTATCTGGAACCTCCTATCTGAAAATTTGAAAATTCTTCAAAAATTCGTCCAAAATCTTGATGTCTCCAATCTCTTGTTTTGTACGTTTTTTCCACGTTTCTTGACATCCAATGTATCCCTGCAATGATTGGTGAAGATCTGAGTATGTAGTTTTTGACCTTATATGGAACCTCCTATCTGAAAATTTGAAAATTCTTAAAAAATTTGACCAAAATCTTGATATCCCCAATCCTATGTTTTGTATGTTTTTTCCACGTGTCTTGACATCCAATGTTTCCCTGCAAAGTTTGGTGAAGATCTGAGTATGTAGTTTTTGACCTTATCTGGAACCTCCTATCTGAAAATTTGAAAATTTTTGAAAAATTCGTCCAAAATCTTGATGTCTCCAATCTCTTGTTTTGTACGTTTTTTCCACGTGTCTTGACCTCCAATGTATCCCTGCAATCTTTGGTGAAGATCTGAGTATGTAGTTTTTGACATTATATGGAACCTCCTATCTGAAAATTTGAAAATTCTTAAAAAATTTGACCAAAATATTGATGTCCCCAATCCTATGTTTTGTATGTTTTTTCCACGTGTCTTGACATCCAATGTATCCCTGCAAAGTTTGGTGAAGATCTGAGTATGTCGTTTTTGACCTTATCTGGAACATCCTTTCTGAAAATTTGAAAATTCTTAAAAAATTCGTCCAAAATCTTGATGTCTCCAATCTCTTGTTTTGTACGTTTTTTCCACGTGTCTTGACATCCAATGTATCCCTGCAAAGTTTGGTGAAGATCTGAGTATGTAGTTTTTGACCTTATATGGAACCTCCTATCTGAAAATTTGAAAATTCTTAAAAAATTTGACCAAAATCTTGATGTCCCCAATCCTATGTTTTGTATGTTTTTTCCCCGTGTCTTGACATCCAATGTATCCCTGCAAAGTTTGGTGAAGATCTGAGTATGTCGTTTTTGATCTTATCTGGAACATCCTTTCTGAAAATTTGAAAATTCTTAAAAAATTCGTCCAAAATCTTGACGTCCCCAATCTCTTGTTTTGTACGTTTTTTCCACGTGTCTTGGCATCCAAAGTATCCCTGCAAAGTTTGGTCAAGATCTGAGTATGTAGTTTTTGACCTTATCTGGAACCTCCTATCTGAAAATTTGAAAATTCTTAAAAAATTCGTCCAAAATCTTGATGTCTCCAATCTCTTGTTTTGTACGTTTTTTCCACGTGTCTTGACATCCAATGTATCCCTGCAAAGTTTGGTGAAGATCTGAGTATGTCATTTTTGACCTTATCTGGAACCTCATTTCTGAAAATTTGAAAATTCCTCAAAAATTCGTCCAAAATCTTGATGTCTCCAATCTCTTGTTTTGTACGTTTTTTCCAAGTGTCTTGACATCCAATGTATCCCTGCAAAGTTTGGTGAAGATCTGAGTATGTCGTTTTTGACCTTATCTGGAACATCCTTTCTGAAAATTTGAAAATTCTTAAAAAATTCGTCCAAAATCTTGACGTCCCCAATCTCTTGTTTTGTACGTTTTTTCCACGTGTCTTGGCATCCAATGTATCCCTGCAAAGTTTGGTCAAGATCTGAGTATGTAGTTTTTGACCTTATCTGGAACCTCCTATCTGAAAATTTGAAAATTCTTAAAAAATTCGTCCAAAATCTTGATGTCTCCAATCTCTTGTTTTGTACGTTTTTTCCACGTGTCTTGACATCCAAAGTATCCCTGCAAAGTTTGGTGAAGATCTGAGTATGTCGTTTTTGACCTTATCTGGAACATCCTTTCTGAAAATTTGAAAATTCTTAAAAAATTCGTCCAAAATCTTGACGTCTCCAATCTCTTGTTTTGTACGTTTTTTCCACGTGTCTTGACATCCAATGTATCCCTGCAAAGTTTGGTGAAGATCTGAGTATGTAGTTTTTGACCTTATCTGGAACCTCCCATCTGAAAATTTGAAAATTCCTAAAAAATCTGTCCAAAATCTTGATGCCCCCAATCTCTTGTTTTGTACGATTTTTCCACGTGTCTTGACATCCAATGTATCCCTGCAAAGTTTGGTGAAGATCTGAGTATGTAGTTTTTGACCTTATCTGGAACCTCCTATCTGAAAATTTGAAAATTCTTAAAAAATTCGTCCAAAATCTTGATGTCTCCAATCTCTTGTTTTGTACGTTTTTGCCACGTGTCTTGACATCCAATGTATCCCTGCAAAGTTTGGTGAAGATCTGAGTATGTAGTTTTTGACCTTATCTGGAACCTCATTTCTGAAAATTTGAAAATTCCTCAAAAATTCGTCCAAAATCTTGATGTCTCCAATCTCTTGTTTTGTACGTTTTTTCCACGTGTCTTGACATCCAATGTATCCCTGCAAAGTTTGGTGAAGATCTGAGTATGTAGTTTTTGACCTTATCTGGAACCTCCTATCTGAAAATTTGAAAATTCTTAAAAAATTCGTCGAAAATCTTGATGTCTCCAATCTCTTGTTTTGTACGTTTTTTCCACGTGTCTTGACATGCAAAGTATCCCTGCAACGTTTGGTGAAGATCTGAGTATGTAGTTTTTGACCTTATCTGGAACCTCCTATCTGAAAATTTGAAAATTCTTCAAAAATTCGTCCAAAATCTTGATGACACCAATCTCTTGTTTTGTACGTTTTTCCACGTGTCTTGACATCCAATGTATCCATGCAAAGTTTGGTGAAGATCTGAGTATGTAGTTTTTGACTTTATATGGAACCTCCTATCTGAAAATTTGAAAATTCTTAAAAAATTCGTCCAAAATCTTGATGTTTCCAATCTCTTGTTTTGTACGTTTTTTCCACGTGTCTTGACATCCAATGTATCCCTGCAAAGTTTGGTGAAGATATGAGTATGTAGTTTTTGACCTTATATGGAACCTCCCATCTGAAAATTTGAAAATTCCTAAAAAATCCGTCCAAAATCTTGATGACCTCAATCTCTTGTTTTGTACGTTTTTTCCACGTGTCTTGACATCCATTGTATCCCTGCAAAGTTTGGTGAAGATCTGAGTATGTAGTTTTTGACCTTATATGGAACATCCTTTCTGAAAATTTGAAAATTCTTAAAAAATTCGTCCAAAATCTTGATGTCTCCAATCTCTTGTTTTGTACGTTTTTGCCACGTGTCTTGACATCCAATGTATACCTGCAAAGTTTGGTGAAGATCTGAGTATGTAGTTTTTGACCTTATCTGGAACCTCATTTCTGAAAATTTGAAAATTCCTCAAAAATTCGTCCAAAATCTTGATGTCTCCAATCTCTTGTTTTGTACGTTTTTTCCACGTGTCTTGACATCCAATGTATCCCTGCAAAGTTTGGTGAAGATCTGAGTATGTAGTTTTTGACCTTATCTGGAACCTCATATCTGAAAATTTGAAAATTCTTAAAAAATTCGTCGAAAATCTTGATGTCTCCAATCTTTTGTTTTGTACGTTTTTTCCACGTGTCTTGACATGCAAAGTATCCCTGCAACGTTTGGTGAAGATCTGAGTATGTAGTTTTTGACCTTATCTGGAACCTCCTATCTGAAAATTTGAAAATTCTTCAAAAATTCGTCCAAAATCTTGATGACACCAATCTCTTGTTTTGTACGTTTTTCCACGTGTCTTGACATCCAATGTATCCATGCAAAGTTTGGTGAAGATCTGAGTATGTAGTTTTTGACCTTATATGGAACCTCCTATCTGAAAATTTGAAAATTCTTAAAAAATTCGTCCAAAATCTTGATGTTTCCAATCTCTTGTTTTGTACGTTTTTTCCACGTGTCTTGACATCCAATGTATCCCTGCAAAGTTTGGTGAAGATATGAGTATGTAGTTTTTAACCTTATCTGGAACCTCCCATCTGAAAATTTGAAAATTCCTAAAAAATCCGTCCAAAATCTTGATGACCTCAATCTCTTGTTTTGTACGTTTTTTCCACGTGTCTTGACATCCATTGTATCCCTGCAAAGTTTGGTGAAGATCTGAGTATGTAGTTTTTGACCTTATATGGAACCTCCTTTCTGAAAATTTGAAAATTCTTAAAAAATTCGTCCAAAATCTTGATGTCCCCAATCCTATGTTTTGTATGTTTTTTCCACGTGTCTTGACATCCAATGTATCCATGCAAAGTTTGGTGAAGATCTGAGTATGTCGTTTTTGCCCTTATCTGGAACCTCCCATCTGAAAATTTGAAAATTCTTCAAAAATTCGTCGAAAATCTTGATGTCTCCAATCTCTTGTTTTGTACGTTTTTTCCACGTGTCTTGACATGCAAAGTATCCCTGCAACGTTTGGTGAAGATCTGAGTATGTAGTTTTTGACCTTATCTGGAACCTCCTATCTGAAAATTTGAAAATTCTTCAAAAATTCGTCCAAAATCTTGATGTCTCCAATCTCTTGTTTTGTACGTTTTTTCCACGTTTCTTGACATCCAATGTATCGCTGCAATGTTTGGTGAAGATCTGAGTATGTAGTTTTTGACCTTATATGGAACCTCCTTTCTGAAAATTTGAAAATTCTTAAAAAATTCGTCCAAAATCTTGATGTCCCCAATCCTATGTTTTGTATGTTTTTTCCACGTGTCTTGACATCCAATGTATCCATGCAAAGTTTGGTGAAGATCTGAGTATGTCGTTTTTGACCTTATCTGGAACCTCCCATCTGAAAATTTGAAAATTCTTCAAAAATTCGTCGAAAATCTTGATGTCTCCAATCTCTTGTTTTGTACGTTTTTTCCACGTGTCTTGACATGCAAAGTATCCCTGCAACGTTTGGTGAAGATCTGAGTATGTAGTTTTTGACCTTATCTGGAACCTCCTATCTGAAAATTTGAAAATTCTTCAAAAATTCGTCCAAAATCTTGATGTCTCCAATCTCTTGTTTTGTACGTTTTTTCCACGTTTCTTGACATCAAATGTATCCCTGCAATGATTGGTGAAGATCTGAGTATGTAGTTTTTGACCTTATATGGAACCTCCTATCTGAAAATTTGAAAATTCTTAAAAAATTTGACCAAAATCTTGATATCCCCAATCCTATGTTTTGTATGTTTTTTCCACGTGTCTTGACATCCAATGTTTCCCTGCAAAGTTTGGTGAAGATCTGAGTATGTAGTTTTTGACCTTATCTGGAACCTCCTATCTGAAAATTTGAAAATTTTTGAAAAATTCGTCCAAAATCTTGATGTTTCCAATCTCTTGTTTTGTACGTTTTTTCCACGTGTCTTGACCTCCAATGTATCCCTGCAATCTTTGGTGAAGATCTGAGTATGTAGTTTTTGACCTTATATGGAACCTCCTATATGAAAATTTGAAAATTCTTAAAAAATTTGACCAAAATCTTGATGTCCCCAATCCTATGTTTTGTATGTTTTTTCCACGTGTCTTGACATCCAATGTATCCCTGCAAAGTTTGGTGAAGATCTGAGTATGTCGTTTTTGACCTTATCTGGAACATCCTTTCTGAAAATTTGAAAATTCTTAAAAAATTCGTCCAAAATCTTGATGTCTCCAATCTCTTGTTTTGTACGTTTTTTCCACGAGTCTTGACATCCAATGTATCCATGCAAAGTTTGGTGAAGATCTGAGTATGTAGTTTTTGACCTTATATGGAACCTCCTATCTGAAAATTTGAAAATTCTTAAAAAATTTGACCAAAATCTTGATGTCCCCAATCCTATGTTTTGTATGTTTTTTCCCCGTGTCTTGACATCCAATGTATCCCTACAGAGTTTGGTGAAGATCTGAGTATGTCGTTTTTGACCTTATCTGCAACATCCTTTCTGAAAATTTGAAAATTCTTAAAAAATTCGTCCAAAATCTTGATGTCTCCAATCTCTTGTTTTGTACGTTTTTTCCACGTGTCTTGACAACCAATGTATCCCTGCAAAGTTTGGTGAAGATCTGAGTATGTAGTTTTTGACTTTATCTGGAACCTCATTTCTGAAAATTTGAAAATTCCTCAAAAATTCGTCCAAAATCTTGATGTCTCCAATCTCTTGTTTTGTACGTTTTTTCCAAGTGTCTTGACATCCAATGTATCCCTGCAAAGTTTGGTGAAGATCTGAGTATGTCGTTTTTGACCTTATCTGGAACATCCTTTCTGAAAATTTGAAAATTCTTAAAAAATTCGTCCAAAATCTTGACGTCCCCAATCTCTTGTTTTGTACGTTTTTTCCACGTGTCTTGACATCCAATGTATCCCTGCAAAGTTTGGTCAAGATCTGAGTATGTAGTTTTTGACCTTATCTGGAACCTCCTATCTGAAAATTTGAAAATTCTTAAAAAATTCGTCCAAAATCTTGATGTCTCCAATCTCTTGTTTTGTACGTTTTTTCCACGTGTCTTGACATCCAAAGTATCCCTGCAAAGTTTGGTGAAGATCTGAGTATGTCGTTTTTGACCTTATCTGGAACATCCTTTCTGAAAATTTTGAAAATTCTTAAAAAATTCGTCCAAAATCTTGACGTCTCCAATCTCTTGTTTTGTACGTTTTTTCCACGTGTCTTGACATCCAATGTATCCCTGCAAAGTTTGGTGAAGATCTGAGTATGTAGTTTTTGACCTTATCTGGAACCTCCCATCTGAAAATTTGAAAATTCCTAAAAAATCTGTCCAAAATCTTGATGCCCCCAATCTCTTGTTTTGTACGATTTTTCCACGTGTCTTGACATCCAATGTATCCCTGCAAAGTTTGGTGAAGATCTGAGTATGTAGTTTTTCACCTTATCTGGAACCTCCTATCTGAAAATTTGAAAATTCTTAAAAAATTCGTCGAAAATCTTGATGTCTCCAATCTCTTGTTTTGTACGTTTTTTCCACGTGTCTTGACATGCAAAGTATCCCTGCAACGTTTGGTGAAGATCTGAGTATGTAGTTTTTGACCTTATCTGGAACCTCCTATCTGAAAATTTGAAAATTCTTCAAAAATTCGTCCAAAATCTTGATGACACCAATCTCTTGTTTTGTACGTTTTTCCACGTGTCTTGACATCCAATGTATCCATGCAAAGTTTGGTGAAGATCTGAGTATGTAGTTTTTGACCTTATATGGAACCTCCTATCTGAAAATTTGAAAATTCTTAAAAAATTCGTCCAAAATCTTGATGTTTCCAATCTCTTGTTTTGTACGTTTTTTCCACGTGTCTTGACATCCAATGTATCCCTGCAAAGTTTGGTGAAGATATGAGTATGTAGTTTTTGACCTTATCTGGAACCTCCCATCTGAAAATTTGAAAATTCCTAAAAAATCCGTCCAAAATCTTGATGACCTCAATCTCTTGTTTTGTACGTTTTTTCCACGTGTCTTGACATCCATTGTATCCCTGCAAAGTTTGGTGAAGATCTGAGTATGTAGTTTTTGACCTTATATGGAACCTCCTTTCTGAAAATTTGAAAATTCTTAAAAAATTCGTCCAAAATCTTGATGTCCCCAATCCTATGTTTTGTATGTTTTTTCCACGTGTCTTGACATCCAATGTATCCATTCAAAGTTTGGTGAAGATCTGAGTATGTCGTTTTTGACCTTATCTGGAACCTCCCATCTGAAAATTTGAAAATTCTTCAAAAATTCGTCGAAAATCTTGATGTCTCCAATCTCTTGTTTTGTACGTTTTTTCCACGTGTCTTGACATGCAAAGTATCCCTGCAACGTTTGGTGAAGATCTGAGTATGTAGTTTTTGACCTTATCTGGAACCACCTATCTGAAAATTTGAAAATTCTTAAAAAATTCGTCCAAAATCTTGATGTCTCCAATCTCTTGTTTTGTACGTTTTTTCCACGTTTCTTGACATCCAATGTATCCCTGCAATGTTTGGTGAAGATCTGAGTATGTAGTTTTTGACCTTATATGGAACCTCCTTTCTGAAAATTTGAAAATTCTTAAAAAATTCGTCCAAAATCTTGATGTCCCCAATCCTATGTTTTGTATGTTTTTTCCACGTGTCTTGACATCACATGTATCCATGCAAAGTTTGGTGAAGATCTGAGTATGTCGTTTTTGACCTTATCTGGAACCTCCCATCTGAAAATTTGAAAATTCTTCAAAAATTCGTCGAAAATCTTGATGTCTCCAATCTCTTGTTTTGTACGTTTTTTCCACGTGTCTTGACATGCAAAGTATCCCTGCAACGTTTGGTGAAGATCTGAGTATGTAGTTTTTGACCTTATCTGGAACCTCCTATCTGAAAATTTGAAAATTCTTCAAAAATTCGTCCAAAATCTTGATGTCTCCAATCTCTTGTTTTGTACGTTTTTTCCACGTTTCATGACATCCAATGTATCCCTGCAATGTTTGGTGAAGATCTGAGTATGTAGTTTTTGACCTTATATGGAACCTCCTATCTGAAAATTTGAAAATCCTTAAAAAATTTGACCAAAATCTTGATATCCCCAATCCTATGTTTTGTATGTTTTTTCCACCTGTCTTGACATCCAATGTTTCCCTGCAAAGTTTGGTGAAGATCTGAGTATGTAGTTTTTGACCTTATCTGGAACCTCCTATCTGAAAATTTGAAATTTTTTGAAAAATTCGTCCAAAATCTTGATGTCTCCATTCTCTTGTTTTGTACGTTTTTTCCACGTGTCTTGACCTCCAATGTATCCCTGCAATCTTTGGTGAAGATCTGAGTATGTAGTTTTTGACCTTACATGGAACCTCCTATCTGAAAATTTGAAAATTCTTAAAAAATTTGACCAAAATCTAGATGTCCCCAATCCTATGTTTTGTATGTTTTTTCCACGTGTCTTGACATCCAATGTATCCCTGCAAAGTTTGGTGAAGATCTGAGTATGTCGTTTTTGACCTTATCTGGAACATCCTTTCTGAAAATTTGAAAATTCTTAAAAAATTCGTCCAAAATCTTGATGTCTCCAATCTCTTGTTTTGTACGTTTTTTCCACGTGTCTTGACATCCAATGTATCCCTGCAAAGTTTGGTGAAGATCTGAGTATGTAGTTTTTGACCTTATATGGAACCTCCTATCTGAAAATTTGAAAATTCTTAAAAAATTTGACCAAAATCTTGATGTCCCCAATCCTATGTTTTGTATGTTTTTTCCCCGTGTCTTGACATCCAATGTATCCCTGCAGAGTTTGGTGAAGATCTGAGTATGTCGTTTTTGACCTTATCGGCAACATCCTTTCTGAAAATTTGAAAATTCTTAAAAAATTCGTCCAAAATCTTGATGTCTCCAATCTCTTGTTTTGTACGTTTTTTCCACGTGTCTTGACAACCAATGTATCCCTGCAAAGTTTGGTGAAGATCTGAGTATGTAGTTTTTGACCTTATCTGGAACCTCATTTCTGAAAATTTGAAAATTCCTCAAAAATTCGTCCAAAATCTTGATGTCTCCAATCACTTGTTTTGTACGTTTTTTCCACGTGTCTTGACATCCAATGTATCCCTGCAAAGTTTGGTGAAGATCTGAGTATGTCGTTTTTGACCTTATCTGGAACATCCTTTCTGAAAATTTGAAAATTCTTAAAAAATTCGTCCAAAATCTTGACGTCCCCAATCTCTTGTTTTGTACGTTTTTTCCACGTGTCTTGACATCCAATGTATCCCTGCAAAGTTTGGTCAAGATCTGAGTATGTAGTTTTTGACCTTATCTGGAACCTCCTATCTGAAAATTTGAAAATTCTTAAAAAATTCGTCCAAAATCTTGATGTCTCCAATCTCTTGTTTTGTACGTTTTTTCCACGTGTCTTGACATCCAAAGTATCCCTGCAAAGTTTGGTGAAGATCTGAGTATGTCGTTTTTGACCTTATCTGTAACATCCTTTCTGAAAATTTGAAAATTCTTAAAAAATTCGTCCAAAATCTTGACGTTTCCAATCTCTTGTTTTGTACGTTGTTTCCACGTGTCTTGACATCCAATGTATCCCTGTAAAGTTTGGTGAAGATCTGAGTCTGTAGTTTTTGACTTTATCTGGAACCTCCCATCTGAAAATTTGAAAATTCCTAAAAAATCCGTCCAAAATCTTGATGACCCCAATCTCTTGTTTTGTACGTTTTTTCCACGTGTCTTGACATCCAATGTATCCCTGCAAAGTTTGGTGAAGATCTGAGTATGTAGTTTTTGACCTTATCTGGAACCTCCTATCTGAAAATTTGAAAATTCTTAAAAAATTCGTCCAAAATCTTGATGTCTCCAATCTCTTGTTTTGTACGTTTTTTCCACGTGTCTTGACATCCAATGTATCCCTGCAAAGTTTGGTGAAGATCTGAGTATGTCGTTTTTGACCTCATCTGGAACATCCTTTCTGAACATTTGAAAATTCTTAAAAAATTCGTCCAAAATCTTGACGTCTCCAATCTCTTGTTTGTACGTTCTTTCCACGTGTCTTGACATCCAATGTATCCCTGCAAAGTTTGGTGAAGATCTGAGTATGTAGTTTTTGACCTTATCTGGAACCTCCCATCTGAAAATTTGAAAATTCCTAAAAAATCCGTCCAAAATCTTGATGACCCCAATCTCTTGTTTTGTACATTTTTTCCACGTGTCTTGACCTCCAATGTATCCCTGCAATGTTTAATGAAGATCTAAGTATGTAGTTTTCGACCTTATCTGGAACCTCCTATCTGAAAATTTGAAAATTCTTAAAAAATTCGTCCAAAATCTTGATGTCTCCAATCTCTTGTTTTGTACGTTTTTTCCACGTGTCTTGACATCCAATGTATCCCTGCAAAGTTTGGTGAAGATCTGAGTATGTAGTTTTTGACCTTATCTGGAACATCCTTTCTGAAAATTTGAAAATTCTTAAAAAATTCTTCCAAAATCTTGATGTCTCCAATCTCTTGTTTTGTACGTTTTTTCCACGTGTCTTGACATACAATGTATCCCTGTAAAGTTTGGTGAAGATCTGAGTATGTAGTTTTTGACCTTATCTGGAACCTCCCATCTGAAAATTTGAAAATTCCTAAAAAATCCGTCCAAAATCTTGATGACCCCAATCTCTTGTTTTGTACGTTTTTTCCACGTGTCTTGACATCCAATGTATCCCTGCAAAGTTTGGTGAAGATCTGAGTATGTAGTTTTTGACCTTATCTGGAACCTCCTATCTGAAAATTTGAAAATTCTTAAAAAATTCGTCCAAAATCTTGACGTCTCCAATCTCTTGTTTTGTACGTTTTTCCCACGTGTCTTGACATCCAATGTATCCCTGCAAAGTTTGGTGAAAATCTGAGTATGTAGTTTTTGACCTTATCTGGAACCTCATTTCTGAAAATTTGAAAATTCCTCAAAAATTCGTCCAAAATCTTGATGTCTCCAATCTCTTGTTTTGTACGTTTTTTCCACTTGTCTTGACATCCAATATATCCCTGCAAAGTTTGGTGAAGATCTGAGTATGTAGTTTTTGACCTTCTCTGGAACCTCCTATCTGAAAATTTGAAAATTCTTAAAAAATTCGTCCAAAATCTTGACGTCTCCAATCTCTTGTTTTGTACGTTTTTCCCACGTGTCTTGACATCCAATGTATCCCTGCAAAGTTTGGTGAAGATCTGAGTATGTAGTTTTTGACCTTATCTGGAACCTGCTATCTGAAAATTTGAAAATTCTTAAAAAATTCGTCCAAAATCTTGATGTCTCCAATCTCTTGTTTTGTACGTTTTTTCCACGTGTCTTGACATCCAATGTATCCCTGCAAAGTTTGGTGAAGATCTGAGTATGTCGTTTTTGACCTTATCTGGAACATCCTTTCTGAAAATTTGAAAATTCTTAAAAAATTCGCCAAAAATCTTGACGTCTCCAATCTCTTGTTTTGTACGTTTTTTCCACGTGTCTTGACATCCAATGTATCCCTGTAAAGTTTGGTGAAGATCTGAGTATGTAGTTTTTGACCTTATCTGGAACCTCCCATCTGAAAATTTGAAAATTCCTAAAAAATCCGTCCAAAATCTTGATGACCCCAATCTCTTGTTTTGTACGTTTTTTCCACGTGTCTTGACATCCAATGTATCCCTGCAAAGTTTGGTGAAGATCTGAGTATGTAGTTTTTGACCTTATCTGGAACCTCCTATCTGAAAATTTGAAAATTCTTAAAAAATTCGTCCAAAATCTTGATGTCTCCAATCTCTTGTTTTGTACGTTTTCCCACGTGTCTTGACATCCAATGTATCCCTGCAAAGTTTGGTGAAGATCTGAGTATGTAGTTTTTGACCTTATCTGGAACCTCCTATCTGAAAATTTGAAAATTGTTAAAAAATTCGTCCAAAATCTTGATGTCTCCAATCTCTTGTTTTGTACGTTTTTCCCACCTGTCTTGACATCCAATGTATCCCTGCAAAGTTTGGTGAAGATCTGAGTATGTAGTTTTTGACCTTATCTGGAACCTCATTTCTGAAAATTTGAAAATTCCTCAAAAATTGGACCAAAATCTTGATGTCTCCAATATCTTGTTTTGTACGTTTTTTCCACGTGTCTTGACATCCAATGTATCCCTGCAAAGTTTGGTGAAGATCTGAGTATGTAGTTTTTGACCTTATCTGGAACCTCCTATCTGAAAATTTGAAAATTCTTAAAAAATTCGTCCAAAATCTTGATGTCTCCAATCTCTTGTTTTGTACGTTTTTTCCACGTGTCTTGACATCCAATGTATCCCTGCAAAGTTTGGTGAAGATCTGAGTATGTCGTTTTTGAACTCATCTGGAACATCCTTTCTGAAAATTTGAAAATTCTTAAAAAATTCGTCCAAAATCTTGACGTCTCCAATCTCTTGTTCTGTACGTTTTTTCCACGTGTCTTGACATCCAATGTATCCCTGCAAAGTTTGGTGAAGATCTGAGTATGTAGTTTTTGACCTTATATGGAACCTCCCATCTGAAAATTTGAAAATTCCTAAAAAATCCGTCCAAAATCTTGATGCCCCCAATCTCTTGTTTTGTACGATTTTTCCACGTGTCTTGACATCCAATGTATCCCTGCAAAGTTTGGTGAAGATCTGAGTATGTAGTTTTTGACCTTATCTGGAACCTCCTATCTGAAAATTTGAAAATTCTTAAAAAATTAGTCCAAAATCTTGACGTCTCCAATCTCTTGTTTTGTACGTTTTTCCCACGTGTCTTGACATCCAATGTATCCCTGCAAAGTTTGGTGAAGATCTGAGTATGTAGTTTTTGACCTTATCTGGAACCTCATTTCTGAAAATTTGAAAATTCCTCAAAAATTCGTCCAAAATCTTGATGTCTCCAATCTCTTGTTTTGTACGTTTTTTCCACTTGTCTTGACATCCAATGTATCCCTGCAAAGTTTGGTGAAGATCTGAGTATGTAGTTTTTGACCTTCTCTGGAACCTCCTATCTGAAAATTTGAAAATTCTTAAAAAATTCGTCCAAAATCTTGACGTCTCCAATCTCTTGTTTTGTACGTTTTTCCCACGTGTCTTGACATCCAATGTATCCCTTCAAAGTTTGGTGAAGATCTGAGTATGTAGTTTTTGACCTTATCTGGAACCTCATTTCTGAAAATTTGAAAATTCCTCAAAAATTCGTCCAAAATCTTGATGTCTCCAATCTCTTGTTTTGTACATTTTTTCCACGTGTCTTGACATCCAATGTATCCCTGCAAAGTTTGGTGAAGATCTGAGTATGTAGTTTTTGACCTTATCTGGAACCTCCTATCTGAAAATTTGAAAATACTTAAAAAATTCGTCCAAAATCTTGATGTCTCCAATCTCTTGTTTTGTACGTTCTTTCCACGTGTCTTGACATCCAATGTATCCCTGCATAGTTTGGTGAAGATCTGAGTATGTAGTTTTTGACCTTAT
Source organism: Lepisma saccharinum (assembly GCF_977018435.1). Lineage (NCBI taxonomy): Eukaryota > Metazoa > Arthropoda > Insecta > Zygentoma > Lepismatidae > Lepisma > Lepisma saccharinum. Next base: position 83,588,042 of record NC_139242.1, on the reverse strand, counting down.
ATGGAACCTCCTATCTGAAAATTTGAAAATTCTTAAAAAATTCGTCCAAAATCTTGATGTCTCCAATCTCTTGTTTTGTACGTTTTTTTCACGTGTCTTGACATCCAATGTTCCCTGCAATGTTTGGTGAAGATCTGAGTATGTAGTTTTTGACCTCATATGGAACCTCCTATCTGAAAATTTGAAAATTCTTAAAAAATTTGACCAAAATCTTGATGTCCCCAATCCTATGTTTTGTATGTTTTTCCCACGTGTCTTGACATCCAATGTATCCCTGCAAAGTTTGGTGAAGATCTGAGTATGTAGTTTTTGACCTTATCTGGAACCTCCTATCTGAAAATTTGAAAATTCTTAAAAAATTCGTCCAAAATCTTGATGTCCCCAATCTCTTGTTTTGTACGTTTTTTCCACGTGTCTTGACATCCAATGTATCCCTGCAAAGTTTGGTGAAGATCTGAGTATGTCGTTTTTGACCTTATCTGGAACATCCTTTCTGGAAATTTGAAAATTCTTAAAAAATTCGTCCAAAATCTTGACGTCTCCAATCTCTTGTTTTGTACGTTTTTTCCACGTGTCTTGACATCCAATGTATCCCTGTAAAGTTTGGTGAAGATCTGAGTATGTAGTTTTTGACCTTATCTGGAACCTCCCATCTGAAAATTTGAAAATTCCTAAAAAATCCGTCCAAAATCTTGATGACCCCAATCTCTTGTTTTGTACGTTTTTTCCACGTGTCTTGACATCCAATGTATCCCTGCAAAGTTTGGTGAAGATCTGAGTATGTAGTTTTTGACCTTATCTGGAACCTCCTATCTGAAAATTTGAAAATTGTTAAAAAATTCGTCCAAAATCTTGATGTCTCCAATCTCTTGTTTTGTACGTTTTTCCCACGTGTCTTGTCATCCAATGTATCCCTGCAAAGTTTGGTGAAGATCTGAGTATGTAGTTTTTGACCTTATCTGGAACCTCCTATCTGAAAATTTGAAAATTCTTAAAAAATTCGTCCAAAATCTTGATGTCTCCAATCTCTTGTTTTGTACGTTTTTTCCACGTGTCTTGACATCCAATGTATCCCTGCAAAGTTTGGTGAAGATCTGAGTATGTCGTTTTTGACCTCATCTGGAACATCCTTTCTGAAAATTTGAAAATTCTTAAAAAATTCGTCCAAAATCTTGACGTCTCCAATCTCTTGTTTTGTACGTTCTTTCCACGTGTCTTGACATCCAATGTATCCCTGCAAAGTTTGGTGAAGATCTGAGTATGTAGTTTTTGACCTTATCTGGAACCTCCCATCTGAAAATTTGAAAATTCCTAAAAAATCCGTCCAAAATCTTGATGACCCCAATCTCTTGTTTTGTACATTTTTTCCACGTGTCTTGACCTCCAATGTATCCCTGCAATGTTTAATGAAGATCTAAGTATGTAGTTTTTGACCTTATATGGAACCTCCTATCTGAAAATTTGAAAATTCTTAAAAAATTTGACTAAAATCTTGATGTCCCCAATCCTATGTTTTGTATGTTTTTTCCACGTGTCTTGACATCCAATGTATCCCTGCAAAGTTTGGTGAAGATCTGAGTATGTCGTTTTTGACCTTATCTGGAACATCCTTTCTGAAAATTTGAAAATTCTTAAAAAATTCTTCCAAAATCTTGATGTCTCCAATCTCTTGTTTTGTACGTTTTTTCCACGTGTCTTGACATACAATGTATCCCTGTAAAGTTTGGTGAAGATCTGAGTATGTAGTTTTTGACCTTATCTGGAACCTCCCATCTGAAAATTTGAAAATTCCTAAAAAATCCGTCCAAAATCTTGATGACCCCAATCTCTTGTTTTGTACGTTTTTTCCACGTGTCTTGACATCCAAGGTATCCCTGCAAAGTTTGGTGAAGATCTGAGTATGTAGTTTTTGACCTTATCTGGAACCTCCTATCTGAAAATATGAAAATTCTTAAAAAATTCGTCCAAAATCTTGACGTCTCCAATCTCTTGTTTTGTACGTTTTTCCCACGTGTCTTGACATCCAATGTATCCCTGCAAAGTTTGGTGAAAATCTGAGTATGTAGTTTTTGACCTTATCTGGAACCTCATTTCTGAAAATTTGAAAATTCCTCAAAAATTCGTCCAAAATCTTGATGTCTCCAATCTCTTGTTTTGTACGTTTTTTCCACTTGTCTTGACATCCAATATATCCCTGCAAAGTTTGGTGAAGATCTGAGTATGTAGTTTTTGACCTTCTCTGGAACCTCCTATCTGAAAATTTGAAAATTCTTAAAAAATTCGTCCAAAATCTTGACGTCTCCAATCTCTTGTTTTGTACGTTTTTCCCACGTGTCTTGACATCCAATGTATCCCTGCAAAGTTTGGTGAAGATCTGAGTATGTAGTTTTTGACCTTATCTGGAACCTGCTATCTGAAAATTTGAAAATTCTTAAAAAATTCGTCCAAAATCTTGATGTCTCCAATCTCTTGTTTTGTACGTTTTTTCCACGTGTCTTGACATCCAATGTATCCCTGCAAAGTTTGGTGAAGATCTGAGTATGTTGTTTTTGACCTTATCTGGAACATCCTTTCTGAAAATTTGAAAATTCTTAAAAAATTCGCCAAAAATCTTGACGTCTCCAATCTCTTGTTTTGTACGTTTTTTCCACGTGTCTTGACATCCAATGTATCCCTGTAAAGTTTGGTGAAGATCTGAGTATGTCGTTTTTGACCTTATCTGGAACCTCCCATCTGAAAATTTGAAAATTCCTAAAAAATCCGTCCAAAATCTTGATGACCCCAATCTCTTGTTTTGTACGTTTTTTCCACGTGTCTTGACATCCAATGTATCCCTGCAAAGTTTGGTGAAGATCTGAGTATGTAGTTTTTGACCTTATCTGGAACCTCCTATCTGAAAATTTGAAAATTCTTAAAAAATTCGTCCAAAATCTTGATGTCTCCAATCTCTTGTATTGTACGTTTTCCCACGTGTCTTGACATCCAATGTATCCCTGCAAAGTTTGGTGAAGATCTGAGTATGTAGTTTTTGACCTTATCTGGAACCTCCTATCTGAAAATTTGAAAATTGTTAAAAAATTCGTCCAAAATCTTGATGTCTCCAATCTCTTGTTTTGTACGTTTTTCCCACCTGTCTTGACATCCAATGTATCCCTGCAAAGTTTGGTGAAGATCTGAGTATGTAGTTTTTGACCTTATCTGGAACCTCCTATCTGAAAATTTGAAAATTCTTCAAAAATTCGTCCAAAATCTTGATGACACCAATCTCTTGTTTTGTTCGATTTTTCCACGTGTCTTGACATCCAATGTATCCCTGCAAAGTTTGGTGAAGATCTGAATATGTAGTTTTTGACCTTATCTGGAACCTCCTATCTGAAAATTTGAAAATTCTTAAAAAATTCGTCCAAAATCTTGATGTCTCCAATCTCTTGTTTTGTACGTTTTTGCCACGTGTCTTGACATCCACTGTATACCTGCAAAGTTTGGTGAAGATCTGAGTATGTAGTTTTTGACCTTATCTGGAACCTCATTTCTGAAAATTTGAAAATTCCTCAAAAATTCGTCCAAAATCTTGATGTCTCCAATCTCTTGTTTTGTACGTTTTTTCCACGTGTCTTGACATCCAATGTATCCCTGCAAAGTTTGGTGAAGATCTGAGTATGTAGTTTTTGACCTTATCTGGAACCACCTATCTGAAAATTTGAAAATTCTTAAAAAATTCGTCGAAAATCTTGATGTCTCCAATCTCTTGTTTTGTACGTTTTTTCCACGTGTCTTGACATGCAAAGTATCCCTGCAACGTTTGGTGAAGATCTGAGTATGTAGTTTTTGACCTTATCTGGAACCTCCTATCTGAAAATTTGAAAATTCTTAAAAAATTCGTCCAAAATCTTGATGACACCAATCTCTTGTTTTGTACGTTTTTCCACGTGTCTTGACATCCAATGTATCCATGCAAAGTTTGGTGAAGATCTGAGTATGTAGTTTTTGACCTTATATGGAACCTCCTATCTGAAAATTTGAAAATTCTTAAAAAATTCGTCCAAAATCTTGATGTTTCCAATCTCTTGTTTTGTACGTTTTTTCCACGTGTCTTGACATCCAATGTATCCCTGCAAAGTTTGGTGAAGATATGAGTATGTAGTTTTTGACCTTATCTGGAACCTCCCATCTGAAAATTTGAAAATTCCTAAAAAATCCGTCCAAAATCTTGATGACCTCAATCTCTTGTTTTGTACGTTTTTTCCACGTGTCTTGACATCCATTGTATCCCTGCAAAGTTTGGTGAAGATCTGAGTATGTAGTTTTTGACCTTATATGGAACCTCCTTTCTGAAAATTTGAAAATTCTTAAAAAATTCGTCCAAAATCTTGATGTCCCCAATCCTATGTTTTGTATGTTTTTTCCACGTGTCTTGACATCCAATGTATCCATGCAAAGTTTGGTGAAGATCTGAGTATGTCGTTTTTGACCTTATCTGGAACCTCCCATCTGAAAATTTGAAAATTCTTCAAAAATTCGTCGAAAATCTTGATGTCTCCAATCTCTTGTTTTGTACGTTTTTTCCACGTGTCTTGACATGCAAAGTATCCCTGCAACGTTTGGTGAAGATCTGAGTATGTAGTTTTTGACCTTATCTGGAACATCCTTTCTGAAAATTTGAAAATTCTTAAAAAATTCGTCCAAAATCTTGACGTTTCCAATCTCTTGTTTTGTACGTTGTTTCCACGTGTCTTGACATCCAATGTATCCCTGTAAAGTTTGGTGAAGATCTGAGTATGTAGTTTTTGACCTTATCTGGAACCTCCCATCTGAAAATTTGAAAATTCCTAAAAAATCCGTCCAAAATCTTGATGACCCCAATCTCTTGTTTTGTACGTTTTTTCCACGTGTCTTGACATCCAATGTATCCCTGCAAAGTTTGGTGAAGATCTGAGTATGTAGTTTTTGACCTTATCTGAAACCTCCCATCTGAAAATTTGAAAATTCCTAAAAAATCCATCCAAAATCTTGATGCCCCCAATCTCTTGTTTTGTACGATTTTTCCACGTGTCTTGACATCCAATGTATCCCTGCAAAGTTTGGTGAAGATCTGAGTATGTAGTTTTTGACCTTATCTGGAACCTCCTATCTGAAAATTTGAAAATTCTTAAAAAATTCGTCGAAAATCTTGATGTCTCCAATCTCTTGTTTTGTACGTTTTTTCCACGTGTCTTGACATGCAAAGTATCCCTGCAACGTTTGGTGAAGATCTGAGTATGTAGTTTTTGACCTTATCTGGAACCTCCTATCTGAAAATTTGAAAATTCTTCAAAAATTCGTCCAAAATCTTGATGACACCAATCTCTTGTTTTGTACGTTTTTCCACGTGTCTTGACATCCAATGTATCCATGCAAAGTTTGGTGAAGATCTGAGTATGTAGTTTTTGACCTTATATGGAACCTCCTATCTGAAAATTTGAAAATTCTTAAAAAATTCGTCCAAAATCTTGATGTTTCCAATCTCTTGTTTTGTACGTTTTTTCCACGTGTCTTGACATCCAATGTATCCCTGCAAAGTTTGGTGAAGATCTGAGTATGTCGTTTTTGACCTTATCTGGAACCTCCCATCTGAAAATTTGAAAATTCTTCAAAAATTCGTCGAAAATCTTGATGTCTCCAATCTCTTGTTTTGTACGTTTTTTCCACGTGTCTTGACATGCAAAGTATCCCTGCAACGTTTGGTGAAGATCTGAGTATGTAGTTTTTGACCTTATCTGGAACCTCCTATCTGAAAATTTGAAAATTCTTAAAAAATTCGTCCAAAATCTTGATGTCCCCAATCCTATGTTTTGTATGTTTTTTCCACGTGTCTTGACATCCAATGTATCCATGCAAAGTTTGGTGAAGATCTGAGTATGTCGTTTTTGACCTTATCTGGAACCTCCCATCTGAAAATTTGAAAATTCTTCAAAAATTCGTCGAAAATCTTGATGTCTCCAATCTCTTGTTTTGTACGTTTTTTCCACGTGTGTTGACATGCAAAGTATCCCTGCAACGTTTGGTGAAGATCTGAGTATGTAGTTTTTGACCTTATCTGGAACATCCTTTCTGAAAATTTGAAAATTCTTAAAAAATTCGTCCAAAATCTTGACGTTTCCAATCTCTTGTTTTGTACGTTGTTTCCACGTGTCTTGACATCCAATGTATCCCTGTAAAGTTTGGTGAAGATCTGAGTATGTAGTTTTTGACCTTATCTGGAACCTCCCATCTGAAAATTTGAAAATTCCTAAAAAATCCGTCCAAAATCTTGATGACCCCAATCTCTTGTTTTGTACGTTTTTTCCACATGTCTTGACATCCAATGTATCCCTGCAAAGTTTGGTGAAGATCTGAGTATGTAGTTTTTGACCTTATCTGGAACCTCCCATCTGAAAATTTGAAAATTCCTAAAAAATCCATCCAAAATCTTGATGCCCCCAATCTCTTGTTTTGTACGATTTTTCCACGTGTCTTGACATCCAATGTATCCCTGCAAAGTTTGGTGAAGATCTGAGTATGTAGTTTTTGACCTTATCTGGAACCTCCTATCTGAAAATTTGAAAATTCTTAAAAAATTCGTCCTAAATCTTGATGTCTCCAATCTCTTGTTTTGTACGTTTTTTCCACGTGTCTTGACATCCAATGTATCCCTGCAAAGTTTGGTGAAGATCTGAGTATGTAGTTTTTGACCTTATCTGGAACCTCATTTCTGAAAATTTGAAAATTCCTCAAAAATTCGTCCAAAATCTTGATGTCTCCAATCTCTTGTTTTGTACGTTTTTTCCACGTGTCTTGACATCCAATGTATCCCTGCAAAGTTTGGTGAAGATCTGAGTATGTCGTTTTTGACCTTATCTGGAACATCCTTTCTGAAAATTTGAAAATTCTTAAAAAATTCGTCCAAAATCTTGACGTCCCCAATCTCTTGTTTTGTACGTTTTTTCCACGTGTCTTGACATCCAATGTATCCCTGCAAAGTTTGGTCAAGATCTGAGTATGTAGTTTTTGACCTTATCTTTAACCTCCTATCTGAAAATTTGAAAATTCTTAAAAAATTCGTCCAAAATCTTGACGTTTCCAATCTCTTGTTTTGTACGTTTTTCCACGTGTGTTGACATGCAAAGTATCCCTGCAACGTTTGGTGAAGATCTGAGTATGTAGTTTTTGACCTTATCTGGAACCTCCTATCTGAAAATTTGAAAATTCTTCAAAAATTCGTCCAAAATCTTGATGACACCAATCTCTTGTTTTGTACGTTTTTTCCACGTGTCTTGACATCCAATGTATCCATGCAAAGTTTGGTGAAGATCTGAGTATGTAGTTTTTGACCTTATATGGAACCTCCTATCTGAAAATTTGAAAATTCTTAAAAAATTCGTCCAAAATCTTGATGTCTCCAATCTCTTGTTTTGTACGTTTTTTCCACGTGTCTTGACATCCAATGTATCCCTGCAAAGTTTGGTGAAGATCTGAGTATGTAGTTGTTGACCTTATATGGAACCTCCTATCTGAAAATTTGAAAATTCTTAAAAAATTTGACCAAAATCTTGATGTCCCCAATCCTATGTTTTGTATGTTTTTTCCCCGTGTCTTGACATCCAATGTATCCCTGCAGAGTTTGGTGAAGATCTGAGTATGTCGTTTTTGACCTTATCTGCAACATCCTTTCTGAAAATTTGAAAATTCTTAAAAAATTCGTCCAAAATCTTGATGTCTCCAATCTCTTGTTTTGTACGTTTTTTCCACGTGTCTTGACAACCAATGTATCCCTGCAAAGTTTGGTGAAGATCTGAGTATGTAGTTTTTGACCTTATCTGGAACCTCATTTCTGAAAATTTGAAAATTCCTCAAAAATTCGTCCAAAATCTTGATGTCTCCAATCACTTGTTTTGTACGTTTTTTCCACGTGTCTTGACATCCAATGTATCCCTGCAAAGTTTGGTGAAGATCTGAGTATGTAGTTTTTGACCTTATCTGGAACCTCCCATCTGAAAATTTGAAAATTCCTAAAAAATCCGTCCAAAATCTTGATGACCCCAATCTCTTGTTTTGTACATTTTTTCCACGTGTCTTGACCTCCAATGTATCCCTGCAATGTTTAATGAAGATCTAAGTATGTAGTTTTCGACCTTATCTGGAACCTCCTATCTGAAAATTTGAAAATTCTTAAAAAATTCGTCCAAAATCTTGATGTCTCCAATCTCTTGTTTTGTACGTTTTTTCCACGTGTCTTGACATCCAATGTATCCCTGCAAAGTTTGGTGAAGATCTGAGTATGTAGTTTTTGACCTTATCTGGAACATCCTTTCTGAAAATTTGAAAATTCTTAAAAAATTCTTCCAAAATCTTGATGTCTCCAATCTCTTGTTTTGTACGTTTTTTCCACGTGTCTTGACATACAATGTATCCCTGTAAAGTTTGGTGAAGATCTGAGTATGTAGTTTTTGACCTTATCTGGAACCTCCCATCTGAAAATTTGCAAATTCCTAAAAAATCCGTCCAAAATCTTGATGACCCCAATCTCTTGTTTTGTACGTTTTTTCCACGTGTCTTGACATCCAATGTATCCCTGCAAAGTTTGGTGAAGATCTGAGTATGTAGTTTTTGACCTTATCTGGAACCTCCTATCTGAAAATTTGAAAATTCTTAAAAAATTCGTCCAAAATCTTGACGTCTCCAATCTCTTGTTTTGTACGTTTTTCCCACGTGTCTTGACATCCAATGTATCCCTGCAAAGTTTGGTGAAAATCTGAGTATGTAGTTTTTGACCTTATCTGGAACCTCATTTCTGAAAATTTGAAAATTCCTCAAAAATTCGTCCAAAATCTTGATGTCTCCAATCTCTTGTTTTGTACGTTTTTTCCACTTGTCTTGACATCCAATATATCCCTGCAAAGTTTGGTGAAGATCTGAGTATGTAGTTTTTGACCTTCTCTGGAACCTCCTATCTGAAAATTTGAAAATTCTTAAAAAATTCGTCCAAAATCTTGACGTCTCCAATCTCTTGTTTTGTACGTTTTTCCCACGTGTCTTGACATCCAATGTATCCCTGCAAAGTTTGGTGAAGATCTGAGTATGTAGTTTTTGACCTTATCTGGAACCTGCTATCTGAAAATTTGAAAATTCTTAAAAAATTCGTCCAAAATCTTGATGTCTCCAATCTCTTGTTTTGTACGTTTTTTCCACGTGTCTTGACATCCAATGTATCCCTGCAAAGTTTGGTGAAGATCTGAGTATGTCGTTTTTGACCTTATCTGGAACATCCTTTCTGAAAATTTGAAAATTCTTAAAAAATTCGCCAAAAATCTTGACGTCTCCAATCTCTTGTTTTGTACGTTTTTTCCACGTGTCTTGACATCCAATGTATCCCTGTAAAGTTTGGTGAAGATCTGAGTATGTAGTTTTTGACCTTATCTGGAACCTCCCATCTGAAAATTTGAAAATTCCTAAAAAATCCGTCCAAAATCTTGATGACCCCAATCTCTTGTTTTGTACGTTTTTTCCACGTGTCTTGACATCCAATGTATCCCTGCAAAGTTTGGTGAAGATCTGAGTATGTAGTTTTTGACCTTATCTGGAACCTCCTATCTGAAAATTTGAAAATTCTTAAAAAATTCGTCCAAAATCTTGATGTCTCCAATCTCTTGTTTTGTACGTTTTCCCACGTGTCTTGACATCCAATGTATCCCTGCAAAGTTTGGTGAAGATCTGAGTATGTAGTTTTTGACCTTATCTGGAACCTCCTATCTGAAAATTTGAAAATTGTTAAAAAATTCGTCCAAAATCTTGATGTCTCCAATCTCTTGTTTTGTACGTTTTTCCCACCTGTCTTGACATCCAATGTATCCCTGCAAAGTTTGGTGAAGATCTGAGTATGTAGTTTTTGACCTTATCTGGAACCTCATTTCTGAAAATTTGAAAATTCCTCAAAAATTGGACCAAAATCTTGATGTCTCCAATATCTTGTTTTGTACGTTTTTTCCACGTGTCTTGACATCCAATGTATCCCTGCAAAGTTTGGTGAAGATCTGAGTATGTAGTTTTTGACCTTATCTGGAACCTCCTATCTGAAAATTTGAAAATTCTTAAAAAATTCGTCCAAAATCTTGATGTCTCCAATCTCTTGTTTTGTACGTTTTTTCCACGTGTCTTGACATCCAATGTATCCCTGCAAAGTTTGGTGAAGATCTGAGTATGTCGTTTTTGAACTCATCTGGAACATCCTTTCTGAAAATTTGAAAATTCTTAAAAAATTCGTCCAAAATCTTGACGTCTCCAATCTCTTGTTCTGTACGTTTTTTCCACGTGTCTTGACATCCAATGTATCCCTGCAAAGTTTGGTGAAGATCTGAGTATGTAGTTTTTGACCTTATATGGAACCTCCCATCTGAAAATTTGAAAATTCCTAAAAAATCCGTCCAAAATCTTGATGCCCCCAATCTCTTGTTTTGTACGATTTTTCCACGTGTCTTGACATCCAATGTATCCCTGCAAAGTTTGGTGAAGATCTGAGTATGTAGTTTTTGACCTTATCTGGAACCTCCTATCTGAAAATTTGAAAATTCTTAAAAAATTAGTCCAAAATCTTGACGTCTCCAATCTCTTGTTTTGTACGTTTTTCCCACGTGTCTTGACATCCAATGTATCCCTGCAAAGTTTGGTGAAGATCTGAGTATGTAGTTTTTGACCTTATCTGGAACCTCATTTCTGAAAATTTGAAAATTCCTCAAAAATTCGTCCAAAATCTTGATGTCTCCAATCTCTTGTTTTGTACGTTTTTTCCACTTGTCTTGACATCCAATGTATCCCTGCAAAGTTTGGTGAAGATCTGAGTATGTAGTTTTTGACCTTCTCTGGAACCTCCTATCTGAAAATTTGAAAATTCTTAAAAAATTCGTCCAAAATCTTGACGTCTCCAATCTCTTGTTTTGTACGTTTTTCCCACGTGTCTTGACATCCAATGTATCCCTTCAAAGTTTGGTGAAGATCTGAGTATGTAGTTTTTGACCTTATCTGGAACCTCATTTCTGAAAATTTGAAAATTCCTCAAAAATTCGTCCAAAATCTTGATGTCTCCAATCTCTTGTTTTGTACATTTTTTCCACGTGTCTTGACATCCAATGTATCCCTGCAAAGTTTGGTGAAGATCTGAGTATGTAGTTTTTGACCTTATCTGGAACCTCCTATCTGAAAATTTGAAAATACTTAAAAAATTCGTCCAAAATCTTGATGTCTCCAATCTCTTGTTTTGTACGTTCTTTCCACGTGTCTTGACATCCAATGTATCCCTGCATAGTTTGGTGAAGATCTGAGTATGTAGTTTTTGACCTTATATGGAACCTCCTATCTGAAAATTTGAAAATTCTTAAAAAATTCGTCCAAAATCTTGATGTCTCCAATCTCTTGTTTTGTACGTTTTTTTCACGTGTCTTGACATCCAATGTTCCCTGCAATGTTTGGTGAAGATCTGAGTATGTAGTTTTTGACCTCATATGGAACCTCCTATCTGAAAATTTGAAAATTCTTAAAAAATTTGACCAAAATCTTGATGTCCCCAATCCTATGTTTTGTATGTTTTTCCCACGTGTCTTGACATCCAATGTATCCCTGCAAAGTTTGGTGAAGATCTGAGTATGTAGTTTTTGACCTTATCTGGAACCTCCTATCTGAAAATTTGAAAATTCTTAAAAAATTCGTCCAAAATCTTGATGTCCCCAATCTCTTGTTTTGTACGTTTTTTCCACGTGTCTTGACATCCAATGCATCCCTGCAAAGTTTGGTGAAGATCTGAGTATGTCGTTTTTGACCTTATCTGGAACATCCTTTCTGGAAATTTGAAAATTCTTAAAAAATTCGTCCAAAATCTTGACGTCTCCAATCTCTTGTTTTGTACGTTTTTTCCACGTGTCTTGACATCCAATGTATCCCTGTAAAGTTTGGTGAAGATCTGAGTATGTAGTTTTTGACCTTATCTGGAACCTCCCATCTGAAAATTTGAAAATTCCTAAAAAATCCGTCCAAAATCTTGATGACCCCAATCTCTTGTTTTGTACGTTTTTTCCACGTGTCTTGACATCCAATGTATCCCTGCAAAGTTTGGTGAAGATCTGAGTATGTAGTTTTTGACCTTATCTGGAACCTCCTATCTGAAAATTTGAAAATTGTTAAAAAATTCGTCCAAAATCTTGATGTCTCCAATCTCTTGTTTTGTACGTTTTTCCCACGTGTCTTGACATCCAATGTATCCCTGCAAAGTTTGGTGAAGATCTGAGTATGTAGTTTTTGACCTTATCTGGAACCTCCTATCTGAAAATTTGAAAATTCTTAAAAAATTCGTCCAAAATCTTGATGTCTCCAATCTCTTGTTTTGTACGTTTTTTCCACGTGTCTTGACATCCAATGTATCCCTGCAAAGTTTGGTGAAGATCTGAGTATGTCGTTTTTGACCTCATCTGGAACATCCTTTCTGAAAATTTGAAAATTCTTAAAAAATTCGTCCAAAATCTTGACGTCTCCAATCTCTTGTTTTGTACGTTCTTTCCACGTGTCTTGACATCCAATGTATCCCTGCAAAGTTTGGTGAAGATCTGAGTATGTAGTTTTTGACCTTATCTGGAACCTCCCATCTGAAAATTTGAAAATTCCTAAAAAATCCGTCCAAAATCTTGATGACCCCAATCTCTTGTTTTGTACATTTTTTCCACGTGTCTTGACCTCCAATGTATCCCTGCAATGTTTAATGAAGATCTAAGTATGTAGTTTTCGACCTTATCTGGAACCTCCTATCTGAAAATTTGAAAATTCTTAAAAAATTCGTCCAAAATCTTGATGTCTCCAATCTCTTGTTTTGTACGTTTTTTCCACGTGTCTTGACATCCAATGTATCCCTGCAAAGTTTGGTGAAGATCTGAGTATGTCGTTTTTGACCTCATCTGGAACATCCTTTCTGAAAATTTGAAAATTCTTAAAAAATTCGTCCAAAATCTTGACGTCTCCAATCTCTTGTTTTGTACGTTCTTTCCACGTGTCTTGACATCCAATGTATCCCTGCAAAGTTTGGTGAAGATCTGAGTATGTAGTTTTTGACCTTATCTGGAACCTCCCATCTGAAAATTTGAAAATTCCTAAAAAATCCGTCCAAAATCTTGATGACCCCAATCTCTTGTTTTGTACATTTTTTCCACGTGTCTTGACCTCCAATGTATCCCTGCAATGTTTAATGAAGATCTAAGTATGTAGTTTTTGACCTTATATGGAACCTCCTATCTGAAAATTTGAAAATTCTTAAAAAATTTGACTAAAATCTTGATGTCCCCAATCCTATGTTTTGTATGTTTTTTCCACGTGTCTTGACATCCAATGTATCCCTGCAAAGTTTGGTGAAGATCTGAGTATGTCGTTTTTGACCTTATCTGGAACATCCTTTCTGAAAATTTGAAAATTCTTAAAAAATTCTTCCAAAATCTTGATGTCTCCAATCTCTTGTTTTGTACGTTTTTTCCACGTGTCTTGACATACAATGTATCCCTGTAAAGTTTGGTGAAGATCTGAGTATGTAGTTTTTGACCTTATCTGGAACCTCCCATCTGAAAATTTGAAAATTCCTAAAAAATCCGTCCAAAATCTTGATGACCCCAATCTCTTGTTTTGTACGTTTTTTCCACGTGTCTTGACATCCAATGTATCCCTGCAAAGTTTGGTGAAGATCTGAGTATGTAGTTTTTGACCTTATCTGGAACCTCCTATCTGAAAATTTGAAAATTCTTAAAAAATTCGTCCAAAATCTTGACGTCTCCAATCTCTTGTTTTGTACGTTTTTCCCACGTGTCTTGACATCCAATGTATCCCTGCAAAGTTTGGTGAAAATCTGAGTATGTAGTTTTTGACCTTATCTGGAACCTCATTTCTGAAAATTTGAAAATTCCTCAAAAATTCGTCCAAAATCTTGATGTCTCCAATCTCTTGTTTTGTACGTTTTTTCCACTTGTCTTGACATCCAATATATCCCTGCAAAGTTTGGTGAAGATCTGAGTATGTAGTTTTTGACCTTCTCTGGAACCTCCTATCTGAAAATTTGAAAATTCTTAAAAAATTCGTCCAAAATCTTGACGTCTCCAATCTCTTGTTTTGTACGTTTTTCCCACGTGTCTTGACATCCAATGTATCCCTGCAAAGTTTGGTGAAGATCTGAGTATGTAGTTTTTGACCTTATCTGGAACCTGCTATCTGAAAATTTGAAAATTCTTAAAAAATTCGTCCAAAATCTTGATGTCTCCAATCTCTTGTTTTGTACGTTTTTTCCACGTGTCTTGACATCCAATGTATCCCTGCAAAGTTTGGTGAAGATCTGAGTATGTTGTTTTTGACCTTATCTGGAACATCCTTTCTGAAAATTTGAAAATTCTTAAAAAATTCGCCAAAAATCTTGACGTCTCCAATCTCTTGTTTTGTACGTTTTTTCCACGTGTCTTGACATCCAATGTATCCCTGTAAAGTTTGGTGAAGATCTGAGTATGTCGTTTTTGACCTTATCTGGAACCTCCCATCTGAAAATTTGAAAATTCCTAAAAAATCCGTCCAAAATCTTGATGACCCCAATCTCTTGTTTTGTACGTTTTTTCCACGTGTCTTGACATCCAATGTATCCCTGCAAAGTTTGGTGAAGATCTGAGTATGTAGTTTTTGACCTTATCTGGAACCTCCTATCTGAAAATTTGAAAATTCTTAAAAAATTCGTCCAAAATCTTGATGTCTCCAATCTCTTGTTTTGTACGTTTTCCCACGTGTCTTGACATCCAATGTATCCCTGCAAAGTTTGGTGAAGATCTGAGTATGTAGTTTTTGACCTTATCTGGAACCTCCTATCTGAAAATTTGAAAATTGTTAAAAAATTCGTCCAAAATCTTGATGTCTCCAATCTCTTGTTTTGTACGTTTTTCCCACCTGTCTTGACATCCAATGTATCCCTGCAAAGTTTGGTGAAGATCTGAGTATGTAGTTTTTGACCTTATTTGGAACCTCCTATCTGAAAATTTGAAAATTCCTCAAAAATTGGACCAAAATCTTGATGTCTCCAATATCTTGTTTTGTACGTTTTTTCCACGTGTCTTGACATTCAATGTATCCCTGCAAAGTTTGGTGAAGATCTGAGTATGTAGTTTTTGACCTTATCTGGAACCTCCTATCTGAAAATTTGAAAATTCTTAAAAAATTCGTCCAAAATCTTGATGTCTCCAATCTCTTGTTTTGTACGTTTTTTCCACGTGTCTTGACATCCAATGTATCCCTGCAAAGTTTGGTGAAGATCTGAGTATGTCGTTTTTGAACTCATCTGGAACATCCTTTCTGAAAATTTGAAAATTCTTAAAAAATTCGTCCAAAATCTTGACGTCTCCAATCTCTTGTTCTGTACGTTTTTTCCACGTGTCTTGACATCCAATGTATCCCTGCAAAGTTTGGTGAAGATCTGAGTATGTAGTTTTTGACCTTATATGGAACCTCCCATCTGAAAATTTGAAAATTCCTAAAAAATCCGTCCAAAATCTTGATGCCCCCAATCTCTTGTTTTGTACGATTTTTCCACGTGTCTTGACATCCAATGTATCCCTGCAAAGTTTGGTGAAGATCTGAGTATGTAGTTTTTGACCTTATCTGGAACCTCCTATCTGAAAATTTGAAAATTCTTAAAAAATTAGTCCAAAATCTTGACGTCTCCAATCTCTTGTTTTGTACGTTTTTCCCACGTGTCTTGACATCCAATGTATCCCTGCAAAGTTTGGTGAAGATCTGAGTATGTAGTTTTTGACCTTATCTGGAACCTCATTTCTGAAAATTTGAAAATTCCTCAAAAATTCGTCCAAAATCTTGATGTCTCCAATCTCTTGTTTTGTACGTTTTTTCCACTTGTCTTGACATCCAATGTATCCCTGCAAAGTTTGGTGAAGATCTGAGTATGTAGTTTTTGACCTTCTCTGGAACCTCCTATCTGAAAATTTGAAAATTCTTAAAAAATTCGTCCAAAATCTTGACGTCTCCAATCTCTTGTTTTGTACGTTTTTCCCACGTGTCTTGACATCCAATGTATCCCTTCAAAGTTTGGTGAAGATCTGAGTATGTAGTTTTTGACCTTATCTGGAACCTCATTTCTGAAAATTTGAAAATTCCTCAAAAATTCGTCCAAAATCTTGATGTCTCCAATCTCTTGTTTTGTACATTTTTTCCACGTGTCTTGACATCCAATGTATCCCTGCAAAGTTTGGTGAAGATCTGAGTATGTAGTTTTTGACCTTATCTGGAACTTCCTATCTGAAAATTTGAAAATACTTAAAAAATTCGTCCAAAATCTTGATGTCTCCAATCTCTTGTTTTGTACGTTCTTTCCACGTGTCTTGACATCCAATGTATCCCTGCATAGTTTGGTGAAGATCTGAGTATGTAGTTTTTGACCTTATATGGAACCTCCTATCTGAAAATTTGAAAATTCTTAAAAAATTCGTCCAAAATCTTGATGTCTCCAATCTCTTGTTTTGTACGTTTTTTTCACGTGTCTTGACATCCAATGTTCCCTGCAATGTTTGGTGAAGATCTGAGTATGTAGTTTTTGACCTCATATGGAACCTCCTATCTGAAAATTTGAAAATTCTTAAAAAATTTGACCAAAATCTTGATGTCCCCAATCCTATGTTTTGTATGTTTTTCCCACGTGTCTTGACATCCAATGTATCCCTGCAAAGTTTGGTGAAGATCTGAGTATGTAGTTTTTGACCTTATCTGGAACCTCCTATCTGAAAATTTGAAAATTCTTAAAAAATTCGTCCAAAATCTTGATGTCTCCAATCTCTTGTTTTGTACGTTTTTTCCACGTGTCTTGACATCCAATGTATCCCTGCAAAGTTTGGTGAAGATCTGAGTATGTCGTTTTTGAACTCATCTGGAACATCCTTTCTGAAAATTTGAAAATTCTTAAAAAATTCGTCCAAAATCTTGACGTCTCCAATCTCTTGTTCTGTACGTTTTTTCCACGTGTCTTGACATCCAATGTATCCCTGCAAAGTTTGGTGAAGATCTGAGTATGTAGTTTTTGACCTTATATGGAACCTCCCATCTGAAAATTTGAAAATTCCTAAAAAATCCGTCCAAAATCTTGATGCCCCCAATCTCTTGTTTTGTACGATTTTTCCACGTGTCTTGACATCCAATGTATCCCTGCAAAGTTTGGTGAAGATCTGAGTATGTAGTTTTTGACCTTATCTGGAACCTCCTATCTGAAAATTTGAAAATTCTTAAAAAATTAGTCCAAAATCTTGACGTCTCCAATCTCTTGTTTTGTACGTTTTTCCCACGTGTCTTGACATCCAATGTATCCCTGCAAAGTTTGGTGAAGATCTGAGTATGTAGTTTTTGACCTTATCTGGAACCTCATTTCTGAAAATTTGAAAATTCCTCAAAAATTCGTCCAAAATCTTGATGTCTCCAATCTCTTGTTTTGTACGTTTTTTCCACTTGTCTTGACATCCAATGTATCCCTGCAAAGTTTGGTGAAGATCTGAGTATGTAGTTTTTGACCTTCTCTGGAACCTCCTATCTGAAAATTTGAAAATTCTTAAAAAATTCGTCCAAAATCTTGACGTCTCCAATCTCTTGTTTTGTACGTTTTTCCCACGTGTCTTGACATCCAATGTATCCCTTCAAAGTTTGGTGAAGATCTGAGTATGTAGTTTTTGACCTTATCTGGAACCTCATTTCTGAAAATTTGAAAATTCCTCAAAAATTCGTCCAAAATCTTGATGTCTCCAATCTCTTGTTTTGTACATTTTTTCCACGTGTCTTGACATCCAATGTATCCCTGCAAAGTTTGGTGAAGATCTGAGTATGTAGTTTTTGACCTTATCTGGAACTTCCTATCTGAAAATTTGAAAATACTTAAAAAATTCGTCCAAAATCTTGATGTCTCCAATCTCTTGTTTTGTACGTTCTTTCCACGTGTCTTGACATCCAATGTATCCCTGCATAGTTTGGTGAAGATCTGAGTATGTAGTTTTTGACCTTATATGGAACCTCCTATCTGAAAATTTGAAAATTCTTAAAAAATTCGTCCAAAATCTTGATGTCTCCAATCTCTTGTTTTGTACGTTTTTTTCACGTGTCTTGACATCCAATGTTCCCTGCAATGTTTGGTGAAGATCTGAGTATGTAGTTTTTGACCTCATATGGAACCTCCTATCTGAAAATTTGAAAATTCTTAAAAAATTTGACCAAAATCTTGATGTCCCCAATCCTATGTTTTGTATGTTTTTCCCACGTGTCTTGACATCCAATGTATCCCTGCAAAGTTTGGTGAAGATCTGAGTATGTAGTTTTTGACCTTATCTGGAACCTCCTATCTGAAAATTTGAAAATTCTTAAAAATTCGTCCAAAATCTTGATGTCCCCAATCTCTTGTTTTGTACGTTTTTTCCACGTGTCTTGACATCCAATGTATCCCTGCAAAGTTTGGTGAAGATCTGAGTATGTCGTTTTTGACCTTATCTGGAACATCCTTTCTGGAAATTTGAAAATTCTTAAAAAATTCGTCCAAAATCTTGACGTCTCCAATCTCTTGTTTTGTACGTTTTTTCCACGTTTCTTGACATCCAATGTATCCCTGTAAAGTTTGGTGAAGATCTGAGTATGTAGTTTTTGACCTTATCTGGAACCTCCCATCTGAAAATTTGAAAATTCCTAAAAAATCCGTCCAAAATCTTGATGACCCCAATCTCTTGTTTTGTACGTTTTTTCCACGTGTCTTGACATCCAATGTATCCCTGCAAAGTTTGGTGAAGATCTGAGTATGTAGTTTTTGACCTTATCTGGAACCTCCTATCTGAAAATTTGAAAATTGTTAAAAAATTCGTCCAAAATCTTGATGTCTCCAATCTCTTGTTTTGTACGTTTTTCCCACGTGTCTTGACATCCAATGTATCCCTGCAAAGTTTGGTGAAGATCTGAGTATGTAGTTTTTGACCTTATCTGGAACCTCATTTCTGAAAATTTGAAAATTCCTCAAAAATTCGTCCAAAATCTTGATGTCTCCAATGTCTTGTTTTGTACGTTTTTTCCACGTGTCTTGACATTCAATGTATCCCTGCAAAGTTTGGTGAAGATCTGAGTATGTAGTTTTTGACCTTATCTGGAACCTCCTATCTGAAAATTTGAAAATTCTTAAAAAATTCGTCCAAAATCTTGATGTCTCCAATCTCTTGTTTTGTACGTTTTTTCCACGTGTCTTGACATCCAATGGATCCCTGGAAAGTTTGGTGAAGATCTGAGTATGTCGTTTTTGACCTTATCTGGAACATCCTTTCTGAAAATTTGAAAATTCTTAAAAAATTCGTCCAAAATCTTGACGTCTCCAGACTCTTGTTTTGTACGTTTTTTCCACGTGTCTTGACATCCAATGTATCCCTGCAAAGTTTGGTGAAGATCTGAGTATGTAGTTTTTGACCTTATCTGGAACCTCCCATCTGAAAATTTGAAAATTCCTAAAGAATCCGTCCAAAATCTTGATGACCCCAATCTCTTGTTTTGTACGTTTTTTCCACGTGTCTTGACATCCAATGTATCCCTGCAAAGTTTGGTGAAGATCTGAGTATGTAGTTTTTGACCTTATCTGGAACCTCCTATCTGAAAATTTGAAAATTCTTAAAAAATTCGTCCAAAATCTTGACGTCTCCAATCTATTGTTTTGTACGTTTTTCCCACGTGTCTTGACATCCAATGTATCCCTGCAAAGTTTGGTGAAGATCTGAGTATGTAGTTTTTGACCTTATCTGGAACCTCATTTCTGAAAATTTGAAAATTCCTCAAAAATTCGTCCAAAATCTTGATGTCTCCAATCTCTTGTTTTGTACGTTTTTTCCACTTGTCTTGACATCCAATGTATCCCTGCAAAGTTTGGTGAAGATCTGAGTATGTAGTTTTTGACCTTCTCTGGAACCTCCTATCTGAAAATTTGAAAATTCTTAAAAAATTCGTCCAAAATCTTGACGTCTCCAATCTCTTGTTTTGTACGTTTTTCCCACGTGTCTTGACATCCAATGTATCCCTGCAAAGTTTGGTGAAGATCTGAGTATGTAGTTTTTGACCTTATATGGAACCTCCTATCTGAAAATTTGAAAATTCTTAAAAAATTTGACTAAAATCTTGATGTCCCCAATCCTATGTTTTGTATGTTTTTTCCACGTGTCTTGACATCCAATGTATCCCTGCAAAGTTTGGTGAAGATCTGAGTATGTCGTTTTTGACCTTATCTGGAACATCCTTTCTGAAAATTTGAAAATTCTTAAAAAATTCTTCCAAAATCTTGATGTCTCCAATCTCTTGTTTTGTACGTTTTTTCCACGTGTCTTGACATACAATGTATCCCTGTAAAGTTTGGTGAAGATCTGAGTATGTAGTTTTTGACCTTATCTGGAACCTCCCATCTGAAAATTTGAAAATTCCTAAAAAATCCGTCCAAAATCTTGATGACCCCAATCTCTTGTTTTGTACGTTTTTTCCACGTGTCTTGACATCCAATGTATCCCTGCAAAGTTTGGTGAAGATCTGAGTATGTAGTTTTTGACCTTATCTGGAACCTCCTATCTGAAAATTTGAAAATTCTTAAAAAATTCGTCCAAAATCTTGACGTCTCCAATCTCTTGTTTTGTACGTTTTTCCCACGTGTCTTGACATCCAATGTATCCCTGCAAAGTTTGGTGAAAATCTGAGTATGTAGTTTTTGACCTTATCTGGAACCTCATTTCTGAAAATTTGAAAATTCCTCAAAAATTCGTCCAAAATCTTGATGTCTCCAATCTCTTGTTTTGTACGTTTTTTCCACTTGTCTTGACATCCAATATATCCCTGCAAAGTTTGGTGAAGATCTGAGTATGTAGTTTTTGACCTTCTCTGGAACCTCCTATCTGAAAATTTGAAAATTCTTAAAAAATTCGTCCAAAATCTTGACGTCTCCAATCTCTTGTTTTGTACGTTTTTCCCACGTGTCTTGACATCCAATGTATCCCTGCAAAGTTTGGTGAAGATCTGAGTATGTAGTTTTTGACCTTATCTGGAACCTGCTATCTGAAAATTTGAAAATTCTTAAAAAATTCGTCCAAAATCTTGATGTCTCCAATCTCTTGTTTTGTACGTTTTTTCCACGTGTCTTGACATCCAATGTATCCCTGCAAAGTTTGGTGAAGATCTGAGTATGTTGTTTTTGACCTTATCTGGAACATCCTTTCTGAAAATTTGAAAATTCTTAAAAAATTCGCCAAAAATCTTGACGTCTCCAATCTCTTGTTTTGTACGTTTTTTCCACGTGTCTTGACATCCAATGTATCCCTGTAAAGTTTGGTGAAGATCTGAGTATGTCGTTTTTGACCTTATCTGGAACCTCCCATCTGAAAATTTGAAAATTCCTAAAAAATCCGTCCAAAATCTTGATGACCCCAATCTCTTGTTTTGTACGTTTTTTCCACGTGTCTTGACATCCAATGTATCCCTGCAAAGTTTGGTGAAGATCTGAGTATGTAGTCTTTGACCTTATCTGGAACCTCCTATCTGAAAATTTGAAAATTCTTAAAAAATTCGTCCAAAATCTTGATGTCTCCAATCTCTTGTTTTGTACGTTTTCCCACGTGTCTTGACATCCAATGTATCCCTGCAAAGTTTGGTGAAGATCTGAGTATGTAGTTTTTGACCTTATCTGGAACCTCCTATCTGAAAATTTGAAAATTGTTAAAAAATTCGTCCAAAATCTTGATGTCTCCAATCTCTTGTTTTGTACGTTTTTCCCACCTGTCTTGACATCCAATGTATCCCTGCAAAGTTTGGTGAAGATCTGAGTATGTAGTTTTTGACCTTATTTGGAACCTCCTATCTGAAAATTTGAAAATTCCTCAAAAATTGGACCAAAATCTTGATGTCTCCAATATCTTGTTTTGTACGTTTTTTCCACGTGTCTTGACATTCAATGTATCCCTGCAAAGTTTGGTGAAGATCTGAGTATGTAGTTTTTGACCTTATCTGGAACCTCCTATCTGAAAATTTGAAAATTCTTAAAAAATTCGTCCAAAATCTTGATGTCTCCAATCTCTTGTTTTGTACGTTTTTTCCACGTGTCTTGACATCCAATGTATCCCTGCAAAGTTTGGTGAAGATCTGAGTATGTCGTTTTTGAACTCATCTGGAACATCCTTTCTGAAAATTTGAAAATTCTTAAAAAATTCGTCCAAAATCTTGACGTCTCCAATCTCTTGTTCTGTACGTTTTTTCCACGTGTCTTGACATCCAATGTATCCCTGCAAAGTTTGGTGAAGATCTGAGTATGTAGTTTTTGACCTTATATGGAACCTCCCATCTGAAAATTTGAAAATTCCTAAAAAATCCGTCCAAAATCTTGATGCCCCCAATCTCTTGTTTTGTACGATTTTTCCACGTGTCTTGACATCCAATGTATCCCTGCAAAGTTTGGTGAAGATCTGAGTATGTAGTTTTTGACCTTATCTGGAACCTCCTATCTGAAAATTTGAAAATTCTTAAAAAATTAGTCCAAAATCTTGACGTCTCCAATCTCTTGTTTTGTACGTTTTTCCCACGTGTCTTGACATCCAATGTATCCCTGCAAAGTTTGGTGAAGATCTGAGTATGTAGTTTTTGACCTTATCTGGAACCTCATTTCTGAAAATTTGAAAATTCCTCAAAAATTCGTCCAAAATCTTGATGTCTCCAATCTCTTGTTTTGTACGTTTTTTCCACTTGTCTTGACATCCAATGTATCCCTGCAAAGTTTGGTGAAGATCTGAGTATGTAGTTTTTGACCTTCTCTGGAACCTCCTATCTGAAAATTTGAAAATTCTTAAAAAATTCGTCCAAAATCTTGACGTCTCCAATCTCTTGTTTTGTACGTTTTTCCCACGTGTCTTGACATCCAATGTATCCCTTCAAAGTTTGGTGAAGATCTGAGTATGTAGTTTTTGACCTTATCTGGAACCTCATTTCTGAAAATTTGAAAATTCCTCAAAAATTCGTCCAAAATCTTGATGTCTCCAATCTCTTGTTTTGTACATTTTTTCCACGTGTCTTGACATCCAATGTATCCCTGCAAAGTTTGGTGAAGATCTGAGTATGTAGTTTTTGACCTTATCTGGAACTTCCTATCTGAAAATTTGAAAATACTTAAAAAATTCGTCTAAAATCTTGATGTCTCCAATCTCTTGTTTTGTACGTTCTTTCCACGTGTCTTGACATCCAATGTATCCCTGCATAGTTTGGTGAAGATCTGAGTATGTAGTTTTTGACCTTATATGGAACCTCCTATCTGAAAATTTGAAAATTCTTAAAAAATTCGTCCAAAATCTTGATGTCTCCAATCTCTTGTTTTGTACGTTTTTTTCACGTGTCTTGACATCCAATGTTCCCTGCAATGTTTGGTGAAGATCTGAGTATGTAGTTTTTGACCTCATATGGAACCTCCTATCTGAAAATTTGAAAATTCTTAAAAAATTTGACCAAAATCTTGATGTCCCCAATCCTATGTTTTGTATGTTTTTCCCACGTGTCTTGACATCCAATGTATCCCTGCAAAGTTTGGTGAAGATCTGAGTATGTAGTTTTTGACCTTATCTGGAACCTCCTATCTGAAAATTTGAAAATTCTTAAAAATTCGTCCAAAATCTTGATGTCCCCAATCTCTTGTTTTGTACGTTTTTTCCACCTGTCTTGACATCCAATGTATCCCTGCAAAGTTTGGTGAAGATCTGAGTATGTCGTTTTTGACCTTATCTGGAACATCCTTTCTGGAAATTTGAAAATTCTTAAAAAATTCGTCCAAAATCTTGACGTCTCCAATCTCTTGTTTTGTACGTTTTTTCCACGTTTCTTGACATCCAATGTATCCCTGTAAAGTTTGGTGAAGATCTGAGTATGTAGTTTTTGACCTTATCTGGAACCTCCCATCTGAAAATTTGAAAATTCCTAAAAAATCCGTCCAAAATCTTGATGACCCCAATCTCTTGTTTTGTACGTTTTTTCCACGTGTCTTGACATCCAATGTATCCCTGCAAAGTTTGGTGAAGATCTGAGTATGTAGTTTTTGACCTTATCTGGAACCTCCTATCTGAAAATTTGAAAATTGTTAAAAAATTCGTCCAAAATCTTGATGTCTCCAATCTCTTGTTTTGTACGTTTTTCCCACGTGTCTTGACATCCAATGTATCCCTGCAAAGTTTGGTGAAGATCTGAGTATGTAGTTTTTGACCTTATCTGGAACCTCATTTCTGAAAATTTGAAAATTCCTCAAAAATTCGTCCAAAATCTTGATGTCTCCAATGTCTTGTTTTGTACGTTTTTTCCACGTGTCTTGACATTCAATGTATCCCTGCAAAGTTTGGTGAAGATCTGAGTATGTAGTTTTTGACCTTATCTGGAACCTCCTATCTGAAAATTTGAAAATTCTTAAAAAATTCGTCCAAAATCTTGATGTCTCCAATCTCTTGTTTTGTACGTTTTTTCCACGTGTCTTGACATCCAATGGATCCCTGGAAAGTTTGGTGAAGATCTGAGTATGTCGTTTTTGACCTTATCTGGAACATCCTTTCTGAAAATTTGAAAATTCTTAAAAAATTCGTCCAAAATCTTGACGTCTCCAGACTCTTGTTTTGTACGTTTTTTCCACGTGTCTTGACATCCAATGTATCCCTGCAAAGTTTGGTGAAGATCTGAGTATGTAGTTTTTGACCTTATCTGGAACCTCCCATCTGAAAATTTGAAAATTCCTAAAGAATCCGTCCAAAATCTTGATGACCCCAATCTCTTGTTTTGTACGTTTTTTCCACGTGTCTTGACATCCAATGTATCCCTGCAAAGTTTGGTGAAGATCTGAGTATGTAGTTTTTGACCTTATCTGGAACCTCCTATCTGAAAATTTGAAAATTCTTAAAAAATTCGTCCAAAATCTTGACGTCTCCAATCTATTGTTTTGTACGTTTTTCCCACGTGTCTTGACATCCAATGTATCCCTGCAAAGTTTGGTGAAGATCTGAGTATGTAGTTTTTGACCTTATCTGGAACCTCATTTCTGAAAATTTGAAAATTCCTCAAAAATTCGTCCAAAATCTTGATGTCTCCAATCTCTTGTTTTGTACGTTTTTTCCACTTGTCTTGACATCCAATGTATCCCTGCAAAGTTTGGTGAAGATCTGAGTATGTAGTTTTTGACCTTCTCTGGAACCTCCTATCTGAAAATTTGAAAATTCTTAAAAAATTCGTCCAAAATCTTGACGTCTCCAATCTCTTGTTTTGTACGTTTTTCCCAAGTGTCTTGACATCCAATGTATCCCTGCAAAGTTTGGTGAAGATCTGAGTATGTAGTTTTTGACCTTATCTGGAACCTCATTTCTGAAAATTTGAAAATTCCTCAAAAATTCGTCCAAAATCTTGATGTCTCCAATCTCTTGTCTTGTACATTTTTTCCACGTGTCTTGACATCCAATGTATCCCTGCAAAGTTTGGTGAAGATCTGAGTATGTTGTTTTTGACCTTATCTGGAACCTCCTATCTGAAAATTTGAAAATACTTAAAAAATTCGTCCAAAATCTTGATGTCTCCAATCTCTTGTTTTGTACGTTTTTTCCACGTGTCTTGACATCCAATGTATCCCTGCATAGTTTGGTGAAGATCTGAGTATGTAGTTTTTGACCTTATATGGAACCTCCTATCTGAAAATTTGAAAATTCTTAAAAAATTCGTCCAAAATCTTGATGTCTCCAATCTCTTATTTTGTACGTTTTTTTCACGTGTCTTGACATCCAATGTTCCCTGCAATGTTTGGTGAAGATCTGAGTATGTAGTTTTTGACCTCATATGGAACCTCCTATCTGAAAATTTGAAAATTCTTAAAAAATTTGACCAAAATCTTGATGTCCCCAATCCTATGTTTTGTATGTTTTTCCCACGTGTCTTGACATCCAATGTATCCCTGCAAAGTTTGGTGAAGATCTGAGTATGTAGTTTTTGACCTTATCTGGAACCTCCTATCTGAAAATTTGAAAATTCTTAAAAAATTCGTCCAAAATCTTGATGTCCCCAATCTCTTGTTTTGTACGTTTTTTCCACGTGTCTTGACATCCAATGTATCCCTGCAAAGTTTGGTGAAGATCTGAGTATGTCGTTTTTGACCTTATCTGGAACATCCTTTCTGGAAATTTGAAAATTCTTAAAAAATTCGTCCAAAATCTTGACGTCTCCAATCTCTTGTTTTGTACGTTTTTTCCACGTGTCTTGACATCCAATGTATCCCTGTAAAGTTTGGTGAAGATCTGAGTATGTAGTTTTTGACCTTATCTGGAACCTCCCATCTGAAAATTTGAAAATTCCTAAAAAATCCGTCCAAAATCTTGATGACCCCAATCTCTTGTTTTGTACGTTTTTTCCACGTGTCTTGACATCCAATGTATCCCTGCAAAGTTTGGTGAAGATCTGAGTATGTAGTTTTTGACCTTATCTGGAACCTCCTATCTGAAAATTTGAAAATTGTTAAAAAATTCGTCCAAAATCTTGATGTCTCCAATCTCTTGTTTTGTACGTTTTTCCCACGTGTCTTGACATCCAATGTATCCCTGCAAAGTTTGGTGAAGATCTGAGTATGTAGTTTTTGACCTTATCTGGAAAATCATTTCTGAAAATTTGAAAATTCCTCAAAAATTCGTCCAAAATCTTGATGTCTCCAATGTCTTGTTTTGTACGTTTTTTCCACGTGTCTTGACATTCAATGTATCCCTGCAAAGTTTGGTGAAGATCTGAGTATGTAGTTTTTGACCTTATCTGGAACCTCCTATCTGAAAATTTGAAAATTCTTAAAAAATTCGTCCAAAATCTTGATGTCTCCAATCTCTTGTTTTGTACGTTTTTTCCACGTGTCTTGACATCCAATGGATCCCTGGAAAGTTTGGTGAAGATCTGAGTATGTAGTTTTTGACCTTATATGGAACCTCCTATCTGAAAATTTGAAAATTCTTAAAAAATTTGACTAAAATCTTGATATCCCCAATCCTATGTTTTGTATGTTTTTTCCACCTGTCTTGACATCCAATGTTTCCCTGCAAAGTTTGGTGAAGATCTGAGTATGTAGTTTTTGACCTTATCTGGAACCTCCTATCTGAAAATTTGAAATTTTTTGAAAAATTCGTCCAAAATCTTGATGTCTCCAATCTCTTGTTTTGTACGTTTTTTCCACGTGTCTTGACCTCCAATGTATCCCTGCAATCTTTGGTGAAGATCTGAGTATGTAGTTTTTGACCTTATATGGAACCTCCTATCTGAAAATTTGAAAATTCTTAAAAAATTTGACCAAAATCTAGATGTCCCCAATCCTATGTTTTGTATGTTTTTTCCACGTGTCTTGACATCCAATGTATCCCTGCAAAGTTTGGTGAAGATCTGAGTATGTCGTTTTTGACCTTATCTGGAACATCCTTTCTGAAAATTTGAAAATTCTTAAAAAATTCGTCCAAAATCTTGATGTCTCCAATCTCTTGTTTTGTACGTTTTTTCCACGTGTCTTGACATCCAATGTATCCCTGCAAAGTTTGGTGAAGATCTGAGTATGTAGTTTTTGACCTTATATGGAACCTCCTATCTGAAAATTTGAAAATTCTTAAAAAATTTGACCAAAATCTTGATGTCCCCAATCCTATGTTTTGTATGTTTTTTCCCCGTGTCTTGACATCCAATGTATCCCTGCAGAGTTTGGTGAAGATCTGAGTATGTCGTTTTTGACCTTATCTGCAACATCCTTTCTGAAAATTTGAAAATTCTTAAAAAATTCGTCCAAAATCTTGATGTCTCCAATCTCTTGTTTTGTACGTTTTTTCCACGTGTCTTGACAACCAATGTATCCCTGCAAAGTTTGGTGAAGATCTGAGTATGTAGTTTTTGACCTTATCTGGAACCTCCTATCTGAAAATTTGAAAATTCTTAAAAAATTCGTCCAAAATCTTGATGTCTCCAATCTCTTGTTTTGTACGTTTTTTCCACGTGTCTTGACATCCAAAGTATCACTGCAAAGTTTGGTGAAGATCTGAGTATGTCGTTTTTGACCTTATCTGTAACATCCTTTCTGAAAATTTGAAAATTCTTAAAAAATTCGTCCAAAATCTTTACGTTTCCAATCTCTTGTTTTGTACGTTGTTTCCACGTGTCTTGACATCCAATGTATCCCTGTAAAGTTTGGTGAAGATCTGAGTCTGTAGTTTTTGACCTTATCTGGAACCTCCCATCTGAAAATTTGAAAATTCCTAAAAAATCCGTCCAAAATCTTGATGACCCCAATCTCTTGTTTTGTACGTTTTTTCCACGTGTCTTGACATCCAATGTATCCCTGCAAAGTTTGGTGAAGATCTGAGTATGTAGTTTTTGACCTTATCTGGAACCTCCTATCTGAAAATTTGAAAATTCTTAAAAAATTCGTCCAAAATCTTGATGTCTCCAAATCTCTTGATTTGTACGTTTTTCCCACGTGTCTTGACATCCAATGTATCCCTGCAAAGTTTGGTGAAGATCTGAGTATGTAGTTTTTGACCTTATCTGGAACCTCCTATCTGAAAATTTGAAAATTCTTAAAAAATTCGTCCAAAATCTTGATGTCTCCAATCTCTTGTTTTGTACGTTTTTTCCACGTGTCTTGACATCCAATGTATCCCTGCAAAGTTTGGTGAAGATCTGAGTATGTCGTTTTTGACCTCATCTGGAACATCCTTTCTGAAAATTTGAAAATTCTTAAAAAATTCGTCCAAAATCTTGACGTCTCCAATCTCTTGTTTTGTACGTTCTTTCCACGTGTCTTGACATCCAATGTATCCCTGCAAAGTTTGGTGAAGATCTGAGTATGTAGTTTTTGACCTTATCTGGAACCTCCCATCTGAAAATTTGAAAATTCCTAAAAAATCCGTCCAAAATCTTGATGACCCCAATCTCTTGTTTTGTACATTTTTTCCACGTGTCTTGACCTCCAATGTATCCCTGCAATGTTTAATGAAGATCTAAGTATGTAGTTTTTGACCTTATCTGGAACCTCCTATCTGAAAATTTGAAAATTCTTAAAAAATTCGTCCAAAATCTTGATGTCTCCAATCTCTTGTTTTGTACGTTTTTTCCACGTGTCTTGACATCCAATGTATCCCTGCAAAGTTTGGTGAAGATCTGAGTATGTCGTTTTTGACCTCATCTGGAACATCCTTTCTGAAAATTTGAAAATTCTTAAAAAATTCGTCCAAAATCTTGACGTCTCCAATCTCTTGTTTTGTACGTTCTTTCCACGTGTCTTGACATCCAATGTATCACTGCAAAGTTTGGTGAAGATCTGAGTATGTAGTTTTTGACCTTATCTGGAACCTCCCATCTGAAAATTTGAAAATTCCTAAAAAATCCGTCCAAAATCTTGATGTCTCCAATCTCTTGTTTTGTACATTTTTTCCACGTGTCTTGACCTCCAATGTATCCCTGCAATGTTTAATGAAGATCTAAGTATGTAGTTTTTGACCTTATATGGAACCTCCTATCTGAAAATTTGAAAATTCTTAAAAAATTTGACTAAAATCTTGATGTCCCCAATCCTATGTTTTGTATGTTTTTCCCACGTGTCTTGACATCCAATGTATCCCTGCAAAGTTTGGTGAAGATCTGAGTATGTCGTTTTTGACCTTATCTGGAACATCCTTTCTGAAAATTTGAAAATTCTTAAAAAATTCTTCCAAAATCTTGATGTCTCCAATCTCTTGTTTTGTACGTTTTTTCCACGTGTCTTGACATACAATGTATCCCTGTAAAGTTTGGTGAAGATCTGAGTATGTAGTTTTTGACCTTATCTGGAACCTCCCATCTGAAAATTTGAAAATTCCTAAAAAATCCGTCCAAAATCTTGATGACCCCAATCTCTTGTTTTGTACGTTTTTTCCACGTGTCTTGACATCCAATGTATCCCTGCAAAGTTTGGTGAAGATCTGAGTATGTAGTTTTTGACCTTATCTGGAACCTCCTATCTGAAAATTTGAAAATTCTTAAAAAATTCGTCCAAAATCTTGACGTCTCCAATCTCTTGTTTTCTACGTTTTTCCCACGTGTCTTGACATCCAATGTATCCCTGCAAAGTTTGGTGAAAATCTGAGTATGTAGTTTTTGACCTTATCTGGAACCTCATTTCTGAAAATTTGAAAATTCCTCAAAAATTCGTCCAAAATCTTGATGTCTCCAATCTCTTGTTTTGTACGTTTTTTCCACTTGTCTTGACATCCAATATATCCCTGCAAAGTTTGGTGAAGATCTGAGTATGTAGTTTTTGACCTTCTCTGGAACCTCCTATCTGAAAATTTGAAAATTCTTAAAAAATTCTTCCAAAATCTTGACGTCTCCAATCTCTTGTTTTGTACGTTTTTCCCACGTGTCTTGACATCCAATGTATCCCTGCAAAGTTTGGTGAAGATCTGAGTATGTAGTTTTTGACCTTATCTGGAACCTCATTTCTGAAAATTTGAAAATTCCTCAAAAATTCGTCCAAAATCTTGATGTCTCCAATCTCTTGTTTTGTACATTTTTTCCACGTGTCTTGACATCCAATGTATCCCTGCAAAGTTTGGTGAAGATCTGAGTATGTAGTTTTTGACCTTATCTGGAACCTGCTATCTGAAAATTTGAAAATTCTTAAAAAATTCGTCCAAAATCTTGATGTCTCCAATCTCTTGTTTTGTACGTTTTTTCCACGTGTCTTGACATCCAATGTATCCCTGCAAAGTTTGGTGAAGATCTGAGTATGTCGTTTTTGACCTTATCTGGAACATCCTTTCTGAAAATTTGAAAATTCTTAAAAAATTCGCCAAAAATCTTGACGTCTCCAATATCTTGTTTTGTACGTTTTTTCCACGTTTCTTGACATCCAATGTATCCCTGTAAAGTTTGGTGAAGATCTGAGTATGTAGTTTTTGACCTTATCTGGAACCTCCCATCTGAAAATTTGAAAATTCCTAAAAAATCCGTCCAAAATCTTGATGACCCCAATCTCTTGTTTTGTACGTTTTTTCCACGTGTCTTGACATCCAATGTATCCCTGCAAAGTTTGGTGAAGATCTGAGTATGTAGTTTTTGACCTTATCTGGAACCTCCTATCTGAAAATTTGAAAATTGTTAAAAAATTCGTCCAAAATCTTGATGTCTCCAATCTCTTGTTTTGTACGTTTTTCCCACGTGTCTTGACATCCAATGTATCCCTGCAAAGTTTGGTGAAGATCTGAGTATGTAGTTTTTGACCTTATCTGGAACCTCATTTCTGAAAATTTGAAAATTCCTCAAAAATTCGTCCAAAATCTTGATGTCTCCAATGTCTTGTTTTGTACGTTTTTTCCACGTGTCTTGACATTCAATGTATCCCTGCAAAGTTTGGTGAAGATCTGAGTATGTAGTTTTTGACCTTATCTGGAACCTCCTATCTGAAAATTTGAAAATTCTTAAAAAATTCGTCCAAAATCTTGATGTCTCCAATCTCTTGTTTTGTACGTTTTTTCCACGTGTCTTGACATCCAATGGATCCCTGGAAAGTTTGGTGAAGATCTGAGTATGTCGTTTTTGACCTTATCTGGAACATCCTTTCTGAAAATTTGAAAATTCTTAAAAAATTCGTCCAAAATCTTGACGTCTCCAGACTCTTGTTTTGTACGTTTTTTCCACGTGTCTTGACATCCAATGTATCCCTGCAAAGTTTGGTGAAGATCTGAGTATGTAGTTTTTGACCTTATCTGGAACCTCCCATCTGAAAATTTGAAAATTCCTAAAGAATCCGTCCAAAATCTTGATGACCCCAATCTCTTGTTTTGTACGTTTTTTCCACGTGTCTTGACATCCAATGTATCCCTGCAAAGTTTGGTGAAGATCTGAGTATGTAGTTTTTGACCTTATCTGGAACCTCCTATCTGAAAATTTGAAAATTCTTAAAAAATTCGTCCAAAATCTTGACGTCTCCAATCTATTGTTTTGTACGTTTTTCCCACGTGTCTTGACATCCAATGTATCCCTGCAAAGTTTGGTGAAGATCTGAGTATGTAGTTTTTGACCTTATCTGGAACCTCATTTCTGAAAATTTGAAAATTCCTCAAAAATTCGTCCAAAATCTTGATGTCTCCAATCTCTTGTTTTGTACGTTTTTTCCACTTGTCTTGACATCCAATGTATCCCTGCAAAGTTTGGTGAAGATCTGAGTATGTAGTTTTTGACCTTCTCTGGAACCTCCTATCTGAAAATTTGAAAATTCTTAAAAAATTCGTCCAAAATCTTGACGTCTCCAATCTCTTGTTTTGTACGTTTTTCCCACGTGTCTTGACATCCAATGTATCCCTGCAAAGTTTGGTGAAGATCTGAGTATGTAGTTTTTGACCTTATCTGGAACCTCATTTCTGAAAATTTGAAAATTCCTCAAAAATTCGTCCAAAATCTTGATGTCTCCAATCTCTTGTCTTGTACATTTTTTCCACGTGTCTTGACATCCAATGTATCCCTGCAAAGTTTGGTGAAGATCTGAGTATGTTGTTTTTGACCTTATCTGGAACCTCCTATCTGAAAATTTGAAAATACTTAAAAAATTCGTCCAAAATCTTGATGTCTCCAATCTCTTGTTTTGTACGTTTTTTCCACGTGTCTTGACATCCAATGTATCCCTGCATAGTTTGGTGAAGATCTGAGTATGTAGTTTTTGACCTTATATGGAACCTCCTATCTGAAAATTTGAAAATTCTTAAAAAATTCGTCCAAAATCTTGATGTCTCCAATCTCTTATTTTGTACGTTTTTTTCACGTGTCTTGACATCCAATGTTCCCTGCAATGTTTGGTGAAGATCTGAGTATGTAGTTTTTGACCTCATATGGAACCTCCTATCTGAAAATTTGAAAATTCTTAAAAAATTTGACCAAAATCTTGATGTCCCCAATCCTATGTTTTGTATGTTTTTC
Organism: Lepisma saccharinum; assembly: GCF_977018435.1. NCBI lineage: Eukaryota > Metazoa > Arthropoda > Insecta > Zygentoma > Lepismatidae > Lepisma > Lepisma saccharinum. The sequence goes on along the minus strand of NC_139242.1, from coordinate 83,555,009 downwards.
CCACGTGTCTTGACATCCAATGTATCCCTGCAAAGTTTGGTGAAGATCTGAGTATGTAGTTTTTGACCTTATCTGGAACCTCCCATCTGAAAATTTGAAAATTCCTAAAAAATCCGTCCAAAATCTTGATGACCCCAATCTCTTGTTTTGTACATTTTTTCCACGTGTCTTGACCTCCAATGTATCCCTGCAATGTTTAATGAAGATCTAAGTATGTAGTTTTTGACCTTATCTGGAACCTCCTATCTGAAAATTTGAAAATTCTTAAAAAATTCGTCCAAAATCTTGATGTCTCCAATCTCTTGTTTTGTACGTTTTTTCCACGTGTCTTGACATCCAATGTATCCCTGCAAAGTTTGGTGAAGATCTGAGTATGTCGTTTTTGACCTCATCTGGAACATCCTTTCTGAAAATTTGAAAATTCTTAAAAAATTCGTCCAAAATCTTGACGTCTCCAATCTCTTGTTTTGTACGTTCTTTCCACGTGTCTTGACATCCAATGTATCACTGCAAAGTTTGGTGAAGATCTGAGTATGTAGTTTTTGACCTTATCTGGAACCTCCCATCTGAAAATTTGAAAATTCCTAAAAAATCCGTCCAAAATCTTGATGTCTCCAATCTCTTGTTTTGTACATTTTTTCCACGTGTCTTGACCTCCAATGTATCCCTGCAATGTTTAATGAAGATCTAAGTATGTAGTTTTTGACCTTATATGGAACCTCCTATCTGAAAATTTGAAAATTCTTAAAAAATTTGACTAAAATCTTGATGTCCCCAATCCTATGTTTTGTATGTTTTTTCCACGTGTCTTGACATCCAATGTATCCCTGCAAAGTTTGGTGAAGATCTGAGTATGTCGTTTTTGACCTTATCTGGAACATCCTTTCTGAAAATTTGAAAATTCTTAAAAAATTCTTCCAAAATCTTGATGTCTCCAATCTCTTGTTTTGTACGTTTTTTCCACGTGTCTTGACATACAATGTATCCCTGTAAAGTTTGGTGAAGATCTGAGTATGTAGTTTTTGACCTTATCTGGAACCTCCCATCTGAAAATTTGAAAATTCCTAAAAAATCCGTCCAAAATCTTGATGACCCCAATCTCTTGTTTTGTACGTTTTTTCCACGTGTCTTGACATCCAATGTATCCCTGCAAAGTTTGGTGAAGATCTGAGTATGTAGTTTTTGACCTTATCTGGAACCTCCTATCTGAAAATTTGAAAATTCTTAAAAAATTCGTCCAAAATCTTGACGTCTCCAATCTCTTGTTTTCTACGTTTTTCCCACGTGTCTTGACATCCAATGTATCCCTGCAAAGTTTGGTGAAAATCTGAGTATGTAGTTTTTGACCTTATCTGGAACCTCATTTCTGAAAATTTGAAAATTCCTCAAAAATTCGTCCAAAATCTTGATGTCTCCAATCTCTTGTTTTGTACGTTTTTTCCACTTGTCTTGACATCCAATATATCCCTGCAAAGTTTGGTGAAGATCTGAGTATGTAGTTTTTGACCTTCTCTGGAACCTCCTATCTGAAAATTTGAAAATTCTTAAAAAATTCTTCCAAAATCTTGACGTCTCCAATCTCTTGTTTTGTACGTTTTTCCCACGTGTCTTGACATCCAATGTATCCCTGCAAAGTTTGGTGAAGATCTGAGTATGTAGTTTTTGACCTTATCTGGAACCTCATTTCTGAAAATTTGAAAATTCCTCAAAAATTCGTCCAAAATCTTGATGTCTCCAATCTCTTGTTTTGTACATTTTTTCCACGTGTCTTGACATCCAATGTATCCCTGCAAAGTTTGGTGAAGATCTGAGTATGTAGTTTTTGACCTTATCTGGAACCTGCTATCTGAAAATTTGAAAATTCTTAAAAAATTCGTCCAAAATCTTGATGTCTCCAATCTCTTGTTTTGTACGTTTTTTCCACGTGTCTTGACATCCAATGTATCCCTGCAAAGTTTGGTGAAGATCTGAGTATGTCGTTTTTGACCTTATCTGGAACATCCTTTCTGAAAATTTGAAAATTCTTAAAAAATTCGCCAAAAATCTTGACGTCTCCAATATCTTGTTTTGTACGTTTTTTCCACGTTTCTTGACATCCAATGTATCCCTGTAAAGTTTGGTGAAGATCTGAGTATGTAGTTTTTGACCTTATCTGGAACCTCCCATCTGAAAATTTGAAAATTCCTAAAAAATCCGTCCAAAATCTTGATGACCCCAATCTCTTGTTTTGTACGTTTTTTCCACGTGTCTTGACATCCAATGTATCCCTGCAAAGTTTGGTGAAGATCTGAGTATGTAGTTTTTGACCTTATCTGGAACCTCCTATCTGAAAATTTGAAAATTGTTAAAAAATTCGTCCAAAATCTTGATGTCTCCAATCTCTTGTTTTGTACGTTTTTCCCACGTGTCTTGACATCCAATGTATCCCTGCAAAGTTTGGTGAAGATCTGAGTATGTAGTTTTTGACCTTATCTGGAACCTCATTTCTGAAAATTTGAAAATTCCTCAAAAATTCGTCCAAAATCTTGATGTCTCCAATGTCTTGTTTTGTACGTTTTTTCCACGTGTCTTGACATTCAATGTATCCCTGCAAAGTTTGGTGAAGATCTGAGTATGTAGTTTTTGACCTTATCTGGAACCTCCTATCTGAAAATTTGAAAATTCTTAAAAAATTCGTCCAAAATCTTGATGTCTCCAATCTCTTGTTTTGTACGTTTTTTCCACGTGTGTTGACATCCAATGGATCCCTGGAAAGTTTGGTGAAGATCTGAGTATGTCGTTTTTGACCTTATCTGGAACATCCTTTCTGAAAATTTGAAAATTCTTAAAAAATTCGTCCAAAATCTTGACGTCTCCAGACTCTTGTTTTGTACGTTTTTTCCACGTGTCTTGACATCCAATGTATCCCTGCAAAGTTTGGTGAAGATCTGAGTATGTAGTTTTTGACCTTATCTGGAACCTCCCATCTGAAAATTTGAAAATTCCTAAAGAATCCGTCCAAAATCTTGATGACCCCAATCTCTTGTTTTGTACGTTTTTTCCACGTGTCTTGACATCCAATGTATCCCTGCAAAGTTTGGTGAAGATCTGAGTATGTAGTTTTTGACCTTATCTGGAACCTCCTATCTGAAAATTTGAAAATTCTTAAAAAATTCGTCCAAAATCTTGACGTCTCCAATCTATTGTTTTGTACGTTTTTCCCACGTGTCTTGACATCCAATGTATCCCTGCAAAGTTTGGTGAAGATCTGAGTATGTAGTTTTTGACCTTATCTGGAACCTCATTTCTGAAAATTTGAAAATTCCTCAAAAATTCGTCCAAAATCTTGATGTCTCCAATCTCTTGTTTTGTACGTTTTTTCCACTTGTCTTGACATCCAATGTATCCCTGCAAAGTTTGGTGAAGATCTGAGTATGTAGTTTTTGACCTTCTCTGGAACCTCCTATCTGAAAATTTGAAAATTCTTAAAAAATTCGTCCAAAATCTTGACGTCTCCAATCTCTTGTTTTGTACGTTTTTCCCACGTGTCTTGACATCCAATGTATCCCTGCAAAGTTTGGTGAAGATCTGAGTATGTAGTTTTTGACCTTATCTGGAACCTCATTTCTGAAAATTTGAAAATTCCTCAAAAATTCGTCCAAAATCTTGATGTCTCCAATCTCTTGTCTTGTACATTTTTTCCACGTGTCTTGACATCCAATGTATCCCTGCAAAGTTTGGTGAAGATCTGAGTATGTTGTTTTTGACCTTATCTGGAACCTCCTATCTGAAAATTTGAAAATACTTAAAAAATTCGTCCAAAATCTTGATGTCTCCAATCTCTTGTTTTGTACGTTTTTTCCACGTGTCTTGACATCCAATGTATCCCTGCATAGTTTGGTGAAGATCTGAGTATGTAGTTTTTGACCTTATATGGAACCTCCTATCTGAAAATTTGAAAATTCTTAAAAAATTCGTCCAAAATCTTGATGTCTCCAATCTCTTATTTTGTACGTTTTTTTCACGTGTCTTGACATCCAATGTTCCCTGCAATGTTTGGTGAAGATCTGAGTATGTAGTTTTTGACCTCATATGGAACCTCCTATCTGAAAATTTGAAAATTCTTAAAAAATTTGACCAAAATCTTGATGTCCCCAATCCTATGTTTTGTATGTTTTTCCCACGTGTCTTGACATCCAATGTATCCCTGCAAAGTTTGGTGAAGATCTGAGTATGTAGTTTTTGACCTTATCTGGAACCTCCTATCTGAAAATTTGAAAATTCTTAAAAAATTCGTCCAAAATCTTGATGTCCCCAATCTCTTGTTTTGTACGTTTTTTCCACGTGTCTTGACATCCAATGTATCCCTGCAAAGTTTGGTGAAGATCTGAGTATGTCGTTTTTGACCTTATCTGGAACATCCTTTCTGGAAATTTGAAAATTCTTAAAAAATTCGTCCAAAATCTTGACGTCTCCAATCTCTTGTTTTGTACGTTTTTTCCACGTGTCTTGACATCCAATGTATCCCTGTAAAGTTTGGTGAAGATCTGAGTATGTAGTTTTTGACCTTATCTGGAACCTCCCATCTGAAAATTTGAAAATTCCTAAAAAATCCGTCCAAAATCTTGATGACCCCAATCTCTTGTTTTGTACGTTTTTTCCACGTGTCTTGACATCCAATGTATCCCTGCAAAGTTTGGTGAAGATCTGAGTATGTAGTTTTTGACCTTATCTGGAACCTCCTATCTGAAAATTTGAAAATTGTTAAAAAATTCGTCCAAAATCTTGATGTCTCCAATCTCTTGTTTTGTACGTTTTTCCCACGTGTCTTGACATCCAATGTATCCCTGCAAAGTTTGGTGAAGATCTGAGTATGTAGTTTTTGACCTTATCTGGAAAATCATTTCTGAAAATTTGAAAATTCCTCAAAAATTCGTCCAAAATCTTGATGTCTCCAATGTCTTGTTTTGTACGTTTTTTCCACGTGTCTTGACATTCAATGTATCCCTGCAAAGTTTGGTGAAGATCTGAGTATGTAGTTTTTGACCTTATCTGGAACCTCCTATCTGAAAATTTGAAAATTCTTAAAAAATTCGTCCAAAATCTTGATGTCTCCAATCTCTTGTTTTGTACGTTTTTTCCACGTGTCTTGACATCCAATGGATCCCTGGAAAGTTTGGTGAAGATCTGAGTATGTAGTTTTTGACCTTATATGGAACCTCCTATCTGAAAATTTGAAAATTCTTAAAAAATTTGACTAAAATCTTGATATCCCCAATCCTATGTTTTGTATGTTTTTTCCACCTGTCTTGACATCCAATGTTTCCCTGCAAAGTTTGGTGAAGATCTGAGTATGTAGTTTTTGACCTTATCTGGAACCTCCTATCTGAAAATTTGAAATTTTTTGAAAAATTCGTCCAAAATCTTGATGTCTCCAATCTCTTGTTTTGTACGTTTTTTCCACGTGTCTTGACCTCCAATGTATCCCTGCAATCTTTGGTGAAGATCTGAGTATGTAGTTTTTGACCTTATATGGAACCTCCTATCTGAAAATTTGAAAATTCTTAAAAAATTTGACCAAAATCTAGATGTCCCCAATCCTATGTTTTGTATGTTTTTTCCACGTGTCTTGACATCCAATGTATCCCTGCAAAGTTTGGTGAAGATCTGAGTATGTCGTTTTTGACCTTATCTGGAACATCCTTTCTGAAAATTTGAAAATTCTTAAAAAATTCGTCCAAAATCTTGATGTCTCCAATCTCTTGTTTTGTACGTTTTTTCCACGTGTCTTGACATCCAATGTATCCCTGCAAAGTTTGGTGAAGATCTGAGTATGTAGTTTTTGACCTTATATGGAACCTCCTATCTGAAAATTTGAAAATTCTTAAAAAATTTGACCAAAATCTTGATGTCCCCAATCCTATGTTTTGTATGTTTTTTCCCCGTGTCTTGACATCCAATGTATCCCTGCAGAGTTTGGTGAAGATCTGAGTATGTCGTTTTTGACCTTATCTGCAACATCCTTTCTGAAAATTTGAAAATTCTTAAAAAATTCGTCCAAAATCTTGATGTCTCCAATCTCTTGTTTTGTACGTTTTTTCCACGTGTCTTGACAACCAATGTATCCCTGCAAAGTTTGGTGAAGATCTGAGTATGTAGTTTTTGACCTTATCTGGAACCTACTATCTGAAAATTTGAAAATTCTTAAAAAATTCGTCCAAAATCTTGATGTCTCCAATCTCTTGTTTTGTACGTTTTTTCCACGTGTCTTGACATCCAAAGTATCACTGCAAAGTTTGGTGAAGATCTGAGTATGTCGTTTTTGACCTTATCTGTAACATCCTTTCTGAAAATTTGAAAATTCTTAAAAAATTCGTCCAAAATCTTTACGTTTCCAATCTCTTGTTTTGTACGTTGTTTCCACGTGTCTTGACATCCAATGTATCCCTGTAAAGTTTGGTGAAGATCTGAGTCTGTAGTTTTTGACCTTATCTGGAACCTCCCATCTGAAAATTTGAAAATTCCTAAAAAATCCGTCCAAAATCTTGATGACCCCAATCTCTTGTTTTGTACGTTTTTTCCACGTGTCTTGACATCCAATGTATCCCTGCAAAGTTTGGTGAAGATCTGAGTATGTAGTTTTTGACCTTATCTGGAACCTCCTATCTGAAAATTTGAAAATTCTTAAAAAATTCGTCCAAAATCTTGATGTCTCCAAATCTCTTGATTTGTACGTTTTTCCCACGTGTCTTGACATCCAATGTATCCCTGCAAAGTTTGGTGAAGATCTGAGTATGTAGTTTTTGACCTTATCTGGAACCTCCTATCTGAAAATTTGAAAATTCTTAAAAAATTCGTCCAAAATCTTGATGTCTCCAATCTCTTGTTTTGTACGTTTTTTCCACGTGTCTTGACATCCAATGTATCCCTGCAAAGTTTGGTGAAGATCTGAGTATGTCGTTTTTGACCTCATCTGGAACATCTTTTCTGAAAATTTGAAAATTCTTAAAAAATTCGTCCAAAATCTTGACGTCTCCAATCTCTTGTTTTGTACGTTCTTTCCACGTGTCTTGACATCCAATGTATCCCTGCAAAGTTTGGTGAAGATCTGAGTATGTAGTTTTTGACCTTATCTGGAACCTCCCATCTGAAAATTTGAAAATTCCTAAAAAATCCGTCCAAAATCTTGATGACCCCAATCTCTTGTTTTGTACATTTTTTCCACGTGTCTTGACCTCCAATGTATCCCTGCAATGTTTAATGAAGATCTAAGTATGTAGTTTTTGACCTTATCTGGAACCTCCTATCTGAAAATTTGAAAATTCTTAAAAAATTCGTCCAAAATCTTGATGTCTCCAATCTCTTGTTTTGTACGTTTTTTCCACGTGTCTTGACATCCAATGTATCCCTGCAAAGTTTGGTGAAGATCTGAGTATGTCGTTTTTGACCTCATCTGGAACATCCTTTCTGAAAATTTGAAAATTCTTAAAAAATTCGTCCAAAATCTTGACGTCTCCAATCTCTTGTTTTGTACGTTCTTTCCACGTGTCTTGACATCCAATGTATCCCTGCAAAGTTTGGTGAAGATCTGAGTATGTAGTTTTTGACCTTATCTGGAACCTCCCATCTGAAAATTTGAAAATTCCTAAAAAATCCGTCCAAAATCTTGATGTCTCCAATCTCTTGTTTTGTACATTTTTTCCACGTGTCTTGACCTCCAATGTATCCCTGCAATGTTTAATGAAGATCTAAGTATGTAGTTTTTGACCTTATATGGAACCTCCTATCTGAAAATTTGAAAATTCTTAAAAAATTTGACTAAAATCTTGATGTCCCCAATCCTATGTTTTGTATGTTTTTTCCACGTGTCTTGACATCCAATGTATCCCTGCAAAGTTTGGTGAAGATCTGAGTATGTCGTTTTTGACCTTATCTGGAACATCTTTCTGAAAATTTGAAAATTCTTAAAAAATTCTTCCAAAATCTTGATGTCTCCAATCTCTTGTTTTGTACGTTTTTTCCACGTGTCTTGACATACAATGTATCCCTGTAAAGTTTGGTGAAGATCTGAGTATGTAGTTTTTGACCTTATCTGGAACCTCCCATCTGAAAATTTGAAAATTCCTAAAAAATCCGTCCAAAATCTTGATGACCCCAATCTCTTGTTTTGTACGTTTTTTCCACGTGTCTTGACATCCAATGTATCCCTGCAAAGTTTGGTGAAGATCTGAGTATGTAGTTTTTGACCTTATCTGGAACCTCCTATCTGAAAATTTGAAAATTCTTAAAAAATTCGTCCAAAATCTTGACGTCTCCAATCTCTTGTTTTCTACGTTTTTCCCACGTGTCTTGACATCCAATGTATCCCTGCAAAGTTTGGTGAAAATCTGAGTATGTAGTTTTTGACCTTATCTGGAACCTCATTTCTGAAAATTTGAAAATTCCTCAAAAATTCGTCCAAAATCTTGATGTCTCCAATCTCTTGTTTTGTACGTTTTTTCCACTTGTCTTGACATCCAATATATCCCTGCAAAGTTTGGTGAAGATCTGAGTATGTAGTTTTTGACCTTCTCTGGAACCTCCTATCTGAAAATTTGAAAATTCTTAAAAAATTCTTCCAAAATCTTGACGTCTCCAATCTCTTGTTTTGTACGTTTTTCCCACGTGTCTTGACATCCAATGTATCCCTGCAAAGTTTGGTGAAGATCTGAGTATGTAGTTTTTGACCTTATCTGGAACCTCATTTCTGAAAATTTGAAAATTCCTCAAAAATTCGTCCAAAATCTTGATGTCTCCAATCTCTTGTTTTGTACATTTTTTCCACGTGTCTTGACATCCAATGTATCCCTGCAAAGTTTGGTGAAGATCTGAGTATGTAGTTTTTGACCTTATCTGGAACCTGCTATCTGAAAATTTGAAAATTCTTAAAAAATTCGTCCAAAATCTTGATGTCTCCAATCTCTTGTTTTGTACGTTTTTTCCACGTGTCTTGACATCCAATGTATCCCTGCAAAGTTTGGTGAAGATCTGAGTATGTCGTTTTTGACCTTATCTGGAACATCCTTTCTGAAAATTTGAAAATTCTTAAAAAATTCGCCAAAAATCTTGACGTCTCCAATATCTTGTTTTGTACGTTTTTTCCACGTGTCTTGACATCCAATGTATCCCTGTAAAGTTTGGTGAAGATCTGAGTATGTAGTTTTTGACCTTATCTGGAACCTCCCATCTGAAAATTTGAAAATTCCTAAAAAATCCGTCCAAAATATTGATGACCCCAATCTCTTGTTTTGTACGTTTTTTCCACGTGTCTTGACATCCAATGTATCCCTGCAAAGTTTGGTGAAGATCTGAGTATGTAGTTTTTGACCTTATCTGGAACCTCCTATCTGAAAATTTGAAAATTCTTAAAAAATTCGTCCAAAATCTTGATGTCTCCAATCTCTTGTTTTGTACGTTTTCCCACGTGTCTTGACATCCAATGTATCCCTGCAAAGTTTGGTGAAGATCTGAGTATGTAGTTTTTGACCTTATCTGGAACCTCCTATCTGAAAATTTGAAAATTGTTAAAAAATTCGTCCAAAATCTTGATGTCTCCAATCTCTTGTTTTGTACGTTTTCCCACCTGTCTTGACATCCAATGTATCCCTGCAAAGTTTGGTGAAGATCTGAGTATGTAGTTTTTGACCTTATCTGGAACCTCATTTCTGAAAATTTGAAAATTCCTCAAAAATTGGACCAAAATCTTGATGTCTCCAATATCTTGTTTTGTACGTTTTTTCCACGTGTCTTGACATCCAATGTATCCCTGCAAAGTTTGGTGAAGATCTGAGTATGTAGTTTTTGACCTTATCTGGAACCTCCTATCTGAAAATTTGAAAATTCTTAAAAAATTCGTCCAAAATCTTGATGTCTCCAATCTCGTGTTTTGTACGTTTTTTCCACGTGTCTTGACATCCAATGTATCCCTGCAAAGTTTGGTGAAGATCTGAGTATGTCGTTTTTGAACTCATCTGGAACATCCTTTCTGAAAATTTGAAAATTCTTAAAAAATTCGTCCAAAATCTTGACGTCTCCAATCTCTTGTTCTGTACGTTTTTTCCACGTGTCTTGACATCCAATGTATCCCTGCAAAGTTTGGTGAAGATCTGAGTATGTAGTTTTTGACCTTATATGGAACCTCCCATCTGAAAATTTGAAAATTCCTAAAAAATCCGTCCAAAATCTTGATGCCCCCAATCTCTTGTTTTGTACGATTTTTCCACGTGTCTTGACATCCAATGTATCCCTGCAAAGTTTGGTGAAGATCTGAGTATGTAGTTTTTGACCTTATCTGGAACCTCCTATCTGAAAATTTGAAAATTCTTAAAAAATTAGTCCAAAATCTTGACGTCTCCAATCTCTTGTTTTGTACGTTTTTCCCACGTGTCTTGACATCCAATGTATCCCTGCAAAGTTTGGTGAAGATCTGAGTATGTAGTTTTTGACCTTATCTGGAACCTCATTTCTGAAAATTTGAAAATTCCTCAAAAATTCGTCCAAAATCTTGATGTCTCCAATCTCTTGTTTTGTACGTTTTTTCCACTTGTCTTGACATCCAATGTATCCCTGCAAAGTTTGGTGAAGATCTGAGTATGTAGTTTTTGACCTTCTCTGGAACCTCCTATCTGAAAATTTGAAAATTCTTAAAAAATTCGTCCAAAATCTTGACGTCTCCAATCTCTTGTTTTGTACGTTTTTCCCACGTGTCTTGACATCCAATTTATCCCTGCAAAGTTTGGTGAAGATCTGAGTATGTAGTTTTTGACCTTATCTGGAACCTCATTTCAGAAAATTTGAAAATTCCTCAAAAATTCGTCCAAAATCTTGATGTCTCCAATCTCTTGTTTTGTACATTTTTTCCACGTGTCTTGACATCCAATGTATCCCTGCAAAGTTTGGTGAAGATCTGAGTATGTAGTTTTTGACCTTATCTGGAACCTCCTATCTGAAAATTTGAAAATACTTAAAAAATTCGTCCAAAATCTTGATGTCTCCAATCTCTTGTTTTGTACGTTTTTTCCACGTGTCTTGACATCCAATGTATCCCTGCATAGTTTGGTGAAGATCTGAGTATGTAGTTTTTGACTTTATATGGAACCTCCTATCTGAAAATTTGAAAATTCTTAAAAAATTCGTCCAAAATCTTGATGTCTCCAATCTCTTGTTTTGTACGTTTTTTTCACGTGTCTTGACATCCAATGTTCCCTGCAATGTTTGGTGAAGATCTGAGTATGTAGTTTTTGACCTCATATTGAACCTCCTATCTGAAAATTTGAAAATTCTTAAAAAATTTGACCAAAATCTTGATGTCCCCAATCCTATGTTTTGTATGTTTTTCCCACGTGTCTTGACATCCAATGTATCCCTGCAAAGTTTGGTGAAGATCTGAGTATGTAGTTTTTGACCTTATCTGGAACCTCCTATCTGAAAATTTGAAAATTCTTAAAAAATTCGTCCAAAATCTTGATGTCCCCAATCTCTTGTTTTGTACGTTTTTTCCACGTGTCTTGACATCCAATGTATCCCTGCAAAGTTTGGTGAAGATCTGAGTATGTCGTTTTTGACCTTATCTGGAACATCCTTTCTGGAAATTTGAAAATTCTTAAAAAATTCGTCCAAAATCTTGACGTCTCCAATCTCTTGTTTTGTACGTTTTTTCCACGTGTCTTGACATCCAATGTATCCCTGTAAAGTTTGGTGAAGATCTGAGTATGTAGTTTTTGACCTTATCTGGAACCTCCCATCTGAAAATTTGAAAATTCCTAAAAAATCCGTCCAAAATCTTGATGACCCCAATCTCTTGTTTTGTACGTTTTTTCCACGTGTCTTGACATCCAATGTATCCCTGCAAAGTTTGGTGAAGATCTGAGTATGTAGTTTTTGACCTTATCTGGAACCTCCTATCTGAAAATTTGAAAATTGTTAAAAAATTCGTCCAAAATCTTGATGTCTCCAATCTCTTGTTTTGTACGTTTTTTCCACGTGTCTTGACATCCAATGTATCCCTGCAAAGTTTGGTGAAGATCTGAGTATGTAGTTTTTGACCTTATCTGGAACCTCATTTCTGAAAATTTGAAAATTCCTCAAAAATTCGTCCAAAATCTTGATGTCTCCAATGTCTTGTTTTGTACGTTTTTCCACGTGTCTTGACATTCAATGTATCCCTGCAAAGTTTGGTGAAGATCTGAGTATGTAGTTTTTGACCTTATCTGGAACCTCCTATCTGAAAATTTGAAAATTCTTAAAAAATTCGTCCAAAATCTTGATGTCTCCAATCTCTTGTTTTGTACGTTTTTTCCACGTGTTTTGACATCCAATGGATCCCTGGAAAGTTTGGTGAAGATCTGAGTATGTCGTTTTTGACCTTATCTGGAACATCCTTTCTGAAAATTTGAAAATTCTTAAAAAATTCGTCCAAAATCTTGACGTCTCCAGACTCTTGTTTTGTACGTTTTTTCCACGTGTCTTGACATCCAATGTATCCCTGCAAAGTTTGGTGAAGATCTGAGTATGTAGTTTTTGACCTTATCTGGAACCTCCCATCTGAAAATTTGAAAATTCCTAAAGAATCCGTCCAAAATCTTGATGACCCCAATCTCTTGTTTTGTACGTTTTTTCCACGTGTCTTGACATCCAATGTATCCCTGCAAAGTTTGGTGAAGATCTGAGTATGTAGTTTTTGACCTTATCTGGAACCTCCTATCTGAAAATTTGAAAATTCTTAAAAAATTCGTCCAAAATCTTGACGTCTCCAATCTATTGTTTTGTACGTTTTTCCCACGTGTCTTGACATCCAATGTATCCCTGCAAAGTTTGGTGAAGATCTGAGTATGTAGTTTTTGACCTTATCTGGAACCTCATTTCTGAAAATTTGAAAATTCCTCAAAAATTCGTCCAAAATCTTGATGTCTCCAATCTCTTGTTTTGTACGTTTTTTCCACGTGTCTTGACATCCAATGTATCCCTGCAAAGTTTGGTGAAGATCTGAGTATGTAGTTTTTGACCTTATCTGGAACCTCCTATCTGAAAATTTGAAAATTCTTAAAAAATTCGTCCAAAATCTTGATGTCTCCAATCTCTTGTTTTGTACGTTTTTTCCACGTGTCTTGACATCCAATGTATCCCCGCATAGTTTGATGAAGATCTGAGTATGTAGTTTTTGACCTTATATGGAACCTCCTATCTGAAAATTTGAAAATTCTTAAAAAATTCGACCAAAATCTTGATGTCCCCAATTCTATGTTTTGTATGTTTTTTCCACGTGTCTTGACATCCAATGTATCCATGCAAAGTTTGGTGAAGATCTGAGTATATCGTTTTTGACCTCATCTGGAACCTCCCATCTGAAAATTTGAAAATTCTTAAAGAATTCGTCGAAAATCTTGATGTCTCCAATCTCTTGTTTTGTACGTTTTTTCCACGTGTCTTGACATCCAATGTTCCCTGCAATGTTTGGTGAAGATCTGAGTATGTAGTTTTTGACCTCATATGGAACCTCCTATCTGAAAATTTGAAAATTCTTAAAAAATTTGACCAAAATCTTGATGTCCCCAATCCTATGTTTTGTATGTTTTTCCCACGTGTCTTGACATCCAATGTATCCCTGCAAAGTTTGGTGAAGATCTGAGTATGTAGTTTTTGACCTTATCTGGAACCTCCTATCTGAAAATTTGAAAATTCTTAAAAAATTCGTCCAAAATCTTGATGACCCCAATCTCTTGTTTTGTACGTTTTTTCCACGTGTCTTGACATCCAATGTATTCCTGCAAAGTTTGGTGAAGATCTGAGTATGTAGTTTTTGACCTTATATGGAACCTCCTTTCTGAAAATTTGAAAATTCTTAAATAATTCGTCCAAAATCTTGATGTCTCCAATCTCTTGTTTTGTACGTTTTTTTCCACGTGTCTTGACATCCAATGTATCCATGCAAAGTTTGGTGAAGATCTGAGTATGTCGTTTTTGACTTTATCTGGAACCTCATTTCTGAAAATTTGAAAATTCCTCAAAAATTCGTCCAAAATCTTGATGTCTCCAATCTCTTGTTTTGTACGTTTTTTCCACGTGTCTTGACATCCAATGTATCCCTGCAAAGTTTGGTGAAGATCTGAGTATGTAGTTTTTGACCTTATATGGAACCACCCATCTGAAAATTTGAAAATTCCTAAAAAATCCGTCCAAAATCTTGATGCCCCCAATCTCTTGTTTTGTACGATTTTTCCACGTGTCTTGACATCCAATGTATCCCTGCAAAGTTTGGTGAAGATCTGAGTATGTAGTTTTTGACCTTATCTGGAACCTCCTATCTGAAAATTTGAAAATTCTTAAAAAATTAGTCCAAAATCTTGACGTCTCCAATCTCTTGTTTTGTACGTTTTTCCCACGTGTCTTGACATCCAATGTATCCCTGCAAAGTTTGGTGAAGATCTGAGTATGTAGTTTTTGACCTTATCTGGAACCTCATTTCTGAAAATTTGAAAATTCCTCAAAAATTCGTCCAAAATCTTGATGTCTCCAATCTCTTGTTTTGTACGTTTTTTCCACTTGTCTTGACATCCAATGTATCCCTGCAAAGTTTGGTGAAGATCTGAGTATGTAGTTTTGACCTTCTCTGGAACCTCCTATCTGAAAATTTGAAAATTCTTAAAAAATTCGTCCAAAATCTTGACGTCTCCAATCTCTTGTTTTGTACGTTTTTCCCACGTGTCTTGACATCCAATGTATCCCTGCAAAGTTTGGTGAAGATCTGAGTATGTAGTTTTTGACCTTATCTGGAACCTCATTTCTGAAAATTTGAAAATTCCTCAAAAATTCGTCCAAAATCTTGATGTCTCCAATCTCTTGTTTTGTACATTTTTTCCACGTGTCTTGACATCCAATGTATCCCTGCAAAGTTTGGTGAAGATCTGAGTATGTAGTTTTTGACCTTATCTGGAACCTCCTATCTGAAAATTTGAAAATTCTTAAAAAATTCGTCCAAAATCTTGATGTCTCCAATCTCTTGTTTTGTACGTTTTTTCCACGTGTCTTGACATCCAATGTATCCCTGCATAGTTTGGTGAAGATCTGAGTATGTAGTTTTTGACCTTATATGGAACCTCCTATCTGAAAATTTGAAAATTCTTAAAAAATTCGTCCAAAATCTTGATGTCTCCAATCTCTTGTTTTGTACGTTTTTTTCACGTGTCTTGACATCCAATGTTCCCTGCAATGTTTGGTGAAGATCTGAGTATGTAGTTTTTGACCTCATATGGAACCTCCTATCTGAAAATTTGAAAATTCTTAAAAAATTTGACCAAAATCTTGATGTCCCCAATCCTATGTTTTGTATGTTTTTCCCACGTGTCATGACATCCAATGTATCCCTGCAAAGTTTGGTGAAGATCTGAGTATGTAGTTTTTGACCTTATCTGGAACCTCCTATCTGAAAATTTGAAAATTCTTAAAAAATTCGTCCAAAATCTTGATGTCCCCAATCTCTTGTTTTGTACGTTTTTTCCACGTGTCTTGACATCCAATGTATCCCTGCAAAGTTTGGTGAAGATCTGAGTATGTAGTTTTTGACCTTATCTGGAACATCCTTTCTGGAAATTTGAAAATTCTTAAAAAATTCGTCCAAAATCTTGACGTCTCCAATCTCTTGTTTTGTACATTTTTTCCACGTGTCTTGACATCCAATGTATCCCTGTAAAGTTTGGTGAAGATCTGAGTATGTAGTTTTTGACCTTATCTGGAACCTCCCATCTGAAAATTTGAAAATTCCTAAAAAATCCGTCCAAAATCTTGATGACCCCAATCTCTTGTTTTGTACGTTTTTTCCACGTGTCTTGACATCCAATGTATCCCTGCAAAGTTTGGTGAAGATCTGAGTATGTAGTTTTTGACCTTATCTGGAACCTCCTATCTGAAAATTTGAAAATTCTTAAAAAATTCGTCCAAAATCTTGATGTCTCCAATCTCTTGTTTTGTACGTTTTTCCCACGTGTCTTGACATCCAATGTATCCCTGCAAAGTTTGGTGAAGATCTGAGTATGTAGTTTTTGACCTTTTCTGGAACCTCCTATCTGAAAATTTGAAAATTGTTAAAAAATTCGTCCAAAATCTTGATGTCTCCAATCTCTTGTTTTGTACGTTTTTCCCACGTGTCTTGACATCCAATGTATCCCTGCAAAGTTTGGTGAAGATCTGAGTATGTAGTTTTTGACCTTATCTGGAACCTCATTTCTGAAAATTTGAAAATTCCTCAAAAATTCGTCCAAAATCTTGATGTCTCCAATGTCTTGTTTTGTACGTTTTTTCCACGTGTCTTGACATTCAATGTATCCCTGCAAAGTTTGGTGAAGATCTGAGTATGTAGTTTTTGACCTTATCTGGAACCTCCTATCTGAAAATTTGAAAATTCTTAAAAAATTCGTCCAAAATCTTGATGTCTCCAATCTCTTGTTTTGTACGTTTTTTCCACGTGTCTTGACATCCAATGGATCCCTGGAAAGTTTGGTGAAGATCTGAGTATGTCGTTTTTGACCTTATCTGGAACATCCTTTCTGAAAATTTGAAAATTCTTAAAAAATTCGTCCAAAATCTTGACGTCTCCAAACTCTTGTTTTGTACGTTTTTTCCACGTGTCTTGACATCCAATGTATCCCTGCAAAGTTTGGTGAAGATCCGAGTATGTAGTTTTTGACCTTATCTGGAACCTCCCATCTGAAAATTTGAAAATTCCTAAAGAATCCGTCCAAAATCTTGATGACCCCAATCTCTTGTTTTGTACGTTTTTTCCACGTGTCTTGACATCCAATGTATCCCTGCAAAGTTTGGTGAAGATCTGAGTATGTAGTTTTTGACCTTATCTGGAACCTCCTATCTGAAAATTTGAAAATTCTTAAAAAATTCGTCCAAAATCTTGACGTCTCCAATCTATTGTTTTGTACGTTTTTCCCACGTGTCTTGACATCCAATGTATCCCTGCAAAGTTAGGTGAAGATCTGAGTATGTAGTTTTTGACCTTATCTGGAACCTCATTTCTGAAAATTTGAAAATTCCTCAAAAATTCGTCCAAAATCTTGATGTCTCCAATCTCTTGTTTTGTACGTTTCTTCCACGTGTCTTGACATCCAATGTATCCCTGCAAAGTTTGGTGAAGATCTGAGTATGTAGTTTTTGACCTTATCTGGAACCTCCCATCTGAAAATTTGAAAATTCTTAAAAAATTCGTCCAAAATCTTGATGTCCCCAATTCTATGTTTTGTACGTTTTTTCCACGTGTCTTGACATCCAATGTATCCATGCAAAGTTTGGTGAAGATCTGAGTATGTAGTTTTTGACCTTATCTGGAACCTCCTATCTGAAAATTTGAAAATTCTTAAAAAATTCGTCCAAAATCTTGATGTCTCCAATCTCTTGTTTTGTACGTTTTTTCCACGTGTCTTGACATCCAATGTATCCCTGCATAGTTTGGTGAAGATCTGAGTATGTAGTTATTGACCTTATATGGAACCTCCTATCTGAAAATTTGAAAATTCTTAAAAAATTCGACCAAAATCTTGATGTCCCAAATTCTATGTTTTGTATGTTTTTTCCACGTGTCTTGACATCCAATGTATCCATGCAAAGTTTGGTGAAGATCTGAGTATGTCGTTTTTGACCTTATCTGGAACCTCCCATCTGAAAATTTGAAAATTCTTAAAAAATTCGTCCAAAATCTTGATGTCTCCAATATCTTGTTTTGTACGTTTTTTTCACGTGTCTTGACATCCAATGTTCCCTGCAAAGTTTGGTGAAGATCTGAGTATGTAGTTTTTGACCTTATCTGGAACCTCATTTCTGAAAATTTGAAAATTCCTCAAAAATTCGTCCAAAATCTTGATGTCTCCAATCTCTTGTTTTGTACGTTTTTTCCACTTGTCTTGACATCCAATGTATCCCTGCAAAGTTTGGTGAAGATCTGAGTATGTAGTTTTTGACCTTCTCTGGAACCTCCTATCTGAAAATTTGAAAATTCTTAAAAAATTCGTCCAAAATCTTGACGTCTCCAATCTCTTGTTTTGTACGTTTTTCCCACGTGTCTTGACATCCAATGTATCCCTGCAAAGTTTGGTGAAGATCTGAGTATGTAGTTTTTGACCTTATCTGGAACCTCATTTCTGAAAATTTGAAAATTCTTAAAAAATTCGTCCAAAATCTTGATGTCTCCAATCTCTTGTTTTGTACGTTTTTTTCACGTGTCTTGACATCCAATGTTCCCTGCAATGTTTGGTGAAGATCTGAGTATGTAGTTTTTGACCTCATATGGAACCTCCTATCTGAAAATTTGAAAATTCTTAAAAAATTTGACCAAAATCTTGATGTCCCCAATCCTATGTTTTGTATGTTTTTCCCACGTGTCTTGACATCCAATGTATCCCTGCAAAGTTTGGTGAAGATCTGAGTATGTAGTTTTTGACCTTATCTGAAACCTCCTATCTGAAAATTTGAAAATTCTTAAAAAATTCGTCCAAAATCTAGATGTCCCCAATCTCTTGTTTTGTACGTTTTTTCCACGTGTCTTGACATCCAATGTATCCCTGCAAAGTTTGGTGAAGATCTGAGTATGTCGTTTTTGACCTTATCTGGAACATCCTTTCTGGAAATTTGAAAATTCTTAAAAAATTCGTCCAAAATCTTGACGTCTCCAATCTCTTGTTTTGTACGTTTTTTCCACGTGTCTTGACATCCAATGTATCCCTGTAAAGTTTGGTGAAGATCTGAGTATGTAGTTTTTGACCTTATCTGGAATCTCCCATCTGAAAATTTGAAAATTCCTAAAAAATCCGTCCAAAATCTTGATGACCCCAATCTCTTGTTTTGTACGTTTTTTCCACGTGTCTTGACATCCAATGTATCCCTGCAAAGTTTGGTGAAGATCTGAGTATGTAGTTTTTGACCTTATCTGGAACCTCCTATCTGAAAATTTGAAAATTCTTAAAAAATTCGTCCAAAATCTTGATGTCTCCAATCTCTTGTTTTGTACGTTTTTCCCACGTGTCTTGACATCCAATGTATCCCTGCAAAGTTTGGTGAAGATCTGAGTATGTAGTTTTTGACCTTATCTGGAACCTCCTATCTGAAAATTTGAAAATTGTTAAAAAATTCGTCCAAAATCTTGATGTCTCCAATCTCTTGTTTTGTACGTTTTTCCCACGTGTCTTGACATCCAATGTATCCCTGCAAAGTTTGGTGAAGATCTGAGTATGTAGTTTTTGACCTTATCTGGAACCTCATTTCTGAAAATTTGAAAATTCCTCAAAAATTCTTCCAAAATCTTGATGTCTCCAATGTCTTGTTTTGTACGTTTTTTCCACGTGTCTTGACATTCAATGTATCCCTGCAAAGTTTGGTGAAGATCTGAGTATGTAGTTTTTGACCTTATCTGGAACCTCCTATCTGAAAATTTGAAAATTCTTAAAAAATTCGTCCAAAATCTTGATGTCTCCAATCTCTTGTTTTGTACGTTTTTTCCACGTGTCTTGACATCCAATGGATCCCTGGAAAGTTTGGTGAAGATCTGAGTATGTCGTTTTTGACCTTATCTGGAACATCCTTTCTGAAAATTTGAAAATTCTTAAAAAATTCGTCCAAAATCTTGACGTCTCCAAACTCTTGTTTTGTACGTTTTTTCCACGTGTCTTGACATCCAATGTATCCCTGCAAAGTTTGGTGAAGATCTGAGTATGTAGTTTTTGACCTTATCTGGAACCTCCCATCTGAAAATTTGAAAATTCCTAAAGAATCCGTCCAAAATCTTGATGACCCCAATGTCTTGTTTTGTACGTTTTTTCCACGTGTCTTGACATCCAATGTATCCCTGCAAAGTTTGGTGAAGATCTGAGTATGTAGTTTTTGACCTTATCTGGAACCTCCTATCTGAAAATTTGAAAATTCTTAAAAAATTCGTCCAAAATCTTGACGTCTCCAATCTATTGTTTTGTACGTTTTTCCCACGTGTCTTGACATCCAATGTATCCCTGCAAAGTTTGGTGAAGATCTGAGTATGTAGTTTTTGACCTTATCTGGAACCTCATTTCTGAAAATTTGAAAATTCCTCAAAAATTCGTCCAAAATCTTGATGTCTCCAATCTCTTGTTTTGTACGTTTTTTCCACGTGTCTTGACATCCAATGTATCCCTGCAAAGTTTGGTGAAGATCTGAGTATGTAGTTTTTGACCTTATCTGGAACCTCCTATCTGAAAATTTGAAAATTCTTAAAAAATTCGTCCAAAATCTTGATGTCTCCAATCTCTTGTTTTGTACGTTTTTTCCACGTGTCTTGACATCCAATGTATCCCCGCATAGTTTGATGAAGATCTGAGTATGTAGTTTTTGACCTTATATGGAACCTCCTATCTGAAAATTTGAAAATTCTTAAAAAATTCGACCAAAATCTTGATGTCCCCAATTCTATGTTTTGTATGTTTTTTCCACGTGTCTTGACATCCAATGTATCCATGCAAAGTTTGGTGAAGATCTGAGTATATCGTTTTTGACCTCATCTGGAACCTCCCATCTGAAAATTTGAAAATTCTTAAAGAATTCGTCGAAAATCTTGATGTCTCCAATCTCTTGTTTTGTACGTTTTTTCCACGTGTCTTGACATCCAATGTTCCCTGCAATGTTTGGTGAAGATCTGAGTATGTAGTTTTTGACCTCATATGGAACCTCCTATCTGAAAATTTGAAAATTCTTAAAAAATTTGACCAAAATCTTGATGTCCCCAATCCTATGTTTTGTATCTTTTTCCCACGTGTCTTGACATCCAATGTATCCCTGCAAAGTTTGGTGAAGATCTGAGTATGTAGTTTTTGACCTTATCTGGAACCTCCTATCTGAAAATTTGAAAATTCTTAAAAAATTCGTCCAAAATCTTGATGACCCCAATCTCTTGTTTTGTACGTTTTTTCCACGTGTCTTGACATCCAATGTATTCCTGCAAAGTTTGGTGAAGATCTGAGTATGTAGTTTTTGACCTTATATGGAACCTCCTTTCTGAAAATTTGAAAATTCTTAAAAAATTCGTCCAAAATCTTGATGTCTCCAATCTCTTGTTTTGTACGTTTTTTCCACGTGTCTTGACATCCAATGTATAAATGCAAAGTTTGGTGAAGATCTGAGTATGTCGTTTTTGACCTTATCTGGAACCTCCCATCTGAAAATTTGAAAATTCTTAAAAAATTCGTCGAAAATCTTGATGTCTCCAATCTCTTGTTTTGTACGTTTTTTCCACGTGTCTTGACATGCAAAGTATCCCTGCAACGTTTGGTGAAGATCTGAGTATGTAGTTTTTGACCTTATCTGGAACCTCCTATCTGAAAATTTGAAAATTCTTCAAAAATTCGTCCAAAATCTTGATGTCTCCAATCTCTTGTTTTGTACGTTTTTTCCACGTGTCTTGACATCCAATGTATCCCTGCAAAGTTTGGTGAAGATCTGAGTATGTAGTTTTTGACCTTATCTGGAACCTCCTATCTGAAAATTTGAAAATTCTTAAAAAATTCGTCCAAAATCTTGATGTCTCCAATCTCTTGTTTTGTACGTTTTTTTCACGTGTCTTGACATCCAATGTTCCCTGCAATGTTTGGTGAAGATCTGAGTATGTAGTTTTTGACCTCATATGGAACCTCCTATCTGAAAATTTGAAAATTCTTAAAAAAATTGACCAAAATCTTGATGTCCCCAATCCTATGTTTTGTATGTTTTTCCCACGTGTCTTGACATCCAATGTATCCCTGCAAAGTTTGGTGAAGATATGAGTATGTAGTTTTTGACCTTATCTGGAACCTCCTATCTGAAAATTTGAAAATTCTTAAAAAATTCTTCCAAAATCTTGATGTCCCCAATCTCTTGTTTTGTACGTTTTTTCCACTAGTCTTGACATCCAATGTATCCCTGCAAAGTTTGGTGAAGATCTGAGTATGTAGTTTTTGACCTTATATGGAACCTCCTTTCTGAAAATTTGAAAATTCTTAAAAAATTCGTCCAAAATCTTGATGTCTCCAATCTCTTGTTTTGTACGTTTTTTCCACGTGTCTTGACATCCAATGTATAAATGCAAAGTTTGGTGAAGATCTGAGTATGTCGTTTTTGACCTTATCTGGAACCTCCCATCTGAAAATTTGAAAATTCTTAAAAAATTCGTCCAAAATCTTGATGTCTCCAATCTCTTGTTTTGTACGTTTTTTCCACGTGTCTTGACATCCAATGTATCCCTGCATAGTTTGGTGAAGATCTGAGTATATAGTTATTGACCTTATATGGAACCTCCTATCTGAAAATTTGAAAATTCTTAAAAAATTCGACCAAAATCTTGATGTCCCAAATTCTATGTTTTGTATGTTTTTTCCACGTGTCTTGACATCCAATGTATCCATGCAAAGTTTGGTGAAGATCTGAGTATGTCGTTTTTGACCTTATCTGGAACCTCCCATCTGAAAATTTGAAAATTCTTAAAAAAATCGTCCAAAATCTTGATGTCTCCAATCTCTTGTTTTGTACGTTTTTTTCACGTGTCTTGACATCCAATGTTCCCTGCAATGTTTGGTGAAGATCTGAGTATGTAGTTTTTGACCTCATATGGAACCTCCTATCTGAAAATTTGAAAATTCTTAAAAAAATTGACCAAAATCTTGATGTCCCCAATCCTATGTTTTGTATGTTTTTCCCACGTGTCTTGACATCCAATGTATCCCTGCAAAGTTTGGTGAAGATATGAGTATGTAGTTTTTGACCTTATCTGGAACCTCCTATCTGAAAATTTGAAAATTCTTAAAAAATTCTTCCAAAAAATTGATGTCCCCAATCTCTTGTTTTGTACGTTTTTTCCACTAGTCTTGACATCCAATGTATCCCTGCAAAGTTTGGTGAAGATCTGAGTATGTAGTTTTTGACCTTATCTGGAACATCCTTTCTGGAAATTTGAAAATTCTTAAAAAATTCGTCCAAAATCTTGACGTCTCCAATCTCTTGTTTTGTACGTTTTTTCCACGTGTCTTGACATCCAATGTATCCCTGTAAAGTTTGGTGAAGATCTGAGTATGTAGTTTTTGACCTTATCTGGAACCTCCCATCTGAAAATTTGAAAATTCCTAAAAAATCCGTCCAAAATCTTGATGACCCCAATCCCTTGTTTTGTACGTTTTTTCCACGTGTCTTGACATCCAATGTATCCCTGCAAAGTTTGGTGAAGATCTGAGTATGTAGTTTTTGACCTTATCTGGAACCTCCTATCTGAAAATTTGAAAATTCTTAAAAAATTCGTCCAAAATCTTGATGTCTCCAATCTCTTGTTTTGTACGTTTTTCCCACGTGTCTTGACATCCAATGTATCCCTGCAAAGTTTGGTGAAGATCTGAGTATGTAGTTTTTTACCTTATCTGGAACCTCCTATCTGAAAATTTGAAAATTGTTAAAAAATTCGTCCAAAATCTTGATGTCTCCAATCTCTTGTTTTGTACGTTTTTCCCACGTGTCTTGACATCCAATGTATCCCTGCAAAGTTTGGTGAAGATCTGAGTATGTAGTTTTTGACCTTATCTGGAACCTCATTTCTGAAAATTTGAAAATTCCTCAAAAATTCGTCCAAAATCTTGATGTCTCCAATGTCTTGTTTTGTACGTTTTTTCCACGTGTCTTGACATTCAATGTATCCCTGCAAAGTTTGGTGAAGATCTGAGTATGTAGTTTTTGACCTTATCTGGAACCTCCTATCTGAAAATTTGAAAATTCTTAAAAAATTCGTCCAAAATCTTGATGTCTCCAATCTCTTGTTTTGTACGTTTTTTCCACGTGTCTTGACATCCAATGTATCCCTGGAAAGTTTGGTGAAGATCTGAGTATGTCGTTTTTGACCTTATCTGGAACATCCTTTCTGAAAATTTGAAAATTCTTAAAAAATTCGTCCAAAATCTTGACGTCTCCAAACTCTTGTTTTGTACGTTTTTTCCACGTGTCTTGACATCCAATGTATCCCTGCAAAGTTTGGTGAAGATCTGAGTATGTAGTTTTTGACCTTATCTGGAACCTCCCATTTGAAAATTTGAAAATTCCTAAAGAATCCGACCAAAATCTTGATGACCCCAATCTCTTGTTTTGTACGTTTTTTCCACGTGTCTTGACATCCAATGTATCCCTGCAAAGTTTGGTGAAGATCTGAGTATGTAGTTTTTGACCTTATCTGGAACCTCCTATCTGAAAATTTGAAAATTCTTAAAAAATTCGTCCAAAATCTTGACGTCTCCAATCTATTGTTTTGTACGTTTTTCCCACGTGTCTTGACATCCAATGTATCCCTGCAAAGTTTGGTGAAGATCTGAGTATGTAGTTTTTGACCTTATCTGGAACCTCCTATCTGAAAATTTGAAAATTCTTAAAAAATTCGTCCAAAATCTTGATGTCTCCAATCTCTTGTTTTGTACGTTTTTCCACGTGTCTTGACATCCAATGTATCCCCGCATAGTTTGGTGAAGATCTGAGTATGTAGTTTTTGACCTTATATGGAACCTCCTATCTGAAAATTTGAAAATTCTTAAAAAATTCGACCAAAATCTTGATGTCCCCAATTCTATGTTTTGTATGTTTTTTCCACGTGTCTTGACATCCAATGTATCCATGCAAAGTTTGGTGAAGATCTGAGTATATCGTTTTTGACCTCATCTGGAACCTCCCATCTGAAAATTTGAAAATTCTTAAAGAATTCGTCGAAAATCTTGATGTCTCCAATCTCTTGTTTTGTACATTTTTTCCACGTGTCTTGACATCCAATGTTCCCTGCAATGTTTGGTGAAGATCTGAGTATGTAGTTTTTGACCTTATCTGGAACCTCATTTCTGAAAATTTGAAAATTCCTCAAAAATTCGTCCAAAATCTTGATGTCTCCAATGTCTTGTTTTGTACGTTTTTTCCACGTGTCTTGACATTCAATGTATCCCTGCAAAGTTTGGTGAAGATCTGAGTATGTAGTTTTTGACCTTATCTGGAACCTCCTATCTGAAAATTTGAAAATTCTTAAAAAATTCGTCCAAAATCTTGATGTCTCCAATCTCTTGTTTTGTACGTTTTTTCCACGTGTCTTAACATCCAATGGATCCCTGGAAAGTTTGGTGAAGATCTGAGTATGTCGTTTTTGACCTTATCTGGAACATCCTTTCTGAAAATTTGAAAATTCTTAAAAAATTCGTCCAAAATCTTGACGTCTCCAAACTCTTGTTTTGTACGTTTTTTCCACGTGTCTTGACATCCAATGTATCCCTGCAAAGTTTGGTGAAGATCTGAGTATGTAGTTTTTGACCTTATCTGGAACCTCCCAACTGAAAATTTGAAAATTCCTAAAGAATCAGTCCAAAATCTTGATGACCCCAATCTCTTGTTTTGTACGTTTTTTCCACGTGTCTTGACATCCAATGTATCCCTGCAAAGTTTGGTGAAGATCTGAGTATGTAGTTTTTGACCTTATCTGGAACCTCCTATCTGAAAATTTGAAAATTCTTAAAAAATTCGTCCAAAATCTTGACGTCTCCAATCTATTGTTTTGTACGTTTTTCCCACGTGTCTTGACATCCAATGTATCCCTGCAAAGTTTGGTGAAGATCTGAGTATGTAGTTTTTAACCTTATCTGGAACCTCATTTCTGAAAATTTGAAAATTCCTCAAAAATTCGTCCAAAATCTTGATGTCTCCAATCTCTTGTTTTGTACGTTTTTCCACGTGTCTTGACATCCAATGTATCCCCGCATAGTTTGGTGAAGATCTGAGTATGTAGTTTTTGACCTTATATGGAACCTCCTATCTGAAAATTTGAAAATTCTTAAAAAATTCGACCAAAATCTTGATGTCCCCAATTCTATGTTTTGTATGTTTTTTCCACGTGTCTTGACATCCAATGTATCCATGCAAAGTTTGGTGAAGATCTGAGTATATCGTTTTTGACCTCATCTGGAACCTCCCATCTGAAAATTTGAAAATTCTTAAAGAATTCGTCGAAAATCTTGATGTCTTCAATCTCTTGTTTTGTACATTTTTTCCACGTGTCTTGACATCCAATGTTCCCTGCAATGTTTGGTGAAGATCTGAGTATGTAGTTTTTGACCTTATCTGGAACCTCATTTCTGAAAATTTGAAAATTCCTCAAAAATTCGTCCAAAATCTTGATGTCTCCAATGTCTTGTTTTGTACGTTTTTTCCACGTGTCTTGACATTCAATGTATCCCTGCAAAGTTTGGTGAAGATCTGAGTATGTAGTTTTTGACCTTATCTGGAACCTCCTATCTGATAATTTGAAAATTCTTAAAAAATTCGTCCAAAATCTTGATGTCCCCAATCTCTTGTTTTGTACGTTTTTTCCACGTGTCTTGACATCCAATGTATCCCTGCAAAGTTTGGTGAAGATCTGAGTATGTCGTTTTTGACCTTATCTGGAACATCCTTTCTGGAAATTTGAAAATTCTTAAAAAAATCGTTTAAAAACCTTGACGTCTCCAATCTCTTGTTTTGTACGTTTTTTCCACGTCTCTTGACATCCAATGTATCCCTGTAAAGTTTGGTGAAGATCTGAGTATGTAGTTTTTGACCTTATCTGGAAATTCCCATCTGAAAATTTGAAAATTCCTAAAAAATCCGTCCAAAATCTTGATGACCCCAATCTCTTGTTTTGTACGTTTTTTCAACGTGTCTTGACATCCAATGTATCCCTGCAAAGTTTGGTGAAGATCTGAGTATGTAGTTTTTGACCTTATCTGGAACCTCCTATCTGAAAATTTGAAAATTCTTAAAAAATTCGTCCAAAATCTTGATGTCTCCAATCTCTTGTTTTGTACGTTTTTCCCACGTGTCTTGACATCCAATGTATCCCTGCAAAGTTTGGTGAAGATCTGAGTATGTAGTTTTTGACCTTATCTCGAACCTCCTATCTGAAAATTCGAAAATTCTTAAAAAATTCGTCCAAAATCTTGATGTCTCCAATCTCATGTTTTGTAAGTTTTTCCCACGTGTCTTGACATCCAATGTATCCCTGCAAAGTTTGGTGAAGATCTGAGTTTGTATTTTTTGACCTTATCTGGAACCTCATTTCTGAAAATTTGAAAATTCCTCAAAAATTCGTCCAAAATCTTGATGTCTCCAATGTCTTGTTTTGTACGTTTTTTCCACGTGTCTTGACATTCAATGTATCCCTGCAAAGTTTGGTGAAGATCTGAGTATGCAGTTTTTGACCTTATCTGGAACCTCCTATCTGAAAATTTGAAAATTCTTAAAAAATTCGTCCAAAATCTTGATGTCTCCAATCTCTTGTTTTGTACGTTTTTTCCACGTGTCTTGACATCCAATGTATCCCTGGAAAGTTTGGTGAAGATCTGAGTATGTCGTTTTTGACCTTATCTGGAACATCCTTTCTGAAAATTTGAAAATTCTTAAAAAATTCGTCCAAAATCTTGACGTCTCCAAACTCTTGTTTTGTACGTTTTTTCCACGTGTCTTGACATCCAATGTATCCCTGCAAAGTTTGGTGAAGATCTGAGTATGTAGTTTTTGACCTTATCTGGAACCTCCCATCTGAAAATTTGAAAATTCCTAAAGAATCCGTCCAAAATCTTGATGACCCCAATCTCTTGTTTTGTACGTTTTTTCCACGTGTCTTGGCATCCAATGTATCCCTGCAAAGTTTGGTGAAGATCTGAGTATGTAGTTTTTGACCTTATCTGGAACCTCCTATCTGAAAATTTGAAAATTCTTAAAAAATTCGACCAAAATCTTGACGTCTCCAATCTATTGTTTTGTACGTTTTTCCCACGTGTCTTGACATCCAATGTATCCCTGCAAAGTTTGGTGAAGATCTGAGTATGTAGTTTTTGACCTTATCTGGAACCTCATTTCTGAAAATTTGAAAATTCCTCAAAAATTCGTCCAAAATCTTGATGTCTCCAATCTCTTGTTTTGTACGTTTTTTCCACGTGTCTTGACATCCAATGTATCCCTGCAAAGATTGGTGAAGATCTGAGTATGTAGTTTTTGACCTTATCTGGAACCTCCTATCTGAAAATTTGAAAATTCTTAAAAAATTCGTCCAAAATCTTGATGTCTCCAATCTCTTGTTTTGTACGTTTTTAACACGTGTCTTGACATCCAATGTATCCCCGCATAGTTTGGTGAAGATCTGAGTATGTAGTTTTTGACCTTATATGGAACCTCCTATCTGAAAATTTGAAAATTCTTAAAAAATTTGACCAAAATCTTGATGTCCCCAATCCTATGTTTTGTATGTTTTTCCCACGTGTCTTGACATCCAATGTATCCCTGCAAAGTTTGGTGAAGATCTGAGTATGCAGTTTTTGACCTTATCTGGAACCTCCTATCTGAAAATTTGAAAATTCTTAAAAAATTCGTCCAAAATCTTGATGACCCCAATCTCTTGTTTTGTACGTTTTTTCCACGTGTCTTGACATCCAATGTATTCCTGCAAAGTTTGGTGAAGATCTGAGTATGTAGTTTTTGACCTTATATGCAACCTCCTTTCTGAAAATTTGAAAATTCTTAAAAAATTCGTCGAAAATCTTGATGTCTCCAATCTCTTGTTTTGTACGTTTTTTCCACGTGTCTTGACATCCAATGTATCCATGCAAAGTTTGGTGAAGATCTGAGTATGTCGTTTTTGACCTTATCTGGAACCTCCCATCTGAAAATTTGAAAATTCTTAAAACAATTCGTCGAAAATCTTGATGTCTCCAATCTCTTGTTTTGTACGTTTTTTCCACGTGTCTTGACATGCAAAGTATCCCTGCAACGTTTGGTGAAGATCTGAGTATGTAGTTTTTGACTTTATCTGGAACCTCCTATCTGAAAATTTGAAAATTCTTCAAAAATTCGTCCAAAATCTTGATGTCTCCAATCTCTTGTTTTGTACGCTTTTTCCACGTGTCTTGACATCCAATGTATCCCTGCAAAGTTTGGTGAAGATCTGAGTATGTAGTTTTTGACCTTATATGGAACCTCCTATCTGAAAATTTGAAAATTCTTAAAAAATTTGACCAAAATCTTGATATCCCCAATCCTATGTTTTGTATGTTTTTTCCACGTGTCTTGACATCCAATGTATCCATGCAAAGTTTGGTGAAGATCTGAGTATGTAGTTTTTGACCTTATATGGAACCTCCTATCTGAAAATTTGAAAATTCTTAAAAAAATCGTCCAAAATCTTGATGTCTCCAATCTCTTGTTTTGTACGTTTTTTCCACGTGTCTTGACATCCAATGTATCCCTGCAAAGTTTGGTGAAGATCTGAGTATGTAGTTTTTGTCCTTATCTGGAACCTCCCATCTGAAAATTTGAAAATTCCTAAAAAATCCGTCCAAAATCTTGATGACCCCAATATCTTGTTTTGTACGTTTTTTCCACGTGTCTTGACATCCAATGTATCCCTGCAATGTTTGGTGAAGATCTGAGTATGTAGTTTTTGACCTTATATGGAACCTCCTATCTGAAAATTTGAAAATTCTTAAAAAATTTGACCAAAATCTTGATGTCCCCAATCCTATGTTTTGTATGTTTTTTCCACGTGTCTTGACATCCAATGTATCCCTGCAAAGTTTGGTGAAGATCTGAGTATGTAGTTTTTGACCTTATATGGAACCTCCTTTCTGAAAATTTGAAAATTCTTAAAAAATTCGTCCAAAATCTTGATGTCTCCACTCTCTTGTTTTGTACGTTTTTTCCACGTGTCTTGACATGCAAAGTATCCCTGCAACGTTTTTTGAAGATCTGAGTATGTCGTTTTTGACCTTATCTGGAACCTCCCATCTGAAAATTTGAAAATTCTTAAAAAATTCGTCGAAAATCTTGATGTCTCCAATCTCTTGTTTTGTACGTTTTTTCCACGTGTCTTGACATGCAAAGTATCCCTGCAACGTTTGGTGAAGATCTGAGTATGTAGTTTTTGACCTTATCTGGAACCTCCTATCTGAAAATTTGAAAATTCTTAAAAAATTCGTCCAAAATCTTGATGTCTCCAATCTCTTGTTTTGTACGTTTTTTCCACGTGTCTTGACATCCAATGTATCCCTGCAATGTTTGGTGAAGATCTGAGTATGTAGTTTTTGACTTTATATGGAACCTCCTATCTGAAAATTTGAAAATTGTTAAAAAATTTGACCAAAATCTTGATATCCCCAATCCTATGTTTTGTATGTTTTTTCCACGTGTCTTGACATCCAATGTATCCATGCAAAGTTTGGTGAAGATCTTAGTATGTAGTTTTTGACCTTATATGGAACCTCCTATCTGAAAATTTGAAAATTCTTAAAAAATTCGTCCAAAATCTTGATGTCTCCAATGTCTTGTTTTGTACGTTTTTTCCACGTGTCTTGACATCCAATGTATCCCTGCAAAGTTTGGTGAAGATCTGAGTATGTAGTTTTTGACCTTATTGGAACCTCCCATCTGAAAATTTGAAAATTCCTAAAAAATCCGTCCAAAATCTTGATGACCCCAATATCTTGTTTTGTACGTTTTTTCCACGTGTCTTGACATCCAATGTATCCCTGCAATGTTTGGTGAAGATCTGAGTATGTAGTTTTTGACCTTATATGGAACCTCCTATCTGAAAATTTGAAAATTCTTAAAAAATTTGACCAAAATCTTGATGTCCCCAATCCTATGTTTTGTATGTTTTTTCCACGTGTCTTGACATCCAATGTATCCCTGCAAAGTTTGGTGAAGATCTGAGTATGTAGTTTTTGACCTTATATGGAACCTCCTTTCTGAAAATTTGAAAATTCTTAAAAAATTCGTCCAAAATCTTGATGTCTCCACTCTCTTGTTTTGTACTTTTTTTCCACGTGTCTTGACATCGAATGTATCCCTGCAAAGTTTGGTGAAGATCTGAGTATGTAGTTTTTGACCATATATGGAACCTCCTTTCTGAAAATTTGAAAATTCTTAAAAAATTCGTCCAAAATCTTGATGTCTCCAATCTCTTGTTGTGTACGTTTTTTCCACGTGTGTTGACATTCAATGTATCCCTGCAAAGTTTGTTGAAGATCTGAGTATGTCGTTTTTGACCTTATCTGGAACATCCTTTCTGAAAATTTGAAAATTCCTAAAAAATCCGTCCAAAATCTTGATGACCCCAATCTCTTGTTTTGTACGTTTTTTCCACGTGTCTTGACATCCAGTGTATCCCTGCAAAGTTTGGTGAAGATCTGAGTATGTAGTTTTTGACCTTATCTGGAACCTCCTATCTGAAAATTTGAAAATTCTTAAAAAATTCGTCCAAAATCTTGATGTCTCCAATCTCTTGTTTTGTACGTTTTTTCCAAGAGTCTTGACATCCAATGTATCCCTGCAAAGTTTGGTGAAGATCTGAGTATGTCGTTTTTGACCTTATCTGGAACATCCTTTCTGAAAATTTGAAAATTCTTAAAAAATTCGTCCAAAATCTTGACGTCTCCAATCTCTTGTTTTGTACGTTTTTTCCACGTGTCTTGACATCCAATGTATCCCTGCAAAGTTTGGTGAAGATCTGAGTATGTAGTTTTTGACCTTATCTGGAACCTCCCATCTGAAAATTTGAAAATTCCTAAAAAATCCGTCCAAAATCTTGATGACCCAATCTCTTGTTTTGTACGTTTTTTCCACGTGTCTTGACATCCAATGTATCCCTGCAAAGTTTGGTGAAGATCTGAGTATGTAGTTTTTGACCTTATCTGGAACCTCCTATCTGAAAATTTGAAAATTCTTAAAAAATTCGTCCAAAATCTTGATGTCTCCAATCTCTTGTTTTGTACGTTTTTTCCACGTGTCTTGACATCCAATGTATCCCTGCAATGTTTGGTGAAGATCTGAGTATGTAGTTTTTGACCTTATCTGGAACCTCCCATCTGAAAATTTGAAAATTCCTAAAGAATCCGTCCAAAATCTTGATGTCTCCAATCTCTTGTTTTGTACGTTTTTTCCACGTGTCTTGACATCCAATGTATCCCTGCAAAGTTTGGTGAAGATCTGAGTATGTCGTTTTTGACCTTATCTGGAACATCCTTTCTGAAAATTTGAAAATTCTTAAAAAATTCGTCCAAAATCTTGATGTCTCCAATCTCTTGTTTTGTACGTTTTTTCCACGTGTCTTGACATCCAATGTATCCCTGCAAAGTTTGGTGAAGATCTGAGTATGTAGTTTTTGACCTTATCTGGAACCTCCCATCTGAAAATTTGAAAATTCCTAAAAAATCCGTCCAAAATCTTGATGACCCAATCTCTTGTTTTGTACGTTTTTTCCACGTGTCTTGACATCCAATGTATCCCTGCAAAGTTTGGTGAAGATCTGAGTATGTAGTTTTTGACCTTATCTGGAACCTCCTATCTGAAAATTTGAAAACTCTTAAAAAATTCGTCCAAAATCTTGATGTCTCCAATCTCTTGTTTTGTACGTTTTTTCCACGTGTCTTGACATCCAATGTATCCCTGCAAAGTTTGGTGAAGATCTGAGTATGTAGTTTTTGACCTTATCTGGAACCTCCTATCTGAAAATTTGAAAATTCTTAAAAAATTTGACCAAAATCTTGATATCCCCAATCCTATGTTTTGTATGTTTTTCCCACGTGTCTTGACATCCAATGTATCCATGCAAAGTTTGGTGAAGATCTTAGTATGTAGTTTTTGACCTTATATGGAACCTCCTATCTGAAAATTTGAAAATTCTTAAAAAATTCGTCCAAAATCTTGATGTCTCCAATCTCTTGTTTTGTACGTTTTTTCCACGTGTCTTGACATCCAATGTATCCCTGCAAAGTTTGGTGAAGATCTGAGTATGTAGTTTTTGACCTTATTGGAACCTCCCATCTGAAAATTTGAAAATTCCTAAAAAATCCGTCCAAAATCTTGATGACCCCAATATCTTGTTTTGTACGTTTTTTCCACGTGTCTTGACATCCAATGTATCCCTGCAATGTTTGGTGAAGATCTGAGTATGTAGTTTTTGATCTTATATGGAACCTCCTATCTGAAAATTTGAAAATTCTTAAAAAATTTGACCAAAATCTTGATGTCCCCAATCCTATGTTTTGTATGTTTTTTCCACGTGTCTTGACATCCAATGTATCCCTGCAAAGTTTGGTGAAGATCTGAGTATGTAGTTTTTGACCTTATATGGAACCTCCTTTCTGAAAATTTGAAAATTCTTAAAAAATTCGTCCAAAATCTTGATGTCTCCACTCTCTTGTTTTGTACTTTTTTCCACGTGTCTTGACATCGAATGTATCCCTGCAAAGTTTGGTGAAGATCTGAGTATGTAGTTTTTGACCATATATGGAACCTCCTTTCTGAAAATTTGAAAATTCTTAAAAAATTCGTCCAAAATCTTGATGTCTCCAATCTCTTGTTGTGTACGTTTTTTCCACGTGTGTTGACATTCAATGTATCCCTGCAAAGTTTGTTGAAGATCTGAGTATGTCGTTTTTGACCTTATCTGGAACATCCTTTCTGAAAATTTGAAAATTTCTAAAAAATCCGTCCAAAATCTTGATGACCCCAATCTCTTGTTTTGTACGTTTTTTCCACGTGTCTTGACATCCAGTGTATCCCTGCAAAGTTTGGTGAAGATCTGAGTATGTAGTTTTTGACCTTATCTGGAACCTCCTATCTGAAAATTTGAAAATTCTTAAAAAATTCGTCCAAAATCTTGATGTCTCCAATCTCTTGTTTTGTACGTTTTTTCCACGTGTCTTGTCATCCAATGTATCCCTGCAATGTTTGGTGAAGATCTGAGTATGTAGTTTTTGTCCTTATCTGGAACCTCCCATCTGAAAATTTGAAAATTCCTAAAAAATCCGTCCAAAATCTTGATGACCCCAATATCTTGTTTTGTACGTTTTTTCCACGTGTCTTGACATCCAATGTATCCCTGCAAAGTTTGGTGAAGATCTGAGTATGTGGTTTTTGACCTTATCTGGAACATCCTTTCTGAAAATTTGAAAATTCTTAAAAAATTCGTCCTAAATCTTGACGTCTCCAATCTTTTGTTTTGTACGTTTTTTCCACGTGTCTTGACATCCAATGTATCCCTGCAAAGTTTGGTGAAGATCTGAGTATCTAGTTTTTGACCTTATCTGGAACCTCTCATCTGAAAATTTGAAAATTCCTAAAAAATCCGTCCAAAATCTTGATGACCCCAATCTCTTGTTTTGTATGTTTTTCCCACGTGTCTTGACATCCAATGTATCCCTGCAAAGTTTGGTGAAGATCTGAGTATGTAGTTTTTGACCTTATCTGGAACCTCATTTCTGAAAATTTGAAAATTCCTCAAAAATTCGTCCAAAAACTTGATGTCTCCAATCTCTTGTTTTGTACGTTTTTTCCACGTGTCTTGACATCCAATGTATCCCTGCAAAGTTTGGTGAAGATCTGAATATGTCGTTTTTGACCTTATCTGGAACATCCTTTCTGAAAATTTGAAAATTCTTAAAAAATTCGTCCAAAATCTTGACGTCTCCAATCTCTTGTTTTGTACGTTTTTTCCACGTGTCTTGACATCCAATGTATCCCTGCAAAGTTTGGTGAAGATCTGAGTATGTAGTTTTTGACCTTATCTGGAACCTCCCATCTGAAAATTTGAAAATTCCTAAAAAATCCGTCCAAAATCTTGATGACCCAATCTCTTGTTTTGTACGTTTTTTCCACGTGTCTTGACATCCAATGTATCCCTGCAAAGTTTGGTGAAGATCTGAGTATGTAGTTTTTGACCTTATCTGGAACCTCCTATCTGAAAATTTGAAAATTCTTAAAAAATTCGTCCAAAATCTTGATGTCTCCAATCTCTTGTTTTGTACGTTTTTTCCACGTGTCTTGACATCCAATGTATCCCTGCAATGTTTGGTGAAGATCTGAGTATGTAGTTTTTGACCTTATCTGGAACCTCCCATCTGAAAATTTGAAAATTCCTAAAAAATCCGTCCAAAATCTTGATGTCTCCAATCTCTTGTTTTGTACGTTTTTTCCACGTGTCTTGACATCCAATGTATCCCTGCAAAGTTTGGTGAAGATCTGAGTATGTCGTTTTTGACCTTATCTGGAACATCCTTTCTGAAAATTTGAAAATTCTTAAAAAATTCGTCCAAAATCTTGACGTCTCCAATCTCTTGTTTTGTACGTTTTTTCCACGTGTCTTGACATCCAATGTATCCCTAGAAAGTTTGGTGAAGATCTGAGTATGTAGTTTTTGACCTTATCTGGAACCTCCCATCTGAAAATTTGAAAATTCCTAAAAAATCCGTCCAAAATCTTGATGACCCAATCTCTTGTTTTGTACGTTTTTTTCACGTGTCTTGACATCCAATGTATCCCTGCAAAGTTTGGTGAAGATCTGAGTATGTAGTTTTTGACCTTATCTGGAACCTCCTATCTGAAAATTTGAAAACTCTTAAAAAATTCGTCCAAAATCTTGATGTCTCCAATCTCTTGTTTTGTACGTTTTTTCCACGTGTCTTGACATCCAATGTATCCCTGCAAAGTTTGGTGAAGATCTGAGTATGTAGTTTTTGACCTTATCTGGAACCTCCTATCTGAAAATTTGAAAATTCTTAAAAAATTTGACCAAAATCTTGATATCCCCAATCCTATGTTTTGTATGTTTTTCCCACGTGTCTTGACATCCAATGTATCCATGCAAAGTTTGGTGAAGATCTTAGTATGTAGTTTTTGACCTTATATGGAACCTCCTATCTGAAAATTTGAAAATTCTTAAAAAATTCGTCCAAAATCTTGATGTCTTCAATCTCTTGTTTTGTACGTTTTTTCCTCGTGTCTTGACATCCAATGTATCCCTGCAAAGTTTGGTGAAGATCTGAGTATGTAGTTTTTGACCTTATTGGAACCTCCCATCTGAAAATTTGAAAATTCCTAAAAAATCCGTCCAAAATCTTGATGACCCCAATATCTTGTTTTGTACGTTTTTTCCACGTGTCTTGACATCCAATGTATCCCTGCAATGTTTGGTGAAGATCTGAGTATGTAGTTTTTGACCTTATATGGAACCTCCTCTCTGAAAATTTGAAAATTCTTAAAAAATTTGACCAAAATCTTGATGTCCCCAATCCTATGTTTTGTATGTTTTTTCCACGTGTCTTGACATCCAATGTATCCCTGCAAAGTTTGGTGAAGATCTGAGTATGTAGTTTTTGACCTTATATGGAACCTCCTTTCTGAAAATTTGAAAATTCTTAAAAAATTCGTCCAAAATCTTGATGTCTCCACTCTCTTGTTTTGTACTTTTTTTCCACGTGTCTTGATATCGAATGTATTCCTGCAAAGTTTGGTGAAGATCTGAGTATGTAGTTTTTGACCATATATGGAACCTCCTTTCTGAAAATTTGAAAATTCTTAAAAAATTCGTCCAAAATCTTGATGTCTCCAATCTCTTGTTGTGTACGTTTTTTCCACGTGTGTTGACATTCAATGTATCCCTGCAAAGTTTGTTGAAGATCTGAGTATGTCGTTTTTGACCTTATCTGGAACATCCTTTCTGAAAATTTGAAAATTCCTAAAAAATCCGTCCAAAATCTTGATGACCCCAATCTCTTGTTTTGTACGTTTTTTCCACGTGTCTTGACATCCAGTGTATCCCTGCAAAGTTTGGTGAAGATCTGAGTATGTAGTTTTTGACCTTATCTGGAACCTCCTATCTGAAAATTTGAAAATTCTTAAAAAATTCGTCCAAAATCTTGATGTCTCCAATCTCTTGTTTTGTACGTTTTTTCCACGTGTCTTGTCATCCAATGTATCCCTGCAATGTTTGGTGAAGATCTGAGTATGTAGTTTTTGACCTTATATGGAACCTCTTATCTGAAAATTTGAAAATTCTTAAAAAATTTGACCAAAATCTTGATATCCCCAATCCTATGTTTTGTACGTTTTTTCCACGTGTCTTGACATCCAATGTATCCCTGCAAAGTTTGGTGAAGATCTGAGTATGTCGTTTTTGACCTTATCTGGAACATCCTTTCTGAAAATTCTTAAAAAATTCGTCCTAAATCTTGACGTCTCCAATCTTTTGCTTTGTACGTTTTTTCCACGTGTCTTGACATCCAATGTATCCCTGCAAAGTTTGGTGAAGATCTGAGTATCTAGTTTTTGACCTTACCTGGAACCTCTCATCTGAAAATTTGAAAATTCCTAAAAAATCCGTCCAAAATCTTGATGACCCCAATCTCTTGTTTTGTATGTTTTTCCCACGTGTCTTGACATCCAATGTATCCCTGCAAAGTTTGGTGAAGATCTGAGTATGTAGTTTTTGACCTTATCTGGAACCTCATTTCTGAAAATTTGAAAATTCCTCAAAAATTCGTCCAAAAACTTGATGTCTCCAATCTCTTGTTTTGTACGTTTTTTCCACGTGTCTTGACATCCAATGTATCCCTGCAAAGTTTGGTGAAGATCTGAGTATGTAGTGTTTGACTTTATCTGGAACCTCCTATCTGAAAATTTGAAAATTCTTAAAAAATTCGTCCAAAATCTTGATGTCTCCAATCTCTTGTTTTGTACGTTTTTTCCACGTGTCTTGACATCCAATGTATCCCTGCAAAGTTTGGTGAAGATCTGAGTATGTCGTTTTTGACCTTATCTGGAACATCCTTTCTGAAAATTTGAAAATTCTTAAAAAATTCGTCCAAAATCTTGACGTCTCCAATCTCTTGTTTTGTACGTTTTTTCCACGTGTCTTGACATCCAATGTATCCCTGCAAAGTTTGGTGAAGATCTGAGTATGTAGTTTTTGACCTTATCTGGAACCTCCCATCTGAAAATTTGAAAATTCCTAAAAAATCCGTCCAAAATCTTGATGACCAATCTCTTGTTTTGTACGTTTTTTCCACGTGTCTTGACATCCAATGTATCCCTGCAAAGTTTGGTGAAGATCTGAGTATGTAGTTTTTGACCTTATCTGGAACCTCCTATCTGAAAATTTGAAAATTCTTAAAAAATTCGTCCAAAATCTTGATGTCTCCAATCTCTTGTTTTGTACGTTTTTTCCACGTGTCTTGACATCCAATGTATCCCTGCAATGTTTGGTGAAGATCTGAGTATGTAGTTTTTGACCTTATCTGGAACCTCCCATCTGAAAATTTGAAAATTCCTAAAAATTCCGTCCAAAATCTTGATGTCTCCAATCTCTTGTTTTGTACGTTTTTTCCACGTGTCTTGACATCCAATGTATCCCTGCAAAGTTTGGTGAAGATCTGAGTATGTCGTTTTTGACCTTATCTGGAACATCCTTTCTGAAAATTTGAAAATTCTTAAAAAATTCGTCCAAAATCTTAACGTCTCCAATCTCTTGTTTTGTACGTTTTTTCCACGTGTCTTGACATCCAATGTATCCCTGCAAAGTTTGGTGAAAATCTGAGTATGTAGTTTTTGACCTTATCTGGAACCTCCTATCTGAAAATTTGAAAATTCTTAAAAAATTCGTCGAAAATCTTGATGTCTCCAATGTCTTGTTTTGTACGTTTTTTCCTCGTGTCTTGACATCCAATGTATCCCTGCAAAGTTTGGTGAAGATCTGAGTATGTAGTTTTTGACCTTATTGGAACCTCCCATCTGAAAATTTGAAAATTCCTAAAAAATCCATCCAAAATCTTGATGACCCCAATATCTTGTTTTGTACGTTTTTTCCACGTGTCTTGACATCCAATGTATCCCTGCAATGTTTGGTGAAGATCTGAGTATGTAGTTTTTGACCTTATATGGAACCTCCTCTCTGAAAATTTGAAAATTCTTAAAAAATTTGACCAAAATCTTGATGTCCCCAATCCTATGTTTTGTATGTTTTTTCCACGTGTCTTGACATCCAATGTATCCCTGCAAAGTTTGGTGAAGATCTGAGTATGTAGTTTTTGACCTTATATGGAACCTCCTTTCTGAAAATTTGAAATTTCTTAAAAAATTCGTCCAAAATCTTGATGTCTCCACTCTCTTGTTTTGTACTTTTTTTCCACGTGTCTTGACATCGAATGTATCCCTGCAAAGTTTGGTGAAGATCTGAGTATGTAGTTTTTGACCATATATGGAACCTCCTTTCTGAAAATTTGAAAATTCTTAAAAAATTTGACCAAAATCTTGATATCCCCAATCCTATGTTTTGTACGTTTTTTCCTCGTGTCTTGACATCCAATGTATCCCTGCAAAGTTTGGTGAAGATCTGAGTATGTCGTTTTTGACCTTATCTGGAACATCCTTTCTGAAAATTTGAAAATTCTTAAAAAATTCGTCCTAAATCTTGACGTCTCCAATCTCTTGTTTTGTACGTTTTTTCCACGTGTCTTGACATCCAATGTATCCCTGCAAAGTTTGGTGAAGATCTGAGTATCTAGTTTTTGACCTTATCTGGAACCTCTCATCTGAAAATTTGAAAATTCCTAAAAAATCCGTCCAAAATCTTGATGACCCCAATCTCTTGTTTTGTATGTTTTTCCCACGTGTCTTGACATCCAATGTATTCCTGCAAAGTTTGGTGAAGATCTGAGTATGTAGTTTTTGACCTCATCTGGAACCTCATTTCTGAAAATTTGAAAATTCCTCAAAAATTCGTCCAAAAACTTGATGTCTCCAATCTCTTGTTTTGTACGTTTTTTCCACGTGTCTTGACATCCAATGTATCCCTGCAAAGTTTGGTGAAGATCTGAGTATGTAGTTTTTGACTTTATCTGGAACCTCCTATCTGAAAATTTGAAAATTCTTAAAAAATTCGTCCAAAATCTTGATGTCTCCAATCTATTGTTTTGTACGTTTTTTGCACGTGTCTTGACATCCAATGTATCCCTGCAAAGTTTGGTGAAGATCTGAGTATGTCGTTTTTGACCTTATCTGGAACATCCTTTCTGAAAATTTGAAAATTCTTAAAAAATTCGTCCAAAATCTTGACGTCTCCAATCTCTTGTTTCGTACGTTTTTTCCACGTGTCTTGACATCCAATGTATCCCTGCAAAGTTTGGTGAAGATCTGAGTATGTAGTTTTTGACCTTATCTGGAACCTCCCATCTGAAAATTTGAAAATTCCTAAAAAATCCGTCCAAAATCTTGATGACCTAATCTCTTGTTTTGTACGTTTTTTCCACGTGTCTTGACATCCAATGTATCCCTGCAAAGTTTGGTGAAGATCTGAGTATGTAGTTTTTGACCTTATCTGGAACCTCCTATCTGAAAATTTGAAAATTCTTAAAAAATTCGTCCAAAATCTTGATGTCTCCAATCTCTTGTTTTGTACGTTTTTTCCACGTGTCTTGACATCCAATGTATCCCTGCAATGTTTGGTGAAGATCTGAGTATGTAGTTTTTGACCTTATCTGGAACCTCCCATCTGAAAATTTGAAAATTCCTAAAAATTCCGTCCAAAATCTTGATGTCTCCAATCTCTTGTTTTGTACGTTTTTTCCACGTGTCTTGACATCCAATGTATCCCTGCAAAGTTTGGTGAAGATCTGAGTATGTCGTTTTTGACCTTATCTGGAACATCCTTTCTGAAAATTTGAAAATTCTTAAAAAATTCGTCCAAAATCTTAACGTCTCCAATCTCTTGTTTTGTACGTTTTTTCCACGTGTCTTGACATCCAATGTATCCCTGCAAAGTTTGGTGAAGATCTGAGTATGTAGTTTTTGACCTTATCTGGAACCTCCTATCTGAAAATTTGAAAATTCTTAAAAAATTCGTCCAAAATCTTGATGTCTCCAATCTCTTGTTTTGTACGTTTTTTCCACGTGTCTTGACATCCAATGTATCCCTGCAAATGTTTGGTGAAGATCTGAGTATGTAGTTTTTGACCTTATCTGGAACCTCCCATCTGAAAATTTGAAAATTCCTAAAAAATCCGTCCAAAATCTTGATGTCTCCAATCTCTTGTTTTGTACGTTTTTTCCACGTGTCTTGACATCCAATGTATCCCTGCAAAGTTTGGTGAAGATCTGAGTATTTCGTTTTTGACCTTATCTGGAACATCCTTTCTGAAAATTTGAAAATTCTTAAAAAATTCGTCCAAAATCTTGACGTCTCCAATCTCTTGTTTTGTACGTTATTTCCACGTGTCTTGACATCCAATGTATCCCTGCAAAGTTTGGTGAAGATCTGAGTATGTAGTTTTTGACCTTATCTGGAACCTCCCATCTGAAAATTTGAAAATTCCTAAAAAATCCGTCCAAAATCTTGATGACCCAATCTCTTGTTTTGTACGTTTTTTCCACGTGTCTTGACATCCAATGTATCCCTGCAAAGTTTGGTGAAGATATGAGTATGTAGTTTTTGACCTTATCTGGAACCTCCTATCTGAAAATTTGAAAATTCTTAAAAAATTCGTCCAAAATCTTGATAGTAGTGTAATTGGGTTGTTTCAACGCAATACTTGGTACGTTTGCATTCGTAGCCTCTTTTTTTATCAATTAAATATCATTTTTTGACATATATTGGCAATTTTTTGTCGATGTTTTAGCGCTTAGCGATATTTTAGCGAAATTTTCGATTTTTCCCATCTCATACTTGGTACGAATGCCATGATCTTACGTGATATAACTTAACCTATTGTTTTTTTTACTTATTGTTTCAAAATAATACTTTGTAGAGTAGTAGAATCAACCCGGTTCTGCAACATCAAGTGGTGCGCAGTGTTGCCAACTCCTCACTTGAAAAAATCACCAAGGTTTTTTTCCTGGTCTAACCTAACCTAAAGCAAGGAGCTGGCAACCTTGCATGAGGCTCCTTACTGGGCTGCTCCTGTATGGCATAAGCTCCATTTTCTCGAAGTGTTGCCAACTCCTCACTCAAAAAAAATCACCAAGGTTTTTTTTCTTGGTCTAACCTAACTCAAAGCAAGGAGCTGGCAACCTTGCTTGTGCAATCAGCCCGTTTCACAAACCGAAAGTGGAGATCAGCGTTGCCAACTCCTCACTCGAAAAAAAATCACCAAGGTTTTTTTCTTGGTC
The DNA here is from genome assembly GCF_977018435.1 of Lepisma saccharinum. Lineage (NCBI taxonomy): Eukaryota > Metazoa > Arthropoda > Insecta > Zygentoma > Lepismatidae > Lepisma > Lepisma saccharinum. The sequence continues at coordinate 83,513,024 of NC_139242.1, read as the reverse complement.
TAACCTAACCTAAAGCAAGGAGCTGGCAGCCTTGCTTGTGCAATCAGCCCGTTTGACCGCCCTCAAGTGGAGATCAGCGTTGCCAACTCCTCACTCGAAAAAAAATCACCAAGGTTTTTTTTCTTGGTCTAACCTAACCTAAAGCAAGGAGCTGGCAACCTTGCTTGTGCAATCAGTCTGGTTGACCAACACCAAGTGGAGATCAGTGTTACCAACTCCTCACTCGAAAAAAAAATCACCAAGGTTTTTTTCTTGGTCTAACCTAACCTAAAGCATGGAGCTGGCAACCTTGCTTGTGCAATCAGTCTGGTTGACCGCCATCAAGTGAAGATCAGTGTTACCAACTCCTCACTCGAAAAAATCACCAAGGTTTTTTTCGAGGTCTAACCTAACCTAAAGCAAGGAGCTGGCAACCTTGCTTGAGACTTGCCTTACAGTGCATAAAGCAAGGTTGCCAACCTACTGGTACTTTTGCCATGGCCTTTTACAAAAAAAGAGAGAGAGAGGGAAGAGTTAAACAGCCGACAGCCCACCTACAGCCTTTTTTGGTCTAACCTAACCTAAAGCAAGGAGTTGGCAACTTTGCTTGAGGCTTGCCTTACAGTGCATAAAGCAATTTTTGCCAACCTACACACACACTGGGCAAGGAGAGGCGGCACTGCCGTAAAAGAGAGAGAGATGGGTGGATGGCAACACAGTATGTGTGTGCGTGTGTGTGTGTATAATATGTAGCATTATTAACTAGAGTGTGTTGGAAACCCACTTACAACTAAAAAAAATAGAGATGGCAACGTTGGTGTAAGATGAAGAGTGAGAGAGACCCATGGCTGGCAACAGTGGTGAGCGAATGTGCCATATCGTAATTTTCCAACTCCGTATACCGCGACCTTTGTAAACCTCGCTCTCTCGGGAACGATGTGCCACACACACGCGCGCGCGCGCCTGTATTGTGACGCAAACAAACAAATAATAATTATTGTTTTTTTTAGGATACCTGGCCCCTATAACCTCGCCAGGGTGCGTGGTGCCCAACACCAAAAAAAGTTCTATATAATGGTCGTGGGGCTATCAAAGCCGCCAACAATGCCTCTGTAGAGAGTTTTGTGAATTATTAATTTTTTTTTTATTTGCGCACCGAACTAACTTACATTGTATTTTATAAAACTTTGTTGATTTTTTTTAGTATGTGGCAATTATTTTACGAATTATTTTTTAAAACTGCTCTGTGACCCTCTCGTTCTTCACGTCGTGGACGAAGGACTTCTCTGCGACCAGGATGACGCTACATAGAGTATCGGCGGGCAACGGACTGTTGAACTCGCAGACGACCTTGATGTTGGTGCGATCGTTGACCACAACCTGCTTTCTCTTAGATGTGTTGATGACGAACATCGGCCTGCGTGCTTTGAATTCGCTGGGCGTGTAGTACATGTCCACGTTTCCCTCGGTCACGCGTTTGTAAGCCGAGAACGCTTCAGTAGTGGGGTTGGTGGGGGGACCAGCACAAGAAAGGAAGAGTCTTCAAGCAGGTTTGGCTATACTTAAAACTAGGTCAACATAAGCATATGAGTTTTTCGATCAAGTGCGGAACCCCCTCTAATCCAAGGTTTTTGTAAAAAATACCCCCCACTTGGGAATTTTTGAGAAAGGAAGAATTCCTCTCAGATTGATACTTACAAAAAGCACTTCTGTGATATTGTTTTGGCTATACCTGAAATTGAGCCCCACACACATACACGCACACACATACACACACACACACACACACACACACACACACACACACACACACACACACGCACACACACGCACACACACACGCACACACACACGCACACACACATATTTATTTTACCTGGAATATTTCAATTGGGCACCAGGCTCAACTTGTATATCTAGTATTAAGATAATCTAGAATTGCTCCGTGACTCTCTCATTATTATAATCTATTCATATTTAGAGTCTGTCCAAGTTGTTATATAAAATTAATACACTTGGCATTAGGTCAGGCCTTCTGGGACACGCATGTCTGTGCAGGTCAGATTCCCGCGCCACGGAGTTGTGGGATCAATATTCGGGGCAATTTCTTGGCGCGGCAGGCAACAGGTGGGATCGGATCAATATTTCGAGCAGAACAATTCTTATTCGCTCTAGTAGTTCTATTGCCTGTAATTTCTCCTGCAGGAGTCTTATTCGATTTAGTTCCAGACAAATCCGCTCGCCTCAGCATGGAGGCGCTGCGGTCTGGATTGCATGTACGCTCAGCAGAAAAACGGGATGTACACTCAGGAGACAAAAATATAAGAAAAGGTCTCATGTTTCTGAATGCACCCCCAACCCACCCCCACACACCCCCAACCCACCCCCGCACACACACATACACCCACACACACACACACACACACACACACACACACACACACACATATTTACTTCCGGTCCACTTCCGGTCCACTTCCAGTTTGAGTTCAATTGGGCACCAGGCCCAACTTGCATATCTAGTACTAAGACAATGTAATATGCAGAGGCTTTCTAGAATTGTTCTGTGACTCTTTCATTTCTCACATCATAAACATATGATTTTTCTCCTATGAGAATAACACTACATATGGTGTCATCAGGTAATGCTTCGTGGAATTCACAGACAATTTTAATGTTTGTCCTGTCGTTCACCACAACTTGTTTCCTTTTTGAAGTGTTGATGACAAACATGGGTCTCCGTGCTTTGAATTCATCTGGAGTGTAATACATATCAGTATTGCCTGTAGTGACACGTTTGAAGGAAGAAAAAGCCTCATATAATTTGAGGAAATCATTCTTGGACATGTCTAAATTGTAATTTTCTCTAGGAAAGACCTCATTTCTGCCATTTTTAAGATATATGTTCTTGATGTTGCAGCTATCAAATTTACTTGAATTTTTTTCCTGATTGTTGTGTCTCCCAGTCTGAAACAGTACCACCACAAAATCAGGCATGTCATATTGAATACTGGAGAATGAATTTGTAGCATCAAACTCATAATATGTACCAGTTGCGGGCCTCTGTACGCATTGATATGTATAAAATTGAAGAGGAACCTGTGGATTTTTTACTATATCAGCTTTTTGTTTAAGAGCATAACTGGCCTCATATTCAACAACAGGGATTCTTAACTCCATAGTCTGAATAATGCATTTGCCCTCATCAGGTAAGGTATTAGGCAGAGCTTCTCCTGTAGGGTTTAATGTGCTGTACCTCATCAAGGCATTATTATCATTGGCAGCTCTTCTAAATGTAATTCTTAACCCACCCTTCCACATAATATCTTTGTAATCCGAGAAGAATCCTGGCAACAGGCGCATCGGGAACAGCACTGTGTGGCTCTTGGTTAGTATTTTCTCGCCAGCCTCAAATCCGCCTATTTTGTAGTAAGAAGCCTCGGTTTTGGATAATTTTAATGTGGCCATAGCTGTGGAGGTAATGCCGGGATAATCCACTCTGTTTATAACAACGCCGTGCTTTCTGATCTCAATTTCAGAGAACAGATGCGGCACAAAATTGTCCACAAGTCTTATATTTGAATTTGCCGGATAATCTGTACCATCGAGCTTTACAACATCAAATTTGATGTATAAATCTGCTCTGTGGGGGTGTATAAATCCGTCCCCCACATCCAGATCAACCTCAATCTCTGTGTTGGGTTGATTTAAATTTGCAAATGTCCTCCTGTTTGGGGGGAATGATTGCAGCTCATAACTCTCAATATTTTCCATTGTATGTATTTTTATTTAAATGTTAATCTCTATGATAGCAGTTGTTGTGGCTCCAGCAAAATCAACTAATTCTTCTTTTTCATTGGTGACCATCAATTCGATGTAATCTATTCTGTTGTGGCACACAGGAAAATATAATGTTGGGGATGGATTGTAGATGATTGGCTCCATGAATTCAGAATTAGGTTTGAATGTTGCAATGATGCCTGTTTGTTTGTGAGTGCCTATGCCATTTGATTTGGTGATCATACCCTCGGCCACATTACAGTGAATATTCAGAGTTTCTATAGCCAAGAATTTGGGTATATTCATGGCAGTGTGTTTGATGGCCCGTTCAAGTTTTGTGTTGTTCTCAAATCCTAATAGCTCTCCTATAGTACCCAGATGCACTGTCTCCGTGGCAGATACAATCTCTACTCTGTGAGTGACAGAATTTTGACTTAACACCACACCTCTGGGTAACTGAGCATTTAGAGTGGAGAGATTATACTGTCCTGGAGTGATGACAATTTTTTGATCCCCTACTGCAATTGTGTTGTTGTGGTGTGTAATATTAGGGATCAAGTACATGCCGTAAAATGCTCTGAGAGCTATTGTTTTGGGATACACTATGTCATCATGCAATTTGAGTTTCAATATTGAATTTTGGCTGGTGAGATGGAATACCCCCATGATGTTTCAAATACCACAAGGCTTTTTGAAAATTTTCAATTGATGGTTTATTTATTTGAGACATATATCTGAGAACTGATAAACACAAATGTCCGCAATTAACATCTTTGAAGTTTTGAACACGGGCATTATTGTAATAAAGATTGGGTGATTTTAAATATTTTATTAAATTTTCAGGCGGATCACCTCCAAATGAATCAAACACAAATGCCTCATTTTTTAAATATTTAAGATAGCAAATCCAGTGAGTGCCCTGATTTTTGTACTCATCCAAATTAACAATGCCACACTCTTTGTTGAGTGGTTGTTCCGGTAAAGAATCAGACATGTACACACCTCTAAAATGTTTGATGCCCAGTGGCTTGATTAAAGCTTCAATATCTTGGTTTGTAAGCGCTTCTTGTTTTTTTTAAACTTATTCATGGCTCTCTTAACACCTTTGCCTTGTTTCTCCATGGCCAGGTTATGGCGCCTCTGCTCATCTAATTCTGCCCTATTTTTCTTGGCATCTATTACTGTTTTTGCTATGGCGGCTGACCCCCCCGCCAAGCTCCCAACAGCCCCGAGAGCAGCTAAGATGGCAGGGATGGTAAATATGAAACCCCCCACATGTGATTTTTTCCTGGATTGCTGTAATTTTTTTAATTGGGGGGTGCTAAGCAACAATTTCATACCATGTCCCTTTGCAATACAAGAATTTTTTTTCCTGCGCTGCTTTTTGGTTAAAAGACTGTCAATAGTTTTAAGAGATTTGAGACCTGCATAAGGTATTTGATACATAACACCCTTGGCCTTCATTGTAGGTTTATTATATACATATTCACAACCCCCACCCCAGTTTTTGTTTGGTGCTCATAGCTATGGTGGTTCCCAATGCTGATATTCTCTCACTCAAAGATGCATCTTTGCTTACAAATCTACCAAATGCAGCCTCTTCTAATTTCTTGTCTGCAACATGTCGCCTATCAAGATCAGAATGTGTGTTGTATGCTATGTCATGGTCTCTACAAGCAGCATCTAGGGGATTAACACCAGGATCCCCTCTGCTTAATCTATGATCCAATTTTGTGCCTGGACCACAATACTGATAGCCTGGAATGTGTAGTTCAAATGGCAGCTTGTTTATAATGTCATTAACAAGGCCCCGACCCTCAGAGACATTCCAAAATTTAGGTGGTAGAGTATTAATAATTTTTATGAGATATCCAATCCCCTTAGGGTCATTCACTATAAAATTAGACAATTTGGTGCTTATCATGTCCATAATTCCAACCTTTTCATTGTAAAAATTGTGGTTCCCAGCATTTTCCTCCCCAGCTATGACCAGCAACCTATCTACAAGTTTCCTGACATCATCAACCCACACAAATTCTTTAGGCATGGTGTTGTATTGTTTGATTCCACTCCCTGTCTTGATCTGTGACCATATGGGCTTGATTAAATTATTGTATTTTGCTCCACTGCTCGTCTTGACTCTTTTTTGTGTGGGATCATTGTTCTGGTATAGAGCATCTGATTTTATTAATATTTCTTTATAATAATCATAATCTTGATCTGTATAGCTGCCAGGCCTTTTCCGAGTCATCAGTTCCCATAATCCAGGTGTGCCGGGGAACTTAACAAAAGCACCTTTTTCTCCGAGACGAGATTCTGAATATACAATCAGATCATCTCCCATAAATGTTACTCTGAAATTGCCAATTCTATGAATGATGCTCCATCACGCTCTGTGTCAGCATATAAGCCAAAAACCTCATCTTTGTTGTGTTTAGGTGTGGTTAAATATTTTTGAGCAAGAAGACCCAATTCAACAGGGTCCTGAGTAGCTTCAATTCTTCTAGGAGCAATAGGACTAGGTGTATGAATACTGGAAAGTGGGGTGAATGGATAATCTAATATGTTCCTTGCAGCTACAGGTACAAGCTCTGTGATCAAGTTTTGATTTTGCTCTGTAACAGTTTTGATATTCTTACCTAAATTATTAATAGCGTCAATCACAGGCTGTTCTGCTTGTTTGTGTTTTTCATAAATTCCTCGGTTCTCTGATTTCCATCCCTTAAATCTTTTTACAAGATAATCTCTTAACTTAAGATCATCAATGATTGGCCTTTTCATGGTTGTTTATATACGTCTCAACGTCTAGAAAATCGTTGATTTTATTTCTGTATTTGCCACTATCAGGTGTTCTTGTCATATCAATTGTGACAAACCCATAACTGTCCTGGTTCCAGCACCTGCTGCAAATCTTGGAAAAATCATTGTAGCTCAGGTCCCGACCTACATATTCGTCATGTATGTGCTTGAGGTTCGTATGATCTTGATGAAACACACATATAAAATTGCTGTTGTCCCGGATCAGTTGCTTCGGTATTTTAGAAAAAGTCTGTGCCAGGTAGAAGCAATCAATGTTTTTGTGTCGGCCCTGTGTGAAGAAATTTCTAACCTTGTTTTGATTATCCAGTATAATGTCATCAAACACAACAACAGAATTATCGAGACATTCATCAAGTGGCTTAACATCTGGTTCAAAAGTGGCTATATCCAATCCATCATATAGTTTTATCAACTGCTGATATTTTAATTGTTCCAAGCTCTTAGAGAAAACATACAAGTGCGTGTCTTTCCAGTCTAACCAGTTGGGTGCCAATAAAAAATTATCAACCATTAGTGTAGTTTTACCACAAGCAGATGGCCCAACAATAAGACACCTAATATTATCAGGTAGCAGGTCGCCATTTCTCTTATTCTGCTGTTCAGGTTCTGGCAGTCTTTTTATAACATCCCAGGTGCTCATATTATTATTTTGTCTGCATCGATCCAGCTGTTTTCCGGATGACCTAGCCATTTGACAAATAACTTGTTGCCTTTTCTGCGGATAATTTTTTCTATGAGATATGTGTCGGGCTGCTTAGTTTTGCTGAGTTCTTCTTCATAGAATCTGCCTTTGAGAATTTCTCCTCGGTGATCTTTTATTATATACGTGTTACGGCTCCCGGGTTTAATTTGAGCCACTGTAAATAATTCAGTGCTCCAGTTCCTTGTAAAGCCTCTCTTGAATAAGTGCTTATATTTGCTGATTCTTACTTGATCACCCACCCTGTATTTGGCCTTTCTTGTTGTTGGCTGGTATCTAGGATAATAAACAGTGCTGATCAATTTTTGCTCATCAGATGAAGTTACTTCGGAGGGTCTCATGTTGATTGTGGAATGGACCGAGTTGTTATATTTATGTAGAAGTTCTGGAAGAATATTAATCCATTTATAATTACCTTGGAGTGTAAATTGTTTATACATAAGATTTTTTAAGGTTCTGTTGAATCTCTCTACAATTGAGGCCTTGAGGTCACTGTAACTCGAGTAATGTTTTATTGCCTGGCTTTTAATAAATTGTTGAAACACTGAATTATAAAATTCTTTGCCATTATCTGTTTGCAAATAGCGCGGGGATCTTCCACTCTGATTGATGATTGTCCTGAAGGCTTCTGTAACACATTTTCCAGTCTTGGATTTGAGTGGCAGAGCCCAGGCAAATTTTGAAAATGTGTCTATCACAGTGAGTAGATACTTGTAGCCCTTGTTGATTTTGTCTAAGTTTTTCAACTGTCCACTTGACAACTCAATCAAGTCGCTTTGCCATAAATCATCTATGCCCTTTGTGACTACCGGGAGTCTCTTAAAATTATGTCTGGCCTGTCTGTGTAATTCATCAACAATAATTTGTCTAGACATAATATGTAAACAAGAATATTGCAACTATAGGGTGTTCAGCAGCTGAGACTGCAGGATTTTCTAAATATAATTTGTCCCCTATTTGTATTTTAAATTCCAGAGAGCCATCATCTTCAGTATAGGCTGTTTCCAATGTATTCGGGTCTGTAAAATCCTCCAATTCTACACTGGTGATTTTCACTTTGTTGTCAGCATTTGTTATTGATAAGGTGGGGTAGTGGTGTGCCTGTGGCTGATGCCAATATTTGATCTTGATTGGTCTCAATGTGCCCCCAACAAAAAACTGGTAATAAAATTGTGCAGGGGACAGCATATATATTTTGCCACCTGCTGTAAATGGAGAATCGTATTCTTTGTTGGGGATGCTGTACAATTCAAGAATTACTGTATGTTTTGGATTCTCGATTATGCCTGTTATTTCCTTTTCTGCTGTGAGCAATCTGCTTGTTACAGATTCAAGATGCTCATTGATGGTCCTAACAATCTCATCGTGCCCCGGCTTGATTTTTATTTCCACACCAAGTTTCTTGTATTGTTGCACAATATCTTGTAGCTGGGTGGCAAAAACAGACAGAGCATTTGCTTGATTGGATTCCATGGTCCCTAGCTGTTGCTTGATATTAGCTACAATTTGTTGCAAATTTTCAACAATTGCCAATTTTGAATTTTGAGCAGTAAGATCATGGACCTGTCTTCTGATATCCTCAAACAGGGCATGCAGTTCATTAATATGTTGATTGGTTGGTAGAGTGGCCACTGTCTGAGTGAGTTGTTTGATCTCTGTTTGGATATTCTTGATATCTTCTGATTTCAATATGCGATTCACTGCCCTCTTAATATTTTTAAGTTCCTGTGATGTGGGCAAATTTGATACTGTATTTTGCAGAAATTCAAGTGCCAATTTCACATTGTTTAATTCAGAAGCATCAGCCACATTTTGCATAGCATTTTGGAGCAGGGCTATATCTGCCTGAGAGGGTGTTGAATGTTGTAAAATTTCAAGCTTTGTTTGGATATCATCGATCAAGTGATGGAAATGAGGTAGTTCAGATTCAGTGTTGAGGTTTTCAAGCTTTGTGATTTGTTGCTGGACACTGACAAGTGTATCTACAATCCCAGGCAGGCGGGATTCTAGTACATTTGCCAAATCACTTTGCACTGCTGCTATTGTACCTTCAAGATGGGTTATGGAACTTTGAATTTTTCCAAAATCTTCATATGTTTCAAGTTGCAGCTTAATATTGGCAACACTCCGAGTTATTGCATTCAAAGCATCGGAAGATGGCAAATTGTTCATAAAATTTTCAAGTGTCTCAATTTTTTCTTTAACCTCGGCTATGGCATTGTTCAGGGGGTCCAGATTAGGTATTTGGAGTGACTGAATCTGTTCCTTTAGAGTGGAAATCACTAGATCAAAATCTTCTTGTGATTTTATGCTTTTGACAATTGCTTGGAGCTGTGCTTGGACATTATTTATCTGCTCTTCTAATTGCTGTTTCAATTGCTCAGAATTGGTGGCCTGGGTCTTAAATTTGGCTTGAAGAGCTGCTACAGCTTCTTCCAAACTTTGAAAATTATCCAATGTAGCCAGGTCAGTATATTTCTGAAGCAACAATTTGAGTTCAGAGTCAATTTTAAGAAGAGGGTCCATGCATTGTGATTGTAAATTTGTAATTTCTAATTGAAGACTGGCATTGAGTGTGGTTTGTAAAGCTAGTAAATCACTTCTTAATTTCTTGACTCTGACATCAAGCATCAGAATCTCATCACTGTGATCTTCATGCCTTGTATGGCCAAATATATCATTAGGCATTTTGATTTATTGGTTATTTATTATTGAATATCTAATTCTTAATTCTATAAAAAAGGGTATAAGCTTGTCATAGGATCCAGGGACCTCAATATATAAGCAGTCACCAGCAGAAACAGTATATACAGTGCCAGAAACCATGTTTGAGTGCTTGATTCTGTAAATATTTCTCCCTACTGAAATTTTAACATCACCCTCGGGGGTTGTAATAAATTGCAATTGCCCACCTACAGGTAATTGGTAATGATTTAAATTATTGTTAAATATGTACAATATTTTGCCTGTTTCATCTTCAATATCTGTGAGTATGCTGTTCAGATGTATAATTAACAAGCCACTCAGTTTAGACAGCATATCAGGAGAGGGTTGTGGTGTCGGCAGGTCCATAATAGCCTGTTTTTTGAACCCAAATAAGTTCATAGGCATGTTTATTTATTTCAAATCATGCTCTGTGTTTGTGTATTGTTTCCCACTTTTCAAATCACAATGACCCCACGGTAGAGTATGTATGCCACATGATAAAATGCATCTCTTATCATCATGTGGGTCCAGAGCCACTTTTCTTACAACATTTGAAGTCACTGAGTGATCCACACTCTGAATTCTGCATTCTGATGTTTTGATTGTGCTACATGATTTGAGGCAATTTTCATAATCTTCAATTTGGAGATCTTTTTCAACAGTTACTTTGCCAATGCCCTTGGCTTTTTTGGCAACAGCACCACTACATGTTTCAAAGCTGTACATCTTGGCACTTAACCCAACAAATTTCACAATAACATCACCAAGTGTCTCATCTTTTAACATGCCGGGTACTTTTTTGTTGTGGGGTTGAATATTCAGATGGCCTGGCAATTCACTGGTATCAAAATATTTAAACAATTCAGGCTGTGCCATATCTTGATAAACATCTTCTGTCTGAATATCAAGGATAAAACTATCCGTGTCCATGTACATCAGTTTTACACGATCACCATAAAAAGGTTTCAACACATCATAATACAATGTTAACATATGTAATTTGGCCGAATCCAATATCACAGCCCCTTCATAAATAGGCTTATCAAACTTAATCTCTGTTTTTTTCATGTTGAAAAGTGCCATGTGCTCATCATAAATTCTTCTGTAATTGAAGTTGGGCTTTGCAACCAATTTTTTGCTCCGGCTGGGGTCAGTAATTATTTTAACATCGGTATGTTTTCTGACATTTTCAATTGTTTTGCCATACACGGAATTGACCATCAATTTAAACAAGGTCTTATCAAATTCGCTCTTTGCAGATGTTCGAAGCTCTGTATTTGTGTCAATGTATGGTTTCAACCATCTTGAGTGCCTGAACCTCAAAACTTTTCCAACTTTGGTCACTTGAACACCATGTTTCATCAGGAACTGGAGGTTCTTGTAATATATGCCATAACCTTGTTTCGGCTCCAGTGTCATCATGAGCTTCTTCTGTTCAGAGCCGGGTGGGCACTGAACCTCGGAAATTGGGGGCAGATCAGGAAATTTTTTGTGCAAATCATCTGGAATTGTCAGATCAACCTCTAAGAAGAGCCCACGGTCACCATCATCAAAGTCCTTAAGATCTTCAATATTGAAATCTTCGACCCATTCAAGCTCTGCATATGGCAGTTTTTGCATCATGGCGTAACCATAGAGGCTGTTTGCATCTACATACTCTATATAATTTGATGGCCGTGTTGGATCATAATCAGGCATATATTTATTATTTGCTCTGGCATATCTCTGGGAACATTGCACCATCCCTCCTCTTATACATTTCTCCATAAACAAGTACATATCTTGATCTTGTATCAGATCCAATTGCATTTTAGTGTTTAAAAACATTGCAGACCATGCTAGACCCGGGGCACTGTAAAAATACACTGGGTCCAACCCATAATTTTGCATGGAAGATTTTCTGAATACCTGCATTACATCAGCTGAGAGGGTCACATCAAGTTTCAAATAAGCCATGTGATAATCACCAAATGTCTTGCATTTTAAACTGTTCCACATCAATTGGGCATGGTGATAATCTTCATCAGTGATTCCAGATCCTCTGATTTTGCTGTAAAATGCTTCTTGTGGTGGCAGGGAACATTCATCAAATTTAGAAAAATCTGTAACATAGTCATATGGATATACACCTTTCCGCCTAATTAATTTCAGGTCCTGATTTGGATACAATGCACGTGTGATTTTGAATTGGTCATCAGATAATTGAGAGGCCAGTGTAGCCAGGCTAGCAGGTAAAATTCTGTAAGAATCAAGAAATCTTAATTGAATAGGAACACCATCAACTTTAATTTTCTTGCTAATGGCAATATATTTCTCATCATTTTCAGCTAAAATATTTAAATTCTGCTTGTCAAACCCCTCGTACCTGATCAGATGATGGAAATCATAATTGGATGCTCCATGGCAAAATATAGGGACAAATTTTGGTCTCTTGATCTTAATATTACAGCTATTACACAGGGCCTTTAAGAATTTACCATCTGTATGAGAATGGTGTTTCACCTTGATATTTGTATCTGAAAATTCAGAATCACATACCGGGCATTTTTCTGCATTGTTGAAATCTTCAATCTGTTTCTCTGTTAAAGGCAACATGGGTGTTGATTTTAATAAGATGTTAGATGCTATGTCACGGCACTCATTTTCTATTCTATGTGCAAATATTTTGATGGCATTTGCTCCCAAGTATGAGCGTGGCTCACTAGCTGCACCGTCCCGCATAACCACATAGCAAAAACTGGAAGGCTCATGTAGCTGGTACGGCGTAATTGTAGAATCTTCAGGATCTGGGCTACAAAATGCAAGAGGTTTGAGATTCGATTCAAAATCACAGACAATATATGCTGGGTGTTCCAACAAGGCTTCAAACTTATTGAATTTTGCTTTTTCACCTGGCATTGGCATCACCATATGAACAGGTTTATGGTTGCCACAGTATTTCAGATGCTCAATTAACTTGTTTTTGGCAATTTCTGCACTCTCTTCACGAACCCCTTTCACCATTTTCCTGCCATCAAATACAGTCAAGCATCTTCTGCACAACTTAAATATTTTTTTATATTTGTCTAGCTGTGTTCTCACCAAAGCTTCAAGATTTTTTATCAGAGTGTAATGATATGTGCCATCCCCTTCAATTAAGAGCAGATCAATCGGAACGGCAGAATCATCGTCAAATGTACTGATTCTAAGAGGTGCTATCGGGCAATTGTCACGACCAGTGGAACAAATAAATACGTTAATAGATAACTGTTTATCATTGTTATCCCTGGCTCTTTTTTCAAATTTATCAATGTTCTGAACTAACATTGGATATTCTAAGCCCTCCATTGCCTCGTCAAATTGATGTTCATGTTGTTTGTAATAACTTATTCTCTCAGGATGGCTTGAAACTGGATACAAGGCAGCTAAAATACACCACAGAAAGCATTTCTGGTCGGGATTTTGTATGTTAACCACGGCTTGTTTGTTTTTGATATTGTCAGGCAATGGAAGATATGTAGATCCTTGTAATGGACTGAATTCGGAAATGTTAACATATAACTTGTGTGGAGAACCGCATAGAGTCCAGCCACTCTCTTTTGCAGCAAATTCAGAGTGTTTGATGTTCAATTGGTCCATCAAACTGCTTATTACTGTGTCTGAATTTGCATTTGAATGTACAGGTACAGTTTCCGTTATGTGGGACTGTGTAAATTTTGTGCCGTTTGGTTTCTTATATTGTGTAAACAATTTGAGGGAGAGCTTATAAGAGCCATTTTGTGCATTAAGAATTGCCTGCACATCAGGTTTTTTACTGTTCAAAAAATTCTCAATGTCACATTTTGGCTCTGATACAAAACAGTGATCCCTAAGCTGGCCATTAAAACTGCTACGGATAGGTGGTGCATGGCGTGGCTGTTTTGCAGGTCCAGCATTAACAGGTATTTCGTGCTTTCTTTTCGGAGCAGATGTGGATGGTTGTGTTGATGACTGTACAGAGCAAGTATCTTTATGTCTATTTAAGAAGTAATCCATGCTATATTCTATAAGGCATTCGGGGCATATTATTCTGGGAATTCTGTATTTGTCCGGGTTGCAAATCTTTTGGTGTCTGGCCCAATTAGAGCTTAATATATTTTTATTGCATTGGTCGCAATATTTTTGTTTTGGCATTTTACTTGTTGTTTATTCTGGGCTTCAATTCAAAACTTTATACTCAACAGTTAGGTTCGGCTGTGTGATTTGTATATTTAGTGTATATACTTAATATTAATAATATTAATATTATTAATAATTTTTATCCTCGGTTTTATTATATAATTTTTGGGGTTTTAAATCAAAACTCTATGCCTATCTTATGACAGGTTGTAAGGCCAATGGCCCACAAGTGGAAATATTGATCTAAACTGACCTTCCGCAAATGCCTGCGCGGACATGCATGTCTAGCCCAATGGCCTTGTGATGTATTGATTTTTGTATAACAGGCTGGGACAGATATAAGCTTAACTCTAAATATGAATAGATTATAATAAACAAGCTGGATATCAGGCAAAATATTGTTCAATATACCAGAAATATGAATTAAAACAAATAATCCTGTAAGTATGAGAAATACTGTAATAATACGTCTGTTCTTCTCAAGCACTGTAATAACACGTCTGTTCTTTTCAAGCACTCTCACAATACTGGCTGATGCAATGCAAGAGCTCTTGCATCATAATTTGTTGCTGGTGTTGCAAAACATGAAGCAAGAGCTATTGCATCATGTTTTGTTGCGGGTGTTGCAAAGCATGAAGCAAGAGCTATTGCATTACATGTGTGTGTGCGTGTGTGTGTGTGTGTGTGAGTGTGTGTGTGTGTGTGTGTGTGTGTGTGTGTGTGTGTGTGTGTGTGCGCGTGTATGTGTGTGGGGCTCAATTTCAGGTATAGCCAAAACAATATCACAGAAGTGCTTTTTGTAAGTATCAATCTGAGAGGAATTCTTCCTTTCTCAAAAATTCCCAAGTGGGGGGCATTTTTTACAAAAATCTTGGATTAGAGGGGGTTCCGCACTTGATCGAAAAACTCATATGCTTATGTTGACCTAGTTTTAAGAATAGCCAAACCTGCTTGAAGACTCTTCCTTTCTTGTGCTGGTCCCCCCACCAACCCCACTACTCGCTTCGTAAAGTTTGAGGTAATCGTCTTTGGTCATGTCGAGGTTGTAATTCTTGCGCGGGAACACTTCGTTGCGTCCATTTTTGAGATAAACGTTCTTGATTTTGCAGTCGTCGAATTTGCTGGAATCTTTTTCCTGGTTGTTATCGCGCCCGGTCTGAAAGAGCACTACGACGAAATCTGGCATGTCGAACTGTATGTTGTTGAACTGAGTCGTCACGTCGAATTCC
This sequence comes from Lepisma saccharinum, assembly GCF_977018435.1. Lineage (NCBI taxonomy): Eukaryota > Metazoa > Arthropoda > Insecta > Zygentoma > Lepismatidae > Lepisma > Lepisma saccharinum. The sequence continues at coordinate 83,497,673 of NC_139242.1, read as the reverse complement.
ATGTGACTTCCCGACGCCACCTTCTGCACGCACTGGTAACTGTGAAAGTGAATCGCCACCTGAGGACTTTTCAAGATCTCTGCTTTGTACTTGAGGGCGTAGTTCGTTTCGTATTCCACGATCGGCATTCTCAATTCCATGCTCCGGATGACGCATTTCGCCGCTTCGGGTAAAGTGTTGGCTATCGGCGTGCCGTCGGCGTTCAAGTTGGTGTATCGCATCAGTGCATCGTTGTCGTTGGCCGCTCTTCGAAAGGTGACGCGCAGTCCTCCCTTCCACATGATCTCCTTGTAGTCCGAGAAGAAACCGGGCAGCAGACGCATGGGAAAGAGCACCGTGTGACTTGTCGTCGATATTTTGGTCCCCGCTTCGAATCCTCCCGCTTGATAGTACGCCGCGTCCGTTTTGGATAATTTCAACGTTCCCACTGCCGTCGACGTGATGCCAGGATAATCGATTCTGTCGATGACGGTACCGTGTTTCCTCACCTCCACCTGCGAGAACAGGTGAGGCACGAAGTTGTCCACGAGTTTCAAATTGGCATTGGGCGGAAAGGCTTCTCCGCTTTCTTTCTTCACCACGTCGAATTGAAGGTAGAGGTCCGCTCTGTGAGGATGAACGAACCCGTCCCCTACGTCCACGTCGTATTCGATCTCCCTGTTCGCCTCGTTGAGATTGGCGAACGTGCGACGGTTGGGAGGGAAAGATTGCAATTCGTAACTTTCGATTTGCTCCATTCTCACTATGTGTGTTATTTATTATACGCTGATCTCCACGATGGCAGTGGTCGTTGCACCTGCGAAATCCACCACCTCTCCTTTCTCGTTCGTCACCACCAACTCTATGTCGTCTATGCGGTTGCGACATACTGGAAAATAGATCGGCGAAGAGGGCGTGTAGATGATCGGTTCCATGAACTCGGAACTTGGTTTGAACGTGGCTATGATTCCCGTCTGCTTGTGACTTCCTAACAATTCGTCCGAAGATTTCGTGATCATGCCTTCCGCCACGTTACAGTGTACGTTCAGAGTCTCTATGGCTAGAAATTTAGGAATATTGACTGCTACGTGATTGATGCCAGCTTCGAGTTTCGTGTCGTTGTCGAAACCTAAAAGTTCTCCCATGGTGCCAAGGTCCACGGTCTCCGTCGCGGATAGGATTTCCACTCTGTGCGTGACCGAATTTTGAGAAAGGTACGTGCCTTTGGGTAACTGAGCTTGCAAAGTGGAAAGATTGTATTGGCCTGGGGTGACAACGATGTGTTCGCTTCCGACACTAATTTTGTTGTTGTGATGCGTGACGTTAGGTATGAGGTACATGCTGTAGAATGCACGCAGAGCCACGGATTTAGGATAGACGATGTCGTCGTGCAGCGTGAGTTTCAAGATTGAAGATTCGCTCGTGAGATGGAACACGCCCATCGTGTTTCAGGTTCCACAGTGCTTTCTGGAAATCTTCGATCGTAGGGTTATTTATTTTAGAGAGAAACGCGAGCACGGAGAGGCAGAGATGACCGCAGTTCACGTCTCCGAAATCTTGAATGCGTTCGTCGTTGTAGTATATAGAGGTTTTGTTCGTTTTCAGATAATGGACTAAATTTGTAGGTGGAACACCTCCGAAAGAATCGAAAACGAATGCTTTGTTATTGTCGTTTTTGTGGTAACATATCCAATGCGTGCCTGGATTTTCTTGATTGTCCAAGTTGACTACTCCACATTCTCTTCTTTTGACGGTTGAAGGTAACGAGTCGGACATGAAAACTCCTCTGAAGTGTTTGATTCGTAACGGTTCGATCAGAGATTCAATGTCTCGGTTGGTGAGTGCTGCTGTTTCTTTTTTTTAAACTTTTTCATCACGCCCTTCCCCCCTTTCTTCTCCATGGCCAGGTTGTGACGTTTCTGTTCTTCCAACTCGGCCTTGTTCTTCTTCGAGTCGATGACGGTTTTCGCGATGGCGGCACTTCCGCCGGCCAAACTTCCCACGGCCCCCAATGCTGCCAGGATGGCCGGGATGCTGAATATGAAACCTCCGATCTTTTGCTGTTTCCGCGAACGCTGCAAGCGTCTCAATTGAGGTGTGCTGAGCAGCAATTTCATTCCATGTCCTTTCGACAAGCAAGAACGTTTCTTCTCGCGTTGTTTCTTGGTGAGTAACCCATCGAGGGCACCTAGATTTTTTAGATTCGAATATGGTATCTGGTACACGACACCCTTGGGCTTCATGTTGATGCTCTATGTGTTATTTTCACGGTATGTTATTTATATATAAATGTTCTGAGATTTTTTTTTTCAATGGATGTTATTTTATATATACTCCGCGTAGCCCCGTTACACAAATTCTATTACATGCTTTGTTTTCTTACCAAGAAGTTCCTTTGTCCCCTTGTACACGATTCGAGTTTTGTTCTCGATTAAGATAGCTAGCTTCTCGTCGGATAACATGCTGGCGTATCGATCTGGTAAAAATAGACTGTATTGTCCGTTGAGCAACAGACGCACCTTGGGACCATACTGGGTAGAAACGATTGAACCGGAAGTTATCGTGTAAGGTTTGTCAACTTCCAATTCCTGAATTTTTACATACTCGACTGACAAATTTAGCATTTGTTTTAATGCTTGGAGGTCACTTATTTTTTCACTCGTCATATCAAAGAGAAATTTCAGGGTGTTAGAGAATTTTTAATTTTTCACAATGTGTGTTATTTATGTATATATTTTTTTCACGAGATTTTTTTTTGTATCGAATATTTTTTTTTAACAGAGGAAGAAAGTTCGTGCTTCCGAAAACGCGATGATGTGCGTGATGATTTCTTCCGTCTCCTGCATAGATTTTCTCCAATCATCGGTGCCCCGTCTTCTCCCCTGCCTCGCCTCGTACAGTTCGTCCAACCTCTCGTTCAATTTTTCCCCTGCAGCCGACAGAAGAGTGTCGAGATCGCCGCACCTCATTCCACTGATCTCCCGAAGACGGTCCTTGAGAACTATTTCGCATCCCATGTGAAATGCCGGCGTCGTTTTAGCTATGATCACAAGTTTATTAACATCTCCGTTAACTACCTTTTTGAATATTTTAGATAGTAGTTCGTGCGGCAAATCAGTTATGCAAGCCATGTTGTTTTTTTTTACTGTATGTTATTTATATACCCCACCCCAATTTTTGTTTTGTGTTCATGGCGATGGTGGTACCCAGTGCGGCGACCCGTTCACCCAACGATGCGTCTCTGCTCACGAACCTTTCGAAAGCTGCATGTTCCAATTTCTTGTCTGCTTCGTGACGTGCGTCCAGATTCGTCTGCGTGGTGTTGTAGGCGATGTCGTGATCTTTGCATGCCGCGTCCAACGGATTCACACCCTTGTCTCCTCTCTCCAATCTTTTCTCGAGTTTGGTACCCGGTCCGCAGTACTGGTAGCCAGGTAGATGCATCTCGAAAGGTAACTTGTTGATGATGTCGTTCACGAGTCCCTTTCCTTCGGCCACGTTCCAAAATTTCGGAGGCAGCGTGTTGATGATTTTGATCAGGTAACCTATGCCCTTGTCGTCGTTCACGATGAAGTTGGAAAGTTTCGTGCTGATCATGTCCACGATGCCAACCTTCTCGTTGTAGAAATTACGATTGCCTGCATTCTCTTCGCCGGCTATCACCAACAATCGGTCCACGAGTTTCCTAACGTCGTCCACCCAAACGAATTCTTTGGGTAACGTGTTGTAGCGTTTGACGCCGCTGCCTGTTTTGACCTGGTTCCAAATCGGTTTGATGAGATTCCTGTACTTCTCGCCGCTGCTCGATTTCACCCTATTCTGCGAGGCGTCGTTGTTCTGGTACAAGGCATCCGTCATGATCAGAATTTCCTTGTAACTTTGGTAATCTTCGTCGGTGTAATCTTTCGGCTGCTTTTTGGCGACGAGTTCCCACAGTCCCACAGTGCCGGGATACCTGTTCCAACTATCCTTGTCGCCTAAATTGACTTTAATGTCGTTGCCTTCGAAGGTCACCTTCGATTTCCCAATCTTCCACACCACACCGCCGCCTTCGTTGCTTTCCATGCTCGGATACAATCCGAACACTTCATCCTTGTCGAACTTCCCCGTGCTCAGGTAGTTTTGTGCCAAAGGTCCCAACTCGATCTTATCCGAAGACGACGTGCTGCCTATGGCTCGATGTCGTGCCGGTACTTCCTTCAGTTCGAACGGCGTCGAAGGAATGCTTGAAATGGGCGTGGGTACAGCGTAACTTTTAGCTGCGAGTGGTACGAGTTCGTTGATCAAATTTTTATTTTGTTCCGTAACACTTTTAATTTCTTTACCTAGACCGCTGATGGCATCGATCACGGGTTGATCCTGACGTTTCTTCTCTTCGTAGGATCCGCGATTCTCGGATTTCCAACCTTTGAAGCGTTTCGCGAGGTAATCTCGCAACTTGAGATTTTCGTCTTCGATTTTTCGTTTCGTCATGACGAGGAAACCCATCGACGGAAAATACAGAAACAAAATCAACGATTTTCTAAACGTTGCAACGTTGTGAGAAACGACGTGTATAAATAACGTCATGACGAAACGAAAAATCGAAGACGAAAATCTCAAGTTGCGAGATTACCTCGCGAAACGCTTCAAATGTTGGAAATCCGAGAATCGCGGATTCTACGAAGAGAAGAAACGTCAGGATCAACCCGTGATCGATGCCATCAGCGGTCTAGGTAAAGAAATTAAAAGTGTTACGGAACAAAATAAAAATTTGATCAACGAACTCGTACCACTCGCAGCTAAAAGTTACGATGTACCCACGCCCATTTCAAGCATTCCTTCGACGCCGTTCGAACTGAAGGACGTACCGGCACGACATCGAGCCATAGGCAGCACGTCGTCTTCGGATAAGATCGAGTTGGGACCTTTGGCACAAAACTACCTGAGCACGGGGAAGTTCGACAAGGATGAAGTGTTCGGATTGTATCCGAGCATGGAAAGCAACGAAGGCGGCGGTGTGGTGTGGAAGATTGGGAAATCGAAGGTGACCTTCGAAGGCAACGACATTAAAGTCAATTTAGGCGACAAGGATAGTTGGAACAGGTATCCCGGCACTGTGGGACTGTGGGAACTCGTCGCCAAAAAGCAGCCGAAAGATTACACCGACGAAGATTACCAAAGTTACAAGGAAATTCTGATCATGACGGATGCCTTGTACCAGAACAACGACGCCTCGCAGAATAGGGTGAAATCGAGCAGCGGCGAGAAGTACAGGAATCTCATCAAACCGATTTGGAACCAGGTCAAAACAGGCAGCGGCGTCAAACGCTACAACACGTTACAAAAAGAATTCGTTTGGGTGGACGACGTTAGGAAACTCGTGGACCGATTGTTGGTGATAGCCGGCGAAGAGAATGCAGGCAATCGTAATTTCTACAACGAGAAGGTTGGCATCGTGGACATGATCAGCACGAAACTTTCCAACTTCATCGTGAACGACGACAAGGGCATAGGAGTAGTTGTATTTACGGTGAAACCAGTGCAAGAAAGGAAGAGCCTCTCAAGCAGGTTTGGCTATACTTAAAACTAGGCCAACATGCCTATATGAGGTTTTTGCTCCAGTGTGGAACCCCCTCTAATGCAAGATTTTTGTAAAAAATGCCCCCCCACTTGGGAATTTTTGAGAAAGGAAGAATTCCTCTCAGATTGATACTTACAAAAGGCACTTCTGTGATATTGTTTTGGCTATACCTGAAATTGAGCCAAAAACACACACACACACACACCCACACACACACACGCACACACACACACACACACACACACACACACACACACACGCACACGCACACACACACACACACACACACACACACATGTAATGCAATAGCTCTTGCTTCATGCTTTGCAACACCAGCAACAAAACATGATGCAATAGCTCTTGCTTCATGCTTTGCAACACCAGCAACAAATTATGATGCAAGAGCTCTTGCATTGCATCAGCCAGTATTGTGAGAGTGCTTGAAAAGAACAGACGTGTTATTACAGTGCTTGAGAAGAACAGACGTATTATTACAGTATTTCTCATACTTACAGGATTATTTGTTTTAATTCATATTTCTGGTATATTGATGCCTGATATTCAGCTTGTTTATTATAATCACTCCCAGCCTGTTATACAAAAATCAATACATCACAAGGCCATTGGGCTAGACATGCATGTCCGCGCAGGCATTTGCGGAAGGTCAGTTTAGATCAATATTTCCACTCGTGGGCCATTGGCCTCACAACCTGTCATAAGATAGGCATAGAGTTTTGATTTAAAACCCCAAGAATTATATAATAAAACCGAGGATAAAAATTATTAATAATATTAATATTATTAATATTAAGTATATACACTAAATATACAAATCACACAGCCGAACCTAACTGTTGAGTATAAAGTTTTGAATTGAAGCCCAGAATAAACAACAAGTAAAATGCCAAAACAAAAATATTGCGACCAATGCAATAAAAATATATTAAGCTCTAATTGGGCCAGACACCAAAAGATTTGTAACCCAGACAAATACAGAACTCCCAGAATAATATGCCCCAAATGCCATATAGAATATAGCATGGATTACTTCTTAAATAGACATAAAGATACTTGCTCTGTACAGTCATCAACACAACCATCTACATCTGGTCCGAAAAGAAAGCACGAAGCACCTGTTAATGCTGGACCTGCAAAACAGCCACGCAATGCACCACCTATCCGTAGCAGTTTTAATGGCCAATTAAGAGATCACCGGTTTGTATCAGAGCCAAAATGTGGCATTCAGAATTTTTTGAACAGTGTAAATCCTGATGTGCAGGCAATTCTGAATGCACAAAATGGCTCTTATAAGCTCTCCCTCAAATTGTTTATACAATATAAGAAACCAAACGGCACAAAATTTACACAGCCCCACATAACAGAAACTGTACCGGTATATTCAAATGCAAATTCAGACACAGTAATAAGCAGTTTGATGGACCAATTGAACATCAAACACTCTGAATTTGCTGCAAAAGAGAGTGGCTGGAGCCTATGCGGCTCCCCACACAAGTTATATGTTAACATTTCCGAATTCAGCCCATTACAAGGATCTACATATCTTCCATTACCTGACAATATCAAAAACAAACAAGCTGTGGTCAACATAAAAAATACCGACCAGAAATGTTTTCTGTGGTGTATTTTAGCTGCCTTGTATCCAGTTTCAAGAAATCCTGAGAGAATAACTTATTACAAACAACATGAACATGATTTTGACGAGGCAATGGAGGGTTTAGAATATCCAATGTTAGTTCAGAACATTGATAAATTTGAAAAAAGGACCAAACATATCAAGCAATTATCTATTAACGTTTTTATTTGTTCCACTGGTCGTGACAATTGCCCGATAGCACCTCTCAGAATCAGTACAATTGACGATGATTCCGCCGTTCCGATTGATCTGCTCATAATTGAAGGGGATGGCACATACCATTACACTCTGATAAAAAATCTTGAAGCTTTGGTGAGAACACAACTACATAAATCCAATGTATTCAGGTTGTGCAGACGATGCTTGACTGTATTCGATGGTCAAAAAATGGTGAAAGGGGTTCGTGAAGAGAGTGCAGAAATTGCAAAAAACAAGTTAATTGAACATCTGAAATACTGTGGCAACCATAAACCTGTTCGTATGGTGATGCCAATGCCAGGTGAAAAAGCAAAATTCAATAAGTTTGAAGCCTCGTTGGAACACCCAGCATATATTGTCTGTGATTTTGAATCAAATCTCAAACCTCTTGCATTTTGTAGCCCAGATCCCGAAGATTCTTCGATTACACCATACCAGCTACATGAACCTTCCAGTTTTTGTTATACAGTTATACGGGACGGTGTAGCTAGTGAGCCACACTCATACTTGGGACCAAATGCCATCAAAGAATTTGCACATAGAATAGAAAATGAGTGCCGTGACATAGCATCTAACATCTTATTAAAATCAGAGCCTATGTTGCCTTTAACAGAGAAACAGATTGAAGATTTCAACAATGCAGAAAAATGCCCGGTATGTGATTGTGAATTTTCAGATACAAATATCAAGGTGAAACACCATTCTCATACAGATGGTAATTTCTTAATGGCCCTGTGCAAAAGCTGTAATATTAAGATCAAGAGACCAAAATTTATCCCCATATTTTGCCATGGAGCATCCAATTATGATTTCCATCATCTGATCAGGTACGAGGGGTTTGACAAGCAGAATTTAAATATTTTAGCTGAAAATGATGAGAAATATATATCTATTAGCAAAAGAATTAAAGTTAAAAATGATGATGATAAAGATGTTCCTATTCACATAAGATTTCTTGATTCTTACAGAATTTTACCGGCTAGCCTGGCTACACTGGCCACTCAATTATCTGATGAACAATTCAAAATCACACGTGCATTGTTTCCAAATCTGGACCTGAAATTAATTAGGCGGAAGTGTGTATATCCATATGACTATGTTACAGATTTTTCTAAATTTGATGAGTGTTCCCTGCCACCACAAGAAGCATTTTACAGCAAAATCAGAGGATCTGGAATCACTGATGAAGATTATCACCATGCCAAATTGATGTGGAACAAATTAAATTGCCAGACATTTGGTGATTATCACAAGGCATATTTAAAACTTGATGTGACCCTCTTAGCTGATGTAATGCAGGCATTCAGAAAATCTTCTATGCAAAATTATGGGTTGGACCCAGTGTATTTTTACAGTGCCCCGGGCCTAGCATGGGCTGCAATGTTTTTCAACACTAAAATGCAATTGGATCTGATCCAAGATCAAGATACGTATCTGTTTATAGAGAAAGGTATAAGAGGAGGGATGGTGCAATGTTCCCAGAGATACGCCAGAGCAAATAACAAACATATGCCCGATTATGATCCAGCACGGCCATCAAATTATATAGTGTATGTAGATGCAAATAGCTTGTATGGTTACGCTATGATGCAAAAACTGCCATATGCAGGGCTTGAATGGGTTGAAGATTTCAATATTGAAGATCTTAAGGACTTTGATGACAGTCATGAAGGCCTCTTCTTAGAGGTTGATCTGACAATTCCAGATGATTTGCACAATAAATTTCCTGATCTGCCCCCAATTGCCGAGGTTCAGTGCCCACCTGGCTCTGAACAGAAGAAACTCATGATGACTCTGGAGCCAAAACAAGGTTATGTCATATATTACAAAAACCTCCAGTTCCTGATGAAACATGGTGTTCAAGTGACCAAAGTTGGAAAAGTTTTGAGGTTCAGGCACTCACGATGGTTGAAACCATACATTGACACAAATACAGAGCTTCGAACATCTGCAAAGAGCCAATTTGATAAGACCTTGTTTAAATTGATGGTCAATTCTGTGTATGGCAAAACTATTGAAAATGTCAGAAAACATACCGATGTTAAAATAATTACTGACCCCAGCCTGAGCAAAAAATTGGTTGCAAAGCCCAACTTCAATTACAGAAGAATTTATGATGAGCACATGGCACTTTTCAACATGAAAAAAACAAAGATTAAGTTTGATAAGCCTATTTATGAAGGGGCTGTGATATTGGATTCGGCCAAATTACACATGTTAACATTGTATTATGACGTGTTGAAACCTTTTTATGGTGACCGTGTAAAACTGCTGTACATGGACACGGATAGTTTTATCCTTGATATTCAGACAGAAAATGTTTATCAAGATATGGCACAGCCTGAATTGTTGAAATATTTTGACACCAGTGAGCATTCAAAAATTGAACACCACCACAACAAAAAAGTACCCGGTATGTTAAAAGATGAGACACTTGGTGATGTTATTGTGAAATTTGCTGGGTGAAGTGCCAAGATGTACACTTTTGAAACATGTAGTGGTGCTGTTGTCAAAAAAGCCAAGGGCATTGGCAAAGTAACTGTTGAAAAAGATCTCCAAATTGAAGATTATGAAAATTGCATCAAATCCCAGAGTTCAATCAAAACATCAGAATGCAGAATTCAGAGTGCGAATCACTCAGTGACTTCAAATGTTGTAAGAAAAGTGGCTCTGGACCCACATGATGATAAGAGATGCATTTTATCATGTGGCATACATACTCTACCGTGGGGTCATTGTGATTTGAAAAATGGGAATCAATGCCCAATCACAGAGCATGATTTGAAATAAATAAACATGCCTATGAACTTATTTGGGTTCAAAAAACAGGCTATTATGGACCTGCCAACACCACAACCCTCTCCTGATATGCTGTCTAAACTAAGTGGCTTGTTAATTATTCATCTGAACAGCATACTTACAGATATTGAAGATGAAACAGGCAAAATATTGTACATATTTAACAATAATTTAAATCATTACCAATTACCTGTAGGTGGGCAATTGCAATTTATTACAACCCCTGAGGGTGATGTTAAAATTTCAGTAGGGAGAAATATTTACAGAATCAAGCACTCAAACATGGTTTCTGGCACTGTATATACTGTTTCTGCTGGTGACTGCTTATATATTGAGGTCCCTGGATCTTATGACAAGCTTATACCCTTTTTTATAGAATTAAGAATTAGATATTCAATAATAAATAACCAATAAATCAAAATGCCTAATGATATATTTGGCCATACAAGGCATGAAGATCACAGTGATGAGATTCTGATGCTTGATGTCAGAGTCAAGAAATTAAGAAGTGATTTACAAGCTTTGCAAACTACACTCAATGCCAGTCTTCAATTAGAAATTACAAATTTGCAATCACAATGCATGGACCCTCTTCTTAAAATTGACTCAGAACTCAAATTGCTGCTTCAGAAATATACTGACCTGGCCACATTGGATAATTTTCAAAGTTTAGAAGAAGCTGTAGCAGCTCTTCAAGCCAAATTTAAGACCCAGGCTACCAACTCTGAGCAATTGAAACAGCAATTAGAAGAGCAGATTAATAATGTCCAGGCACAGCTCCAAGCAATTGTCAAAAGCATAAAATCACAAGAAGATTTTGATCTAGTCATTTCCACTCTAAAAGAACAGATTCAGTCACTCCAAATACCTAATCTGGACCCTCTGAACAATGCCATAGCCGAGGTTAAAGAAAAAATTGAGACACTTGAAAATGTTATGAACAATTTGCCATCTTCCGATGCTTTGAATGCAATAACTCGGAGTGTAGCAAATATTAAGCTGCAACTTGAAACATATGAAGATTTTGGAAAAATTCAAAGTTCCATAACCCATCTTGAAGGTACAATAGCAGCAGTGCAAAGTGATTTGGCAAATGTACTAGAATCCCGATTGCCTGGGATTGTAGATACCCTTGTCAGTGTCCAGCAACAAATCACAAAGCTTGAAAACCTCAACACTGAATCTGAACTATCTCATTTTCATCATTTGATCGATGACATCCAAACAAAACTTGAAATTTTACAACATTCAACACCCTCTCAGGCAGATATAGCCCTGCTCCAAAATGCTATGCAAAATGTGGCTGATGCTTCTGAATTAAATAATGTAAAATTGGCACTTGAATTTTTGCAAAATACAGTATCAAATTTGCCCACATCACAGGAACTTAAAAATATTAAGAGGGCAGTGAATCGCATATTGAAATCAGAAGATATCAAGAATATCCAGACAGAGATCAAACAACTCACTCAGACAGTGGCCACTCTACCAACCAATCAACATATTAATGAACTGCATGCCCTGTTTGAGGATATCAGAAGACAGGTCCATGATCTTACTGCTCAAAATTCAAAATTGGCAATTGTTGAAAATTTGCAACAAATTGTAGCTAATATCAAGCAACAGCTAGGGACCATGGAATCCAATCAAGCAAATGCTCTGTCTGTTTTTGCCACCCAGCTTCAAGATATTGTGCTACAATACAAGAAACTTGCTATTGACATAAAAATTAAGCCAGGCCATGATGATGTTGTTAGGACCATCAATGAGCACCTTGAATCTGTAACAAGCAGATTGCTCACAGCAGAAAAGGAAATAACAGGCATAATCGAGAATCCTAAACATTCAGTAATTCTTGAATTGTACAGCATCCCCAACAAAGAATATGATTCTCCATTTACACCAGGTGGCAAAATATATATGCTGTCCCCTGCACAATTTTATTACCAGTTTTTTATTGGGGGCACATTGAGACCAATCAAGATCAAATATTGGCATCAACCACAGGCACACCACTACCCCACCTTATCAATAACAAATGCTGACAACAAAGTAAAAATCACCAGTGTAGAATTGGAGGATTTTACCGACCCCAATACGTTGGAAACAGCCTATACTGAAGATGATGGCTCTCTGGAATTTAAAATACATATTGGGGACAAATTATATTTAGAAAATCCTGCAGTCTCAGCTGCTGAACACCCCATAGTTGCGATATTCTTGTTAACATATTATGTCTAGACAAATTATTGCTGATGAATTACACAGACAGGCCAGACATAATTTTAAGAGACTCCCGGTAGTTACAAAGGGCATAGATGATTTATGGCAAAGCGACTTGATTGAGTTGTCAAGTGGACAGTTGAAAAACTTAGACAAAATCAACAAGGGCTACAAGTATCTACTCAGTGTAATAGACACATTTTCAAAATTTGCCTGGGCTGTGGCACTTAAATCCAAGACTGGAAAATGTGTTACAGAAGCCCTCAGGACAATCATCAATCAGAGTGGAAGATCCCCGCGCTATTTGCAAACAGATAATGGCAAAGAATTTTATAATTCAGTGTTTCAACAATTTATTAAAAGCCAGGCAATAAAACATTACTCGAGTTACAGTGATCTCAAGGCCTCAATTGTAGAGAGATTCAACAGAACCTTAAAAAATCTTATGTATAAACAATTTACACTTCAAGGTAATTATAAATGGATTAATATTCTTCCAGAACTTCTACATAAATATAACAATTCTGTCCATTCCACAATCAACATGAAACCCTCTGAAGTAACTTCATCTGATGAGCAAAAATTGATCAGCACTGATTATTATCCTAGATACCAGCCAACAACAAGAAAGGCCAAATACAGGGTGGGGGATCAAGTAAGAATAAGCAAATATAAGCACTTATTCAAGAGAGGCTTTACGAGAAACTGGAGTACTGAATTATTTACAGTGGTTCAAATTAAACCTGGGAGCCGTAACACGTATATAATAAAAGATCACCGAGGAGAAATTCTCAAAGGCAGATTCTATGAAGAAGAACTCAGCAAAACTAAACAACCGGACACATATCTCATAGAAAAAATTATCCGCAGAAAAGGCAACAAGTTATTTGTCAAATGGCTAGGTCATCCGGAAAACAGCTGGATCGAGGCAAACAAAATAATAATATGAGCACCTGGGATGTTATAAAAAGGCTGCCAGAGCCTGAACAGCAGAATAAGATAAATGGCGACCTGCTACTTGATAATATTAGGTGTCTTATTGTTGGGCCATCTGCTTGTGGTAAAACTACACTAATGGTTGATAATTTTTTGTTGGCACCCAACTGGTTAGACTGGAAAAACAGGCACTTGTATATCTTCTCTAAGAGCTTGGAACAATTAAAATATCAGCAGTTGATAAAGCTATATGATGGATTGGATATAGCCACTTTTGAACCAGATGTTAAGCCACTCCATGAATGTCTCGATAATTCTGTTGTTGTGTTTGATGACGTTATACTGGATAATCAAAACAAAGTTAGAAATTTCTTCACACAGGGCCGACACAAAAACATTGATTGCTTCTACCTGGCACAGACTTTTTCTAAAATACCGAAGCAGCTGATCCGGGACAACAGCAATTTTATATGTGTGTTTCATCAAGATCATACGAACCTCAAGCACATACATGATGAATATGTAGGTGGGGACTTGAGCTACAATGATTTTTCCAAATTTTGCAGCAGGTGCTGGAACCAGGACAGTTATGGGTTTGTCACAATTGATATGACAAGAACACCTGATAGTGGCAAATACAGAAATAAAATCAACGATTTTCTAGACGTTGAGACGTATATAAACAACCATGAAAAGGCCAATAATTGATGATCTCAAATTAAGAGATTATCTTGTAAAAAGATTTAAGGGATGGAAATCAGAGAACCGAGGAATTTATGAAAAACACAAACAAACAGAACAGCCTATAATTGATGCTATTGGTGAATTAGGTAAAAATATCAAAACTGTTACAGAGCAAAATCAAAATTTGATCACAGAGCTTGTACCTGTAGCTGCAAGGAACATATTAGATTATCCATTCACCCCACTTTCCAGTATTCATACACCTAGTCCTATTGCTCCTCGAAGAATTGAAGCCACTCAGGACCCTGTTGAATTGGGTCTTCTTGCTCAAAAATATTTAACCACACCTAAAGACAATAAAGATGAGGTGTTTGGATTATATGCTGATACAGAGCGTGATGGGAGCATCATTCATAGAATTGGCAATTTCAGAGTAACATTTATGGGAGATGATCTGATTGTATATTCAGAATCTCGTCTCGGAGAAAAAGGTGCTTTTGTTAAGTACCCCGGCACACCTGGATTGTGGGAACTGATGACTCGGAAAAGACCTGGCAGCTATACGGATCAAGATTATGATTATTATAAAGAAATATTAATAAAATCAGATGCTCTATACCAGAACAATGATCCCACACAAAAAAGAGTCAAGTCGAGCAGTGGGGCAAAATACAACAATTTAATCAAGCCCATATGGTCACAAATCAAGACTGGGAGTGGAATCAAACAATACAACACCCTGCCCAAAGAATTTGTGTGGGTTGATGATGTCAGGAAACTTGTAGATAGGCTGCTGGTCATAGCTGGGGAGGAAAATGCTGGGAACCTCAATTTTTACAATGAAAAGGTTGGAATTATGGACATGATAAGCACAAAATTGTCTAATTTTATAGTGAATGACACTAAGGGGATTGGATATCTTATAAAAATTATTAATACTCTACCACCTAAATTTTGGAATATTTCTGAGGGTCGGGGCCTTGTTAATGATATCATAAACAAACTGCCATTTGAACTACATATTCCAGGATATCAGTATTGTGGTCCAGGCACAAAATTGGATCATAGATTAAACAGAGGGGATCCTGGTGTTAATCCCTTAGATGCTGCTTGTAGAGACCATGACATAGCATACAACACACATTCTGATCTTGACAAGAGACATGTTGCAGACAAGAAATTAGAAGAGGCTGCATTTGGCAGATTTGTAAGCAAAGATGCATCTTTGAGTGAGAGAATATCAGCATTGGGGACCACCATAGCTATGAGCACCAAACAAAAACTGGGGTGGGGGTTGTAAATATGTATATAATAAACCTACAATGAAGGCCAAGGGTGTTATGTATCAAATACCTTATGCAGGTCTCAAATCTCTTAAAACTATTGACAGTCTTTTGACCAAAAAACAGCGCAAGAAAAAAAGCTCTTGTATTGCCAAGGGCCATGGTATGAAATTGTTGCTTAGCACCCCCCAATTAAAAAAATTACAGCAATCCAGGAAAAAATCACATGTGGGGGGTTTCATATTTACCATCCCTGCCATCTTAGCTGCACTCGGGGCTGTTGGGAGCTTGGCGGGGGGGTCAGCCGCCATAGCAAAAACAGTAATAGATGCCAAGAAAAATAGGGCAGAATTAGATGAGCAGAGGCGCCATAACCTGGCAATGGAAAAACAAGGCAAAGGTGTTAAAAGAGCCATGAATAAGTTTAAAAAAAACAAGAAGCGCTTACAAACCAAGATATTAAAGCTTTAATCAAGCCACTGGGCAACAAACATTTTAGAGGTGTGTACATGTCTGATTCTTTACCGGAACAACCACTCAACAAAGAGTGTGGCATTGTTAATTTGGATGAGTACAAAAATCAGGGCACTCACTGGATCTGTTATCTTAAATATTTAAAAAATGAGGCATTTGTGTTTGATTCATTTGGAGGTGTTCCACCTGAAAATTTAATAAAATATCTAAATTCAGCTAATCTTTATTACAATAATGCCCGTGTTCAAAATTTCAAAGATGTTAATTGCGGACATTTGTGTTTATCTGTTCTCAGATATATGTCTCAAATAAATAAACGATCAATTGAAAATTTTCAAAAAGCCTTGTGGTATCTGAAACATCATGGGGGTATTTCATCTCACCAGCCAAAATTCAATATTGAAACTCAAATTTCATGATGACATAGTGTATCAGTAGTTGTATTTACGGTGGGATAAACTCAGGAAAGTATGAGCTCCCCTCAAGCAGATTTGCTACACTTAAAACTTGCTCAACATGCCCATATGAGTTTTTTTGCTCTAATGTGGAACCCTGTTTAATCCAAGATTTTTGTAAAAATGCCCTCAAGAATTTTTCGGAAAGGAAGAGCTTTTTCGGAAAGGAAGAGCCCCCTCTCAGATTGATTTGTCTATACTTACAAAAGGCACTTCTGTGAGACTTAAAACTAGGCCACCCACACCTATACACACCCACATGCACCCACACCCACCCACACATATTTACTTCCGGTCCACTTCCGGTCCACTTCCGGTCCACTTCCGGTCTACTTCCGGTCCACTTCCGGTCCACTTCCGGTCCACTTCCGGTCCACTTCCGGTTTGCCTACTTCCGGTCCACTTCCGGTCCACTTGTGGCCAAGTTGTGGCCTATTTCTGCTTTTTTATCCAGCATAGAATTTTGATTTGAATCCCAAGAAATTGTATATAAATACCAAAGCCAAAAATATTAAGTGTATACACACATACACACACACACACAGTACAGTGTTGAACCCAACTGATATTTTTATCCAGTATAGAATTTTGAATTGAATCCCAGGAAATTGTATATAATAAACAACAGCAAAAATGCCGAATCAAAAATATTGTGACCAATGCAATAAAAATATATTTAGCTCTAATTGGGCCAGACACCAAAAGATTTGTAATCCAGACAAATGCAGAACTCCCACAAAAATTTGCCCCAAATGCAATAGAAAATACAGCATGAAATACTTCACATATACACATAAAAATACTTGCTCTGCACAACCATCTACATCTGGTCTGAAAAGAAGGCACGAAGCACCTCTTAATGCCAGAGCAGCAAAGCAGCCACGCTATGAACCCATCCGTAGCAGTTTTAACGGCCAATTAAGGGATCACCGGTTTGTATCAGAGCCAAGATGCGGCATTGAGAATTTCTTGAACAGTATAAATTCTGATCTGCAGGCAATTCTAAATGCACAAAATGGCTCTTATAAGCTGTCCCTCAAATTGTTTGTACAATATAAGAAGCCAAATGACACAAAATTTACACAGCCCCACATAACAGAAACTGTACCTGTATACTCAAATACAAATTCAGACAAAATAATAGGCAATTTGATAGATCAATTAAATATCAAACACTCTGAATTTGCAGCAAAAGAGTCTGGATGGAGCCTATGCGGTTCATCGCACAAGTTATATGTTAATATTTCTGAATTCAGCCCATTACAAGGATCTACATATGTGCCATTACCTGCCAATATTAAAAACAGAAGAGCCGTGGTTAATATAGAAAATACCGACCAGAAATGCTTTTTGTGGTGTATATTAGCTGCTTTGTATCCAGTTTCAAGAAATCCTGAGAGAATAACTTATTACAAACAACATGAACATCTTTTTGACGATGCAATGGAGGGTTTAGAATATCCAATGTCTGTTCAGAATATTGATAAATTTGAAAAAAAGGCCCGGGAAATCAATGGCAAACAATTATCTATTAATGTTTTTATTTGTTCCACTGGCAATTGCTTGATAGCACCTCTCAGAATCAGTACATTTGATGATGATTCTGCTGTTCCGATTGATCTGCTCTTAATTGAAGGGGATGATACATACCATTACACTCTGATACATAATCTTGAAGCTTTGGTGAGAACACAACTAGACAAATATAAAAAAATATTCAAGTTGTGCAGAAGATGCTTAACTGTATTTGATGGTCAAAAAATGGTGAAGGGGGTTCGGGAAGAGAGTGCAGAAATTGCTAAAAACAAGTTAATTGAGCATCTGAAATACTGTGGGAATCATAAACCTGTTCATATGGTGATGCCTAATCCAAGTGAAAATTGCAAATTCAAAAAGTTTGAAGCCTTGTTGGAACACCCAGCATTTATTGTCTATGATTTTGAATCGAACCTCAAATCTCTTGCATTCTGCAATCCAGATCCTGAAGAATCTTCAAGTACATCATACCAGTTACATGAACCTTCCAGCTTTTGTTATATAGTTATACGGGATGGTGTAGCTAGTGAGCCATACTTATACATGGGACCAAATGCCATCAAAGAATTTGCACAAAGAATAGAAAATGAGTGCCGTGACATAGCATCTAACATCTTATTAAAATCAAAGCCTATGTTGCCTTTAACAGAGGATCAGATTGAGGATTTCAACAATGCAGAAAAATGCCCGGTATGTGATTCTGAATTTTCAGATACAAATATCAAGGTGAAACACCATTCTCATACAGATGGTAAATTCTTAATGGCCCTGTGTAATAGCTGTAATATTCAGATCAAGAGACCAAGATTTGTCCCCATATTTTGCCATGGAGCATCCAATTATGATTTCCATCATCTGATCAGGTACGAGGGGTTTGACAAGCAGAATTTAAATATTTTAGCTGAAAATGATGAGAAATATATATCTATTAGCAAGATAATTAAAGTTGATGGTGTTCCTATTCACATAAGATTTCTTGATTCTTACAGATTTTTACCTGCTAGCCTAGATACACTGGCCACTCAATTACCTGATGATCAATTAAAAATTACACGTGCCTCGTTTCCAAATCAGGACCTGAAATTAATTAGGCGGAAGGGTGTATATCCATATGACTATGTTACAGATTTTTCTAAATTTGATGAGTGTTCTCTGCCACCACAAGAAAAGTTTTACAGCAAAATCAGAGGATCTGGAATCACTGATGAAGATTATCACCATGCTCAGTTGATGTGGAACAATTTAAAATGCAAGACATTTGGTGATTATCACATGGCATATTTGAAACTTGATACGACCCTCTTAGCTGATGTAATACAGGTATTCAGAAAATCTTCTATGCAAAATTATAAACTGGACCCAGTGTATTTTTTCAGTGCCCCGGGTCTAGCATGGGCCGCAACGTTTTTGAACACCAAAATGCAATTGGATCTGATCCAAGATCAAGATATGTATCTGTTTATGGAGAAATGTATAAGAGGAGGGATGGTGCAATGTTCCCAGAGATATGCCAGAGCAAATAACAAATATATGCCTGATTATGATCCAGCACGGCCATCAAATTATATATTGTATGTAGATGCAAACAGCCTCTATGGTCATGCTATGATGGATAAATTGCCATATGCAGGGCTTGAATGGGTTGAAAATTACAATATTGAAGATCTTCAGAATTTTGATGACCGTGAACATGGCCTCTTCTTAGAGGTTGATCTGACAATTCCTGATGATTTGCACAACAAATTTTCTGATCTGCCCCCAATTCCCGAGGTTCAGTGCTCACCTGGCTCTAAACAGAAGAAGCTCATGATGACTCTGGAGACAAAACAGGGATATGTCATATATTACAAAAACCTCCAGTTCCTGATGAAACATGGTGTTCAAGTGACCAAAATTGGCAAAGTCTTAAGGTTCAGGCACTCAGAATGGTTGAAACCATACATTGATACAAACACGGAGCTTCGAACATCTGCAAAGAGCCAATTTGATAAGGGCTTGTTTAAATTGATGGTGAATTCAGTGTATGGCAAAACAATTGAAAATGTCAGGAAACATACCGATGTTAAAATAATTACTGACCCCAGCCTGAGCAAAAAATTGGTTGCAAAGCCCAATTTCAATTACAGAAGAATTTATGATGAGCACATGGCTCTTTTCAACATGAAGAAAACAAAGATTAAGTTTGATAAACCTATTTATGTAGGGGCTGTAATATTGGAATCGTCCAAATTACATATGTTAATATTGTATTATGATGTGCTGAAACCTTTTTATGGTGATCGTGTAAAATTATTGTACATGGACACGGATAGTTTTATTCTTGATATTCAAACAGAAGATGTTTATCAAGATATGTCACAGCCTGAATTGTTTCAATACTTTGATACCAGTGAACATACAAAGATTCAACACCACCACAACAAAAAGGTGCCTGGCAAGTTAAAAGATGAGACACTTGGTGATGTTATTGTGGAATTTGCTGGGTTAAGTGCCAAGGTGTACAGTTTTAAAACATGTAGTGGTGCTGCTGCCAAAAAGGCTAAGGGCGTTGGCAGAGTTACTGTTGACAAAGATCTCCAATTTGAAGATTATAAAAATTGCATCAAATCCCAGAATTCAATCAGAACATCAGAAAATAGAATTCAGAGTGAGGATCACTTGTTGACTTCAAATATTGTAACAAAAGTGGCCCTGGACCCACATGATGATAAGAGATGCATTTTATCATGTGGCATACATACTTTACCTTGGGGTCATTGTGATTTGAAAAGTGGCAAACAATGCCCAATTACAGAGCATGATTTGAAATAAATAAACATGCCTATGAACTTATTTGGGTTCAAAAAACAGGCTATTATGGACCTGCCGACACCACAACCCTCTCCTGATATGCTGTCTAAACTGAGTGGCTTGTTAATTATTCATCTGAACAGCATACTTACAGATAATGATGAAGAAACAGGCAAAACATTGTACATATTTAACAATAATTTAAATCATTACCAATTACCTGTAGGTGGGCAATTGCAATTTATTACAACCCCTGAGGGTGATGTCAAGATTTCAGTAGGGAGAAATATTTATAGAATTAAGCACTCAAACATGATTTCTGGCACTGTATATACTGTTTCTGCTGGTGACTGCTTATATATTGAGGTCCCTGGATCTTATGACAAGCTTATACCCTTTTTTATAGAATTAAGAATCAGATACTCTATAATAAATAACCACTAAATCAAAAATGCCTAATGATATATTTGGCCATACAAGACATGAAGATCACAGTGATGAGATTCTGATGCTTGATGTCAGAGTCAAGAAATTAAGAAGTGATTTACAAGCTTTACAAACCACACTCAATGCCAGTCTTCAATTAGAAATTACAAATTTGCAATCACAATGCATGGACCCTCTTCTTAAAATTGATTCTGAACTCAAATTGTTGCTTCAGAAATATACTGATCTGGCCACATTAGATAATTTTCAAAGTTTAGAAGAAGCTGTAGCAGCTCTTCAAGCCAAATTTAAGACCCAGGCCACCAATTCTGAGCAATTGAAACAGCAATTAGAGGAGCAGATTAATAATGTCCAGGCACAGCTCCAAACAATTGTCAAAAGCATAAAATCACAGGAAGATTTTGATCTAGTGATTTCCACTCTAAAAGAACAGATTCAGTCACTCCAGATACCTAATCTGGATCCTCTGCACAATGCCATAGCCGAGGTTAAAGAAAAAATTGAGACACTTGAAAATTTTATGAACAATTTGCCATCTTCTGATGCTTTGAATGCAATAACTCGGAGTGTAGCAAATATTAAGCTGCAACTTGAAACATATGAAGATTTTGGAAAAATTCAAAGTACCATAACCCATCTTGAAGGTACAATAGCAGCAGTGCAAAATGATTTGGTAAATGTACTAGAATCCCGCCTGCCTGGTATTGTAGATACCCTTGTCAGTGTCCAGCAACAAATCACAAAGCTTGAAAACCTCAACACTGAATCTGAACTATCTCATTTTCATCACTTGATCGGTGATATCCAAACAAAACTTGAAATTTTACAACAATCCACACCCACTCAGGCAGATATAGCCCTGCTCCAAAATGCTATGCAAAATGTGGCTGATGCTTCTGAATTAAACAATGTGAAATTGGCACTTGAATCTTTGCAAAATACTGTATCAAATCTTCCCACATCACAGGAACTTAAAAATATTAAGAGGGCAGTGAATAGGATATTGAAATCAGAAGATATCAAGAATATCCTAGCAGAGATCAAACAACTCACTCAGACAGTGGCCACTCTACCAACCAATCAACATATTAATGAACTGCATGCCCTGTTTGAGGATATCAGAAGACAGGTCCATGATCTTACTGCTCAAAATTCAAAATTGGCAGTTGTTGAAAATTTACAACAAATTGTAGCTAATATCAAGCAACAGCTAGGGACCATGGAATCCAATCAAGCAAATGCTCTGTCTGTTTTTGCCACCCAGCTTCAAGAGATTGTGCAACAATACAAGAAACTTATTGTGGACATAAAAATCAAGCCAGGCCACGATGATGTTGTTAGGACCATCAATGAGCACCTTGAATCTGTAACAAGCAGATTGCTTACAGCAGAAAAGGAAATAACAGGCATAATCGAGAATCCAAAACATTCAGTAATTCTTGAATTGTACAGCATCCCCAACAAAGAATATGATTCTCCATTTACACCAGGTGGCAAAATATATATGCTGTCCCCTGCACAATTTTATTACCAGTTTTTTGTTGGGGGCACATTGAGACCAATGAAGATCAAATATTGGCATCAACCACAGGCACACCACTACCCCACCTTATCAATAACAAATGCTGACAACAAACCAAAAATCACCAGTGTAGAGTTAGAGGATTTTACAGACCCCAATACATTAGAAACAGCCTATACTGAAGATGATGGCACTTTGGAATTTAAAATACAAATAGGGGACAAATTATATTTAGAAAATCCTGCAGTCTCAGCTGCTGAACACCCTATAGTTGCAATATTCCTGTTTACATATTATGTCTAGACAAATTATTGTTGATGAATTACACAGACAAGCCAGACATAATTTTAAGAGACTGCCAGTAGTCACAAAGGGCATAGATGATTTATGGCAGAGCGACTTGATTGAGATGGCAACTGGACAGTTGAAAATCTTAGACAAAATCAACAAGGGCTACAAGTATCTACTCACTGTAATAGACACATTTTCAAAATTTGCCTGGGCTGTGCCACTCAAATCCAAGACTGGAGCATGTGTTACAGAAGCCATCAGGACAATCATCAATCAGAGTGGAAGATCCCCGCGCTATTTGCAAACAGATAATGGCAAAGAATTTTATAATTCAGTGTTTCAACAATTTATTAAAAGCCAGGCAATAAAACATTATTCGAGTTACAGTGACCTCAAAGCCTCAATTGTAGAGAGATTCAACAGAACCTTAAAAAATCTTATGTATAAACAATTTACCCTCCAAGGTAATTATAAATGGATTAATATTCTTCCAGAACTTCTACATAAATATAACAACTCGGTCCATTCTACAATCAACATGAAACCCTCCGAAGTAACTTCATCTGATGAGCAAAAATTGATCAGGACTGTTTATTATCCTAGATACCAGCCAACAAGAAGAAAGGCCAAATACAGGGTGGGTGATCAAGTAAGAATCAGCAAATATAAGCACTTATTCAAAAGAGGCTTTACAAGAAACTGGAGCACCGAATTATTTACAGTGGTTCAAATTAAACCCGGGACCCTTAACACATATATAATAAAAGATCACCGAGGAGAAATTCTCAAAGGCAGGTTCTATGAACAAGAACTCAGCAAAACTAAACAGCCTGACACATATCTCATAGAAAAAATCATCCGCAGAAAAGGCAACAAGTTATTTGTCAAATGGCTGGGTCATCCGGAAAACAGCTGGATCGAGGCAAACAAAATAATAATATGAGCACCTGGGATGTTATAAAAAGGCTGCCAGAACCTGAACAACAGAATAAGAGAAATGGCAACTTGCTGCCTGAAAATATTAGGTGTCTTATTGTTGGGCCATCTGCTTGTGGTAAAACTACACTAATGGTTGATAATTTTTTATTGGCACCCAACTGGTTAGACTGGAAAAACAGGCACTTGTATATCTTCTCTAAGAGCTTGGAACAATTAAAATATCAGCAGCTGATGAAGCTATATGATGGATTGGATATAGCCACTTTTGAACCAGATGTTAAGCCACTTGATGAATGTCTCGATAATTCTGTTGTTGTGTTTGATGACGTTATACTGGATAATCAAAACAAGGTTAGAAATTTCTTTACACAGGGGCGACACAAAAACATTGATTGTTTCTACCTGGCACAGACTTTTTCAAAAATACCGAAGCAGCTGATCCGAGACAACAGCAACTTTATATGTGTGTTTCATCAAGATCATACCAACCTCAAACACATACATTATGAATATGTAGGTGGGGACTTGAGCTACAATGATTTTTCTAAATTTTGCAGCAGGTGCTGGAATCAAAACAGTTATGGGTTTGTCACAATTGATATGACAAGAACACCCAGTAGTGGCAAATACAGAAATAAAATCAACAATTTTCTAGACATTGAAACATAAATAAATAAACATGAAAAGGCCAATCATTGATGATCTTAAGTTAAGAGATTATCTTGTAAAAAGATTTAAGGGATGGAAATCAGAGAACCGGGGAATTTATGAAAAACACAAACAAACAGAACAGCCTGTAATTGATGCTATTAATAATTTAGGTAAGAATATCAAAACTGTTACAGAGCAAAATCAAGATTTGATCACAGAGCTTGTACCTGTAGCTGCAAGGAACATATTAGATTATCCATTCACCCCACTTTCCAGTATTCATACACCTAGTCCTGTTGCTCCTAGAAGAATTGAAGCTACTCAGGATCCTATTGAATTGGGTCTTCTTGCTCAAAAATATTTAAGCACACCTAAAGACAATAAAGATGAGGTGTTTGGCTTATATGCTGACACAGAGCTTGATGGCAGCATCATACATAGAATTGGCAATTTCAGAGTAACATTTATGGGAGATGATATAATTGTTTATTCAGAATCTCGTCTCGGAGAAAAAGGTGCTTTTGTTAAATATCCCGGAACACCTGGGTTGTGGGAACTGATGACTAGGAAAAGGCCTGGCAGCTATACAGATCAAGATTATGAGCATTACAAAGAAATATTAATAAAATCAGATGCTCTATACCAGAACAATGATCCCACACAAAAAAGGGTCAAGTCTAGCAGTGGGGCAAAATACAATAATTTAATCAAGCCCATATGGTCACAGATCAAGACTGGCAGTGGAATCAAACAATACAACACCCTGCCTAAAGAATTTGTGTGGGTTGATGATGTCAGGAAACTTGTGGATAGGTTGTTGGTGATAGCTGGGGAGGAAAATGCTGGGAACCACAATTTTTACAATGAAAAGGTTGGAATTATGGACATGATAAGCACAAAATTGTCTAATTTTATAGTGAATGACACTAAGGGGATTGGATATCTCATAAAAATTATTAATACTCTACCACCTAAATTTTGGAATATTTCTGAGGGTCGGGGACTGGTTAATGACATTATAAACAAGCTGCCATTTGAACTACATATTCCAGGCTATCAGTATTGTGGTCCAGGCACAAAATTGGAGCATAGATTAAACAGAGGGGATCCTGGTGTAAATCCCCTAGATGCTGCTTGTAGAGACCATGACATAGCATACAACACACATTCTGAACTTGACAAGAGACATGTTGCAGACAAGAAATTAGAAGAGGCTGCATTTGGTAGATTTGTAAGCAAAGATGCTTCTTTAAGTGAAAAAATAGCAGGATTGGGAACCACCATAGTTATGAACACCAAACAAAAACTGGGGTGGGGGTTGTGAATATGTATATAATAAACCTACAATGAAGGCCAAGGGTGTTATGTATCAAATACCTTATGCAGGTCTCAAATCTCTTAAAACTATTGATAGTCTTTTGACCAAAAAGCAGCGCAAGAAAAAAAGCTCTTGTCTTGCAAAGGGACATGGTATGAAATTGTTGCTTAGTACCCCCCAATTAAAAAAAATTACAGCAATCAAGAAAAAAATCACATGTGGGGGGATTTATATTTACCATCCCTGCCATCTTAGCTGCTCTCGGGGCTGTTGGGAGCTTGGCTGGGGGATCAGCCGCCATAGCAAAAACAGTAATAGATGCCAAGAAAAATAGGGCAGAATTAGATGAGCAGAAGCGCCATAACCTGGCCATGGAGAAACAAGGCAAAGGAGTTAAGAGAGCCATGAGTAAGTTTAAAAAAAACAAGAGCCGCTTACAAACCAAGATATTGAAGCTTTAATCAAGCCACTGGGCATCAAAAATTTTAGAGGTGTGTACATGTCTGATTCTTTACCAGAACAACCACTCAACAAAGAGTGTGGCATTGTTAATTTGGATGAGTACAAAAATCAGGGCACTCACTGGATCTGTTATCTTAAATATTTAAAAAATGAGGCATTTGTGTTTGATTCATTTGGAGGTGTTCCACCTGAAAATTTAGTAAAATATCTAAAATCAGCTAATCTTTATTACAATAATGCCCGTGTTCAAAACTTCAAAGATGTTAATTGTGGACATTTGTGTTTATCTGTTCTCAGATATATGTCTCAAATAAATAAACCATCAATTGAAAATTTTCAAAAGGCCTTGTGGTATCTGAAACATCATGGGGGTATTCCATCTCACCAGCCAAAATTCAATATTGAAACTCAAATTGCATGATGACATAGTGTATCCCAAAACAATAGCTCTCAGAGCATTTTACGGCATGTACCTGATCCCTAATATTACACACCACAACAACAAAATTGCAGTAGGGGATCAAAAAATTGTCATCACTCCAGGGCAGTATAATCTGTCCACTCTAAATGCTCAATTACCCAGAGGTGTAGTGTTAAGTCAAAATTCTGTCACTCACAGAGTAGAGATTGTATCTGCTACAGAAACAGTGCATCTGGGTACTATAGGAGAGCTGTTAGGCTTTGAGAACAACACAAAACTTGAACCGGCCATCAAACACACTGCTATTAATATACCCAAATTCTTAGCCATAGAGACTCTGAATATTCACTGTAATGTGGCCGAGGGTATGATCACCAAATCAAATGGCATAGGCACTCACAAACAAACTGGCATCATTGCAACATTCAAACCTAATTCCGAATTCATGGAGCCAATCATCTACAATCCATCCCCAACATTATATTTTCCTGTGTGCCATAATAGAATAGATTACATTGAGTTGATGGTCACTAATGAAAAAGAAGAATTAGTTGATTTTGCTGGAAGCCACAATAACTGCTATCATAGAGATTAATATTTAAATAAAAATACATACAATGGAAAATATTGAGAGTAATGAGCTACAATCATTCCCCCCAAACAGGAGGACATTTGCAAATTTAAATCAACCCAACACAGAGATTGAGGTTGATCTTGATGTAGGGGATGGATTTATACACCCCCACAGAGCAGATCTATACATCAAATTTGATGTTGTAAAGCTCGATGGAACAGATTATCCGGCAAATTCAAATATAAGATTGGTGGACAATTTTGTGCCGCATCTATTCTCTGAAATTGAGATCAGAAAGCATGGCGTTGTTATAAACAGAGTGGATTATCCCGGCATTACCTCCACAGCTTTGGCCACACTAAAATTATCCAAAACCGAGGCTTCTTACTACCAAATAGGTGGATTTGAGGCTGGTGATAAAATATTATCTAAAAATCACACAGTGCTGTTCCCGATGCGCCTGTTGCCAGGATTCTTCTCGGATTACAAAGATATTATGTGGAAGGGTGGTTTAAGAATTACATTTAGAAGAGCTGCCAATGATAACAATGCTTTGATGAGGTACAGCACATTAAACCCTACAGGAGAAGCTCTGCCTAATACCTTACCAGATGCAGGCAAATGCATTATTCAGACTATGGAGCTAAGAATCCCTGTTGTTGAATATGAGGCCAGTTATGCTCTTAAATACAAAGCAGATATCCTAAAAAATCCACAGATTCCTCTGCAATTTTACACATATCAATCTGTACAGAAGCCCGCATCTGGTTCTTATTATGAATTTGATGCTACAAACTCATTCTCCAGTATACAATATGACATGCCTGATTTTGTAGTGGTACTGTTTCAGACTGGAAGACACAATAATCAGGAAAAAAATTCAAGTAAATTTGATAACTGCAACATCAAGAACATATATCTTAAAAATGGCAGAAATGAGGTATTTCCTAGAGAAAATTATAATTTAGACATGTCCAAGGATGATTTTCTCAAATTATATGAGGCATTTTCGGCTTTCAAACGTGTCACTACTGGCAATACTGACATGTATTACACACCAGATGAATTCAAAACACAGAGACCCATGTTTGTAATCAACACTTCAAAAAGGAAACAAGTTGTAGTTAATGACAGAACAAACATTAAAATTATCTGTGAATTCCACGAGGCTTTACCTGAAGACACCATATGTAGTGTTATTCTCATAGGGGAAAAATCATATGTTTATGATGTAAGAAATGAGAGAGTCACGGAGCAATTCTAGAAGAATTACATTATTTTAATATTAAATATACAAGTTGAGCCTGGTGCCCAATTGAACTTAAACCGGAAGTGGACCGGAAGTAAACCGGAAGTGGACCGGAAGTAGACCGGAAGTGAACCGGAAGTGAACCGGAAGTAAACCGGAAATGAACCGGAAGTGCACCGGAAGTGGACCGGAAGTAAATATGTGTGGGTGGGTGTGGGTGGGTGTAGGTGTATGTGGGTAGGTGTGGGTGGCCTAGTTTTAAGTCTCACAGAAGTGCCTTTTGTAAGTATAGACAAATCAATCTGAGAGGGGGCTCTTCCTTTCCGAAAAAGCTCTTCCTTTCCGAAAAATTCTTGAGGGCATTTTTACAAAAATCTTGAATTAGACAAGATTCCACACTTGAGCAAAAAGCTCATATGGGCATGTTGAGCTTGTTTTAAGTATAGCAAATCTACTTGAGGGGGGTTCATACTTTCCTGAGTTTATCCCACCGTAAATACAACTACTTGTATCCCAAAACAATAGCTCTCAGAGCATTTTACGGCATGTACTTGATCCCTAATATTACACACCACAACAACACAATTGCAGTAGGGGATCAAAAAATTGTCATTACTCCAGGGCAATATAATCTGTCCACTCTAAATGCTCAGCTACCCAGAGGTGTGGTGTTAAGTCAAAATTCTGTCACTCACAGAGTAGAGATTGTATCTGCCACAGAAACAGTGGATCTGGGTACTATAGGAGAGCTGTTAGGCTTTGAGAACAACACAAAACTTGAACCAGCCATCAAACACACTGCTATGAATATACCCAAATTCTTGGCCATAGAAACTCTGAATATTCACTGTAATGTGGCCGAGGGTATGATCACCAAATCAAATGGCATAGGCACTCACAAACAAACCGGCATCATTGCAACATTCAAACCTAATTCTGAATTCATGGAGCCCATCATCTACAATCCATCCCAACATTATATTTTCCTGTGTGTCATAACAGAATAGATTACATCGAATTGATGGTCACCAATGAAAAAGAAGAATTAGTTGATTTTGCTGGAGCCACAACAACTGCAATCATAGAGATTAACATTTAAATAAAAATACATACAATGGAAAATATTGAGAGTTATGAGCTACAATCATTCCCCCCAAACAGGAGGACATTTGCAAATTTAAATCAACCCAACACAGAGATTGAGATAGATCTTGACGTGGGGGACGGATTTATACACCCTCACAGAGCAGATCTATACATCAAATTTGATGTTGTAAAGCTCGATGGAACAGATTATACGGCAAATTCAAATATAAGACTGGTTGACAATTTTGTGCCGCATCTGTTCTCTGAAATTGAGATCAGAAAGCACGGTGTTGTTATAAACAGAGTGGATTATCCTGGCATTAACTCCACAGCTATGGCCACATTAAAATTATCCAAAACCGAGGCTTCTTACTACAAAATAGGCGGATTTGAGGCTGGCGAGAAAATATTAACCAAGAGCCACACAGTGCTGTTCCCCATGCGCCTGTTGCCAGGATTCTTCTCGGATTACAAAGAAATTATGTGGAAGGGTGGGTTAAGAATTACATTTAGAAGAGCTGCCAATGATAATAATGCCTTGATGAGGTACAGCACATTAAACCCTACAGGAGAAGCTCTGCCTAATACCTTACCTGATGAGGGCAAATGCATTATTCAGACTATGGAGTTAAGAATCCCTGTTGTTGAATATGAGGCCGGTTATGCTCTTAAACACAAAGCTGATATTCTAAAAAATCCACAGGTTCCTCTTCAATTTTATACATATCAATGCGTACAGAGGCCCGCATCTGGTACATATTATGAGTTTGATGCTACAAATTCATTCTCCAGTATTCAATATGACATGCCTGATTTTGTAGTGGTACTGTTTCAGACTGGAAGACACAATAATCAGGAAAAAAATTCAAGTAAATTTGATAACTGCAACATCAAGAACATTTATCTTAAAAATGGCAGAAATGAGGTATTTCCTAGAGAAAATTATAATTTAGACATGTCCAAGGATGATTTCCTCAAATTATATGAGGCTTTTACGGCATTCAAAAGAGTCACTACTGGCAATACTGAGATGTATTACACTCCAGAAGAATTCAAAGCACGGAGACCCATGTTTGTAATTAACACTTCAAAAAGAAAACAAGTTGTGGTGAATGACAGGACAAACATTAAAATTGTCTGTGAATTCCACGAAGCATTACCTGATGACACCATATGTAGTGTTATTCTCATAGGAGAAAAATCATATGTTTATGATGTAAGAAATGAGAGAGTCACGGAGCAATTCTAGAAGGTCTCTGCATTTTGAATTGTGTTTAGTATTAGATAAGCAAGTTGGGCCTGGTGCCCAATTGAACTCAAACCGGAAGTGGACCGGAAGTGGACCGGAAGTAAATATGTGTGTGTGTGTGGGGGGGGGGTTGGGGGTGTGTGTTTTTGGCTCAATTTCAGGTATAGCCAAAACAATATCACAGAAGTGCCTTTTGTAAGTATCAATCTGAGAGGAATTCTTCCTTTCTCAAACATTCCCAAGTGGGGGGGCATTTTTTACCAAAATCTTGGATTAGAGGGGGTTCCACACTGGAGCAAAAACCTCATATAGGCATGTTGACCTAGTTTTAAGTATAGCCAAACCTGCTTGAGAGGCACTTCCTTTCTTGCACTGGTTTCACCGTAAATACAACTACCTGATCAAAATCATCAACACGCTGCCTCCGAAATTTTGGAACGTGGCCGAAGGAAAGGGACTCGTGAACGACATCATCAACAAGTTACCTTTCGAGATGCATCTACCTGGCTACCAGTACTGCGGACCGGGTACCAAACTCGAGAAAAGATTGGAGAGAGGAGACAAGGGTGTGAATCCGTTGGACGCGGCATGCAAAGATCACGACATCGCCTACAACACCACGCAGACGAATCTGGACGCACGTCACGAAGCAGACAAGAAATTGGAACATGCAGCTTTCGAAAGGTTCGTGAGCAGAGACGCATCGTTGGGTGAACGGGTCGCCGCACTGGGTACCACCATCGCCATGAACACAAAACAAAAATTGGGGTGGGGTATATAAATAACATACAGTAAAAAAAAACAACATGGCTTGCATAACTGATTTGCCGCACGAACTACTATCTAAAATATTCAAAAAGGTAGTTAACGGAGATGTTAATAAACTTGTGATCATAGCTAAAACGACGCCGGCATTTCACATGGGATGCGAAATAGTTCTCAAGGACCGTCTTCGGGAGATCAGTGGAATGAGGTGCGGCGATCTCGACACTCTTCTGTCGGCTGCAGGGGAAAAATTGAACGAGAGGTTGGACGAACTGTACGAGGCGAGGCAGGGGAGAAGACGGGGCACCGATGATTGGAGAAAATCTATGCAGGAGACGGAAGAAATCATCACGCACATCATCGCGTTTTCGGAAGCACGAACTTTCTTCCTCTGTTAAAAAAAAATATTCGATACAAAAAAAAATCTCGTGAAAAAAATATATACATAAATAACACACATTGTGAAAAATTAAAAATTCTCTAACACCCTGAAATTTCTCTTTGATATGACGAGTGAAAAAATAAGTGACCTCCAAGCATTAAAACAAATGCTAAATTTGTCAGTCGAGTATGTAAAAATTCAGGAATTGGAAGTTGACAAACCTTACACGATAACTTCCGGTTCAATCGTTTCTACCCAGTATGGTCCCAAGGTGCGTCTGTTGCTCAACGGACAATACAGTCTATTTTTACCAGATCGATACGCCAGCATGTTATCCGACGAGAAGCTAGCTATCTTAATCGAGAACAAAACTCGAATCGTGTACAAGGGGACAAAGGAACTTCTTGGTAAGAAAACAAAGCATGTAATAGAATTTGTGTAACGGGGCTACGCGGAGTATATATAAAATAACATCCATTGAAAAAAAAAATCTCAGAACATTTATATATAAATAACATACCGTGAAAATAACACATAGAGCATCAACATGAAGCCCAAGGGTGTCGTGTACCAGATACCATATTCGAATCTAAAAAATCTAGGTGCCCTCGATGGGTTACTCACCAAGAAACAACGCGAGAAGAAACGTTCTTGCTTGTCGAAAGGACATGGAATGAAATTGCTGCTCAGCACACCTCAATTGAGACGCTTGCAGCGTTCGCGGAAACAGCAAAAGATCGGAGGTTTCATATTCAGCATCCCGGCCATCCTGGCAGCATTGGGGGCCGTGGGAAGTTTGGCCGGCGGAAGTGCCGCCATCGCGAAAATCGTCATCGACTCGAAGAAGAACAAGGCCGAGTTGGAAGAACAGAAACGTCACAACCTGGCCATGGAGAAGAAAGGGGGGAAGGGCGTGATGAAAAAGTTTAAAAAAAAGAAACAGCAGCACTCACCAACCGAGACATTGAATCTCTGATCGAACCGTTACGAATCAAACACTTCAGAGGAGTTTTCATGTCCGACTCGTTACCTTCAACCGTCAAAAGAAGAGAATGTGGAGTAGTCAACTTGGACAATCAAGAAAATCCAGGCACGCATTGGATATGTTACCACAAAAACGACAATAACAAAGCATTCGTTTTCGATTCTTTCGGAGGTGTTCCACCTACAAATTTAGTCCATTATCTGAAAACGAACAAAACCTCTATATACTACAACGACGAACGCATTCAAGATTTCGGAGACGTGAACTGCGGTCATCTCTGCCTCTCCGTGCTCGCGTTTCTCTCTAAAATAAATAACCCTACGATCGAAGATTTCCAGAAAGCACTGTGGAACCTGAAACACGATGGGCGTGTTCCATCTCACGAGCGAATCTTCAATCTTGAAACTCACGCTGCACGACGACATCGTCTATCCTAAATCCGTGGCTCTGCGTGCATTCTACAGCATGTACCTCATACCTAACGTCACGCATCACAACAACAAAATTAGTGTCGGAAGCGAACACATCGTTGTCATGCCAGACCAATACAATCTTTCCACTTTGCAAGCTCAGTTACCCAAAGGCACGTACCTTTCTCAAAATTCGGTCACGCACAGAGTGGAAATCCTATCCGCGACGGAGACCGTGGACCTTGGCACCATGGGAGAACTTTTAGGTTTCGACAACGACACGAAACTCGAAGCTGGCATCAAGCACG
Source organism: Lepisma saccharinum (assembly GCF_977018435.1). Lineage (NCBI taxonomy): Eukaryota > Metazoa > Arthropoda > Insecta > Zygentoma > Lepismatidae > Lepisma > Lepisma saccharinum. Next base: position 83,464,040 of record NC_139242.1, on the reverse strand, counting down.
TAGCAGTCAATATTCCTAAATTTCTAGCCATAGAGACTCTGAACGTACACTGTAACGTGGCGGAAGGCATGATCACGAAATCTTCGGACGAATTGTTAGGAAGTCACAAGCAGACGGGAATCATAGCCACGTTCAAACCAAGTTCCGAGTTCATGGAACCGATCATCTACACGCCCTCTTCGCCGATCTATTTTCCAGTATGTCGCAACCGCATAGACGACATAGAGTTGGTGGTGACGAACGAGAAAGGAGAGGTGGTGGATTTCGCAGGTGCAACGACCACTGCCATCGTGGAGATCAGCGTATAATAAATAACACACATAGTGAGAATGGAGCAAATCGAAAGTTACGAATTGCAATCTTTCCCTCCCAACCGTCGCACGTTCGCCAATCTCAACGAGGCGAACAGGGAGATCGAATACGACGTGGACGTAGGGGACGGGTTCGTTCATCCTCACAGAGCGGACCTCTACCTTCAATTCGACGTGGTGAAGAAAGAAAGCGGAGAAGCCTTTCCGCCCAATGCCAATTTGAAACTCGTGGACAACTTCGTGCCTCACCTGTTCTCGCAGGTGGAGGTGAGGAAACACGGTACCGTCATCGACAGAATCGATTATCCTGGCATCACGTCGACGGCAGTGGGAACGTTGAAATTATCCAAAACGGACGCGGCGTACTATCAAGCGGGAGGATTCGAAGCGGGGACCAAAATATCGACGACAAGTCACACGGTGCTCTTTCCCATGCGTCTGCTGCCCGGTTTCTTCTCGGACTACAAGGAGATCATGTGGAAGGGAGGACTGCGCGTCACCTTTCGAAGAGCGGCCAACGACAACGATGCACTGATGCGATACACCAACTTGAACGCCGACGGCACGCCGATAGCCAACACTTTACCCGAAGCGGCGAAATGCGTCATCCGGAGCATGGAATTGAGAATGCCGATCGTGGAATACGAAACGAACTACGCCCTCAAGTACAAAGCAGAGATCTTGAAAAGTCCTCAGGTGGCGATTCACTTTCACAGTTACCAGTGCGTGCAGAAGGTGGCGTCGGGAAGTCACATGGAATTCGACGTGACGACTCAGTTCAACAACATACAGTTCGACATGCCAGATTTCGTCGTAGTGCTCTTTCAGACCGGGCGCGATAAGAATCAGGAAAAAGATTCCAGCAAATTCGACGACTGCAAAATCAAGAACGTTTATCTCAAAAATGGACGCAACGAAGTGTTCCCGCGCGAGAATTACAACCTCGACATGACCAAAGACGATTACCTCAAACTTCACGAAGCGTTCTCGGCTTACAAACGCGTGACCGAGGGAAACGTGGACATGTACTACACGCCCAGCGAATTTAAAGCACGCAGGCCGATGTTCGTCATCAACACATCTAAGAGAAATCAGGTTGTGGTCAACGATCGCACCAACATCAAGGTCGTCTGCGAGTTCAACAGTCCGTTGCCCGCCGATACTCTATGTAGCGTCATCCTGGTCGCAGAGAAGTCCTTCGTCCACGACGTGAAGAACGAGAGGGTCACAGAGCAGTTTTAAAAAATAATTCGTAAAATAATTGCCACATACTAAAAAAAATCAACAAAGTTTTATAAAATACAATGTAAGTTAGTTCGGTGCGCAAATAAAAAAAAAAAATTAATGATTCACAAAACTCTCTACAGAGGCATTGTTGGCGGCTTTGATAGCCCCACGACCATTATATAGAACTTTTTTTGGTGTTGGGCACCACGCACCCTGGCGAGGTTATAGGGGCCAGGTATCCTAAAAAAAACAATAATTATTATTTGTTTGTTTGCGTCACAATACAGGCGCGCGCGCGCGTGTGTGTGGCACATCGTTCCCGAGAGAGCGAGGTTTACAAAGGTCGCGGTATACGGAGTTGGAAAATTACGATATGGCACATTCGCTCACCACTGTTGCCAGCCATGGGTCTCTCTCACTCTTCATCTTACACCAACGTTGCCATCTCTATTTTTTTAGTTGTAAGTGGGTTTCCAACACACTCTAGTTAATAATGCTACATATTATACACACACACACGCACACACATACTGTGTTGCCATCCACCCATCTCTCTCTCTTTTACGGCAGTGCCGCCTCTCCTTGCCCAGTGTGTGTGTAGGTTGGCAAAAATTGCTTTATGCACTGTAAGGCAAGCCTCAAGCAAAGTTGCCAACTCCTTGCTTTAGGTTAGGTTAGACCAAAAAAGGCTGTAGGTGGGCTGTCGGCTGTTTAACTCTTCCCTCTCTCTCTCTTTTTTTGTAAAAGGCCATGGCAAAAGTACCAGTAGGTTGGCAACCTTGCTTTATGCACTGTAAGGCAAGTCTCAAGCAAGGTTGCCAGCTCCTTGCTTTAGGTTAGGTTAGACCTCGAAAAAAACCTTGGTGATTTTTTCGAGTGAGGAGTTGGTAACACTGATCTTCACTTGATGGCGGTCAACCAGACTGATTGCACAAGCAAGGTTGCCAGCTCCTTGCTTTAGGTTAGGTTAGACCAAGAAAAAAACCTTGGTGATTTTTTTTTCGAGTGAGGAGTTGGTAACACTGATCTCCACTTGGTGTTGGTCAACCAGACTGATTGCACAAGCAAGGTTGCCAGCTCCTTGCTTTAGGTTAGGTTAGAACAAGAAAAAAAACCTTGGTGATTTTTTTTCGAGTGAGGAGTTGGCAACGCTGATCTCCACTTGAGGGCGGTCAAACGGGCTGATTGCACAAGCAAGGCTGCCAGCTCCTTGCTTTAGGTTAGGTTAGACCAAGAAAAAAACCTTGGTGATTTTTTTTCGAGTGAGGAGTTGGCAACGCTGATCTCCACTTTCGGTTTGTGAAACGGGCTGATTGCACAAGCAAGGTTGCCAGCTCCTTGCTTTGAGTTAGGTTAGACCAAGAAAAAAAACCTTGGTGATTTTTTTTGAGTGAGGAGTTGGCAACACTGCGAGAAAATGGAGCTTATGCCATACAGGAGCAGCCCAGTAAGGAGCCTCATGCAAGGTTGCCAGCTCCTTGCTTTAGGTTAGGTTAGACCAGGAAAAAAACCTTGGTGATTTTTTCAAGTGAGGAGTTGGCAACACTGCGCACCACTTGATGTTGCAGAACCGGGTTGATTCTACTACTCTACAAAGTATTATTTTGAAACAATAAGTAAAAAAAACAATAGGTTAAGTTATATCACGTAAGATCATGGCATTCGTACCAAGTATGAGATGGGAAAAATCGAAAATTTCGCTAAAACATCGCTAAGCGCTAAAACCGACAAAAAATTGCCAATATATGTCAAAAAATGATATTTAATTGATAGAAAAAGAGGCTACGAATGCACTCGTACCAAGTATTGCGTTGAAACAACCCAATTACACTACTCTTGATGTCTCCAATCTCTTGTTTTGTACGTTTTTTCCACGTGTCTTGACATCCAATGTATCCCTGCAATGTTTGGTGAAGATCTGAGTATGTAGTTTTTGACCTTATCTGGAACCTCCCATCTGAAAATTTGAAAATTCCTAAAAAATCCGTCCAAAATCTTGATGTCCCCAATCCTATGTCTTGTATGTTTTTTCCACGTGTCTTGACATCCAATGTATCCCTGCTAAGTTTGGTGAAGATCTGAGTATGTAGTCTTTGACCTTATATGGAACCTCATATCTGAAAATTTGAAAATTCTTAAAAAATTCGACCAAAATCTTGATGACCCCAATCTCTTGTTTTGTACGTTTTTTCCACGTGTCTTGACATCCAATGTATCCCTGCAAAGTTTGGTGAAGATCTGAGTATGTAGTTTTTGACCTTATATGGAAACACCTTTCTGAAAATTTGAAAATTCTTAAAAAATTCGTCCAAAATCTTGATGTCCCCAATCCTATGTTTTGTATGTTTTTTCGACGTGTCTTGACATCCAATGTATCCATGCAAAGTTTGGTGAAGATCTGAGTATGTCGTTTTTGACCTTATCTGGAACCTCCCATCTGAAAATTTGAAAATTCTTAAAAAATTCGTCGAAAATCTTGATGTCTCCAATCTCTTGTTTTGTAAGATTTTTCCACGTGTTTTGACATGCAAAGTATCCACGCAACGTTTGTTGAAGATCTGAGTATGTAGTTTTTGACCTTATCTGGAACCTCCTATCTGAAAATTTGAAAATTCTTCAAAAATTCGTCCAAAATCTTGATGTCTCCAATCTCTTGTTTTGTACGTTTTTTCCACGTGTCTTGACATCCAATGTATCCCTTCAATGTTTGGTGAAGATCTGAGTATGTAGTTTTTGACCTTATATGGAACCTCCTATCTGAAAATTTGAAAATTCTTAAAAAATTCGTCCAAAATCTTGGTGTCTCCAATCTCTTGTTTTGTACGTTTTTTCCACGTGTCTTGACATCCAATGTATCCCTGCAAAGTTTGGTGAAGATTTGAGTATGTAGTTTTTGACCTTATCTGGAACCTCCTATCTGAAAATTTGAAAATTCTTAAAAAATTCGTCCAAAATCTTGATGTCTCCAATCTCTTGGTTTGTATGTTTTGCCCACGTGTCTTGACATCCAATGTATCCCTGCAAAGTTTGGTGAAGATCTGAGTATGTAGTTTTTGACCTTATCTGGAACCTCATTTCTGAAAATTTGAAAATTCCTCAAAAATTCGTCCAAAATCTTGATGTCTCCAATCTCTTGTTTTGTACGTTTTTTCCACGTGTCTTGACATCCAATGTATCCCTGCATAGTTTGGTGAAGATCTGAGTATGTAGTTTTTGACCTTATATGGAACCTCCTATCTGAAAATTTGAAAATTCTTAAAAAATTCGTCCAAAATCTTGATGTCTCCGATTTCTTGTTTTGTACGTTTTTTCCACGTGTCTTGACATCCAATGTATCCCTGCAATGTTTGGTGAAGATCTGACTATGTAGTTTTTGACCTTATCTGGAACCTCCCATCTGAAAATTTGAAAATTCCTAAAAAATCCGTCCAAAATCTTGATGTCCCCAATCCTATGTCTTGTATGTTTTTTCCACGTGTCTTTGACATCCAATGTATCCCTGCAAAGTTTGGTGAAGATCTGAGTATGTAGTCTTTGACCTTATATGGAACCTCATATCTGAAAATTTGAAAATTCTTAAAAAATTCGACCAAAATCTTGATGTCTCCAATCCTATGTTGTGTATGTTTTTTCCACGTGTCTTGACATCCAATGTATCCATGCAAAGTTTGGTGAAGATCTGAGTATGTAGTTTTTAACCTTATATGGAACCTCCCATCTGAAAATTTGAAAATTCCTAAAAAATCCGTCCAAAATCTTGATGACCCCAATCTCTTGTTTTGTACGTTTTTTCCACGTGTTTTGACATCCAATGTATCCCTGCAAAGTTTGGTGAAGATCTGAGTATGTAGTTTTTGACCTTATATGAAACCTCCTTTCTGAAAATTTGAAAATTCTTAAAAAATTCGTCCAAAATCTTGATGTCTCCAATCTCTTGTTTTGTACGTTTTTTCCACGTGTCTTGACATCCAAGGTATCCCTGCAAAGTTTGGTGAAGATCTGAGTATGTAGTTTTTGACCTTATATGGAACCTCCTTTCTGAAAATTTGAAAATTCTTAAAAAATTAGTCCAAAATCTTGATGTCCCCAATCCTATGTTTTGTATGTTTTTTCGACGTGTCTTGACATCCAATGTATCCATGCAAAGTTTGGTGAAGATCTGAGTATGTCGTTTTTGACCTTATCTGGAACCTCCCATCTGAAAATTTGAAAATTCTTAAAAAATTCGTCGAAAATCTTGATGTCTCCAATCTCTTGTTTTGTACGTTTTTTCCACGTGTTTTGACATGCAAAGTATCCACGCAACGTTTGTTGAAGATCTGAGTATGTAATTTTTGACCTTATCTGGAACCTCCTATCTGAAAATTTGAAAATTCTTCAAAAATTCGTCCAAAATCTTGATGTCTCCAATCTCTTGTTTTGTACGTTTTTTCCACGTGTCTTGACATCCAATGTATCCCTTCAATGTTTGGTGAAGATCTGAGTATGTAGTTTTTGACCTTATATGGAACCTCCTATCTGAAAATTTGAAAATTCTTAAAAAATTTGACCAAAATCTTGATGTCCCCAATCCTATGTTTTGTATGTTTTTTCCCTGTGTCTTGACATCCAATGTATCCCTGCAGAGTTTGGTGAAGATCTGAGTATGTCGTTTTTGACCTTATCTGGAACATCCTTTCTGAAAATTTGAAAATTCTTAAAAAATTCGTCCAAAATCTTGATGTCTCCAATCTCTTGTTTTGTACGTTTTTTCCACGTGTCTTGACATCCAATGTATCCCTGCAAAGTTTGGTGAAGATCTGAGTATGTAGTTTTTGACCTTATCTGGAACCTCCTATCTGAAAATTTGAAAATTGTTAAAAAATTCGTCCAAAATCTTGATGTCTCCAATCTCTTGTTTTGTACGTTTTTCCCACGTGTCTTGACATCCAATGTATCCCTGCAAAATTTGGTGAAGATCTGAGTATGTAGTTTTTGACCTTATCTGGAACCTCATTTCTGAAAATTTGAAAATTCCTCAAAAATTCGTCCAAAATGTTGATGTCTCCAATCTCTTGTTTTGTACGTTTTTTCCACGTGTCTTGACATCCAATGTATCCCTGCAAAGTTTGGTGAAGATCTGAGTATGTAGTTTTTGACCTTATCTGGAACCTCCTATCTGAAAATTTGAAAATTCTTAAAAAATTCGTCCAAAATCTTGATGTCTCCAATCTCTTGTTTTGTACGTTTTTTCCACGTGTCTTGACATCCAATGTATCCATGCAAAGTTTGGTGAAGATCTGAGTATGTAGTTTTTGACCTTATATGGAACCTCCTATCTGAAAATTTGAAAATTCTTAAAAAATTCGACCAAAATCTTGATGTCCCCAATTCTATGTTTTGTATGTTTTTTCCACGTGTCTTGACATCCAATGTATCCATGCAAAGTTTGGTGAAGATCTGAGTATGTCGTTTTTGACCTTATCTGGAACCTCCCATCTGAAAATTTGAAAATTCTTAAAAAATTCGTCGAAAATCTTGATGTCTCCAATCTCTTGTTTTGTACGTTTTTGCCACGTGTCTTGACATCCAATGTATCCCTGCAATGTTTGGTGAAGATCTGAGTATGTAGTTTTTGACCTTATATGGAACCTCCTATCTGAAAATTTGAAAATTCTTAAAAAATTTGACCAAAATCTTGATGTCCCCAATCCTATGTTTTGTACGTTTTTTCCACGTGTCTTGACATCCAATGTATCCCTGCAAAGTTTGGTGAAGATCTGAGTATGTAGTTTTTGACCTTATCTGGAACCTCCTATCTGAAAATTTGAAAATTCTTAAAAAATTCGTCCGAAATCTTGATGTCTCCAATCTCTTGTTTGGTACGTTTTTCCACGTGTCTTGACATCCAATGTATCCCTGCAATGTTTGGTGAAGATCTGAGTATGTCGTTTTTGACCTTATCTGGAACATCCTTTCTGAAAATTTGAAAATTCTTAAAAAATTCTTCCAAAATCTTGATGTCTCCAATCTCTTGTTTTGTACGTTTTTTCCACGTGTCTTGACATCCAATGTATCCCTGCAAAGTTTGGTGAAGATCTGAGTATGTAGTTTTTGACCTTATCTGGAACCGCATTTCTGAAAATTTGAAAATTCTTAAAAAATTCGTCCAAAATCTTGATGTCTCCAATCTCTTGTTTTGTATGTTTTTTCCACGTGTCTTGACATCCAATGTATCCCTGCAAAGTTTGGTGAAGATCTGAGTATGTAGTTTTTGACCTTATCTGGAACCGCATTTCTGAAAATTTGAAAATTCTTAAAAAATTCGTCCAAAATCTTGATGTCTCCAATCTCTTGTTTTGTACGTTTTTTCCACGTGTCTTGACATCCAATGTATCCCTGCAAAGTTTGGTGAAGATCTGAGTATGTAGTTTTTGACCTTATCTGGAACCGCATTTCTGAAAATTTGAAAATTCCTAAAAAATCCGTCCAAAATCTTGATGATCCCAATCTCTTGTTTTGTACGTTTTTTCCACGTGTCTTGACATCCAATGTATCCCTGCAAAGTTTGGTGAAGATCTGAGTATGTAGTTTTTGACCTTATCTGGAACCCCCTATCTGAAAATTTGAAAATTCTTAAAAAATTCGTCCAAAATCTTGATGTCTCCAATCTCTTGGTTTGTATGTTTTCCCCACGTGTCTTGACATCCAATGTATCCCTGCAAAGTTTGGTGAAGATCTGAGTATGTAGTTTTTGACCTTATATGGCACCTCCTTTCTGAAAATTTGAAAATTCTTAAAAAATTCGTCCAAAATCTTGATGTCTCCAATCTCTTGTTTTGTACGTTTTTTCCACGTGTCTTGACATCCAATGTATCCCTGCAAAGTTTGGTGAAGATTTGAGTATGTAGTTTTTGACCTTATCTGGAACCTCCTATCTGAAAATTTGAAAATTCTTAAAAAATTCGTCCAAAATCTTGATGTCTCCAATCTCTTGGTTTGTATGTTTTGCCCACGTGTCTTGACATCCAATGTATCCCTGCAAAGTTTGGTGAAGATCTGAGTATGTAGTTTTTGACCTTATCTGGAACATCATTTCTGAAAATTTGAAAATTCCTCAAAAATTCGTCCAAAATCTTGATGTCTCCAATCTCTTGTTTTGTACGTTTTTTCCACGTGTCTTGACATCCAATGTATCCCTGCAAAGTTTGGTGAAGATCTGACTATGTAGTTTTTGACCTTATATGGAACCTCCTATCTGAAAATTTGAAAATTCTTAAAAAATTCGAACAAAATCTTGATGTCCCCAATCCTATGTTTTGTATGTTTTTTCCACGTGTCTTGACATCCAATGTATCCATGCAAAGTTTGGTGAAGATCTGAGTATGTCGTTTTTGACCTTATCTGGAACCTCCCATCTGAAAATTTGAAAATTCTTAAAAAATCCGTCGAAAATCTTGATGTCTCCAATCTCTTGTTTTGTACATTTTTTCCACGTGTCTTGACATCCAATGTATCCCTGCAATGTTTGGTGAAGATCTGAGTATGTAGTTTTTGACCTTATATGGAACCTCCTATCTGAAAATTTGAAAATTCTTAAAAAATTTGACCAAAATCTTGATGTCCCCAATCCTATGTCTTGAATGTTTTTTCCACGTGTCTTGACATCCAATGTATCCCTGCTAAGTTTGGTGAAGATCTGAGTATGTAGTTTTTGACCTTATATGGAAACTCCTATCTGAAAATTTGAAAATTCTTAAAAAATTCGACCAAAATCTTGATGTCCATAATCCTATGTTTTGTATGTTTTTTCCACGTGTCTTGACATCCAATGTATCCATGCAAAGTTTGGTGAAGATCTGAGTATGTAGTTTTTGACCTTATATGGAACCTCCTATCTGAAAATTTGAAAATTCTTAAAAAATTCGTCCAAAATCTTGATGTCTCCAATCTCTTGTTTTGTAAGTTTTTTCCACGTGTCTTGACATCCAATGTATCCCTGCAAAGTTTGTTGAAGATCTGAGTATGTAGTTTTTGACCTTATCTGGAACCGCATTTCTGAAAATTTGAAAATTCTTAAAAAATTCGTCCAAAATCTTGATGTATCCAATCTCTTGTTTTGTATGTTTTTTCCACGTGTCTTGACATCCAATGTATCCCTGCAAAGTTTGGTGAAGATCTGAGTATGTAGTTTTTGACCTTATCTGGAACCGCATTTCAGAAAATTTGAAAATTCTTAAAAAATTCGTCCAAAATCTTGATGTCTCCAATCTCTTGTTTTGTACGTTTTTTCCACGTGTCTTGACATCCAATGTATCCCTGCAAAGTTTGGTGAAGATCTGAGTATGTAGTTTTTGACCTTATCTGGAACCGCATTTCTGAAAATTTGAAAATTCCTAAAAAATCCGTCCAAAATCTTGATGACCCCAATCTCTTGTTTTGTACGTTTTTTCCACGTGTCTTGACATCCAATGTATCCCTGCAAAGTTTGGTGAAGATCTGAGTATGTAGTTTTTGACCTTATCTGGAACCCCCTATCTGAAAATTTGAAAATTCTTAAAAAAATTCGTCCAAAATCTTGATGTCTCCAATCTCTTGGTTTGTATGTTTTCCCCACGTGTCTTGACATCCAATGTATCCCTGCAAAGTTTGGTGAAGATCTGAGTATGTAGTTTTTGACCTTATATGGCACCTCCTTTTCTGAAAATTTGAAAATTCTTAAAAAATTCGTCCAAAATCTTGATGTCTCCAATCTCTTGTTTTGTACGTTTTTTCCACGTGTCTTGACATCCAATGTATCCCTGCAAAGTTTGGTGAAGATCTGAGTATGTCGTTTTTGACCTTATCTGGAACCTCCCATCTGAAAATTTGAAAATTCTTAAAAAATTCGACCAAAATCTTGATGACCCCAATCTCTTGTTTTGTACGTTTTTTCCACGTGTCTTGACATCCAATGTATCCCTGCAAAGTTTGGTGAAGATCTGAGTATGTAGTTTTTGACCTTATATGGAAACACCTTTCTGAAAATTTGAAAATTCTTAAAAAATTCGTCCAAAATCTTGATGTCCCCAATCCTATGTTTTGTATGTTTTTTCGACGTGTCTTGACATCCAATGTATCCATGCAAAGTTTGGTGAAGATCTGAGTATGTCGTTTTTGACCTTATCTGGAACCTCCCATCTGAAAATTTGAAAATTCTTAAAAAATTCGTCGAAAATCTTGATGTCTCCAATCTCTTGTTTTGTAAGATTTTTCCACGTGTTTTGACATGCAAAGTATCCACGCAACGTTTGTTGAAGATCTGAGTATGTAGTTTTTGACCTTATCTGGAACCTCCTATCTGAAAATTTGAAAATTCTTCAAAAATTCGTCCAAAATCTTGATGTCTCCAATCTCTTGTTTTGTACGTTTTTTCCACGTGTCTTGACATCCAATGTATCCCTTCAATGTTTGGTGAAGATCTGAGTATGTAGTTTTTGACCTTATATGGAACCTCCTATCTGAAAATTTGAAAATTCTTAAAAAATTCGTCCAAAATCTTGGTGTCTCCAATCTCTTGTTTTGTACGTTTTTTCCACGTGTCTTGACATCCAATGTATCCCTGCAAAGTTTGGTGAAGATTTGAGTATGTAGTTTTTGACCTTATCTGGAACCTCCTATCTGAAAATTTGAAAATTCTTAAAAAATTCGTCCAAAATCTTGATGTCTCCAATCTCTTGGTTTGTATGTTTTGCCCACGTGTCTTGACATCCAATGTATCCCTGCAAAGTTTGGTGAAGATCTGAGTATGTAGTTTTTGACCTTATCTGGAACCTCATTTCTGAAAATTTGAAAATTCCTCAAAAATTCGTCCAAAATCTTGATGTCTCCAATCTCTTGTTTTGTACGTTTTTTCCACGTGTCTTGACATCCAATGTATCCCTGCATAGTTTGGTGAAGATCTGAGTATGTAGTTTTTGACCTTATATGGAACCTCCTATCTGAAAATTTGAAAATTCTTAAAAAATTCGTCCAAAATCTTGATGTCTCCGATTTCTTGTTTTGTACGTTTTTTCCACGTGTCTTGACATCCAATGTATCCCTGCAATGTTTGGTGAAGATCTGACTATGTAGTTTTTGACCTTATCTGGAACCTCCCATCTGAAAATTTGAAAATTCCTAAAAAATCCGTCCAAAATCTTGATGTCCCCAATCCTATGTCTTGTATGTTTTTTCCACGTGTCTTTGATATCCAATGTATCCCTGCAAAGTTTGGTGAAGATCTGAGTATGTAGTCTTTGACCTTATATGGAACCTCATATCTGAAAATTTGAAAATTCTTAAAAAATTCGACCAAAATCTTGATGTCTCCAATCCTATGTTGTGTATGTTTTTTCCACGTGTCTTGACATCCAATGTATCCATGCAAAGTTTGGTGAAGATCTGAGTATGTAGTTTTTAACCTTATATGGAACCTCCCATCTGAAAATTTGAAAATTCCTAAAAAATCCGTCCAAAATCTTGATGACCCCAATCTCTTGTTTTGTACGTTTTTTCCACGTGTTTTGACATCCAATGTATCCCTGCAAAGTTTGGTGAAGATCTGAGTATGTAGTTTTTGACCTTATATGAAACCTCCTTTCTGAAAATTTGAAAATTCTTAAAAAATTCGTCCAAAATCTTGATGTCTCCAATCTCTTGTTTTGTACGTTTTTTCCACGTGTCTTGACATCCAAGGTATCCCTGCAAAGTTTGGTGAAGATCTGAGTATGTAGTTTTTGACCTTATATGGAACCTCCTTTCTGAAAATTTGAAAATTCTTAAAAAATTCGTCCAAAATCTTGATGTCCCCAATCCTATGTTTTGTATGTTTTTTCGACGTGTCTTGACATCCAATGTATCCATGCAAAGTTTGGTGAAGATCTGAGTATGTCGTTTTTGACCTTATCTGGAACCTCCCATCTGAAAATTTGAAAATTCTTAAAAAATTCGTCGAAAATCTTGATGTCTCCAATCTCTTGTTTTGTACGTTTTTTCCACGTGTTTTGACATGCAAAGTATCCACGCAACGTTTGTTGAAGATCTGAGTATGTAATTTTTGACCTTATCTGGAACCTCCTATCTGAAAATTTGAAAATTCTTCAAAAATTCGTCCAAAATCTTGATGTTTCCAATCTCTTGTTTTGTACGTTTTTTCCACGTGTCTTGACATCCAATGTATCCCTTCAATGTTTGGTGAAGATCTGAGTATGTAGTTTTTGACCTTATATGGAACCTCCTATCTGAAAATTTGAAAATTCTTAAAAAATTTGACCAAAATCTTGATGTCCCCAATCCTATGTTTTGTATGTTTTTTCCCTGTGTCTTGACATCCAATGTATCCCTGCAGAGTTTGGTGAAGATCTGAGTATGTCGTTTTTGACCTTATCTGGAACATCCTTTCTGAAAATTTGAAAATTCTTAAAAAATTCGTCCAAAATCTTGATGTCTCCAATCTCTTGTTTTGTACGTTTTTTCCACGTGTCTTGACATCCAATGTATCCCTGCAAAGTTTGGTGAAGATCTGAGTATGTAGTTTTTGACCTTATCTGGAACCTCCTATCTGAAAATTTGAAAATTGTTAAAAAATTCGTCCAAAATCTTGATGTCTCCAATCTCTTGTTTTGTACGTTTTTCCCACGTGTCTTGACATCCAATGTATCCCTGCAAAATTTGGTGAAGATCTGAGTATGTAGTTTTTGACCTTATCTGGAACCTCATTTCTGAAAATTTGAAAATTCCTCAAAAATTCGTCCAAAATGTTGATGTCTCCAATCTCTTGTTTTGTACGTTTTTTCCACGTGTCTTGACATCCAATGTATCCCTGCAAAGTTTGGTGAAGATCTGAGTATGTAGTTTTTGACCTTATCTGGAACCTCCTATCTGAAAATTTGAAAATTCTTAAAAAATTCGTCCAAAATCTTGATGTCTCCAATCTCTTGTTTTGTACGTTTTTTCCACGTGTCTTGACATCCAATGTATCCATGCAAAGTTTGGTGAAGATCTGAGTATGTAGTTTTTGACCTTATATGGAACCTCCTATCTGAAAATTTGAAAATTCTTAAAAAATTCGACCAAAATCTTGATGTCCCCAATTCTATGTTTTGTATGTTTTTTCCACGTGTCTTGACATCCAATGTATCCATGCAAAGTTTGGTGAAGATCTGAGTATGTCGTTTTTGACCTTATCTGGAACCTCCCATCTGAAAATTTGAAAATTCTTAAAAAATTCGTCGAAAATCTTGATGTCTCCAATCTCTTGTTTTGTACGTTTTTGCCACGTGTCTTGACATCCAATGTATCCCTGCAATGTTTGGTGAAGATCTGAGTATGTAGTTTTTGACCTTATATGGAACCTCCTATCTGAAAATTTGAAAATTCTTAAAAAATTTGACCAAAATCTTGATGTCCCCAATCCTATGTTTTGTACGTTTTTTCCACGTGTCTTGACATCCAATGTATCCCTGCAAAGTTTGGTGAAGATCTGAGTATGTAGTTTTTGACCTTATCTGGAACCTCCTATCTGAAAATTTGAAAATTCTTAAAAAATTCGTCCGAATTTCCACGTGTCTTGACATCCAATGTATCCCTGCAATGTTTGGTGAAGATCTGAGTATGTCGTTTTTGACCTTATCTGGAACATCCTTTCTGAAAATTTGAAAATTCTTAAAAAATTCTTCCAAAATCTTGATGTCTCCAATCTCTTGTTTTGTACGTTTTTTCCACGTGTCTTGACATCCAATGTATCCCTGCAAAGTTTGGTGAAGATCTGAGTATGTAGTTTTTGACCTTATCTGGAACCGCATTTCTGAAAATTTGAAAATTCTTAAAAAATTCGTCCAAAATCTTGATGTCTCCAATCTCTTGTTTTGTATGTTTTTTCCACGTGTCTTGACATCCAATGTATCCCTGCAAAGTTTGGTGAAGATCTGAGTATGTAGTTTTTGACCTTATCTGGAACCGCATTTCTGAAAATTTGAAAATTCTTAAAAAATTCGTCCAAAATCTTGATGTCTCCAATCTCTTGTTTTGTACGTTTTTTCCACGTGTCTTGACATCCAATGTATCCCTGCAAAGTTTGGTGAAGATCTGAGTATGTAGTTTTTGACCTTATCTGGAACCGCATTTCTGAAAATTTGAAAATTCCTAAAAAATCCGTCCAAAATCTTGATGATCCCAATCTCTTGTTTTGTACGTTTTTTCCACGTGTCTTGACATCCAATGTATCCCTGCAAAGTTTGGTGAAGATCTGAGTATGTAGTTTTTGACCTTATCTGGAACCCCCTATCTGAAAATTTGAAAATTCTTAAAAAATTCGTCCAAAATCTTGATGTCTCCAATCTCTTGGTTTGTATGTTTTCCCCACGTGTCTTGACATCCAATGTATCCCTGCAAAGTTTGGTGAAGATCTGAGTATGTAGTTTTTGACCTTATATGGCACCTCCTTTCTGAAAATTTGAAAATTCTTAAAAAATTCGTCCAAAATCTTGATGTCTCCAATCTCTTGTTTTGTACGTTTTTTCCACGTGTCTTGACATCCAATGTATCCCTGCAAAGTTTGGTGAAGATTTGAGTATGTAGTTTTTGACCTTATCTGGAACCTCCTATCTGAAAATTTGAAAATTCTTAAAAAATTCGTCCAAAATCTTGATGTCTCCAATCTCTTGGTTTGTATGTTTTGCCCACGTGTCTTGACATCCAATGTATCCCTGCAAAGTTTGGTGAAGATCTGAGTATGTAGTTTTTGACCTTATCTGGAACATCATTTCTGAAAATTTGAAAATTCCTCAAAAATTCGTCCAAAATCTTGATGTCTCCAATCTCTTGTTTTGTACGTTTTTTCCACGTGTCTTGACATCCAATGTATCCCTGCAAAGTTTGGTGAAGATCTGACTATGTAGTTTTTGACCTTATATGGAACCTCCTATCTGAAAATTTGAAAATTCTTAAAAAATTCGAACAAAATCTTGATGTCCCCAATCCTATGTTTTGTATGTTTTTTCCACGTGTCTTGACATCCAATGTATCCATGCAAAGTTTGGTGAAGATCTGAGTATGTCGTTTTTGACCTTATCTGGAACCTCCCATCTGAAAATTTGAAAATTCTTAAAAAATCCGTCGAAAATCTTGATGTCTCCAATCTCTTGTTTTGTACATTTTTTCCACGTGTCTTGACATCCAATGTATCCCTGCAATGTTTGGTGAAGATCTGAGTATGTAGTTTTTGACCTTATATGGAACCTCCTATCTGAAAATTTGAAAATTCTTAAAAAATTTGACCAAAATCTTGATGTCCCCAATCCTATGTCTTGAATGTTTTTTCCACGTGTCTTGACATCCAATGTATCCCTGCTAAGTTTGGTGAAGATCTGAGTATGTAGTTTTTGACCTTATATGGAAACTCCTATCTGAAAATTTGAAAATTCTTAAAAAATTCGACCAAAATCTTGATGTCCATAATCCTATGTTTTGTATGTTTTTTCCACGTGTCTTGACATCCAATGTATCCATGCAAAGTTTGGTGAAGATCTGAGTATGTAGTTTTTGACCTTATATGGAACCTCCTATCTGAAAATTTGAAAATTCTTAAAAAATTCGTCCAAAATCTTGATGTCTCCAATCTCTTGTTTTGTAAGTTTTTTCCACGTGTCTTGACATCCAATGTATCCCTGCAAAGTTTGTTGAAGATCTGAGTATGTAGTTTTTGACCTTATCTGGAACCGCATTTCTGAAAATTTGAAAATTCTTAAAAAATTCGTCCAAAATCTTGATGTATCCAATCTCTTGTTTTGTATGTTTTTTCCACGTGTCTTGACATCCAATGTATCCCTGCAAAGTTTGGTGAAGATCTGAGTATGTAGTTTTTGACCTTATCTGGAACCGCATTTCTGAAAATTTGAAAATTCTTAAAAAATTCGTCCAAAATCTTGATGTCTCCAATCTCTTGTTTTGTACGTTTTTTCCACGTGTCTTGACATCCAATGTATCCCTGCAAAGTTTGGTGAAGATCTGAGTATGTAGTTTTTGACCTTAACTGGAACCGCATTTCTGAAAATTTGAAAATTCCTAAAAAATCCGTCCAAAATCTTGATGACCCCAATCTCTTGTTTTGTACGTTTTTTCCACGTGTCTTGACATCCAATGTATCCCTGCAAAGTTTGGTGAAGATCTGAGTATGTAGTTTTTGACCTTATCTGGAACCCCCTATCTGAAAATTTGAAAATTCTTAAAAAAATTCGTCCAAAATCTTGATGTCTCCAATCTCTTGGTTTGTATGTTTTCCCCACGTGTCTTGACATCCAATGTATCCCTGCAAAGTTTGGTGAAGATCTGAGTATGTAGTTTTTGACCTTATATGGCACCTCCTTTTCTGAAAATTTGAAAATTCTTAAAAAATTCGTCCAAAATCTTGATGTCTCCAATCTCTTGTTTTGTACGTTTTTTCCACCTGTCTTGACATCCAATGTATCCCTGCAAAGTTTGGTGAAGATCTGAGTATGTCGTTTTTGACCTTATCTGGAACCTCCCATCTGAAAATTTGAAAATTCTTAAAAAATCCGTCGAAAATCTTGATGTCTCCAATCTCTTGTTTTGTACATTTTTTCCACGTGTCTTGACATCCAATGTATCCCTGCAATGTTTGGTGAAGATCTGAGTATGTAGTTTTTGACCTTATATGGAACCTCCTATCTGAAAATTTGAAAATTCTTAAAAAATTTGACCAAAATCTTGATGTCCCCAATCCTATGTCTTGAATGTTTTTTCCACGTGTCTTGACATCCAATGTATCCCTGCTAAGTTTGGTGAAGATCTGAGTATGTAGTTTTTGACCTTATATGGAACCTCCTATCTGAAAATTTGAAAATTCTTAAAAAATTCGACCAAAATCTTGATGTCCATAATCCTATGTTTTGTATGTTTTTTCCACGTGTCTTGACATCCAATGTATCCATGCAAAGTTTGGTGAAGATCTGAGTATGTAGTTTTTGACCTTATATGGAACCTCCTATCTGAAAATTTGAAAATTCTTAAAAAATTGGTTCAAAATCTTGATGTCTCCAATCTCTTGTTTTGTACGTTTTTTCCACGTGTCTTGACATCCAATGTATCACTGCAAAGTTTGGTGAAGATCTGAGTATGTAGTTTTTGACCTTATCTGGAACCTCCCATCTGAGAATTTGAAAATTCCTAAAAAATCCGTCCAAAATCTTGATGACCCCAATCTCTTGTTTTGTACGTTTTTTCCACGTGTCTTGACATCCAATGTATCCCTGCAAAGTTTGGTGAAGATCTGAGTATGTAGTTTTTGACCTTATACGGAACCTCCTTTCTGAAAATTTGAAAATTCTTAAAAAATTCGTCCAAAATCTTGATGTCTCCAATTTCCTGTTTTGTACGTTTTTTCCACGTGTCTTGACATCCAATGTATCCATGCAAAGTTTGGTGAAGATCTGAGTATGTCGTTTTTGCCCTTATCTGGAACCTTCCATCTGAAAATTTGAAAATTCTTAAAAAATTTGTCGAAAATCTTGATGTCTCCAATCTCTTGTTTTGTACGTTTTTTCCACGTGTCTTGACATGCAAAGTATCCCTGCAACGTTTGGTGAAGATCTGAGTATGTAGTTTTTGACCTTATCTGGAACCTCCTATCTGAAAATTTGAAAATTCTTAAAAAATTCGACCAAAATCTTGATGTCCCCAATTCTATGTTTTGTATGTTTTTTCCGCGTGTCTTAACATCCAATGTATCCATGCAAAGTTTGGTGAAGATCTGAGTATGTCGTTTTTGACCTTATCTGGAACCTCCCATCTGAAAATTTGAAAATTCTTAAAAAATTCGTCCGAAATCTTGATGTCTCCAATCTCTTGTTTTGTACGTTTTTCCACGTGTCTTGACATCCAATGTATCCCTGCAATGTTTGGTGAAGATCTGAGTATGTAGTTTTTGACCTTATATGGAACCTCCTATCTGAAAATTTGAAAATTCTTAAAAAATTTGACCAAAATCTTGATGTCCCCAATCCTATGTTTTGTATGTTTTTTCCACGTGTCTTGACATCCAATGTATCCCTGCAAAGTTTGGTGAAGATCTGAGTATGTAGTTTTTGACCTTATCTGGAACCTCCTATCTGAAAATTTGAAAATTCTTAAAAAAATCGTCCAAAATCTTGATGTCTCCAATCTCTTGTTTTGTACGTTTTTTCCACGTGTCTTGACATCCAATGTATCCCTGCAAAGTTTGGTGAAGATCTGAGTATGTAGTTTTTGACCTTATATGGAACCTCCTATCTGAAAATTTGAAAATTCTTAAAATATTTGACCAAAATCTTGATGTCCCCAATCCTATGTTTTGTATGTTTTTCCCGCGTGTCTTGACATCCAATGTATCCCTGCAAAGTTTGGTGAAGATCTGAGTATGTAGTTTTTGACCTTATCTGGAACCTCCTATCTGAAAATTTGAAAATTCTTAAAAAATTCGTCCGAAATCTTGATGTCTCCAATCTCTTGTTTTGTACGTTTTTTCCACGTGTCTTGACATCCAATGTATCCCTGCAAAGTTTGGTGAAGATCTGAGTATGTAGTTTTTGACCTTATATGGAACCTCCTATCTGAAAATTTGAAAATTCTTAAAAAATTCGACCAAAATCTTGATGTCCCCAATCCTATGTTTTGTATGTTTTTTCCACGTGTCTTGACATCCAATGTATCCATGCAAAGTTTGGTGAAGATCTGAGTATGTCGTTTTTGACCTTATCTGGAACCTCCCATCTGAAAATTTGAAAATTCTTAAAAAATCCGTCGAAAATCTTGATGTCTCCAATCTCTTGTTTTGTACATTTTTTCCACGTGTCTTGACATCCAATGTATCCCTGCAATGTTTGGTGAAGATCTGAGTATGTAGTTTTTGACCTTATATGGAACCTCCTATCTGAAAATTTGAAAATTCTTAAAAAATTTGACCAAAATCTTGATGTCCCCAATCCTATGTCTTGAATGTTTTTTCCACGTGTCTTGACATCCAATGTATCCCTGCTAAGTTTGGTGAAGATCTGAGTATGTAGTTTTTGACCTTATATGGAACCTCCTATCTGAAAATTTGAAAATTCTTAAAAAATTCGACCAAAATCTTGATGTCCATAATCCTATGTTTTGTATGTTTTTTCCACGTGTCTTGACATCCAATGTATCCATGCAAAGTTTGGTGAAGATCTGAGTATGTAGTTTTTGACCTTATATGGAACCTCCTATCTGAAAATTTGAAAATTCTTAAAAAATTCGTTCAAAATCTTGATGTCTCCAATCTCTTGTTTTGTACGTTTTTTCCACGTGTCTTGACATCCAATGTATCACTGCAAAGTTTGGTGAAGATCTGAGT
Source organism: Lepisma saccharinum (assembly GCF_977018435.1). Classification (NCBI taxonomy): domain Eukaryota; kingdom Metazoa; phylum Arthropoda; class Insecta; order Zygentoma; family Lepismatidae; genus Lepisma; species Lepisma saccharinum. The sequence continues at coordinate 83,444,129 of NC_139242.1, read as the reverse complement.
ATGTAGTTTTTGACCTTATCTGGAACCTCCCATCTGAGAATTTGAAAATTCCTAAAAAATCCGTCCAAAATCTTGATGACCCCAATCTCTTGTTTTGTACGTTTTTTCCACGTGTCTTGACATCCAATGTATCCCTGCAAAGTTTGGTGAAGATCTGAGTATGTAGTTTTTGACCTTATACGGAACCTCCTTTCTGAAAATTTGAAAATTCTTAAAAAATTCGTAAAAAATCTTGATGTCTCCAATTTCCTGTTTTGTACGTTTTTTCCACGTGTCTTGACATCCAATGTATCCATGCAAAGTTTGGTGAAGATCTGAGTATGTCGTTTTTGCCCTTATCTGGAACCTTCCATCTGAAAATTTGAAAATTCTTAAAAAATTTGTCGAAAATCTTGATGTCTCCAATCTCTTGTTTTGTACGTTTTTTCCACGTGTCTTGACATGCAAAGTATCCCTGCAACGTTTGGTGAAGATCTGAGTATGTAGTTTTTGACCTTATCTGGAACCTCCTATCTGAAAATTTGAAAATTCTTAAAAAATTCGACCAAAATCTTGATGTCCCCAATTCTATGTTTTGTATGTTTTTTCCACGTGTCTTAACATCCAATGTATCCATGCAAAGTTTGGTGAAGATCTGAGTATGTCGTTTTTGACCTTATCTGGAACCTCCCATCTGAAAATTTGAAAATTCTTAAAAAATTCGTCCGAAATCTTGATGTCTCCAATCTCTTGTTTTGTACGTTTTTCCACGTGTCTTGACATCCAATGTATCCCTGCAATGTTTGGTGAAGATCTGAGTATGTAGTTTTTGACCTTATATGGAACCTCCTATCTGAAAATTTGAAAATTCTTAAAAAATTTGACCAAAATCTTGATGTCCCCAATCCTATGTTTTGTATGTTTTTTCCACGTGTCTTGACATCCAATGTATCCCTGCAAAGTTTGGTGAAGATCTGAGTATGTAGTTTTTGACCTTATCTGGAACCTCCTATCTGAAAATTTGAAAATTCTTAAAAAAATCGTCCAAAATCTTGATGTCTCCAATCTCTTGTTTTGTACGTTTTTTCCACGTGTCTTGACATCCAATGTATCCCTGCAAAGTTTGGTGAAGATCTGAGTATGTAGTTTTTGACCTTATATGGAACCTCCTATCTGAAAATTTGAAAATTCTTAAAAAATTTGACCAAAATCTTGATGTCCCCAATCCTATGTTTTGTATGTTTTTCCCGCGTGTCTTGACATCCAATGTATCCCTGCAAAGTTTGGTGAAGATCTGAGTATGTAGTTTTTGACTTTATCTGGAACCTCCTATCTGAAAATTTGAAAATTCTTAAAAAATTCGTCCGAAATCTTGATGTCTCCAATCTCTTGTTTTGTACGTTTTTCCACGTGTCTTGACATCCAATGTATCCCTGCAATGTTTGGTGAAGATCTGAGTAAGTAGTTTTTGACCTTATATGGAACCTCCTATCTGAAAATTTGAAAATTCTTAAAAAATTTGACCAAAATCTTGATGTCCCCAATCCTATGTTTTGTATGTTTTTTCCACGTGTCTTGACATCCAATGTATCCCTGCAAAGTTTGGTGAAGATCTGAGTATGTCGTTTTTGACCTTATCTGGAACCTGAAAATTTGAAAATTCTTAAAAAATTTGACCAAAATCTTGATGTCCCCAATCCTAGGTCTTGTATGTTTTTTCCACGTGTCTTGACATCCAATGTATCCCTGCAAAGTTTGGTGAAGATCTGAGTATGTAGTTTTTGACCTTAATGGAACCTCCTATCTGAAAATTTGAAAATTCTTAAAAAATTCGTTCAAAATCTTGATGTCTCCAATCTTATGTTTTGTACGTTTTTTCCACGTGTCTTGACATCCAATGTATCCCTGCAAAGTTTGGTGAAGATCTGAGTATGTAGTTTTTGACCTTATCTGGAACCTCCCATCTGAAAATTTGAAAATTCCTAAAAAATCCGTCCAAAATATTGATGACCCCAATCTCTTGTTTTGTACGTTTTTTCCACGTGTCTTGACATCCAATGTATCCCTGCAAAGTTTGGTGAAGATCTGAGTATGTCGTTTTTGACCTTATCTGGAACCTCCCATCTGAAAATTTGAAAATTCTTCAAAAATTCGTCGGAAATCTTGATGTCTCCAATCTCTTGTTTTGTACGTTTTTTCCACGTGTCTTGACATCCAATGTATCCCTGCAAAGTTTGGTGAAGATCTGAGTATGTAGTTTTTGACCTTATATGGAACCTCCTATCTGAAAATTTGAAAATTCTTAAAAAATTTGACCAAAATCTTGATGTCCCCAATCCTATGTTTTGTATGTTTTTCCCGCGTGTCTTGACATCCAATGTATCCCTGCAAAGTTTGGTGAAGATCTGAGTATGTAGTTTTTGACCTTATATGGAACCTCCTATCTGAAAATTTGAAAATTCTTAAAAAATTCGTCCGAAATCTTGATGTCTCCAATCTCTTGTTTTGTACGTTTTTCCACGTGTCTTGACATCCAATGTATCCCTGCAATGTTTGGTGAAGATCTGAGTATGTAGTTTTTGACCTTATATGGAACCTCCTATCTGAAAATTTGAAAATTCTTAAAAAATTTGACCAAAATCTTGATGTCCCCAATCCTGTGTTTTGTATGTTTTTTCCACGTGTCTTGACATCCAATGTATCCCTGCAAAGTTTGGTGAAGATCTGAGTATGTCGTTTTTGACCTTATCTGGAACCTGAAAATTTGAAAATTCTTAAAAAATTTGACCAAAATCTTGATGTCAACAATCCTAGGTCTTGTATGTTTTTTCCACGTGTCTTGACATCCAATGTATCCCTGCAAAGTTTGGTGAAGATTTGAGTATGTAGTTTTTGACCTTAATGGAACCTCCTATCTGAAAATTTGAAAATTCTTAAAAAATTCGTTCAAAATCTTGATGTCTCCAATCTTATGTTTTGTACGTTTTTTCCACGTGTCTTGACATCCAATGTATCCCTGCAAAGTTTGGTGAAGATCTGAGTATGTAGTTTTTGACCTTATCTGGAACCTCCCATCTGAAAATTTGAAAATTCCTAAAAAATCCGTCCAAAATATTGATGACCCCAATCTCTTGTTTTGTACGTTTTTTCCACGTGTCTTGACATCCAATGTATCCCTGCAAAGTTTGGTGAAGATCTGAGTATGTCGTTTTTGACCTTATCTGGAACCTCCCATCTGAAAATTTGAAAATTCTTCAAAAATTCGTCGAAAATCTTGATGTCTCCAATCTCTTGTTTTGTACGTTTTTTCCACGTGTCTTGACATCCAATGTATCCCTGCAATGTTTGGTGAAGATCTGAGTATGTAGTTTTTGATCTTATATGGAACCTCCTATCTGAAAATTTGAAAATTCTTAAAAAATTTGACCAAAATCTTGATATCCCCAATCCTATGTTTTGTATGTTTTTTCCACGTGTCTTGACATCCAATGTATCCCTGCAAAGTTTGGTGAAGATCTGAGTATGTAGTTTTTGACCTTATCTGGAACCTCCTATCTGAAAAATTGAAATTTTTTAAAAAATTCGTCCAAAATCTTGTTGTCTCCAATCTCTTGTTTTGTACGTTTTTTCCACGTGTCTCGACCTCCAATATATCCCTGCAAAGTTTGGTGAAGATCTGAGTATGCCGTTTTTGACCTTATCTGGAACATCCTTTCTGAAAATTTGAAAATTCTTAAAAAATTCGTCCAAAATCTTGATGTCTCCAATCTCTTGTTTTGTACGTTTTTTCCACGTGTCTTGACATCCAATGTATCCCTGCAAAGTTTGGTGAAGATCTGAGTATGTCGTTTTTGACCTTATCTGGAACCTCCTATCTGAAAATTTGAAAATTCTTAAAAAATTCGTCGAAAATCTTGATGTCTCCGATCTCTTGTTTTGTACGTTTTTTCCACGTGTCTTGACATGCAAAGTATTCCTGCAAAGTTTGGTGAAGATCTGAGTATGTAGTTTTTGACCTCATCTGGAACCTCCTATCTGAAAATTTGAAAATTCTTAAAAAATTCGTCCAAAATCTTGATGTCTCCAATCTCTTGTTTTGTACCTTTTTTCCACGTGTCTTGACATCCAATGTATCCCTGCAAAGTTTGGTGAAGATCTGAGTATGTAGTTTTTGACCTTATCTGGCACCTCATTTCTGAAAATTTGAAAATTCCTCAAAAATTCGTCCAAAATCTTGATGTCTCCAATCTCTTGTTTTGTACGTTTTTCCCACGTGTCTTGACATCCAATGTATCCCTGCAAAGTTTGGTGAAGATCTGAGTATGTAGTTTTTGACCTTATCTGGCACCTCATTTCTGAAAATTTGAAAATTCCTCAAAAATTCGTCCAAAACCTTGATGTCTCCAATCTCTTGTTTTGTACGTTTTTTCCACGTGTCTTGACATCCAATGTATCCCTGCAAAGTTTGGTGAAGATCTGAGTATGTCGTTTTTGACCTTATCTGGAAC